>NW_026453197.1:13750000-14375000 GCF_025200985.1 Drosophila gunungcola
AGCAGGAGCCCTTGCCTTGACGCAGTGTAATTTATTGGCAGCACGTTTATCATGCCGTCGACTCGGCCTGAACCTCATGCTCCTCCTCAGGCTCCCAGGCACTCGGAGTCAGCAACTCTCGCCTACATGCAGTGCAGTCTCGTCCTTCTCCCCCAGTTCACCACAACTCATCGTGTTCCCACTCCCTGGTAAGCCCAAAAAATGCAGCCATGCGCCGCATGCAAAAATTCCTACGCCTAGGCATGCACTAAGCTTTAAAACGTGATCTTAAATAAAAAATACAATTTCCTAAACGGGTTAAACATTTTTGAAATAACAATACCTGTCTGTTTTTCTAGCAGCTTTTTTAAATCAATATACATATAGGTTAAGTATTAAAATTTAAATCTCAAAACATAAGAGATTAAAAAACGTTTATGCACTTATAATCTTACAAGTTTGTAAATCGATTTAAAGTAGTTAATTTATTTAAATAAATTTCTTAATAGTTCTAAAATATTAATTTATAATAAGTTGAATTAAAAAATATAAGCACGCTAGAAAATCACTTCAAGAACAAGTACAACTTTTTTGACACATGGGTTGAATGAATTAATCTTAAGAAGCTTACAATTTTTTAATACAATAAAAAGTTTAAAAATTGTTAGCATAAATAAAAGTCCTTAGCGACTTAAGATTTCATATCCCTGCTGTTTCGCCGTGTAGTCTCGACTCAGAGTGCTGCAGTTGGATCTGTTTCCGCCTCTTTTCCTGCCGCCAGCTTGCCACAATATTTGCACAAATTGCATCCAACGAGCGGCGATGGCGATGGCGGGCTCGGGCACCTTTTCCACATCCTTTTTACTTACTTTTATCGCTCGGGCCAATGTTTGTCGAGCATTTTGAAAGCCGGCTCGAAGCCCTTTTCCCATTGTTTGTCTACGGCAGCGGAGTCTGCAACATTCATTAAAATGTTGCCAATGTGTTTTTGTGGCAAATTGAAGCTGTCTGAGGCCTCCACTCTCGTCTGGGCATCTGGGATATGCATTTTCCGAGTAGTTTCATATGCATAAACATGAGGCAACGGATTAGGCAGCAGGTGGATAGGTTTTCAGGCAGGAGATATGGCAATGATTGGAAATCAGAAGTCTCTAATGGCTGTGTTAGGTGTTGCGGTGGAGTGGCTAGAAGCCTTCTAAAGCAGGGAAGCAGAATTGCTGCGAAATCTTTTTCAGTCTGTTTAATGCTAGCAGCAAAATCATCATTCAAAGAAAATCTTTAAATAAATTTATTTAATTTTTACAACAAAATAACCCATAATTATTATTTATTCTTAAAAATGTAGGTATTCAAAATGATGCATTTTTTATATATTTTGGGTCTTTGACTTAATTTCTTGTCAAATGTCTTTGTGATATGGAAGTATCTTCCGCTTCTACTTGGCATATTCATCTTCAAGCTCTTTTTGTGGCCTTTCTCTTTTCTTTTCTGACAGTCTCTACATTCAATTGCCTGGCATCCAACATGAGCAACTGCATCTAATTGTTATTTAACTAAATCATAAACGTTTGCAATTAAGACGGCGCCTCAACCCTCCACTTTTTCCATGGCTTTTCCCACAAACTGTTGACACTTTGTTAGCAATTAGTCTGGTCAATAGAGTGGGAGAAACTGCGAGGAGGAAAACTACTACTAAACTGGGCCCGAACTCAAGTGGAGCTGACAGGAGCTGAGTTGGAAAAAGTGCCTGGACCAGGCATCGCCTCAAATGTGGAAAATTGCAGCAATTTTTTGCCATCTAATTGGGGCAGTCACAAAAAGGAAATGACGATGGCAAGAAATGGAGGAAACAGCAAGAGGAACAACAAGAGGAGCTGGCGGGGAGAAGTAGAGGATCCTGGCCAGAAAATTAATTAAAATGCTGACTTCTTTTCTATTTACACAACAAATTGCGGCAAATGCGCATAAATCAAATTGTTCGCACCATTCGATGTTTGCCTTTGCTGTGCCATCCATCCCCCAAAAAATATCAGACCGAAGGAAATTCAATTTTCCATGCATATTTCATGTGTTTGTGTGTTTTTCGGCGTGTTTAAAGCCGCACTCGATTGTGCCTCTTGAAACAAACCCCCAGCCAGCCAAAAAACCCCAGAGCAACCCAACCATACGCAAGCCAACAGGTTTTTCCCACTCATCGTTGGTGTTTGCGGGGGTCAAATCGGTGGAAAACAAAGCAATGCAGCGGAAAAAAAACCAAAAGTTTGAGTCTTAGAACTAATGAATACCTAACAAGATTTAAATACATATTTTGAGTTTCTGAACAGCATTTTCTTGATGAAAAAGAAGTGATTTTATCATAGTTAAGGCATTAAACATAATTTATTACCAATTATTTCTTCTTAAAGGGAAACTTCATTAGAATATTATACGCAATACAATATACCCTTACCAGTTTCGAGTACAGGGTGCGAAAAACAGGAGAAAAAATGAAATGCGTGAACAAAAAGCGAGCCAGGGGAGCACGCCAAAAGGGCAGGACCATAATGGCAGTGAGGGATAGAGGGGTTTTTGGAGTTGGGTGAGAGGCATTGGGAGCAGGGACAATCGTGCTTTTGGCAGTGACTGTCAGCCTGTTTTTGATTCATGCGTTAAATGAAAATTAATCCGATTTAATCTGTCGCTAATTGGGTTTACTTTGGGTTTGTTTCGCACCTCTCAGCGAACCACGAGCTCCATCCTTCGGTAATTGTAACGAATCGTATCGATTTCGAAATCCACTTCAACCATGAGTATTGTGTTCGAAATCAATTAATGTTCCGCAGCTCGCGCAGTTCGCAATACAGTCAGCAATTTGCAAACGCCGAAATAGATTAATGGCTTGGCCATGGGAAAAACCTTGATTTATGGCTCGGTTAAATAATTCGATATTCCATTTGAAATATTTATTTCATTGAGTAATTAATATCTGCCTTTGTAATGTATCAAAGTCTGTTAATTATAATCCGCAATTGGTTAAAGATTATTATAGCTTTTGCAGAAGGGTCTTTATAGGTTTCTTATATCAATGATAATTATAAAACTCTTATAAATTTTAACAAAACTAAAACAAATTTCGTTTAGATTTTCAAAGATGTCTTTTAAAGCAAATTAATATGCGTAATTTTTCGAACGTATCCCATAAACACCTGTATAAGGCTTTAAGCCGATTTAAATAACAAGCTTTGATCGTTCCACTCTCGTACCTGTTCAAAGGCTTCCCCAAATCAATGCTGATGATGACACTCATACGCACTGTTGCCCTTTCGTTTTAGCCCTTGCTCTGCGTCGGCTGTTGTTGACAACATTGTTTCGAGCGCACACCCAGGCACAAACGCTGATACCTACAAACGCCCACATGTGTGTGGTGCTAGCATATGGCCATGTCTGTGTCTTAGCAGGTGCACTGCAAAAAATATACGAGTTCTTTGAGTTAGGTTAGTTAAAATTACAAATTGGAGAAATTTAATCAACGTTAATAACTATGTTTTTGGGTGTTACAAATTAATCATTAATCATTATTAATCATTAGTTGCTAGATTAATATTAGCTAATTTTTTCCTAGTGCACCTGCGTAGAGCCTGCTCCTGGCTGGTTTGACTGGCTCATTTCCATAACGAACACAAAGCCAAAAATCTGAAGTTTCATTAGACGAGGAGCCATCCTCCTGCATCCGCCCACCGTTTTTGGGCTTCCATTCCGGGCGATGTCAAGAACCAGCAAATCCAAAGTCTGGCAGGCGTCTGTGCCTGCCTAGATAATATGCTTAATACGTTTTTATGTGCTCGTAGTTGGGCCTGAGCCTGCATCCTTTGTCGGGTGTTTCATTGTTGGTGCCAACTGCCATCGAGAGCTGGTTGTGCCGCGCGGGAAATCAAATTTCCACTGAAATGACTTTTGGCCCGAAACAAAAACTTTTTGTTGTGGCGTTGGTGCGCCGGTTGCTTTTTTTGGGGGGGGGGGGGGGGGGGCATGAATTATGCAAAAGGACTGTAGGCTGGCATTTGGCGTTGACTGTTGGTTATCAGAAACTATTGACCCATTAACGGGTGTTGTCTGTGCGGAGACGAGTGTGTATATGTGTGTGAATGGCACTCGAGTGCAACAGCAGGCGATGCCAAACAACCCGCAAACTAATTAACATAACGCATTAAAGCGGCAAACACTTTGGAATTATGTCAAGTGCCTCAGCCGGCAGAGGCATCAAAGGATTACCAGTTCTGGATAGCTGCATTGCTGATAAGTATGCCTCTTTTGGCCAGATAATTCGATCAGGCTTTTGATACCCAGCGGGCTAATTTTTCTAAACTATATTTATTTGTGGTTGGTCACTTGGTCTTTGGACTAAGCTGAAACTTCCCTTGCCTAAATATATTTTAGTTACTTTTGTGGTCAAATCAAACAGTCTTTCGGTAAAAGAAGGGTGTTACAAAATCTTATTGAAATGCAGTCCAAATTAATTTTAAAATATGTTATAGGATATAATTTATTTCATGAATTATTTATGAACTTGCAAGAATTGGTAACTCCAAGGTTTTTCGCAGAGAATGGGGTGTCTGTCAGTCGACTACTCAACTTGCCTTTTATTTTTTCCCTTGCAAAAATGCATTTGCATTCATCAGGAAGGGAAATGGAGGATTCTGGAAAACTCTGGAAGATGGGTGCGACTTGGACGCTTGGAGCTTTGTTTGCGCTTTGACACGCGCCCCGACACTCAAAAGGCAGCTCAAAGAAACGACGAAGATGGTGATGATGATGGGGATAGTGATGGTGACGTCCCGACATTTTCGACAGCGAACAACGCTCAAAAGCGCCAGACGTAGCATATTAAACACTCAAGAGGCGCCACTCGCCTCCAGTTAGTCAAAGAAACCCAGTCTCACCAAATTGCAGAACTGCAGCATGTGGAAAAGAATTGGCGAAACAGAAATCGCATGTGATTAGTTCAGTTGGTTGAATGTTAGGTTGTCATCTCCCATTCAAAAGAACATCCCACTTTAGCAAAATATTTGCGTTTAATGCACAATTACACAATTTATTTAAATTCAATTCAACCCAAAATGATAAAAATTTTGATTATAATTTTACAGACAGATAACTATTTAAATTAAACTTCAATCTTTTCTCGATTCCTCGATGCATTTATCCAAGCAAACAACTTGAAAATTATCAAAACGTTTTAATCAAACTTTAATTGCTTAATTGCAACATATGATTTTAGAAAATAAAATAAATAACAAAATAATTCATGCGTTTATTATACATATTTTGTAGTTCTTCCGCCTTTAAATTTTGTAAAATAATGAACAGTACATTAAAATTCATAGCTTGCCAGCGGCAGACAATTTGCATGAAAAGTTCTCGAAACAATCACTTAATCGGCCACATCTCTAGAGCTTTTGGCACTTGTGCTCCGCTCATTATTTGCTCATTATTTACATTAAAACAATGGCTGGCCGTAATAAGCAATTACATAAAAGTTGATGTAATTATTAATTATTTAATGTAAATATAAATAAAACTCAGAACGCTGTTCGTTCGCTCGCTTGCGATGCCACATGTGGGTGAAGTGCAATAAATGTATTTAAATTTATTGCATAATAAAGATTAAATATTTATTTACACAACGTTTCAATTAACTTTCAACTTTGCTGACCCTCCCATGCAGTGCATTCCATCCGCGACTATTATTCCTGTTTTTTGCGCCAATTTAATTATACAATTTATTGTTTAAACTCGCGTCAGCAACAAAATGGCGTCCGACAAACCGGAAGTAGGTTGCCGCCGGCAGCCAAAAACCAGTTGAACGACCTTCTGCCTCTCCCTTTGTACTCACATATATACGGGTACATCTCTTTGTATCCTTTACTATCCCCATCGTCTGGGAATGTGCCACATTTTATGCGGCAAGGCGCGGGAATGTAGGCCGTAAACTTGCCATAAATTTCCCAGCGCCACACGCACAAATGGCAAGGAATTTACAGTGTTTTTTTTTTTCGTATGTATGTAAATTTCACTCAATTGACATTGGTCAAGGGGTTGCAGTTTTCCCCCAGGCGCTGCCGTTTTCCCCGTTAGCTCTCGTTTTCCAGCACTTCAAAGTCAACGCAGCTGTTGCCCGGGCACAGGAAAAAAGAGAGTCCGGAAACTGTACGGAAACGGAAGTCGCAGTGGCAGTGGCAATGGCAATGGCGTCGAAAAATGGAGCAGGAGAAGAACAGACAGAGATGGCCAGAAGTAGCAGCTGTGCTGACCAGCCACACACATCCAACCATCCAACACGCCATCCTTTTTTCTTCACTGCCAAATGCCCGTGGAGAGATGAAAGCCGCGCTGCTGCTGTCGCTTTCAAAAATTCATATTCGTAATTGTTGACTGTATTGTCGCCCCAGAATTGTTGCCACTGCCACAAACACACTCAGTTGCCAAGAGGAGTGCCACAGTCAAGATCCATTAATAGAGATAACCGAGTGGCTGACAATGAAGTGGAGCTGGAGGAAATTAAATTGAATGGCCTCGGCCAGGAAATGCACATTTCACAATTATCTGAATATTATTTTGGCATTACGATTTTGTCTTAAAAGTCAATTATAAATATACATTTCTGTCTATCTCAACACAAATAAATATAAAATGTTAGTTTTCATATTAATATTTAAAGTGATTAGTAAAAAATTAAATAAAATAAATAGATAAATATAAAGAAAAGGTTTCGATTTTTAAAAGCTTGCCAATACTTACCTATTATACAAATTTTTTAAATTGGTTTAGGCCATGAAAGGTTTTTATAAATTTTGATATAACCCTTTTTATGTATTATTATTATTTGTTGAATTTCAACAATGTTGTTTAATTTTTGACACAAAAATATTTTATATTTATCATTAAATCATTTATGGCCCTCACACTTTCCTCTATCTAATCTTCACCGTCTCGCTAAAACTTTACCCTCTCTTTTCGGGTTTGGCACTCAGCTGGACTCTCATGCAAAATTTACAATATTTTACTGGGTAATCTTATGCGGCCGGAACCGTTGAGTTCCGGCTCAGCTTTGCCAGCGTTTTCCGCTATCCGGCTATATCCTCGCCCCATGCATATGTCTTCCACATCCTGTCCCGCCAGCAACATGCAACATGCAACATGCAACGAGCTTAAGAGGTTCCTTAAAAGGAAGGCTAGGAAGCTATTCGCGTTCCACCAAATAAATTTTTACGGGTTGAACTTTTCTCTGCCATAAAATGTCGCCTGAGCCTCTGCTTTATGAGACTCCCCCTGCAAATTGTGGGGAAATTATTTTTAGCGTTTCCCTGATAAGCAACTTGAAAATTGATGGAACTTTCTTTTGCTTCCCTGCGGCTCAATCTTTTCAAGTGCACCGAAAAAAATTAAAACACTTTAAGCTTAAGCTATAACATTTATAGTATATTAAAATATAGTATTTTTCTTTTAGTTCTTAAGCAAAATTTCAATATCAATAAAAATCGGTAATAATTGTAGATAATTTATAGAGATTTATTTAAAAATTGAAAGTTAAATTAATTGAAAATAGAATGCATGCTAAATTCGACATGCAAATTTTATACAATTGTTTTTAAAATAACAAAAACTTCTTTAAAATGTTGTATTTCGGTAAAAATAATCTGAAAATTTGAAGTCTAAAGTTTTTGTGTGCACTTAGCAAAGTGCCGCCAGCATTATTCCACACATTATATTTATGTGACCCACACCCGCACGGAGTGCAACCTCCACTCTGGAGTCCGTGCCCAACTCCCACTCCGATTTTCTAGACCGGAGTCAAGTGCAGACATCGCTTTGTTAATTGCAGTCGAGAGAGACCGCCGGCACTGATGAGTTTAATTGAAATAATGTGATGCACTCTTGGCGGGGGCACAAGTGGAAAAGACATTAATAATAATTTCGTCTTTTTTCGGTTTGTCTTTCTAATGAAGTTCAGACCTCAAAAAAAAAAAAACAGAATCGGACATGAGCAGAAGCCGCATTGTATAATGCTTAATTGCAAAAGCCTAATGAAGCTTATGATTTGTCGCAGAAGTCTTCCACATCTGTTATTTGAGAACTTCTTCAGCTGCAGCTGCTCCAGTTTAAGCTCTTGAGATTGACATTTATATATTTCCTGTCTCCGATTTGATTAGTTTTGAAAAATGGTACATTATTTTTCATTCATTTTCATTATCTAGACTTATGTTAAGTTTTTCGTAATATATATACAAAAATAAGGCAACTTAGTTTTCTAAGATTTTTTTATGTAAAAAAATCCAAACATGTGAAATTTTAAACAATTTCTTAAATAGTTTCGATATATTTAGGTCTAGTTATACTAAAATTCCGTTACACAAAGTTTTTACATATCATAAATTTAAAGCATTCTTGCATAAGTTAACTTTCACAACTAAAATATAAACTTTCCATTTCTCTTACTCGTAATCCAAAACTTCGATTGCGATTTATTGGCCTTTGAATGGATTCAAATTCCGAGTTCAACATTCAATTTGCCAGCGGAATGTTAATAGGTTAGAGCTCAACTGACAAATAAAATAATTGAAGTAAGTTTCACAACTAAATGCATTCGAGTTGAAAATATTTGCACGCTTCCACCTCGTCGCTGTCCCGATCCAACTTGTGGGAACTTTATGCAGATTCGACCCCCCCAACTCCAGGCATCCAGCAAAAATGATCTATTGTGGAGCTGCTGCTGCTGCTGCCGCTGCCGCTAAAGTCATCTTTGGAGGACAAATGGAACGGGAAACGAGCCAGGATTCGTTCTGCGAACTTGCGGCTGCTGCCCAGAAAGTTAAGTGAATTGTGCAAAAGTTTCTAGCTCGCTGCAAATTTGTTCAAGGCACCTCCCGCACCCGAAAAAAGTTGTACGAAATAAAAAGAGGAAATGGTATAGTGGCCCGTGCCGAATCGCATACCCGAAACAAGCTAAAAGGTAAATATGCCCCAGCAAAGGCAACAAAAAAGCAACAATGGCCATACAATGGGCCCCATGGAATGTGCTACCAAATGCAAAAATGGCTTCTGTGGTTTCAATGGCAACGCGACTTCGAGATGGGGACTTCCCCTCGCCTTTTTTCTACATTGGTTGAACCGCTGACGCTATGAAATTTACCGTTGCGAACTTTTATGGTGTTGCGCTTGGCCAGGCGTCCGCCAGGTGGCGCCCCAGCATCCACACATACACACACACACCCACACACCTGAGCCACCAGTTGCATTGACACAAACAACGTAAACTGAAAAGTTTTTATAGGCGGTACGAGATGGGTCGACGGGTATGCAGAGCACTTGATAAAGAACGTACCGCTTGGCTTTAAATTGCATTTTTTTAAAGATCAAAACTGGCCAAAGAATCTTTATGTTATGATTTTACCAGATGTCTTTTTATTTAAATATTTTTATATTTATTATTATTTTTTTTTTAGTTTTTGATCGCCTACAAAAGTCTTTTATTTGCAATTCTTTTGCTTGTTCCTTTTATACAATTATAATTTGGTAATGTTCATCAAATTAGTATAAATTAAACTTACTAATTTGTGATATATTAAAACTTTTTAATTCATTATTTTAATTTGCTTATTTTAGATACTGATTTTAAACAAACGGTTTTTTTTGTCAATTAAATAAGTAACAACAATTGCAAAGCTGACGCTCCAGACAAAATAATTTAAATCAAATAAAATTAAACGGATATATTTAATGGGTAAAATTTATTCGATTTAGATTATTTTGCCTGGTGTATCAGCTCAGGTGTAATTTGCAATTGTTGCTGTTGCATGAGCTCTTTGCCAGATGAAGTAATAAATGTTGCATTTAATGTATTAGGGGTGTTGCGGTGTCGGAGGTATCTGGTTTCGAGATGGAAATGAGTGAGAGGCAGGGAGATTTTATGCACGCCATTAAAGTGATTTACGAATGAGATTGGTTTGGCTATGCTGGTAATGATGACTTCAAAAGAAGTTCATTAAAGGCACATGTAGCCAGATAATAAATATTGCATGATTTATTATCATTAACATTCGGCTTAATATTATATCGATTTAAATATCAAATAAGAAACTTGGAAAAAAAAAATGGAATAGTTTGGCTTCAATTTGCCTCTAATTTTATTTAAACAAACACCATATCAGCTTTTGGGGCCACTTGGCTTAATTTACCGGCTTATATCCCACAGTCCCTTAAAGCCCCACAAATGCTCACGTCTTCAATTATATCGCTATAATCGGCTGTTAAATTCGTATTACAGCCAAATAAAGTTTGCGCACTGGTGAGCTTGAGTTTCCCAAACATGTCCCCTGCAACACTGATCCCTCACTTGTAGGACTTCCCAATACCAACTTAATGACATTACTGCGGGATCGAGGCATTCGAAATATGTGCGGACCTCGGTCGACTGTCACTCGATATCATAAATCAAGTTGGACACTCTCTCGGCTTAGCTCCTCAATGGCACCATGGGACACTGCAGTCGATTAATTGATTGTCTAAATGCACTTGTAAGCAACTCGGCAAATCAATGAAGTGTGGAAAGCAACCTAAACTCTCCCAACCGCCCTCGCATATCGTGGATTTCCAAATGGAGGAACGGGGAACAGGGAACGAGGACTTGACGGCGATTCCCAGACGAGCAAATAAAAAAAAATGCAAAAGGCGAAAAGACAGCAATAAAAAAAACCCCGAGAAACAAAGAACTCTTGTCTGGGAATTGGATTTTGCGGTTTCACGTTTCAAATTACCATCGACAGCAGCTGACAGATATACCAGGGGATAACCGGGCGGGCCAGAGATTCCCGGAATGCCGCAGTAGAGTTAGCCACTGTTAATTGTCACTATCGTTGTCTGGTCGGATCGGATCGGTCTGGTCCCACCTCCGAGTGTCGCAATTATGCCGTATAGCATTTCAGAGGGCGTGTGTGGCGCTCTTTTTTTTCTCTAGGAATCGCAGGCACGACACTGGGCGGAGCACCTCCTGTCCTCCACTCCAGGCGGCACAAGCTCAGTGCATGATTCCATGGTAATCGCTTGGAATTTGTCTGGAATTCATCCGCATCTAAGCCACGCTTCGTTGGCTCTTGAAGGTCTTACGCTGTGAGAAGTCGACTCTGAAATTTTGTTGGCAAGTTCATCAAGTTGTTAAATATTTAAGAGTTGTGTATATCTTACTCTTTAACAAGGAGGGTTTATACATTTAATGGTTGGGACGGTTGTTTATTATTAAAGTAATGCAGCATTTTAAGGTTTTCACAGTTAAGTCATAAATTGTAATATATATTATAAGTTAAACAAGTCAACATTGGTTTAAGACTTTACTTTTTGATTGTTTTAAAGACAAATTTAAATCCCTCCTATTTTTACATTTATTTAATTAATAATAAGGGTAAGGAATGGTAAAAACATCTCTAGATACGTTTTTTTGTATACACTTGCTCAAATAAATAAAAACTTTTTATATGAAAATAAATGATATAGCCATTAAAATCGTTAACACTGCGAGCTTTAATTTATTACAAGGGATAATAGCTTTAAATATTCATGATTGCATTTATTAAACAATTTAAGTACTTAAATTAACTTTTTTTCTTAGTTTTAAATCCTTCAAATTACATTTTCAACTTTTTCTGCATTAATTTAATAAAAACTGAATAGACTTGATTAAATAAAAAAAATCTTCAACCAGAAATGTATAAACCAATAGTCCGAGTTTCACTTTGTTACAAGGGATAATAACTTTACATATTTATGACTTCAATAAGAAAAACTATTACGAATTCCAACTTTTTTTCTTAATTTTTAATCCTTCAATAAGCTACTTTATTCCAAAGTCCAAAGACAAGCCGTTTTTACTCATACCCTGTCAACTTTCTGCTTTGTTTCACACTGCAATAAAGCTGACGGGCTGGTTGGCTTAATCATGTTAAACATTTTATGGACAAGGCTCGGCGACGATGCTCCCAGGCTGCTGACTCTTTTTGTTGGTGCACCAGAAAACCTTTTTGCGGTTGTCATAATTGTAATTTTGGTCACTGCAGAGCTGCGGCACAAAGTGCATAAATTTATGATGACCAGGCCAGTAGCAGGAGCTGGAGCAGGAGCAGGACCACTCCCGGTGCTACCCCTGACACAGATTCGGCAATGTCCGCATCATAAATGTCACTGGATGGCTTAAATATATATGTACTCCATCTATATGCTAAGTTATGGTCCGGACACTTTACGTTTCCAACTGGCCCAGAGTCTAGTCAAAGTTGCCGGAGACTTGTGGCCAAGTGCATATTGAGCAGACTTTTTTGACGGAAAGCAAAAGTTTTCAACATGCTGTTGCCGCTGCTCGAAGTTAAGTGCTTGACCGTTGGGAGGTGGATTCAAAGTTAGTTAATAGAATGGCCAAGTGAACTCGAGAGTCGAGCCCAGCAGGGCCTTGAGTATCAATAGCCTCATCCTTAAACTTCCTCTCAATTGATTGGCCCAACAACCACTTATATATAGTATGTGTATATCCAAGCCACCGACTTGTTGGTCAGTGCAGTCAGGCAATCATTTTGGCCCACACTGGTGCCGATTTTATTGTTGACTGAACATTTGCACAATTTATACGTCAACGTTTATTCTATTTAAAACTCAAAACAATTTACACGGGCTTAGTGAGGAACAACACACACACACAGCAAAATGTAAGGCCACAAATAAAGGTCTATCAGATACATCAACCGAAATTGTTATCCACATTCGGATGGCTGCATGGTTGCTAGATGGCTGTTATCAAAGCATATATGCATATATGCAGCAAAATATATACATACATATCTAAGCTTGGCTGACTCGCTCTTAAATAACCAAACAATAACTACAAGTGGAAACACACAGCATGCGATTGTCGTTGCTGCTGCTGCATTTTTTATTCACTCCAGCACACGCCACAAAAAGATTCAATTTGGTGAAAGAGCAGAAGCCAACAGCAGGGAAAATTTAAAATGCATTCTGTTTGTTGTAAATTTATTTGGAAATTGCTGGCCATTTCGGACTAAAATAAAAACAAGTTGTGTAAGTTTAATCTAGTAGTTGCTAAGCTATAAAAGAAACATGAAATTAATAAGCCAACATTGTTTTTTAAAAACATTCTTATATTTTACAAGTTTTACAAATAAATATATTTAACAAAAGATTTTTTCTAACAAGGACCTGCCTGTTTTCTCCGTGTTAAAGAGAAAGCATAAAATAAATTGAAAAGTCAGGCCATTTAGACGACCAATTATCCACTTTACAGATAGCCATTACATTTTAATTGAAAAATAGTACATTCTAATAACAATTAGTTATTTTTATGTCAGAGTTAAACCCCAAACTAATATTAATGATTTAAGAGACTTAAAAAAATATTTTTAAAAAAACCTGTCCCATAGTTTTCATCCAATTAGAGTATTTTCCTCTCCCGCCAGTCTTTTCCTGATCAATTTCATTTCCTGCATCCGCATCATATGCATCCAACCCCATAAACTTGTACAGCATACCGCCAATAAACATAACAATGGACGGTCGATGAGGGGAATGGCTTGGGGAATGGGTGGGCATCCTATGTAGGACCCGTTTAGGAGCAGGACCTCAATTTGTTTTAGCGCTAAAAATACAAATAAAACACAACCTCCTCGTGGCATGGACAGGATCGTAACGGGGGGGACCCTTGAAAAAACCACACCAATTTGCAGCTGCAGCCAACATTTTACGTCGGGATATTCAACACCAAAAAACAACAACTGAAAAATCGTAAAAGCAGTAAAGAAATATCGCTGGGAAGGGCAGTGAATGGTGGCAAGGGAAGCTGGCCGGCGAAAAAATATGTCTATTTAAATTTGTTTTGTGGTCTCGTTGTGTTCGTCTGCGGTTCTTTTAGGTAATTTGCACATTTTACACGCAGACAGGACGATCCCAGGACATGCATAGACACATATATTGAACCGTAGACGAGTGGGACCAAGCTATAACGTAAATATTGAAATGTATTTGGCAGCTGCGCTCGAATTTCGGCCAAAAGTAAATAAGTGGCGACGCGACGGGCGGGCAAAAATATATGGGTATTTTTCCCCCAACTCATGGCAAAATTTTGGGTAGCTAACATATGGGCTTGTCATACCACGGCACGTGATTTGCATTTTGAAGCGATTGCCGAGCGCTTTATAATGTGTAATATGTAATCATAATGCAGCGGGAATTAAAGACGATAAAAATATTAATCATACGCCGCGTGGCGCTCATTATGCGCCACTTGAGGAAAATTCCAAGACGCAGCCACCGGCAACGGGGCCAAATAAAAAGAAAAGCCACTCCCCAAGGAGCGAGGCTGGTAATCTGGTAAAGAGTAAGCCCCAGCTGAATGGAAAGTGAAAGGCGCCACACAGAGAAGGGCGTGGGCGTGGTCGTGGGCGGAGGAGTCCAAGGAGTCCTTTTGCCAGCCCGAAACGGAAGTTGGAAAAATTTAATTAAAGCTGACTGCGCTGTAGGCGCTCCACGCAAACACAAGGGCGGCGGCAAACTAGGCAAAGTGGGGAAAGTTCTTGGCTAAAAAGTTTATTTTATTTAAGACTTTTGCGAAAAAAGCAAAAATTGTGTTAGACCAACGGAAGCAGGAAGATCGATGGTGAAGAAAATAATTTTAAAAATGACTTAATCGAATAGAGCCTTCAAAGAAGTTTCAATTGCCACAAACCAGTAATAACGTTATTATATTTTATATTTCACAAAAATATAATCTTATCTTGTCTTCTGAAGCCTTCAACAGTGATATTCAACTATGACGAAACATTTTTTTTGGACTGTTTATTGTTTTTTGATTTTATATCAAATTTAAACAAACAAATTAAACAAATTGAACAAACACTTCAAAAGAACAGTTAATGGGACTTTAAGTATAAAAGTTATTTCTGTAACTACCCTTGCATTTTTAAGAGTCGCATAATGTTTATTGTGCGCTTGATGGCTCTAAAATAAATTTAGTTTCAAATAGAATGCACCCTCTTCAAATGGCTGTTCAGCACTTTACCACCAATTGCATATATGTGGGTTAGTGCATTTCAAATTTGACTCGATAAATGAAGCACGTTTGGTGGGAAATTCGCGGCACTTGCGTTCTCTAAGCGCGGCGGTAGTTTATAGTGTGGCCTCTTTTATGACCAACCAAATGTCTGTTCGAGCGTCTTTATGTCCTGACATGTCCTGTCCCACTCCCGAGTGGGGATGTGTGTGCATGTGGGTTAATAACGTCATTTATTATGCACTTCTTTCCGGCATTTCCGGTATTTACCGCGCACGCGACACGACACATAAATGTTGCCATAAATTTTGCACTGCAACGCCACAGGACACGTGTGTGTGTGTGTGTGTGTGTGTGTGCTGGTGTGCGATTGTGTGTATTGGTGTGTGCTGGTGAGTCGAATGCAGTTCACGTTGGCTCGACATTCCTGATTACGACTCCTCCGACGATGTCTTCACTGCGGTCTCGCGAGGTACGTACTTCTGCTCAAATAACTCGCAATTTATTTGCCGTATAAGTGTCCTAGAGAGTGTGAGTGTGTGTATGTGCCGGTGTGTGTGCTGCGAAAAGCAACTTCCGCTGACGCCTCCGCCATTTTGTTGGCGCGCCGCAAACGCCATTTTGCAAGAGCAACAACATGGCGGCGAAAGAAATGCAAATGCAAACTGCACACTGCACACTGCGAGCTGCATGCCACCTGCCCAGAATCCTGCGGATCCTCTCCTCACCTGTGAACTGAATTTTATTTTATTTGGTTGCCTTGGCGGTTTATAAATTTGTATTTCCCCCGCTTGCTTGCTTTTTGCGATTTTACGGCGCAAAACTTTACGGTTTACGCGGTGAAAGTGGCTTCGGTTACGACGGAGTTCCTTCGCTGCACATAAATTTCCATTTCGTTTCAGCCATTGGTTTTGCCCAGAAATTGAGTAGCTGCGAGTCCTCATAAATCTCAGCCAGTTCAATAAGGTAAACAGCAAAACGGGCAAAAAAAAACCTAAGCACGAACTACGAAAGTTTTTTGGCCCTTCGTAACATGATTTGCATTTATATGCAGTTTGGCTTTCCATGGATGCGTCTGCCGGAAGTGTATTAAATGTACATGCATGGGAAGTAAATTCAGGAAGTTAGTTCTTGTCTGGTCTTTTGGCAATCTTAAGTGCTTGAAATAAGCTTCTGTTGTGGTGTCGAGACATAATCTTATTATATACGGTCTCTACATATTTACACACCACATCGTGGACAGCACAGCTAATTAATATCAACCACCAAGAGTGTTGCTCAATTAGAGAACATCAATATGTGCATGGGTTTGAGTGCGATGGACTCCAGGCCAACCACATCGAAGAAATTGACATATATTAATATCAACATCAGTGGTGTAGTACTCGAGGGGTTCCACTAAGAAAGAAGAATATTGTCTGGCAGCTAGTATAATTTTATTTATTCAATTAAGTTATAGTAGTATTATAGGTATTCAAATATGCCATTATAATTTTCACATTTCTTGTTTAAATTTCAATAAATAAATATTTTTAGAATTTACATTCTTAACAGATAGCCTTCCAGAAAACAGCGGCAAGATAATAAGTAGTTCCCCCAAAGTTAATTTTCTTTAACTACGCCCCTGAACAGAATAGCAAAGTACAAACAAGCTCGGCGCCATCCTCTGTTCTGGACGGGCTGCCCTTGTCCTGTTTATTTATTGCCATAATTCAAACTCAATTTTTATCTTTCAGTGCTCGTGTTCCTCGTAATTTGTTCGAATTGCCGGGAAGGGGTTTACGATTGCGGGACGGACTGTTAAATATGCAAAAATAATTATGCGCAAAGTGCAACCAAACAGACAGGACTGTACCGCCTCGCAATGAATCGCTGAATGCAGTTGTAAATGTGTCCGTTTATTTGTTTGCCCATTTGTTTGTCTATTGGTTTGTTTGCCGCTCCTGACAAACCGAATGGTGGAATGTCAGGGCGGCCGGCCTGTTTATTTTCCTGCCCGCCTGTTTTGCATAGTTTTGTCGGGCGGCGGCGACTGTAGGGCGGCGATATCAAAAATTTAAAACTCATTTGATTTGCATGAAATTTCATTGGCTTTCCTCAGTTTATTTACCTCACTTTGATGTGTCAGCACTGTCAGAAAAATGTTGAGAAAAATATCTTACTTGGTAAAACATTAGTTTAAAGAAAATTATCAAATAAATATGTGACTTTAAATTATATATATATATCACATTAAAACAAACATAAATATAATTTATTTTGGAACTCTATATTTTAGGTTATATTCCAAGAGTTATGTTGGTGTTAGTTCAATAATAGATGATGCTAATCACATTAAAATCTCTATACTTTTTCGGTGTCTTTCTGCAAATTGTAGGTGCTAAAGGAAGAAAATGAATTAACATTATTTTATAATTTTAAATATTTTGAACAATATTTGTGTTATAAAAAGATTATTAATTTTTCGATTCCTTTTTTTTTTCTTTAATTTTTTCTTGTACTGTATTGCTTTGCAATTCAGAACTATAACTACATAAATTGATGTGCATTTATAATTGTTCGGAATGCACACACAGAAAGTGCTTTCATTTTATCATCAGCAGAACAGAGCACAAGCCAGACCCGATTTGCGAATTGGTATAATGAAAATGTAATTTCATTTCTGGCCGAAAGACCCATCACTTAAAATCCTCCAGTCAGCCCATTCAACTCCTCACCATCATGTCCTCATGCTGCTTTTCCAGCACTTGTTTGTCGTTTGTTTTCCCAGTCCCCGATGCTGTTGTTGTTTTCTGCTTATGAAATTAATTTTCATTGATTTGGCAAACGTTGAATTCATAATTTTGACGCATTATTTTTGCGTGAATTTCGAATTGTGTTTATCTGATAGCATTGGCGCATTAAAAGATAATGAACCAGTTGGGGGAAGAACTCGGATTTATTGGTTGGGGGTGGCAGTGCCAGTTATCTGTTTTGTGGCCTACAATTGCAATTTGCACTTATAAAAAAGAAATTTGTAAAATAATATATGAATGCGAGTAGGTGATGGGGCATGAATCGTTTCGATAATGAAAAAAAGATGACTCTTGAACTCAAAATATGAATTTTAATATTCGTATGCGCTAAAGGAAAACTCCATTTACATATGCCAAATGTTTTGTGGTAAGACTAAAATTAATACTTTGTTTAAGTGAACGCAATGAAATGATCCAGAAACAAAATGAGATTTGTGCAATAAAATTTTTATTTATTTGAGCAATATATTAAAAATGACATACCTACTTACTTTTTTTTTTTTTTCTCTTGTAAAAAATAATATTTTTTTATTACTATTACAGCAACATTGGCTGCATACAGTATAGAGTAATAAACATTTACACTAAGAACCATAAATGTAAAGAATATTTCCTTTTAAAATAAAGTTGGAAAATGCTAATTGTTGCAACAATTTAACCACAAAATGAAATACTAACTTCCGTAAGCACCGTCAACCGCTAAGCCATCAGAGAAAATTCGCAATTATAAATGACGGCACTTCAGGGCCACTCTCGGAAACAATAACCTTGACATCTTAATTAAGCAACTTGCCATCCGCGGAATTGGCACTCGAAAAGCCAAGTACGACTTAAGCGAAAGCCAGCTGAAAATTTCAACAACATTTAACACACTACCAAATCTAGCGAAACCCCCTTCTTAACCCCGGAAAAGTGCAAAGCCGGGGCCAGAGAGCTGGACTGGAAAATCTGGGGAGAAAAACTACGAGAAACACCCACAGCAAAAGTTCATGAAAATTTTATTTACACGCTACCAAACGGTCCGAATTAATCTCTTGGCAAATTTATTTGAAAATGTGCCATAAAAATGCATACGAAAAAAGAAAGAAAAGCCGGGTGAAGAGGGTGAGTGCTGAGCAAACAAGCTCTATACAATTTTCCCTTGCTTGACGCTTTTCCCAATTTTCGCCCAGCCACCCCCTCACTTCAAGTACATCTCCCACACTTCTCTAGTTTCTTCTGTGTGAGCTGCTTGATTTTCGATTTGTTTCTTAATTTCTGCGAATTTGTTCGCTGCTCAACGATTTGGGCAAACACACACACACACACACACAGCAAATGAGAAAAAGGGCGAAGAAAAAAAAAAAAGAAAACCCTGGAGCGTCCACCCAGTCGAACCATAAATACTTCCTCCCGTTCTGTCAGCAACTGATTTCCCTCTGATTTATTTGCAAATGCGAAATTTGCTTTTTATGTTTTTATTTTTATTTACTTTATATTCGCACCACGAATTCTCGGTAAGCAGTCCGCACGAAAATCTCGAGGGGCGAATGTCGCCCATGCCCAAATCCACGCCCACCCCATTGCCGCACATTCTCAACCCCTCGGAGGTGTGAACATGTTTTCTTTTTGGCTTCCCCTTCAGAAACCCCCGTCCCCGAAGTTGGGTAATTTTTCTCTATTTTGTTCAGCACTTTCACTTGGCTTCACCGCATTTCGAATTTTTTCTAGCTGCCTCCGTTTTTTCTCTACTCTACTCCAGCAGCCTTCTCAGTTTTTTTCTGGCTGCTTTTTCGTATGGCTGGCATTTACTATACACACAATAATCATTGCAATTTTGATGCTCCAATAATTTGGAAATAAGTTGGCAACGACGAAAGGGTTGTTGTTTACTTGGGAGCCTCGACTTGAAGGAGCTCGTAATTTTTGCAGGAAAATTTGGGTCAAAGGCATTTTATTTACTCACGAGTGCCTTAAAATTAGGTACTTAAGAGGTTAATTCAAGGGAATTTCGAAAATATGATGGAGATTGATTTTCACTTACTCGTATTAAAAACCAAGTATGTTCAAGGCTTCAAGCTTTCATAATAATTTAAACACTTTTGAATTTATATATTTTTCTATATTAACGTTTCCCGATGCAGAACTACAAAGTCCGGTAAAAGAGTATAATAAATAAGTCAAGGAATTGACAGCTCGTTTGCCTTTGCTAACACACCTAAACCAGTTACAAATCCCTCAGGAGCTCTTAGGCAACACCCACCAACAACTGGCAGATTTTCGGGGTTCCGCCATGCCCAGCTCACATCTAATGAATCAATTCACCTTTATCCCTGCCATTCAACCACCGAATTCGGTTGAAAAGTTGCTCCTCAAAGGACACCATACTCCGGAAATGAGTCATATGTGAGTTGGACCTGCCCACCGAGAGCGGAAATCAAAGTTCCGTCGACGAAGCACCCGAAAAACAGTCGAAAAAAAACCCATAACTCCAACCCCGGGAATTAAGCAAAAATCCCTCGCCGGGCCATGAATAAAAGCGACAAATGTCAGTTAACGCCTAACGCCTCATATCCAGGCAAAACAGTCGCAATGTCTATATAAATTTGCATTACCACCGTAGAAGGGTCGCATTATATCGTTTCCTATCAGTTCGGTTCAGTTCAGTTCAGTTTGGCTTGGCTTGTACCCTCCTGGCGTCCTGCTTCGTATGCATAAATTATCTGCAGAAAAGGAAGTGCGCAACGTTTTCAATTGCTGTCAGAGAATCCGAAATGCGAGAGAGTGCGAGAACTTGTTTATATTTAAATTAGTAGGCAACGCAAACAAGGCTGGCAAGGACATTCGCCTCAAAAGGGTGATGGCAGATGCCTCGCACCACCATAATGACACCATGGCCATAACCATAAGCAACCACCCCCCGCCAAAAAGCCACCACCACCTCCGCAGAAAGGACCTTGAATTGTGACATCTGATTTGCTTTGGTTTGCGCGGTAATGAGCATTTTATGAAGATGCCACCGAACTGACAACTTAATTAAGTTGCTATTGTATGCACAGGCGGTTGGGGGAGGATTGCAAATGGGGTAGGGTGCTGACTGTATCTTCTTTGTTCGAAACATGTAACAATTTCTGGGCAATCAGAGTTCATTGTGAGCCGAGTGTCACAGCAGCCTCGAAATATGCCGCTCCAGAGTGCGCCCCATTATGATCGATCGATCCGAATCCAAGTCGAGCTGAAAATCAGACCGCTGACTGCGCAGCAAATAGCTGCAATTAATTTCAAGTGTTCCGCTTATTAATTAATAACTGGGCTGGCCAATGGTTTTACACTTTAAATTTTCTTAATTTATTTTAAAATTAAATTACTCGGTACTATGAAATTACCGAAATATTCAACATACTCTAAAACTTAAAATATAAGATTTTATTTAGTTTATTATGTTTTTGAAAAAGTTACCCTATGCAAGAAGCAGGTTAATAAACTACT
Source organism: Drosophila gunungcola (assembly GCF_025200985.1). Lineage (NCBI taxonomy): Eukaryota > Metazoa > Arthropoda > Insecta > Diptera > Drosophilidae > Drosophila > Drosophila gunungcola. Next base: position 13,771,325 of record NW_026453197.1, read on the forward strand.
TACATTTGTATATCTTAATTAGGGGCTTTATGCCGTTTAAAAGTATTTTGTTATTTAGTACAATAAATTTTTAATAATTTTATTTATCTTGGACATTTTATCTGAGTGCAGGCGTGGACAACTTCGGTCGGTACGTAGACCAAACTTGTTCCTGGCTATCTTGGAGCTCAATAATCTCCCCAGCCACCCGAAATGCCCCTGCTGACTAATTTGTGGTTGTTGCAACTCATTAGCGTGCAATTTTGGTGTGAAATTGATTGTTGGTCGCTGCAAAATTTTCAGTTAGTCGATCAATCAACGCGAAAACAAGTTTTCCGGCGAGGTGAGCGGTTGATAAGTTGGTCGGCGTGATTTAGATATGGCAATAGCAGCTAGATTGCAAGAATAATGGATGGCTGCATTGGTTTGTTGAGTAATTGATTTTTAAATTTCAAAAACATAACTTGCTGGGCAACCTGAAAAATTAAGTTGTTTCTTCAAAACGTTTCTAGATTATTGTTTTACTTTTAGTAAAGAACAAAGTTACAAGTAAAGTTGAATAACTGACAGCCAAGTCATTTACTGTAGTTTTCTCATTTCCCAAACACTTCCCGTCAGACTCTCCCTGCCGATTAAACAATGTCCTGGCTTTTCTATTGTCAAACCCATTTCCCTCTGTGGTAACCTCAGCTTAATCCCAAACAGAAACCGCCTTCCAACAATGATTACCGGACTCATGGCCAGAGAGTCAAATATTTTAATAAAGTGCCCAAAAACTGTCAGTGGCAAAAACTCAAATTACACTTCATTCCCCAGCAGATCCCCCCTCAATCTCTCAACTGTCTGTGTGTTTTCCATCTGCCGGAGACTGTGTTAAATGCAAAAGGACCCATTCCCCGCCAACTCAATGGCATTGTTTGGTGCACGTTGGAGTTGCCTGGTGGCATATTTATTTAAGCAATCAACAGACCGCTGCTGGAGCTCAGCTCATGCCTCCTTCCGCAAATCAAAAACACAGAACTAATTCCTTTGACAATGCCACACGCAAGAGCAAGAGCAGCAAGAGGGAGGGGCATTTTGAGTGGAACACTGGGTAATGGGTACTGGGTACTGGGAAATGGGTCCCAAACGAAAATCCTGGGCTCCGTTGGCTCAAACCCCCCTCAGTTCGGGATGATGATGCTGTCAAAGATGCATTCAAGGATTAAATTAATGTCACTGCCAGTGGACAATGGCACTGGACGGGACGGGACGGGCCCTGCAGTGTTAACGCTTAATTGTTTGTAGGCAGCCGGGGAACCTGCTACCGAAATGAAGTCATAAAGAACCTCTTAAATATGGAAATGTATTCCCATCGGTCGCGGGATCTTCGCAGGCCAAGGGTCTTCACTTCTTCAACTTCATCTTCATCTACGTCTTGATTCTGTTCGGCTCTATTCTTTAAATCAAATCGCATTAACATTTCTATACAATTTTCTGCCCAGCTTCTTGACAAAGCGTTGGATAAGAAAAAAAAATGCTCGTTGGAATATAAAGTGTTTTGTTGTTCGTCGGCCAGAAAGTGGCTGGGGGGCAAAGCGCATAAAAAGGATATTTGACACTTTTAAATGTGCGCTTATTGTGACTGCCGCTCTTCCTTTCCCTATTTTTTATATATTTCTCTTTTTTATTCCTTTTGTTTGTTGAACTATTTGCTGGCTGCCTTCAATTTTTGTTATATTTCTTGCGCTTCTTTCTTTTTTTATTGTTGGCTTTGTGTGTCTTGGGTCTTGACTGCCATCACAGCAGCAAGCAAAAGTCCCCGAGGTCGCCCCTTTCCTTGCTGGTAAAATCAAATCTATTGTCATTTTGCCAGCTTCGTCGTAGTGTTCGTCTATACACTAAAAAGAAATGTAATTGTATTAAATTGAAAGCCTAAAATAATTCTTTACATTTATATATCTCTGGGTATGGTAAGAAATGACATATATTTTGCATCATATTAACTTCGAAAACAAATATAATAATATTTTTGATAGCTAAAAAATTATATAGAATATTAATACAAAATGTTATTAATTGCTCAAAAAAATTTTAAGCTCAATTACTGTTTTTTTAAAGTTTTTCAAAATACATGTTGATGAGAGCCAAAAAAATTAAAAATGCAGAGAATTAGTGTTTTAAACTAAAAGGTATCAGCCTTTTAAATACCTTTTAACAGATTTTTAATAAAGAGAACACTTATAGTTTATTTTTAATTGAAGATATAATTGATGACAATTTATAAAGACGTATTTAAATTTTTACAGTGTACCTCCTAGGGTCCTTCCGCAGAAAGGGCCTGCTTTGCGCTTAGCACTTTGGCGGTGTCTCCATCCATCGCAACCTTCGTATCCTTGGGCTGTGTGGCGTGGTTTAAAAGCCCCGAGCATTTGCTTTTATTGAGTTTTTATTGTTTTTTATACGCCCTGCCTCGATATCTTGTAGTCCTGCCTGCCTGCTGCGGACTCGAGATGCGGTACGTCATTGCTGATAGTTTTATTATCAAGAATCAATGATCTATAAGTATTTTCTTGCCACGTTTCTCGTTTCCGTTTCTTTTCTCGTTGGTTGCAAGCTGTCAGCACGTACAGAGCAGAGTACAATTCTTCAAGAGTACAGAGAAAACTAGACAAGTTGAAATATTAAATAAATTTCAAGTAAGAGAAAACTGGAAATGATTTCCAAATTGTATTTTTACTACACCGTTTTTAAGAGTTATTTGTCCATTGAGCAAGTAAAAATCTAGGGACTTAGACTTTTGCAAAACCGTTGGAATTTTGTTGCATTAAAATGAATTGAAATGTATAACATTATTTCTTAAAAATAACTCAATATAGGCCCCTAAAATATATTATATTTATATTTATTTATACATACGTTTTCTCTGTGAAATTTTAAATCTATAAGAGATTATGTTGGTATTAGGAGCAAAATCCACTTCTCCATCCACTTTTCGAATGGCATCGGTGTTAGCTAGAGACAGTCAGTAGCATGCTCAAAACATCAAATGTATGTCAATAACACTGGCCAACACAATTCGCATTGCTGTCAACACGGCTAGCAACCTTGTCTACTTTCATTCCCCTTCTGAAGACATTCGGCAAATCGTATTTCAAAAATTCATTCCATTTCCCCGGTAGAGAATAAAAGAAGTTTGAAAAAATAAAAGCAAAAATAGCTGGATGGAATAAAGAAATATACTATACACAACGCAGTCGCAGCATGAAGCTCTTGAAAATTGAGAAATGAGAAGCATTTTCTGCAATCGTTCATTGAAATTATGACAAACGCATTTCTAAGCTGTCGCATTGATTGAATTTTCCGCCATCCACTGAATCCCCATTTTCCGCATTCTATTCATTCCTCATCCATTGTGCGTTGGGAATTTTGCACCTTTTCATCAGCGCGCGACATTCATTCAGATTAAGAAGGGCTCAAAGCCGTACAATTCCATTTTGAGTTTTGGTTTGGAAAAATTAAGTCTCACCTACAGTTACCGATTGCATTTTCATTTGTGTCACCTTTGTGTCGACACCTTTTCCCTTTTGTGCCTCAATCATCATGAGCGACAGCTACAAGCGCTTAGAAATCAATTAACCAAATCTCCTTAAGTAGGACAAAGGGCACCTGGTTTTTATCAGTGCTGGCATATGTTTCCCGGAAAATCAAAAATAAATTAAAAACAATTTTTTTTTAGATAAATTGTATTGGTATTTCAGCTTGACTAGTACTTTCTTAAATTACTGTAATTTCTATATGGTTATGAACTTTTTTGTGTTTTGTGAAGCGCAGTGGTACTTAAATGCATTAATTTGACCTTTGTGTTTGTTTGCTTTGATATCCATCCATAACTCTACCTAATTGACTTTGACATTTGAGGTTTTTCTACGGTTTTAGGGCTTGGAGTAACCGAGATCAATTTTCATAAATATTGAGACAGGCGCATAATTGATGCCGGAAACCTCAAAAAGAGCGAGAACTATTTTCGAGCTCTTTGCATAGTTTCGCAGTTGATTGATGGATGAAACCGAAGCGGAGACAGAAATTGGGAAATGGCTTCGGCCATACATCGAGTTTGTGTGGTTGCCTAGGAAGCGCCATTGGGCAGTGTTATTTATTATCTATTGCAGAGGCATTTTGCCTCATAAATTTTGATATCCCCCCTCTGACAGATCTCCTTATCAGAAATGATTACTAATTGACTGATTTCCCCGCCCCTCGTCCCTACTAATATTGTTAGCCACTTTCCCGGATACTTTTGTTTTATTAATGCCACTTTGCGGGGGGCAGATGAAAATCTTTTGCCCGCACTCAAATGTTTTGCCAGAGAGGAGGTGGGGTAATCAAGTCGATCAATCATTTGATTGACGCCGCACAGCACAGTTGTGTGAGTGAAAAAGCAGGAAAAACGGGGAAAATCGGAGAAAAAAGTGAGAAAAGCAGCAGAGGCAAAGCCACCTGTTTCAATGTGGGTGTTTGTAAGAAAAAACACGCAAAAAGTTGTTTGGTCAGCAAACTGACGCTCGTTTCACTGTTGCGAAAAGTGAAGGCATCGCTCATCTGGTAAAAAGTAGTCACTTTAACTCTTGCCCACCGACGGCGGTTTGCTTTAGATTTGGCCCATGTTTACACACCTCTTTTGTTCGCACTCAGCCGAAAAATAGTGCTCCGAACTGCAATCAACTTTGTACGCCAATTTCTTTCCCTTTCCGAATCCTATGCAGCTGACAGCTTTTGATGAGCTGCTGCTTTACGCTTTCCCAACTAATCATCAAACAAAATGCATTGACATGTAAACAACGTTTGATTAATTCTCCTTTTCGCGGTTTATTTCATAGTTTTTTCCGGGCAGCCATTCAGCTTCAGGTGGAGTAAATTATTGGCCACAGCATGAGCACACCATTTTGTTGTTAGCCAGCCTGTCGACAAAATTGTTTACTTACAATATACAGGGTGTGTGGTGCTAATCGAGAGGATAAACTAAACAGGAATTCAGCTATACCGTATGAAAATTCTTACAATTCCACAATAACACGTTTTTCAAACCGTAATACCTACATGGACTAAACATTATAAATCTAATAGCGTTGCTATGCTTTAATTTTTTGATAAAAAGTGGAAATAAAATTTTAACGCGGCTTACAGTTAAGTAAGTTTGCCTTGGCTTAACACTTTAATCTAACTTTAAAAACATACAAATATTCTCACTGCGGTTACTACTATTTTATCATGTCTTATTTCTCATTTACCCCTTTTGACCCCGTTGCGTTTCAATTATAAACTCAATTTTTTCCCTCAAAAGAAACCAGAAAGAATGTGAAAATCTGGGAGTCTTCTTTGGGTATCTTGTAGTCGGTAGCGATAATTAAAGTGTTCCTTCCTTGACGTTTTTTGTTTGGTGCCGTGCCAGTAACGCCAACAAACAAGGCAGCAAACCAAACAAAAGGTTTTTTTTAGGACTTACTTTTATTATTGAAAATCGCTGGCCGACAAAAAAAAGGAGGCAGAAAGACGGGTAAGAAAAACAAAAACAAATGGCGGAGCCAAAAAATTCGCTGCTAATTGCTTTTAAAATGCAAAAAGCTCAAAGGCAGACAGAGGGAGTCCGTACAAAGGACCAACATTGACTTTGCCGTGGACAGACAGGCGAATAATAAAAACCGCAGCTGGCCGATGCGAACAGTGAGTGTAAAAAGTAAACGGTCCCCGTAATTGTTTATGCCGAAGTCCCAAAAAAAGAGCGGGCCCGCTCGAATGGATGGATGGATGGACGTGTACCAGCAGGATACACATAAATCAAGGATAATGGCCAGCGTCGTCGAGTCGTCGTCATCCGTGCGGTTGGAAATCCGTAATTCGATGCCTCCTGCATTGGATTCGATTCCCGCTAGCCGGGAGTCGCTCGTTCATTTCTTCTTTATTAAAAATGGAAAACGCATTCAATTTATTCATTCGACGAGAGCAAGGTCGCCATCCCACCCCCTCCCCTCCCCTCCCTGCCTCTACATCCACCCATTCAAATCGATTCAATGGCTCCGCCCCGGGGGGTGTGGATATATCGGATATATCGAGGTGAGGGGGGCTGGATCTACCGTGGACTTCTCCTAGGGACCCGGGATTAGGGCGTTGTCTGCCCTGACGTTTCGTGGCAGTTGTGTGAAATGCCGCCCCGCTCTCGGGGTTCCTTTTTTTCCTCTTCCTGCCTTGTCTTTAAATCAATGTTAAAGCAATTTGTCACGGCCGACGTTCCCGGTGACAATGAGACCAAGGAGCGTTGAGTGGTTGACAGGGCAAAGGGGTACCAGCACACTTAAAAAATAACTGAGCAATTCCGATTCAGGCATTGGGAGACAGGGCTGGCCCTCATTTACCAACAAAAATAAGTGATTGACAGTAATAAAAATCGCTGACATTATTTTATTATTTCTTACTTACCGCTTTGTTGGTTATTCAACGACAGACCCAAATTCATTACAAAGCCCTATTTGAATTATGAATTTTTGGTTGAAGAAGTAAAAACTATACTGACACTTGTGTCAAAATAAATTAAACGATTTTATTGGATTGATTGGAAATTTTATCAATATGGTTCACACCATATCCAAAGTTATTTAATTATTTAAAGCAAATTTAAAAAATATTTACCAACAGATGCTTTTTACTTCTTTTTAGAATTTTGAAAGATTTAGAAGAAGTAAACTTTAATTGCTAACTTAATGTTTAAAATGTGCATTTGTTTTCTGAGTTTTGCCAATCAAGATGCCCATTTCAAAACTCACTACCTGTTTCTCCCATGTTTTTCTCGCAGTGCACCTCCGGCGGATGGCAGAGAACTTCCAGTGGGCTGCCATTACCTGTCAAGTGAGCTGAAAACAAATCGCAATGGGAATGTCAATAGGCCAGGACCAGTAGAGCCGAGTTGAATCGCAATGCTCCCAATCGAGAATGCAAAGTGGCGGCAAAAAGGCCGACAACGTCGTCGGGTCAAGTCAATTGAGTTAGTGGTTGATGGATAAAATCAATTCGCATTGCTGAAATTCGAAAGTGAATGCGATGAAGTCGAATTTATGCATTTTGTGGCTCAGGCTTACTTACCGCTCGAGCCCGTTCGTTCAATGGGTGTTCAATGGGGCTTAGATTTGGTGCATTTCAACGGTCTCACCCAAAACTTGCCCCTCATGTGTAATGCGCATAATTGAGTTCGTCTACTAGAAACATAACAACTCCTTTAGGGGGAAACGCAGGCTGCGCGGGGAGCTAGTGTCCTGTGCTCACAGATAATCCAATTAGAGCGGTCGGTAAACGAAAATTTCAATTGAATAAAACTGAACAGACACAAAAAGCGTACCAGACAAAGCTTAGCTCAACCACAGCTGGAAAATTAAGGAAATTTGAGGTGGCTAACGGAAGCTGTCGATGGATGCTACAATTTGATTTGATGAAAGTTGCAATACAAATATGACAGAAGCTTGAATCTCCTATCATAAGTATAGGGATGCTAATAAATATAAGCAACAAATATTTAGATGATAAAATTAAGTAATTACTTTTTTTTACCAAAATTAAACGTGACTAAAAGAATTAAAAGAACTAAATGTTAAAATTTATTAAAATTAATTTTAATGCAATTAGTTAATTACATCTAGAAATTTGAATCCCGTTAATTTCTCAAATTTAGTTGTTTCTAAGGATGTCTATAGAAACCAAAAGAAAGTATAAAATGGACAACAGTTAATTAACAACTACCATACTTTTGTTACAAACCTACTTTGGTTGCAACCTAATGTTGTACATTGTTCATGTGCAGAATATGCAACCTATTTTTCTTGAAAATTGATAGACTCCAAAAAAGCGGTTGAGAGGGTTCATCCAAAGTCGGATTCATATTGAGATCAAGGCGCGTGCAGGGAAGTCGAGTCGATAGCGATAATTATGTGGGCGTGTCGGTTGCCAAATAAAGCAATGGCTAAGGCTTCCCGGCATCAAACGCAAAATGCCGCACGTGTCGCCGTGGCAGCCTCATCTACGGTTATGGTATATCCTCTGCCACATCCACCGACCCACCGACCCACCGTCCCACCTCCATTTCCATTGCCGGCGTGTGGGTGTACGACAATTGCTGATAATCACGCCTGATCGGCGGCGGCCTTTTTGCAACACCCCCGCGGCACCTGCCATTTCCATCAAGGCTGCACTTCGCTTAATTAAATTGCAACGCAGCAAACGCAGCAACACAGCAACGTTCGCCTCGCCACGCGGATGTGCCGCATTCAGTGGTGCGCTGCTTGAAAGTCGCCGCACCATAATCGAATTATGCGGCAAGTCGGTGGTACTGAAAGGCACAGAAATGAATTACGATGGCAAAAGGCGAACGGCATAAAAAAACAGAAAGTACAGAAAGTAAAAAAAGTACGAGAAGAAAAAAATCAGCAGAAAGGAAAAACATTATTAAAAGCTCATCAGCAATTGACATGCGGAGGAGTTGACGAGGCCAACGGAAAGGTTAGACAGCGACGACCCGCAATTAAACGGAAGCAGCAACTTAAAAATGACTTCATTAACTAACCTTTTAAGAGAACAATGGTTGGGGGCCCAGCCCAATCCCTCGTCATCATCATCGCCAGCACGGGGAAGTAATGAAGCAGCACGAACATGGAAATCCAGCTTAACATGGTTAACTTGGGTCCGGATCAATAATGAACCTCGATTGATACGTAAATCCTTTTTTAATCAAGCTTGTGGGTGGGGAAAATCGTATTAGTTAAAAAATTCCTTTTGTTTTACACTCAAATGGCGAGAATATTTATTTATGAATAAAATTATTAATAAGATTACTTTAAAATCAATTAGTTTATCTGAACATTTTGTTTCTACGTCAACATAAAAAATGGACAGTAAAATGAATATTCAAATTAAAATGTTTGTTTGAATAAAATTATTAAAAATCCTTTCATGTTTAAGTCATTGAGAAGCCACATAATCTTTACAGGAAATATATTTAATATTTATTGGTTGAAATAAAATAATTAGTTTTAAGCTGTTTATTTAATTTATTTTAATAAGTTACCCTTTAGTATTCCACAAACTTTATAAGTAATTAACTTAGACCTCTTTGCATATATATTTTCTTAGATAAATAGTTTTATATATTATCAAATGTTAAGCTCCACTACACAAACCTCTTACTTTTAAGTAAAATAGATTTCGTTAGTTCGTTTATTTAAATCAATTTTTTATATTTCCCTACTTTCACTTACCTTATCTCAGCAAACACTTCTTTCATGCGAATTCAAATTCCGTCATTCTATTTATTGCCCAGTTATATCGCCATGCAATTCATCCACTTGCACTTCTCCTCCCTTTGGCTTCCCAGCCAAATCGCACCCATATCACTCACATCCAGACCCCTGAGAAGTGCTCAGCAAATGTTCAAATAACGTGTGCACATTGCCATGCCCATTATCGGCGACATCAGGACCCGAGTGCAACACTCTGAGGTTCTCCGGAGTCCGGACTCCGACTCCTGCATCTTGTGATGCAATCCACGTGCAGGTTTTTCAAGCTTGTTGTTTGTTTTTTGTGTGCGCGCATCTCATATTGAATGCGACAGGAAAATTATGTCCACACATTAAATTGACGCTGGTCGTTTTTGGGGCGACAAAGACCCCAACAAGCAGGTCTGAAAATCAGAAACAGTTGGCTATTGCAACGTTAAGATACCCAGATTTTACAATTATATTTTAGTTTAAAAAATCGGATACATAATTAAAAAGCAAACAATAACATATAAACATAACTTGTGAAATATTTAAATCGGTTTTAATCACAACCTTCAAAACTGCAAAACAAATAAGCCTGATAAGCTTTTAGAAGAATGTTTTATTGAGCTTAAGAAAATGTCGTTTTTAGATTCATTAGAAAACAACAAGCCATTAAGTTCAATTTCAAATATGATACATATAGAATGACTTACATTTTTTAATCAAAAGCGAAGTGCAAGTTTGGTTATCCAAATTCCTACAGGACAGGTTTCTAATATTACCATTTTCATATAATATTCGATACCCAATGAGACATTAAATTAAATGCCTTTCGACTAATAACTACTAGTCTGGTATACCCCTAGACCTGAATCGTATTGGGTATTCGAAGCGGAATGGAGTGTGGAACTACGAGTACTAGTACAAACACTCAGTCACTCGATGTGGCAGGGAACGAACGAGGGGCCACCACATCTTGTCAACTTAATTTATGCTCGATTCCGAAAGCGGGCAAGCAGCCATCCTGCACACCTCCTTTCCCTCCAATGCATCTATATGTATATGCACACTGCATTTGGCAAAGGCCATCGATCCAGTCGAATCGGATCGGATCGGAACGGATCGTTCGGTTTTGGTTTGGGTTATGGTCTGGTCTTGTTTGGTCTGGCCTGGTGTGGCTGGCAGATCCAAGATCGGAGATCTCGGATCGCAACGTGGTCGTCATCTCATTGCTGTGGCAACTTGCGGCGACATTTTTCATGTCTTCATGTGATCGAAGGCATAAATTATCGCAGATCGCGCTGCGTTGTTTGTCTTCTTATGGCCTCCAGTCTGCGATTCTTGCTGCCACAAGAGGCATTCAATCTTTGTGTCAACAAAAATTATTTTTAACAGCAACTACAACCAGAAGACGCGGGCAAACTCGAACCAACGGCGAAACGAGTCTCCAGATTAATTGGACCTGATTACAAATGTTTTGTATCGCAAACTAGCTGCCGCTGCCACTGCCACTGCAAGTTGCCCCTTTAGATGGGGGGACACTTGAGCATTGTAAAATAAGCATTTGGATCCATTAAGGCTAATATGTGATAATGGTTAATGGTTAGCATCGCAAGATATTCCCAGTTTGTAGGGTGAATTTGCAATGCTAAAGTTCGATCCGAATGGGCCATATATAATAGACCTTGGTAGCCTCGAATGTTGAGTGATGAGAACGTGATCGGAATGAGTTATGCGAGGATGGCACCTGTGGAATGACAAAATGAGACAATTCCACCAGATCTTTCGATGGTCAAGTGGAAATGTCGCTTTATGAATTGTTTGCAATCTTTCGGTTATCTTACTTTGATCGTGTGGCATTATTTGATTGAATTATTTCAGGAATTCAAAAAACACTTAGTGTTAAATGTATTAATTTGGTGCTTGGTTGAAATATCCAAAAAATTTAAGGAAGACTTAATTGCTTACAATAAAAACATTAAATCGAAAAGTGGGGGAATACTAGACAAGTTTAGTTATATTACATTATTTACAATTTGCATGTAAATATAATTTAATAATTTCATAATTGAATTAAAATTAAGCTAATAGACTTTCCAGAAAAGCTTTTAATTTGTTGATGCCTCAAATATTTTCGTTTAAATATTCATTTTCTTTTGTTTTATTTTCTATTGAAGTTGTTGGTTGTTCAATATCTAAAATAAATCTGCTTTCAAATACTTTTGTGCAATAATACCAACATTTGTTTAGGTAGGTACATATATATTTACATTTGTAAATATATCAGCACCAACATATATTTGCTTTGAATTTTCGTTTAATAATAATTAACTTTAGGAGGATAAAGTTTTGCTTAACCAAAATTTTTGTTAAGCCGTAGAAAGCCCTCCCATTCAATTTTTATTCTTAATGTGGATAACTGTGGCTTCCGCTTGCAGATCAAAATTCCGAAGTCTGCCGCCAAAGTTTGCTGCAGACCCTGAACCGGGGGAATACCCAAGCCCAGAACACTGCCAAGTTCGAGAGGGCGGTAGGAAATACCTTAATAGTTTATTAATGATTTTGCGAGGGCTTTTGTTGCTCTAGGTGGAAGTTTATTATAAGCGGCTCGAGTAAAGTAGAGTGCAGGAGAGGATTACTATCTGCAAGTATCAAACCAGCCAACACTTTCTTTTCACGTTTTTTAAACCAATTATAAAAGTATTCAGTGCAAGAAGTTGCAAATGGGGGGCTGGAGGGTTGGCTGGATGGCTGTTTGGCTGGGGCCAAAGTCTATGAAGCCATCATGTGGAAAAACACTTAATTACTTTAGAAGAGCTTGCCTGCTTGGCACAAAAGTGTAAAGTGCTTGGCCACGCCCCTTCCGATGCCCCTGTTAGTTCATAAACAGTTAACTAACTAAGGCAAAACTGTTAACTCTGGTCGGGGGCTGTTGGAAGCCGTCAAAGGTTCCTGTTCCCTCTTCGAGCCTGACGTGTATTCGTATTTAAATTAGATTTGCCTGAAATCGTGCGTGATTGTCAGCGTTCCAAGGGGTTCGGTTCGGGGGTAGTCGAAGTGGTAAAAAGTATGGGTAGTATATACTACCTAAGCAAACACCATTACCTATTTTGCCAAGGAGTGTGTGTATGTGTGTGCCACTTGAGAAACTTGCAAATTGGATTTCGGTTTCTGCGCCCACCACGCCCCAAAAGTCGGCGGCAACTTTTGAGTGTTAAAGTTCTTATTTTCCCGGCCCACGTGGGTGCCTCATAAGTGGCAAAAGGCCTCGAGCAGCACTCTTTCACGTTCTATCCAACTCGAGTCCAGTCTCCCGCTCCTTGAATTTAAATCATTTCGAATTTCTTACGTTTGGATTTGCTCCCAGCTGGTTTCTGGGTCAATTAAAGTGAAGCATTTGCTCTTGATCAATTAAATAAAGTCCAGTGACAGGCCGTTGTCTGAAGAGGGCCTCGCGAAGAGAATTGTTAATCTTCTTTCCCATTTCAGTTTTTTTCTATGGCGAGGGGTATATTGTTTTTTTTGGGTAAACCAATATTTCTACAGTCTTTATTTTGGAAATATAAGAAATAAAAACTGTATTTTGGACATAATTCCAAGAAAAATATATTATTAACAATTTTTAAACATAATATATAATTGTGAATTCATATTTTAGAAATATAACAATATTTTTCATTTCATTATTTCCCTTCTTATGTTTTTCTTTCTAAGAGATGCTTCCCAATATGATTAATATATGTACATTGGGATCTTTTAATATTAAAGTATACTAGGTATCTTTAAGTCGAATTTCTTCACAAATCCATCTAAATATATTTTGTTCTTTATTTTGGTTTTATTTAAAGTTTTTTTCGCTGGAGAGGAAATGAATCATTTATGGGTCTTGAATGATTGAAATGAATTGAGAATTTGTCTTAATCAGCGTTTGAGTGGTGGGAAACTCAATCCCCCGAAAAAAAAGTTCCAATTCCAGGCAACATTACAATATCAAGAGATACCCCAACTGCAAAACGGAAGTATAAATAATGAAACGAAATGGCTGACAATTAAAGCCGTTTTAACGCGCATTTGTAGCCCGAACACCGCAGGACATTTATCCCAGCCAAGGACAAGGATATCCAGGCAGACCAAGTCCCTGCATAACATAGATAATAAATGAGCCTGGCGGGGCTTGGGGGACGGCGGCGGCGGCGGCGGCGGCGGCTAAACTGTTTTGACTTTGTTAATAAATTGAAAAATTATGATAATGCCACCGGGAAAACGACAACTGTGTGGGCACATTAAATTAAACAAAAGCAGCTCCTGGAGGACCGTGACTCGGACTTCCAGACTCGTGCAATGCGCAACGCAACATTAAGCAGGCGACGCGTCGCTCCAGGACATTAAGGCCACCGAGGCAATGATGCAACACATTCCGTCGACCGTTGAGGACTCCAAGACGCCGCAAATGCGCAATTACAATCTCCCCGTGTCCTGAGTCCAGAGTCCAGAGTCCTGAGTCCTTTGGCTCGGGGTCGCATATATATACGTATATACATCCGCATCCCTGTGCGAGGACGAGTGCGTGTGCATATCCTGCAGTCGTTGCCGGTGGCACTGCAATAAAGTGTCACTATAAATAAATAATAACGCCCTCAAAGAGAAGCCAACAGAGAGAGCGTGAGCCGCGAAAAGGCCTCCAGCCGAATATTGCAACTATCTGGATACCTTGTATATAGCAAACATTTATAATCATTGATAGACTTAAAAATGTTTCCATTTTATTTGGAACGAAATTTGCATAAGACTTGTGGTAAATGCATAAATAAAATAACATATCCTATCAAAAAACCAGAAATGGCAATTAATAAATATTTATTAAAACTTAAAGCATTTTGGTATACTCATCAATAAATAAATTAAAGGATTTATAACAAAAACTTTTTAATATAAAAATGTGGTAACTCCGTTATCTTTTTTCAGCTATTTTTTTTTTTTTTGATAAAAAGAATCACTATATTTAAAACTGCATTATTATTTCTTAAAAGTCATTTAAATAAAGAACCCAAAAAAAAATTAGTTCAAAACTTTAAAAATATTTTTAATGGGTTCATATTTAAAATAACTAAAAACAGCAATTAGTTTTAACAGTTAAATTTCATCCAATTTAGAGAAGCTATGCAAACGTTATATAAGGTGGAAAAAGATAATAAAAAAAAAAGAAAAAGAAGAGTTCGGCATACCCCGAAACTAAAACGAGTGCGCGGTACAAAACTGTCTCCCAGCGCACGCTCGTGCGGCAGGGCGCCCGCTGTGCAAAAATATTGAAAAATTGTAATTGTATCTATAAGATACAATTACAGAACGGAGCCTGACACGTGACCGTCGCATCGCATCGGCGGATCGAGTGCGAAAAGTCACCAGCGGCGACGTCCTTCGACGACACTTAATGGACCAGAGTTCCGAAAAGCAAACAAAAGTAACGCTTGATTGCGGGCGGATCGGTGAAAAGGGCAAGGGTCAACGATGGGATGGGTTCCTGGGGGCTGCGTTGGCGAAAAGGGCAGTGCGTAAGCGCCCTTGGCGAATGCAAACAAACACATTCGAGGACAGTTGGAAGGGGAAAGAGAGAGGGCGATGGCGAGGGGCAGGTCCAGGGAAAAGGGAAACTGGAAACTGGACAGGAAGACCGGAAGCGACTAACGTGCCACTGCAGATGAGAGATGCGATGTGATGAGTCGCCGGGCGAGATGGAATGGGATGCGGATACCATTGGACCGGGTTAAGCACGCTCGAGGGCAGGACAACGGCTCCTGCTAAATGCGAAATGTTCCGGACCAGCGAAAGTGTGAAGCTGAAAGCAGATGTCAGTGGCAAACACTGCAGAAAATTGCAAAAAGAGTTCCAGGGCAGATGAGCAGCGTGCGAATGGGTTTTATGGCATTTTTTTAAAGAGCGATTTAATTTTGCTCAAAGGTTTGGTCTTAAACGGAGATGTAGCAGTAGTAAGTTGGCAAAGGAAATGAGAAAGCTTATTGGCACGCACAGTTTTCAAAATAAATAATTTTATTTTAAAATGTGGATTTAAAAAAAAACTTAATCTATTATTTATATTTATATTTATAATTTAAAAACTTACAAGCAAACAAATAAAACTTTCAAATGTCCAATCAGAATTTTTATTCATCTTATTATTATTTTTTGATATTTTTTTGTGTCCCCTTTTTAAATTATATATGCTTTATTCATTTTTTTTTTTTCTTTAGCAAATATGGTATAAATCAATAAGTATAGAATTTTATGGCGTAGATAATGCTTTATAATCTTTAAAAAACGTCTTCTTCAACCCCAAGCTGTCGAAAACTTAAAGTTACAACCTCCCCTCGGCGCATCGCCACTATTAGTTACCCCATTAGCAAATCTCATTATACAAAACGTTTGATTTATGATTGCAATCTGTGAATGTGAGAAACGCACACAAAGCATTTCCTGCTGTCTGTAAATGCGGCTCTGCTCCGAAGGACTCTCGAGGAGGGGCGCGTGTCCTTCGGTCGGGCTCAAAGCCAGGCGCATAAGCAAAGGCACAGGATCAACTTAAGTACAGGCCACAAGGACACACGAGACGCGTGTCCGTGTCCATGGCCCAAAGTCGCATAAAGTATATATAATCTCTTATTACAAGTACGACAAAAGCGACCCAACTGCCATATGCTGTCACTCCCCCTTCCCCTCCCCCTCAGCCGACCCCCTCTCTCCCTTGTCCCCTCGCCGCCTTCTTCACAACCCATCGCAATCTCTGCAGGCAGTCCGAATCTCTTGGCCCGAATTTATTGCCCCTGCAGTGCAATGCGAACTGCGAACTGCGGAGTGCAACAAGCGGTGGCTCGGAAAAAGTATTTATAACTAAGGCATAATGAACTCATATTTTATAACCGCGTTTATTAACCCATTGATAACCAGCCGTCCCGAAGAATTTATGCGTCTATCCCTGGGCCCAGCCCACTTAAGGGGGTTGATAGATGGCCAAAATGGCCAGTTGGTGGGTAGGGGTGGTGGAAGAATGCGTCTGACGGGTTATCGGGCAGTCCTAAGCAGGCGGGTCCTGTGACAAATAAATGTCATATTAATGTCACAAAACCCACAAGCAGAATTGATTCGATGCGGTACTTGGCTGCCCAACTTTAGTCCCCGTCCTCCAATCGCCTTGTATTCAAATCCCTACGTTGCCCAACTCAGAAATGGGTCCAGCATGCGTCATTTGGAAATGGGAACGTGAGGCGTTTATAAGTTACTTAACTTAACTTAATAACTTAAGTTATATTTAAAGATTGGAATATTTTTGCGTGTATTTTGCTTATATTTTAGGTAAATCTAATATCTTTAATTATAATACCCTTAACCGGCTCTGTTAGTGTGGATTTTATTGAAAAGAAAAAATATATATAAAAACATTCTTTAATTAAATAACAATATGCTTTGATTCGTTTGTTAAATTGATGAGTTTTACAATAAATTTGCAATTTGATTATTCACTATTATTCACATTTTTTCGTCTTTTTTGGGTACTAATATTATTTTGTCGTATTAAATAAATTAAAAACTTGAATATATTTAATCGTGTCACGTTGGCATCTCGAAAAACCAGAATCATGTGTTTATTCAGCTTCAAAGATTTCATGCATGGCTCGAACGGCAGGCGTTTTATTTGGGGAATGTCTGCGATAAGCATGCATTATGGCTTCGGAATAGTCGTGAATGGATGTCTGGCTGGGTATGTTTTTGCCGGGACTGGTTTAGTGCAGCAGTGGCTATCGCAAAACAAATTGTTCTCAAATATTAAGGGAGAAATAATGGGATAATTGGAGCATAGAAAACCCACTGGGAATTGGAAACGTCTTCATTCAGCCATCGATGACTCGCATTACCCATTGTTCGTTTTTCGTATTATGCCAATTGTTTCAGGTGCTACTTGTGTGGCTTCACAGATCTGCTACCTCAGTTCGTGTTACCCGAATTCTCAATAACCAAAACAAAGGGAAAACCGAGACCTATTGACCGCCTGCCAATTTCACGTTAATAATACCCGTAAAACGAGCCAATCCTCTAATGAAGCTGTCTGTCTGGTTTGAAGTCCCTTTCCCTTTCCCATTCCCATTCCAATTCCCATTCCACCTGCCTCTAAGCCAGTTCTAGCTGTGATTCTGCAAAATAGAAGAGAATAACTAAGCCGTGACCAGGATGACCGGATCGAACCGTATTGTGTCTGGATGGACGCGTGTGGTCGAGCAGGCGGCCCTCAAACAAAAGAAAAGCAAACAGGGCAACAGACAATAAATAAACAATAGATCTGTTTAAGGATTGCTACCTCATGTTCATCCATTGCCCCCCTCCACTGCCCCCAAACCCTCTGACTTTTCCTTGCCCAGGACATGCGTTTTAAATTTGTCGCCTGCATAAATTTTCCATCCGCCTTCGATTATTCTTTCGCCTTCATTGTTGTCCTTTCTTGAGTGCGTGTTTGGCCTAACAAATTTCCAGCTAATGCCTATTTCCTTTCCTTTGGCTCTCTACTATCCTATCCAATATCCAATATTGTGTAAACAAATGATGGCTGTAGGTGTCGCCTTACAGTTTCCTCTGTCATACCATCCTTTTTTTTTCCTCCAGAAAGTGTGTGTGTGTCGCATAGATCATGTCTCAGCGGCAGCAGCCTGTTGGATTCGGTTCCGCCCATATCTTTTCGTATCCTGTATCTTAAAATTGGAGTGGATAAACACAGTTTGTGTTTACTTTAAAAAAGAATGACTAACAATTAAGACTCCTTTCCATACATTTTATTCTTTCTTTATAAACAATAAGGAGGAATAACTTAGTTATTCTTATAACAACATACACAAATTCTTATTCAGAAACTCTTCATGTTTCATAATCAAATGTTATGCAATTTTTTAAAATATTCAAGAAATAGGGTTTATTGAATAACCTTAAAATTGAGCTATGAAAACATAGATATTACAATTCTGTCTAACATTATATTACCAATAAGGCTTCTAAAACAAAGACAAATCTAAAAGAGACTTTTTTCTTAAAAAAATATTAGGTGTCTTTAATTCGATACATTTTGTACTGTTTCAAAAATTCCAGCTTATTTGAGTCAGACTCACTGGGCTGACAGTTGCCAGCAGCTGTTCATGACCATTATCATTTTGTGTTTATCTGTCTCCGAATGCGGGTGAACCTATTGACACAATTGTTTTCGCCCAGAAGCGACCAGGGGTTGGACCTTCTTCCTCCTTGGGATGGTTGACAGTCGGACAATTTGCGCTATTGTCTCTCCCTGGGCTATTTTTAATTATTTGTATTATGTTTCAGTTGTTTACGTTGATGCATTTCGAGTGTAGCCATAACCTCAACCTCTCCGTTTCCCCATAAATATCTCCTCGTTAATGGCATTAGAAATTAATGTTCTGCTCGTTGAGAATGGATAGATGGATAGATATATAGATAGATAGATGTGTGTGGCAGCTTTTTCAATATTTGCGACTGGTTTGGGTTCGGTTTCACTTACATGGTGGTCTGTCATAGTTATAGGGGATCTAATGCGGTTACTGTGTTAGGTCAGTTGGGTCAAGCACTTTCCCGCGAATGACTTTCACTTCGATTCCAGCTGCCTGAATCTTAAAACCTTAAATTTCAATTACCCAATCTCCCCCGAACCATCCATCACTTGGGCCGACTGTATGGGAGGCTAAAGCCACGATAATACCTTCAATATTGCCAAGAGCCAAGGGAAGGAATTACGCTTTATTGCCAGATAATTTCATTATTTAGCCAAAACATAATCCAATGTGCCCATATCCATATCCATCACCGCATCTACCTCTACACACACACAATTAATTTCATAAGCCTATAAAAACGTGCCAAGGAAAGGGCGAAAAAATCACACACAAAAATTATATACCTAGCGGATCTGATAAAACAGGAGGTGCTAAAAAGGCGGAGGGTTGGGTTTTTGGGTTTTTGGTTGGGAAGACCGAAAAACCGAAGAGAAATATACATAATCCCGTCGTGCAATCAGCGTGTAAATTATAAGGGACGTAGCCTGTGCCAAAGGACCGCAAAACTTGCTAGCGGTTCTGAAAATAAAGTAATGCGAAATAATCCTTGGTTTGTTATCACACACACACCCGTACACAGAGAGAAAGTCCTGGCCCAGCACGACACTCGCCGTGTGCCATACAAAAGCCTAATATCACCGTTTCCCAGGCGGCGGGGTGGGGGTAAAACTGGAAAATGCAAAGTGGAAAGCGGAAAGCGCAGCCACGATATGGAGACAGGATATAGGATATTTACACAACGTACAATATTTGCTTGCCGTATGTGGGCGGTTTTCTTCGTCGTGTATGTGTAATCCGAGCAAGGCAATAGATTTTGCACAGTACATTTCGTTATCGTAAGGAATGCCAAAAACAGCTAAAAACTTAAATATTTATCTATAAATAATTTGATTTAAAATGTTTTGTAATAATTACCAAAGTATTCTGTTTTCTTTATATATAACTTATAACCGTTAATATTTTAGTTAATATAAGAAAAACTATTAAAATATATATAACTAAATATGGCTGATAACAGAAAACCAATTTATTTAATTTTAAATAGTTTACATTTTTGTAGTATTTACTATCGGCTTTTCTGAACTGTGTACAGGAAGTTACGAATATTATTTAAGTCGCTCAGGTCGGTAAGGTATTAATCCAACTTTAGTGTTAGGGTTCAAAGATCTAATAAAATTATTTTTTTTAATTTCAATAAAAGAAAATTGTACATTTTTGAAACGCACTGTAAGGCCGTACATGTTGAATACATTGTGTCCTCCCACCCAAAAGGGGATGATATATGGGATATGCGATGAGCTGGCATCGGTGAAAGGCGATCGGATGTGGGCGGAGTTTGATAACAGGCAGAGATATTTATTGAGTACCAAGTTTAATTGGTGGTTAGAAACGGTTTATCTGCAATGAAATGGCGTAACCGAAATCTATCGAATTAAAGCGATTTAGCTGGAAGAGATCTTTTGTGTGATAAGAATATCAATTCCAATTGATTGAGACTTAAATTGGGGACTGAGAAAGTTTAAATTGAAGATGGAAAATTCATTTGCTATATCTTGCAATTAAGAATGTATAACAAACAGTGTTTTTTGAAACAAGAAACTAACATCCATTCACCAAAAAAGGAGATCAGCGATTCGAATCGCGGCTTGCTTCATCACTTCAAATAAAAATAAAACTATAAACACACTTTAATCAACCCTCTCAAAACAGGATTTCAGCAAGGAGTTCCTAGCATGGATTTCTTCAAAGGATCCCCTCATTATCCGGTTAAGTGTAGCGCCTTCGATAGGCGTTGAATGGAGGAGGTATGCTCTTTCACTTGGCCCGCTCAAATTGTAAGCCCTCTTATTCATATTCTCTTCTCTTTTTTTGTCTGCTGCAAAATCAGTTTATAATGGTTTTAATGAAAATTTTCATCTTTTGTTCCGCACACACACACAGACACACACACACAAAATGAAGGCTGGCAAGGCGATGAAAAGCCGCATTGTCATCAATTTTGCCTTTGAAAGGAAAAACACAGCCGAGTGGATGGAAAAAAGGAGGCTGACAAGGCAATCTCCTTTGGCAGTTCCGTTGTGGCACCCGTTTTTATGGCTTTATAGTTTATGTTATGAACCAATTTTTTAATTTATGCACAATTTCGCTCAGCCGTTTAATGTTTAGGATAAGGTTGTCTGTGAGCGCCCAACAAGTAGGTCATTGTCACAAAATAGTGCGGCAGCACAGGCAATTGCCCAAGGGTAGAACGTCTAAAAAATAAACCCATCCGGCCCTTTAAATCCGATTATGTGCGCATGCAACAATTTGATGACCCCGCTGCGGACCGAAAATGGATTAACGCTTCAATGGGAATTCATTTTCGGGGGAAAAAATAAAGTGAGCTGAGCCGAATATACCGAATCCTTTTCCAATCAATTGTTCACAGCGGCCCCGGGCAAAGTTTCGTGTTACTCGCTAGTCTGAAATTTGAGCTCCAGTAATTCTTCAGCACATCCCAGATACAAGATTCGAGATACAAGATACGGGCCCCCGAATATGTTCGTATTTATTCGAGCTCGAAAAATCTGTTCATAATTCGTGGAAGTAACATGTTAATTGAGTTATCAGAACACGCACACACACCTTCCATGGACCCCCAAAAAATTAATCTCTCATTCGAGTGTTGTTTTCCGCACTCGTTTGGATTGAATTACATTGGGATGACAGCTGTGTGTTTTATCGCCACTGATTGATTTTTATAGGATCTCAGTTCTCCTCTTACAGCTACAAAAGGTTAAACGGAACATTTCTCAGCTGTGACCCATAACATATTTTCATTGAGATACATACTCGGCATACCATGACCATTCAGCCGCAGACCATGAATATATTTGCCAGCACACAAAAAGCTTTCAGTGCCGAGAAGTCAAGCATGTCGGACAACCGACTACCAACTGCTTGCTTGCTCCTTACCAATCTATCTGCTTATCCATCTATGCAAAAGAAATAACTCGTGTACCGCAGCATTTTATTGATAAACTTCTGCCCACACTCCTTTTGAAACTCCTCTTGCCTCCCCAACAAAAAAGGCACACTTCGCTGGGCACAAACCAGCTCCATTCGGAACATGACGACCATACCAAGACCCCCCTCAACTTTTTCATCAATGCAGGCCAGTAAAGCCAGACCAAAATAAAACCAACTCCAGTCCCCACTCCAATAGAAATACAAAATATAATATATATCCGAAAGGACAGTGCGTTATGGAAGTTTAAGTCAGCACAAAAAGCCAGATTATATAACTAAATAAGTAAGAACCATCGCATGGAATAGTGGAGCTTTGGTTGCAAAGACTATTTTTTATTATAATAATTTGTTCGAGAGGTTATTCAAGCAACTATAATAAAAAAATCTTAATTAATATAATTATACACAATTTAAATATCTTAATTATTAAAATTATCACAATTTTATAATATTTTTTATTCTTAGTTATTGTTTTAAAACTAACCCATCTGATGGTAATTTTAACAATTTCAAGTTTCAAAGCTTTATTTATAAAATGAAAAATAATTATACTTAATTTCGATGTACCTAGAATTTTTAAACTTAATTACCTTTTAAGTTTGTGTAAACCATCCAATTAAAAGATGCAATATCCTATAAATAAATAAACACAAGCAATACACATTAATATTTAAATGATGCTCCTTCGCAAAATTAGCAATTTCCCATAAATATCGAGAATACACCAAACGGTTAGTTCCATTTTATATTTCCGAGAGGCGCCGTAAATTTCTTCGATAAATGCCGAGCTCAAACTTTATGGCTCTCGCTTGGAGGGGCGCCAACAGAAGACACCTTTTTGGAAATTGAATCGGACGTGAGCCAAAAAAATGCAACAACGATATAAATACGGTGGGGAAGTG
This sequence comes from Drosophila gunungcola, assembly GCF_025200985.1. NCBI lineage: Eukaryota > Metazoa > Arthropoda > Insecta > Diptera > Drosophilidae > Drosophila > Drosophila gunungcola. The sequence continues at coordinate 13,794,098 of NW_026453197.1, forward strand.
ATGCCAGTGGAGTCTGGGAGGGGGCAGAAATGATTAACTGCTCAACTGCAAGCCGGGCGAGAACGAGTAATGCGAATAATGTTGTCGCAGTCGGGTAGCTGCAGAAGAAAAATGAATTTAAATCAATAAAAAATAAAATATACACATGCACACACTGTGTCTCAAGGAGTTTCTCGCCCAGCCGAGAAAAACTAATGAGCAGTGCCTACACGTTTATGGCCAAAAGCCAGAGCAGGTGGCACTTGCCCCACCAGTACGTGAGCCAGTTCATTTTCCTCATTTTTTCCTCCGGAGGAGTGTTTAATTTATGCGCCGCATATGTCGCCATACGACAGACTTTGCAGGTATATAACACACCATATTCCCGTGTGTGTGTGTGTGAGCCAGGTTCAGGGAGAACTGCTCGCTCCTCCGCTTTTGGGCACGTAATTGCCGGGATTGTAACTGGATCCCCAAAACTAGACCAGGGCACCGTACCCGCTGGCAATGGCCAAAAAATTTAATTAAATTGCCCGTTGCGGCAGCAATGCAAGTATTATTGTTTGCTATTGGTTTTCCCCTTGGCCATCTGCATCCAGTTTGTCGAGTTGCCGGCAAGTTGCCATAACAAGTTGCCGGAATAAATGGCTCAGATTACTGGTATGGTGGAAAAGTTTTCACATTGCTAAGCCTAAGTCCTATCCTATTAGTTACATCCCAATTTTAATTATCAACTACTTTTGCAATGATATACATTTTGGTATTTTATATTAATTTATTTTAAGTAATTTAATGAAAAAAACAAAAATACAACCTAAGAAACAATTGTATGTCACTTATTTATTTTAAAAGATCATAAATTAGCCATTCAATTGAAAAACTTATTTTGAAACAACAACAAGACTACAAGACATATTTTTATACATTTTCAAATCATGTTAATAGGTAAAACCAATTTGAATTTTTTTAAAATTAAGTTTTATTTAAAAGGATAAAGGATGGAAATTATCAAATAGTTACTAAGCTAAAACAGACAAATACAAACAGAGAATCCAGAGAAAATAAACTTTTTCTTTGAAGATTTGCCTTCCATCGAGGCCTTTAATCGAATGAGATAGCGGAAAGTTATTCAAGTTTACCGTACGGATTACCACAATTTAAAAAGCCAAACATCCGTTGATGTTCTCTCTATCCTGGCAAAGCTGAAAGGATACGCCGCAAGCAGACTGTACGACAACGACACAACATTATGGAATAGCAATTGAAGATGGGGCAGCAGAAGTCTCATTAATCTCCGACCACATTCAATAATCATGCAGAGTACGGGGAAATGGAAATGGGAACTATGGAGTCCAGAGACACTGGGAATCCCAGTCAGGCATGGCACTTAACCCCTTGGTGGCCAGGGCCAGAAGAAGGCCCAGAAAGAGACGGGGTGCTTTAAATTATGCCAATGATTTGTTGCATAAAACCAAGTGGCAAGTGGCAATATGGCAGCAAGTGGATGCCCCAAAAACGAAGCCCACAGCCGGCAAATTGTGCAACTGCAGTCAGCCAAAAGCCAAAGCTGAGGCTGAAGCTGTAGCTGTAGCTGTAGCTGCAGCCAAAAATCCGAGACCAGAGTCATAGCCAAGTCAAGTAGAGCTAACTCCCCCACTGCCGCCCCTTTTTTGGGCCGTGCTGATTTTGGCAGCAAGTGGCATGGCCACATTTGTCGGTTGAATGGAGCCACACACCCAGAGCACCACCACCCACCTCTCCTTGTTTCGAGTCTGCATAATTTTTATTCGAAGCCTTGGCAACGTTTCGCTTCTGTTCTGTTCCATTCGAGTTCGGCCAGCTGCCGGCCAGGATCATCCTCCGGGCTCAAGTTCGATTCCAGTTCCGGCCATCCTCTTGGGCAGCAGCAGCAACAGCAGCAGCATCGGTAATGCCAAAAGGCAGCCGCATTGCATTGACAATTGCAAATGATTAAGTTGCTTATTCGACAAATTGATGTGGCGCTCGCTGCATCCCAAAGAGATGTTTGTGTGAGCTGTGTTTGGCACTGGAAGTCCGTATTTCGCCGGACTGGCGATAATGGTTATACTGGCGCTGTTTTGTGCAATATTTTCAAGCTGATGCACCAGAAATGCACCAGAAATGCATAAAGGGCAGAGCTTAAATGAAAAACATTATCCAAAAGTCGATTTAAGGGATGAAACTCACTTAAGTTCATCAACATTATTGACATGGCAAATACGTACTCTTAAAAGAATTTAATGCAAAGTATTATTAACAATTAAATAAGCTTTGCAAGCTTTGTTCCAACCTTAAATAAATATATAATAGTCATAGTAATTTTTCAAATCAAACAGTGACCAAGATATGCCAAAACCAATACATGAAACCCATTTATCGACAACAATTCGAATAACTCCAGCTGGACAGCACTTGATTAGTCAAGTTTATAAATCACAAGAGCGAAACTTGTCATTGGCCCGCTTAAAGTACAGACAATCGATCCCAAAATCGCTACTTTTGCAAGTGTTTTATGAGCCCTGACTGCAGAGTTTAGTGTCAACACAAATAACCCAAAATAACCCAACTCACTTGATTCTGGCCGGAACTCGGAACATAGGCAGCAGTTGCCATACTTGCGACAATTAATCACACCGTGTCCGGCATATGTGGGGAATTTTCGGCCAACTTGCTGAAGGGAAACCCACAGTCCTCATCCTGGAGAAGTGGAAATGGAGGTGGAAGCTCGCAGCACACAGTTTGCGATGAATAATGACAATTGGCAGAAAGTCAAAGGCAAAGTCAAAGGCGCCAAGCGACGAAAAGTGGCGCTGCAAAATGATAAATGAATGCAGGTGGTGTCGTTTTTTTCCGCCCTTTTCGTCTGAAAATGGGGGGCAGGAAGGCTAATCGATTGACAACGTCGGCAAAAAGTGGAAAAAAAAGTTTTTAATGAATTTTCAAAAGCCGTTATAATCAAAAGGAAGACGAATTTCCTACCCAGTTCGGTTTGCCGAAAAGGTCCTCCAACCACTCGCAAAATTAGACAGTCTGCGACTGGAGGCACGCCCGAGTAATTCAATAAAAGTTTGCGACAAATGAAGCAGTAGCTTCAGCTAGAGCTGTACACTCATAAAATATTGTCTTAACGAGATTTTTAAAAGTAAAATAACATGATAAGGACACATAGGTTATAACATTAAATATTTGCTATATATATTACTATTTAATAAACAAAAAACATTTTTAGCTCCTTGAAAAAACTTTAAGAACACTTATTTTTTAAGTTTACAAAAAAATGTTTAAATAATAATATTATTAAATCAATTAAAAAAATTAATCCATTAATCTAAAAATTTTAATATATATGTATCTGTTTAAAATTGTATCACACATTTTCTGTACTACGAGCTTTTGGCTAAGTGTAGCTGAAGTTGGGTAACCGTAACTCCAATCAAGCGATGGCTGGCAAGTGAAAATCATTTCCTTCCATGTCATTATTATGTATTTTAAGCCAACTCGCGATGGTTTTCACTTTTCATCCATTGGCTTTGACTCATCGACACAGCTCCATATACAGATACAGATACAAGTACAGCTACAGATGGAGACACAGACAAAGATACAGCTACAGATAGCCATGCAAAATACTTGGAAGTTGAGATACAGTCCTTCGTTACACCACCGAACAAACGAAATTTTCCTTTGGCGTTTGTCTGGCGTTGTATGCTTTCCGTTTCCGCTTCCTTGGCCGTTTGCAGTTTTGTTGCTGACGGTAGTCCACCCTCAGCCCCTCAGCCTTCCATCCGCTCCTTATCCTGAAACTCCTTTCCCATTTCCCATTTCGCAGCGACGGCGGCAATTTGGAGAATTTTTCACATAAAAAATAATAAGAAAAGTTGTATGCTAATGTTGTTCTCTGTTCTGTTCGCTCTCCACTCCCTCTGCTTCGTTTTCGTTCCGCTGCGTGTATTGAAGAGAAAAGAAAGAATGAATAAGAAAAGAAATTGAAAAACAATTTTTGCATTTGGCATCTTCACAGCGGGCGGGAAAATCGGTTAGGGTCGAGTGGAGAAAGTGGCTTAAGCAGCTCTTAGCTTAAAACTTAAGAACTGTCTTCGGACATTATTTAACCCCAGATAAAAGGTTGCATTTAAATCAATAAAATATATGGAAATATTTTCAAGCCAAAAAAAGAATGCTAGAAATGCCTATAAGACATATTAGTTGAACATATCTAAAAGTAAGCTATTCAACGGTAATTATACTAATGCTCGTAAGCTTTTTTAAAATGTCATAAAATAGACACAAGATTAATTTACATTTAACTTTAATATGGCCATGACCATTACATTTATACGTATTTTAGTTTGTATTTTATACGTGAACTTTTTCTAACTAATGATAATCAAAGTTAGTTGTTTATATAAATGTATTAAATTTAAAATATTCAGGCTGGACTAATTAAGTTGCCATTATAATTCATTTATTTCAGTCATTGCCAATAGCAACCTTAGAAAAAATTAACCCTTTCCAAAAATACCATTCATTCAAACACTCTCTCTCTTTCTGATCCACAATGAACGAATTAAATCTTTAAAAGTAATTCCAAACGGCGAACTTCATCAACTTTTTAATTAGTTTTGCAATCAAAAAAAAAAACTTTTTGAAGCGAACCAAAGCTGCTGCAACAATCATAGGATTCATACCAGAAGCTGGCAAACTTTGCCTTATAATTTCAAAGGTAAATATTTATTTTTCAGCTAATGCCCCGTGGCCATAATCAACAGCTTGAAAATGCCAACCGAACCGCACTGAACCAAACTGGACCGCTTCGCTCTCTCGACAAAGTAATCAATTTTTTGAGGACAGGCCATTCCCCTACCGACATTGGCAGAAGTTGGGTTGCAGTTAGCAAAAACCATCAGCAAAATGATGCCTATCACTCTACAGATCACTGGGGCGTTTTTTTTAGGACCACAAAAAAATATCAAATTATTTTTATTTACTTATCAAAAGGTACTTTTATGTTTTTTTTTTTAAATCATTAAATATACTTTTTAAAACACTTCCTAAGTTAAATACTTATGTTTAATAGGGAAAATGTCTGGCATAATTTTATCTAAATAGATAAATACTCTCATTAAAATACTAATTTTCTTACAGTTTTAAATTACGTTTTTATTATTTCCAAAAGCTGGTAACCTTTAAGAACCTTTTTTTTTCAAAAGGTAAATTTTAAATGGCAATTAAGTTTAATTTTTTTAATTCCTCAAAAGTTATTACTTTTTAGCAGGACTATTTGGCTGTTTTTTATTTTGTTGGCCAGCAAAAGTCGTCAGCACTGGCAGCTACTCATCAGCCCACACCAGCTCATCCAGTAAAAAGTTCAGACATCAGGCAGCCGCAGGATGGGAAAAAGGTGAGTAACTGGGACAGGGGGCATGTGGCATGAGGCATGGCCGAAGGCTCCCAAACGGCACCCAAAGGAGTCCACTCTCGCTGACTGACGACCAAAATGTCGCTCCACTCTCACTCACTCTTGTTTTTCCCGCTTTCCACGCTTTTCCCCGCCATGCCATTTTCCACTTTTTCCGCTCACCGGTTGCTGGTGTTTTATGGTATTGGTTTGGCTATGGAAGGGGGTTTCCCGCCGACGCCGACGAAAAGTTTCAGCGCTAAAAAATTGAAATGCTGCCTCACGTGCCACGAAATTTTTTATATTTGTTGATTTTTGGCTTAGAGTGTTGACCGAAAACAAAGTTCCAGTTGGCTTTTGTTTTTCAATTTCAAGTTTTTTTTTTTTAGCTGCACTCACTTTTGCGATGGTTTCCTTTTTCCGCCCAATTCTGGGATTCAGTTTCACTGCGACCTCTTTGACGTTTCAGTTTTTGGGTGCGTACCACCCTGTGGCTGGCTTCCATTTATTTGGCCAGGCTGCCTTACCGTTTTGCGTTTTTAATAACTTAATATCCTTTGTACGCCCCCCTGTGGGTATGCAGTTTAATTTGATTGAAACGCAACTATTCGAGTTCACCGGCATTTCAGCCCTTTGATTGGGTTTCTTTGACTCTATAAATCTTTGTCGACCGCAAGGCGATTTTTATGGATATTAACTGACAGTTGGCAATTTGTTCAAAAGTTAAAGGGGTGCTCTTTCCATCGATGTCACTCGAGTCACGAGTTCGCGGCCCTTTCATCGATATCACTTTGAAATTTCGAACTTTTTAGAGTTCGGAAAAGTTTTTTCGCTGCGTTTCTTTGTGTTGCATGTTGGCCACAAACACTTTTTTATCTCATATATTTAAACTACTCATGATGGGTAAATATGAAAAAGAAAGTAATAGTTTAAATCAGGGACCGTAAATAACAATTTTAATATTTTATTCAAATAGCTTTTCCAAATTTAAAGACGTCTTATTTTCAATAATTTAAACGTTAAGCCCATCCATAAAGTAGATGAGATAAAATAAACTTTTTAGTTGGAACGCCATCTCATCTCAAAATGTACAGAATTTATGCATAAGCCTGGAGATTTGTGATTCTGTATAAGCCACTTTGGTGGAGGACTCGTGTCCTTGGTGGCCTCGCACTTATTAGCTTTCGATTTGCGTAGTGGCTTTACCTAAATGCCTTGGTTGTGGGCACGTGCCGAACGAGCAGCCCACTCGGAGTGTTTTTTAAAGGATCTTCAGGGGAGGTGGCAGAAAGAGGGCGGGGCCAGAGTCGGAAAAAAACTAGTCTTCCTCGTTGATGGTGTGACGGGCATATTAAAAAGGACGCTGCCAACATCATGTCCCCAGCATGACGTGCCAAAAACTAAGTAGTGTCAGCATGGCAATCAAAAGGCATGCCCTGACCTCGCCCCTCTACCATTTACGTGCAGGTGTACGGGAAAGGACTTAACTTACGTGTGTACACTGTACAGTGGTGGCTCCTTAAAAAAGATTTTTTTTTGTTTAAGATATTAAAGGTATTCACTAAGGAAAATAGCACTTTGTACCTATTGGACTGTCTTGGGAATACTTACTATATTCATAAACAATTGCTTAATTTAAGAAAATTTTTCATTTTTGTAAATTTTAAATTTAAATTTAGATTTTAGAAAAGAAAAATATTACTTACCATGAAGACTTACAAAAACATGTTAAATAATTAAAAAATGTTCTTCCTGACAAAAAAAAACAGTTTAAAAAAGGCTATCTGTTAAATAAACTACAATTTGGCATTGAACCATTTTGAAAAATATTAAAATAAAAAACCCATTTGTAAATATTTTGTTTAAATCTTGTTGAACATAGTCAAGAAACAATTTTTTTCGAAAAAATAAGTACAAGTTAATAAATTATTTTAATTCCAAATATTTCATCAGATGTCTCATGACATAAAAAAATTAGCAAATAAATTTTAAAACTATTAAATAGTCTTTGCAAAATGTGACGAACTCTATTAAATGACTAAAGGTATTATAAAAACAGTTCCAAGAAAATTAAGTAGGCACAAAGTGTCCGTTTTCGAGGGATCCCTGTGGTCGTAGGTAGAGGGATCGCCTGCTCTGAAATAGGCAGTTGGCATTACATGCCTTTTGTGCTGCAAAGAGATTGGTTCGGTTGCGTTGGGTTTGGTTAGGTTCACCTGGGCCTGGGCCTGGTCCTGGCTTTGGGTGGCCAGAGGATGGCGGAGGTGGTATCCAAACAGCACATTGCTCTTAGAGTGCGTTGTTTTAGGCTAAGTGACGGGCGTGGCCGGGCTCAATGAGAATGCCTTACTTAGAGCTTTAGTCGTTCCATTTCCCCATGCCCACTTGGAAAAAAAGTCACCATTTAGTTGTTTTGTTTTTAAATATTATGCACGGACGTTTATTGAAATCGTTTTTCTTTTGTGTCTTTGCCATAGAAAACCATAAAGAGTAACTTAACAACTAATGCAAACTGCTTAAGTATATTACACAAAAACTTACAACTCGAGACTGTAAGGGGCAGTAACTTAGGGTTAAGGATTACGGGTCGCGTGTGCACTAACATTAGATAAATATTTCGAGTTCTTACTAGCACTACGGTTCTTAGACATAAACACACAAGTGAATACATTTACATAGATATATGTTTCGGTATCGTATTGGAATCCCATTATTATGACAAACTTGCAACGCTCTCTTTCACAACTACGACTTATGTTTTTTTTGGGGGCCTATGCTAGCACTGGTTTTTTTGTGGGACTCTGATTTTAATGGATCTGCTTTAGCTATGATTACTATATCAATATTTGCTATTTCTTTTTATTTTACGCTGGAGTCTTCGAGATAACTTTTAACTGGGACTTAGCTCTCCTTATCGAGAGAACGGGTGTGTGTGTGTTTGTCTTAACAGGCGATTTCAGTAAGTGTGTGTATGTTTTGTATATAATCCTTATTTTTGCATTGAAATGTCACATGTCCTTACTGACTAAGCATATAACTAGGAGTTATGTGGGGAGACATCACTGTCCCGCTCTCCTGTTATATAATTCTTACTTTCTCATAAGTCATTCATGTATGTACTTTTGGGGATCTGCTACTAACCCCAATATCTAGGCGCTACCATTTAATATGTCTTTGGGAACAGAGTGGACGACGTGGTCTGCTGGAAAATCTTGCGACGCCGCCTCTTGTTATATTTACAGGTCTTGGCATGTTTCAGCACCGCTGGTTAAACATATCTGGTAATCTGGGTGTGGAACTCCGATAGGCAGATCTGTAGCTGACTGAACGAGGGCCTCTCAGTCGGCATCGAGGCCCAGCAATAGGCCATTATGGTAAAGCTGTAAATTAGGAAGGGATTATATTAACAATGGGAATTTTGTTTAAGGAAAATGTCTAAACAAAAAAAGGTTTATCTTATCAACAATAGTAAATGCCTTAAATTAAAACAAAATATATATAAAGTATACTTACAGCTCATCGGGGCAGTTGAAGGGCTGGGCCAGTCGATAGCCGTCTTTGAGATAGTGCTCCATTTCGTAGGGATCGATTTCGGCGTAGGGTAGCTTTCCCAGCGTACACATTTCCCACATGAGGACGCCAAAGGACCAGACATCACTACCCTCGTTATAGTGCGACTTTTGCAAAGCCTCCAACGAAAGCCACTTGATAGGTCGGTACTCGCCATCGCCCAGAGAATTGTAGTCTCCCGGGAAGAGATCACGACTTAGGGCACTATCCGTGAGTTTAACACGCAACTGATCATCAATCCTTTGGGAGGAAAAATTAATAAATTACACATTAAATTATAAGTTTTAGCTTCTCTTATACATTTCGACTTCAAAAACAATATGAAAAGCTTATGAAAAGTTAAATGGGCAATAAACTTAAAAAATATTTAATTTTATATTTCTTATATTTTAAAATACATCCCTATTGCTAATTAGCTTTCATTGCTTAAGCTAAAAAGGTAAACAACTTAAACAAAAATTATTTAACCCATTTAGTTATCTTATTCGGAAACAAATACATGCTTATATTTTGGACTTTAGGCGCCCATTTTATCAAGGACATTTTCAGAGTGACACTTACACACAGTTCCTGGCCGCAATGTCCTTGTGGATGACGCCGTGGTTGTGCAGATGCTCCATGGCCATGGCCAGCTGGGAGCCCATGAGCACCGTCTGGATGGTGGTGACGCTCCTGGCGTACGACGGGTCCTGCAGGAAGCTCTTCAGATTCCTCACGCTTCCGGTGGCAGCATAGAGCACGAAGGGCGTGGCATAGTCCTCGATGGAGATGCCCAGCACGGAGAGGACATTGGGATGCGAGGCCTCGTAGAGCATCATGGACTCCTGGAGCAGGAGGTTCACTTGCAGCTGGCTGGCGTGCTGGGCCACGGTCTTGACCAGTACCTCCTGGCAGTCGTTGTAAGTGCCGCGATAGATCCGGCCAAAGTTTCCCTCCTGGACGAGACAGGAGAGCCGGACGCGGCACTTCTGGACTGTCAGCTCTTGGAGGCGGCGGTTGAACTCCTCAGGCTCATGCTCATATTCGCGAAAGGGCCGCGTCAGCGTGGCATAAGTGGGTGTAATGGTCGATGGGCAGACATATATCGAGTTGTGGGCCGTCGACGATATGGTGGGCAATCGCTGGAAACTGGACGTCTTGATCAGGTGCACCCCGTTCGAGGGATGGCGCTTGGAGGGACCCTTGGCACAGTAGGCGATCAGGATGAGGGTGGAGACCAGCACCAGGGCCAGTATGCCGCCCACAATGAGGGTGACCAGGCCACTGGCCGGCGGCACCAGGTTCTCCCTCAGCATGGGATCAAAGTCTCGCTTGGATCCACCGGAATTTCCCCTGCCCACATTCACCGGTGTCTCGGTGACCATCGGCCGTTGCTTCTCCTTCTCACGCTCCCGCTCGGGCGACAGGTGTCCATTGGCCACCACATGCTCCTCGTTGCGATCCACATAGTGGATATCGCTGCCATGTCCTCCGCCTCCTCCGCCACCTCGTGCGGTTTGCATCAGGTCCACATCATCGTCGTCGTACTCCTCGTGCGCACTATCCTGCTCCTCACGCAAACAGATCTTCTTGCGCTTGAAGATCAGGTTTGTGTTGTTGTTGGTCGCCCTATCCAGGATCACCTCCACATTGATGGTGACCGTGACCTCGGCATTCCTCGTGCCCGAGCACTTGAGGGCAATGCCCCAGGTCTGTGGCTCCATGGGCACATCCCCAATCCGGGAGATGTTCAGCATGGGCCGCGGCAACACCTCCGTGTCCGAAGTGGCGATGTTGATGCTGTAGGGCAGTGGGTAGTCCACCAGCGACTGCCACGTGAAGGTCACGTCGCTGATGTTCGCCGGCACGGGTACGGCGAAGTTCAAGGCGTAGTCGTTAATGGCACCTTCTCGCACGTAGTACAGCTCAGCTGAGACTCCTGCAAATGGATAGCAAAAGGGTAAACGTATTTAGTACACTCGAAAAAACATAGTATAGATTTTTACTTGACAATAATACTTAATACCTAGAAACTTTTTAATAAGTATTTGGGTTTTTATGCCATCAAATCATAATTTAATAGTTTAGTTTACCTGAACAACATACTTAAACCCTAGGAATATCAATAAAAATATATTTTTAAATTAAGGTATTTGTAAAAGTATGCGGAACAAAGGTATTATATTCATAATTAATTTTATGTTTTATAATTTAATAAAATTAATGAACTTATAAAACCTCCATATATAATGTTCAATGTGTTTTCAAAAATATAATGGATCCTTAAGGACTATGAAATCATCAGCTTAAAAACACATTCTCTTTGGATATTATTAATCTAAAGAGCAACTATTTTTTTAAGTGCAATGCTTGTTGCACATAACGTAAGCCAATGCTAATCCCATCCAGCCGAGGCGAAATTAATGATATATTTGTGGGCCAAGTGAATTGAAGAAAAACTTTTCGCTCAGTCACTCGACCCGACTGCATAATCAATCACAAGGGATAACAGTTTTCTTCTGCTCGTCGGGGGGCGTGGAAAATTGATTTTCTCCGCACTGAATCGGAGTTCGGAAAATATCTGTCCAACGAGACACTTAAGTGACATATTGAAGGAGTTAAATGGCATGCTGTGCGCTCCTAAAGTGATGGTCGATTTTCCTTGCTCATTTTTTATTGCAGACAATCAACAAATAAGTTTGGCCAACAATGGGGAATGATGGACGGACTTTAAGACACTGAGCCTGTAAGGAAAACGTCGCTTTAGAAAAGAAAGTGATGCCCATTTAGGGCACCCACGTCACACCTGCTGGCACCTGTCCAGGGTTTTTCCCCCGCTCTTTAGCCTTATCTGCAAATTGATCTGATAGTTTTGACAGCCCCCTGTGTTTGTAACCTGCAACTGTTACCTGTCCAACAATGCATTTTTAATTAAATTAGCCATGCGCTTATAGGAAGGGGAACTCCTTTTCTTGTTGCATCTGCGAGGCGCCTCCATGGGATACACAATAAATCAATCAAATTATAAAAAAACAGAACGCAGGCCCTTTGCCAAGACACGCGACTCCCTCTTGATGGCGGAATATAGGGGGGCGTGGTCGAGTGGGCAGGTTAAATGTTCATGCTTAATTAATGCCGATGTTGCTGCTGTTGCTGCTGGTGCTGTTGTTGCTGCTGTGTGCGTTGCATGTTGCTGCTGCAGCGTGTTTATTTTAGATTTTTATCGCAGTCGTCGTTTCCCGGCCGCAGTTACATTTCATACTTGTACATTTTATTTTAATTTATGCCACTTATTCCTCGGTCTATTCATGCCACCGGGAAGCAGAGGAGCGCATAAAGCGGTCTGCATTATAAGCACATATATATACAAATATATATATATATATATCGTACTAATTAGTGGGGCAAACCCCCAGACAAACCCCCTTCGCTTCTAGCACGCTTCGTTTGCACTTTGAAAATGTAATTAGTAAGCCCTGCGAGTCGGCAGAAAGGGGGTGAGGGAACTTCGAGGTCTAAGGGTAGATATAGATATGAGAAACTGTCGCATAATGAACCGAGCTAAGCCAGATAGAGGGCTTGTGATAACTGCACCACAGCGTGGCGGGGGTCAAAGGGTTAATGGGCCTGCGACATGTGAGGTGCAGCTCATTAAACAGAAAAAGAAATGCATATGCAAACAGAAATAAATGAGGCGATTAGAGTCCCAAAGTCTGAATGCAGTTAAGCTCGGCTGCTTACTTTAAATACGAAAATTCGTTCTTTAAAAATTTGTAATTTTTATATGACTTTAAAACATGATTTATTAAAATGTTACCATTAAATCAATCGTAAAATGACCCAAAATGTGTTTGTAAAGATTTAATAATGTAAGCCTCATTTCACCAACTATTTAAGAGTACTTACTCCTCCAAAGGAAGTCGATTTTTTCGCATTTTTTGTTCAGTCACTCATTCTAGCATTCAACTTTGAAAACAATTACAATTAAAATTCCTCAGATGTAAAACTTTTCAACCCCCCCTCTCACCAACTTCTAACACAATTATAGACAAGTAATAGCAATTTACTTTGAGCAACCCATCACCCACAACCCCTCAAAATCCCCTAGCGACGCGTTTTGCATTTCAACATGGTCTGGTGCTAATTAGAGCTGATTGCCCAACAAATGAAGTCGATGCCGTGGATGTGGGGCTGTTCGAGTGCTGGGATGCCAGGTGCCTTGAAGGAAAATCGATTTGGCCAACATCAATCAGGGGGGGCAAGGACGAGGGGGCGTCGCCCAAAAACTTCCACTGCAAGTGCCAGTGACACATAAATTCAACGCTCGGAGAAAAGTAAAAGTTGTTCAAGCTGTGCGAAAATAGTTACCCAAGTGCAGGAAATATGTCTGAAGGGGAGGAAAAGCAATTGCTTTTCTCGCTCGGTGTTGATAAAGGAAATAATAAAAAAAAAGGGGAAGAACAGTGGAGTTTAAGTACAGCAATTTCAACTGCAGAGACGGGAAAAGGATGAATGCATTTTAGCTTCAATTTCAATTTTCGCATAAACTATAGTTTCCATCTAAAGAATTTCTCTAGATTTGGATCAATGTTTTGTTTTTATATTCATCTTTAATTCAGCTAAAGATTACCCAAAACTTTTTCTACATCTATTTTAAGTTTCAGCGCCTATAACTCTTTAAGATCCCCATTTTGCAGGGCAAACGAGAGCGATTTGAATTCATGGCACGACATCTATTTAATTTCAATTACAACCCTAAAAATGCCATAGCAATCGCATCAACCAAAAAGGGGAAAACTCTCACACACACACAGGGAGTGTGTGGAACTAGAAAATAAAAGAAATAGCCATTTTTTGCGCTACCAACTGAATATTTTGCCCATTCCAAGCTTCCTTTTCCTTTCAGCAAACCCGTCCAGATCCTAATTTATGCAAACCCAAGGCAGACATGAACGAGATTTCCAAACGGACCAGACTGCAGCCCAGACCAGATCATAGTGGGTAGTTTGGATATCATTTTATGCTTTCTTAACATATTTTTTGTTGTTGTTGGTTGTTCGCCCACATTGCGTCATTTTGCCGGATTCCGGGTTGAGGGATTTCGCAGGCCATAAATCCGAAATTGTCTTTTGACACATGAATATGTTGTGCATTAAAGCCAGCCAGACAGAAGGACCCGAAAGCGAAGCGAGAACCCCAGACGAAGACACCCCCATCGAAAGTCAGACGACATTTTTATTACAATCTGGGGATTGCCATGGGATGGTTATCTACTGGTTGGGAGGCCCGCGGCCGATGATGACATTCGGTTGGGCATTGGCCTAGAAGCTGATGCTGATTTAGGGTCATTACCGCCGGCTTTTTTGGGGGAACGGCTTGTGTCGACATCTAATGGGCTCAGACCTTTCAATTCGCATCTGCATACGAGGCCAGAGAGAGAGCTGGAAATTTATCTAAGCCAGCGGCAAGCACATCATAACCCAAACGTATTCAATTTACTGGCCTCCTTTGAAACGGAGAATACTATTGAGCCTGGGAACCTATCCCTATCATGCAACTTGCAATTCACAAAATTATATGTTAGTCCGCCATGCTGATTAAATCAAAGGCTGAGTTGAGAATCCAAGACTCAAGCTTACTATTAAAGGTCAAGAGAAGCTGGGAATGGGGGTACACACAAGAAAATTTGCCAAAATTAGTAATCAACCATGCTTAAATATTTTACATAATCATAATTCAAAAGTTGTCAAACTTAAAATAAATATATATAAAACAATGAATGAAAGATTACAGCAGCGAATATGAATACAAACATCATATTTTGAATTTTAGATATGCATAACAAGATACAGGAGAATTATATTAAAATACTTGGTGAAAAGGCAGGTTGCTGATTTCAAAAATTAAAATCAGTAAATACCATACAAGACAATGTTTTTAACCTATTTCCTTTTTTTTTTTAATTTAACTTTGATATAAACAATCATGTTTCTTGCCCTACTTTTCTGCCACTGTACAATTGGCCAAGGAAAGGTAGTTCTTTATGCCCAAATGGTCATGATTCGTGCTCGACTGCGTTGGCCCGACATTTGGCCAAGTCTTGTCTGGCCAAACAACTTTACTTCACTCGGCTGCGATCCACGGAGCGTCAGAGTGTAAGACAAACAAGCCGAAGGACATGTGAAGTGACTGCGACTGACAGTGGGCCCCCCTTCTGATGCCCCTGCCCGACGGCCAACTGCTCTGTGGCAACTTCATCCAACGTCCAGTAGCTGCCAAGTATTTCTATTTGTATTTCATCGCCCCGCTTGAGCAGCTGCAATTTATTTGCCTTGGTCTTTGGTCTTTGGTCTTGAGGTTTGGTTCTGTTCTGTTCTGTTCTGTTCTGTTCTGAATCGCGATGCTGTAGCTCTTCTTATAGAAGATGCCTGCAGCACATCTAGAGCCACAATCGTGTGTTCTTCCTTACATTATCACCTCGACGAGGCCTGGCAAATGGATGGTCTCCTCTGGTCAAGACCATAAATTCCGCGCAGGAAGGCGGTCGGTGGTGCATAAATTATGTTGCCAACTCTTTGGGTGGATTTCTATGACAAAGCCCATAAAAGAAACGCATTACATTTATGACGTTTGCCGGCCTTGGCCATCGCCAATGGGAAGCTTCGTTAGTTTATTCTCGTTCTTCAATTAAAAATGTAAATTCCCCATCGTAACCAGCTATTAAAGGATAGTTATTGCCACAGCCTAGGGTGTTTACAAGGCTCGAAACCATGTTTTGAATTCTATTCAGGATAAAAGCTAATTAGTTTTTAAGCCTAAAAATCATTAAAGAGAGGTCTAGCATTCGTAACTATTAAATTTAACAGTTTAAAATACTTAAAAACTTTAATAGCTGTTTAAAACACTTTATTACATTTTTTAAAGCCTTTAGAATAAATTCTAAAATAAATCCCTAACCATTGCGTTTTATATATTTTTAAATATATTTTTTCCTAGCCAATTATTATTTGGTAGCAAATCCCTTATATTTCTTATATTTTTTAAGGACACCCATGCTGCCGTTTCTTTATCACGCTCAAAAGGACCTTTCCTGACTGAAACCCATTTGGGCCAAGGTAATTAAACAGCTTAATTATTCCACCACTAATCGGTAATTAATCTAATGCCCGAGCTACTTGGCTGATAGCCAGCAGTAAGTCCTTTGGTAAGCACTTGGGCAAGTGCGCAGTGGAACCGCAAATGTTAAGTTGATACATGCCTGAAAATCCCACACCTTTCCACCAACATTGAGGGCGTGATAGGGGAGTGAAGTGAACTGAACTGAAGTGAAGTCTTATTGACTCATAAAAAATCAAAAGAAGCATTAACAGGCGAGCTCTTAAATTTAATGTGATTATCTGGAGAAGTTAATGTGATTATTATCCGAGCGATAGCAACCGACACCTGGCAAAGACAACGGGCCATCGAGGTGGATGTGGCAACACCCATCCATGTACATCCATCAGTAGTCCTGCCTCCGGGCTCCACCCTCGACTGGGATTTCTGCCACAGTGTTGGCCATTAACTTGCCACTGGTGCCAAGTTTTCTTTCAATTTCTCAGGTCATACACAGTGGAAAATATACCGTTTAAGTTTGAGAGTGCACTAAAGGAATATGTTACGAAAATTTTAAATGGACATGTTGTTTTAATTTCGAATGAGAAACCACGATAAAAATAAAACATATTTATTCATAACAAAGAACCTGGTTTGTAAACATTAACGGGTATTATTTATTTAAGTTTGAAAATAAATATACTACACTATCACATTTTAACCATTGTAATGTCATTTGTGTCTTTTTTCCTTTCCATATATTTTTCATTGAAATATCCCCTGACTTTTCTCAGTGTTTTTTGCTAGCTTTTTGCCCGAGCTGCATTGCGTGACGTAATGAAATTTTTATCACCTCTGGCTGAGGGATCTCCGAATCCGTCTGTATATCGGTGTCTAGGCGCTGTCATAAAATTTATGGTAAGTCATAAAGCGGGGGCGGTGGGTTAGAATTGTCCATGGGTTGGGTTTTTTTGGGATTGGGGGCTTGGGGGCTATTTTCGGGAGGCAGGTGGCCACCACATCCACCTGGCTGGAAGATGGAACCCAAAGTTCTGGCCTGCGGTTTACGGCCGGGTCTGCTCGGGTCAGCTCCTAATGTGCGTTGTGGATTTGGATCTGCATGCAGCCTCCATGGGTGGGCCACCAGTCAAAAGACAAAGCACATCGAGTGTGTGTGTGTGTGTGTGTGTGTTTATGTGTTAGGTAAACAGCAACTTCCTGTGCTGAAATTTCTGGAGGGCACTTTTCGGGGTTGGGTCCAAAAATGTATGAACAATTTTTGACAAGGCAGTGGCAGTCGAGGATGGCAGTCAAGGATGGCAGTCGGGTTTTGGCCAACGGCGGAGCCTCTCCTCGGGGCATCGTTGCGGGCCCAGAAACAACAACAACAGACCGGGGAAGGGAAGCGAAACGCACATATTTTTCAATAGCACCCCAGGGATGCGGTAATTTATGACTCTGACCGAGTGAGCAGCAGCTCCATAGTCCTTAGTCCCATGGAACCGTACTATTGACTTTTTTCCTCGACCGACCAGCTGCCGGCAGGCAAGGCAACAAAATACAAAATACAAAACTCAAAATACAAAATACAAAACGCAAAGTACAAAACACAAAAAACAAAAAACAAAGAGCAGGAAGAGCAGATTAGCATTGTTGCATTGGCGTAGGCGTTGCTGCTGCCACTGGAGTGGACATTGTCACCCGGTCTTTCCAAAAGCCCGGCGAAAAAATGTGGCTGGTGTACACTGTACAGCAAACCCCCCCAAAAGTTTTCAGCTTTTGTTCGTTTCGAGTGTTTTTTGGGTCAGGCAAATATACATACCTACATACTCATATATATTTGGGGTTTTTGTTTTCATTCGCCGTTGAAAAGTGGTTAAGGCTTTATCATCTTGTAAACGTGACGATGCAGAGGAGATCCAGAGAAAAATACAACAGAATATCCCCCCGAAAAAAAAAAGAAGTGTAAACTTTACCACACACGAAGCACAAGCTCTTGTACGCTTTTTCCCACCACTTTCCATTATTCTCTTTGGCGGTTTGTTTTACTCATCAAGTCCAGTGGATAAGGGGAATACAGAAAAATACAAAAAAAAAAACACTGTTAAGATCTGTATAATTAACACAGCTTAGCGGTGAGATAATTGTGTGTGGGACGGTTTTTAAGTAATTTACAGGATGTTAAATAAATGTTCATTTAAGTGGTTAAATAATAAGCATTATAATGATCTACCATAAAACAGGAAGGTGCATAATGTAAACAATAACAAGGTGTTTAAGTACTTAATTGGCTGAACAATCAAACTTGTTAAATACTTTACACGCTTTATATTGGTAAAGATAAATTACAACTTTTATCTTCATATAAATAAATAGCTTTTAATTTAAATAATTTTTATTCGCACTTTTAATAATTGTAACCATATCAAACTCATTCATAAAACTTCAAGCTATTTTTACGCTCACTTAATAGATTTCCCTTTGACTACATTCATTCACATATTTATTCATTGTTGGCCACCCTAAGCTTATCCCACATTTAAATATGTTAATGATAATGTTGCCAATGCCCACTCACCCTCAAACTACTACAATTTTCACGCCCCAAACCGAAGAAAATGCCACAAGAACAAAACAAAATTGGGAGTATACATAAATACTTACACACATATGTATAATAAACGAAGAGGGGAACAGACATGATAATAACCGCGACTAATTCACGGAAGAACGCAGAGCGAATCGCATTCGCCATGGAACGAATTGGCCAAATGCCCCTTACAATTCCCTCAATGCCCCCATTTGATTGCCCTCTGAGTAAATGAAATTTATAAATATTCTGTATCATCGCTTAATTAAACTTAAAATAAACCGCAAAATAATCAGGATTCCCTGCCATGTGGAGTTTCCATCGGGCGTGACATGAAAATTACCAAAGCAGATGAAAAAAGTACTCTTCACTGTCGTCAGATTGCAGACATAAATTATATAGGGGGATATTATGGCTGCTGGTCAAATAATTCGAGGAAGGGATAAACATAATGTTGGCGTCAATTCGATTAACGCGAAAATATTGGGCTAACGATTGGCACATGTCCGAGGGTGTTGAGATCCATCAGACAGACTGACAGGGCGTATCAAAAAAATAAAAGCGGAAATTGGGTCAATCGAGCGAATTGGAATTTTGAATTTTCGTCGAGAGTGTTTTATATGATTTATGGGCTCGAGTTTGTGCTCACGCTTTTGAACGAAAGTTTGCTCTTTATGATGCCAAAGAAATAGTTTTGAAGCTACTTTGAAAACTTTTAAGAAACGTGCTAAACTTTGCAAATAAAATAGTTTTATTCATGCTTTTGTTTTTTTAAATTAAACATTTAAAAATATGTATATAAATTTAGGTGAAGTTAAAGGCATTTGGATTTATGAAAATAAACGATAGTTTTCAAATCAACCAAAAATTGATTTATTTTTGTTTAAAATTTTTTTTTTACTAATTGTTTTTAATTAAAAAGACATTTGAATTTATGAAAACCAAGGACGGCTGGCTTTTAAATAGACGATATTTGATATTTAATAATTTCTTATAAAAATTTTCGAAGCAATCAAAAAATAATACATTTTTATAATAATAATAATAATATTTTTTTTTATATACTCAAACTTTCAGAACATCGAATAATCATGAGGTGCTCTCCTTATTATTATTATTGTATTTAATTACTCTTTGTTGGGAATAGCATTATATAGTCATGTTTTCTCTTCCTTTTAGGCTAAACTCAGAAGGAAACATAAAATACTATCTCTCCCCTCACTGTTGTTTGTCCAATCCTTGGATTATCCCCCCCAAAGAAACTCATTACGAGCTCCCACATGCATATCGCTTTTTTCGGCACTTAAGTGCTTCAGAAAATGGTTAATTGCCATCCATGTTATCGGGACACACACACACACACACACACACACACACACACGCACACACACACTCAACCAGATGTGTTTTCATAGAGGGAAAGTCCCCCACTTTTGCTATCTTTTCCCAGTGCGTGGGAAGCTGGAGCTACTGCATCCGAGGAAGCTTGTGCGGGCGTGTGAAATTTTCCAATAAGCTGCATTTGTTAAATATGTGCTTACGGATTTTTGTGCTCGCAGCAGATAATTGTGCGGAAAGTAATTAGCATTTCGTTAATGTATTCCCTGACAGACCCCACACACAACATAATATGCTTCATTTAGGGAACTTTAGTGCTGAATTGTGCCGCGGCGTCTCGTTGGATATCGATTGGCCGTGCCTTTCCCCCGTTCTTTATTCATCAGGACCATCAGATTCGATTCCCACAATCAATTCGAATATCGTATGGATGCCACACACGCGCCGTCAGTTTTCCCTCTTCCTGTCGGTGTCCTGCATGAAAAGGAGTAGCGCAAAAGGAACAATGGCGTGGCAATGAAAAAATTAAATACAAAATAATAAAAAATAATTTACGGGCTCATTACGAGAGTCATGTCAAGAGGATATTTTTCGGGGTGGTGGGCAACGAGGGGAGGGAAAGCAAAGGCGCCCGCCGGAATTCGACGGCAATAAAAATATGAAAAGTATAACAGTGGTACCAGAAATGTGGAAAAAATGTAAGGGCAAAATAATAATAATGTTTTGCATTTTGAGGATTTTTTAATGCATTACAGTATTTTTATAATTTTTATATAATATTATTGCATATATGCAAGAAGGATACTATTTAAAATACATCCACATAATCATGGTAAGCATTAAATGGACATGAATAGGTATAAATAGCTATTTATAAAATAATTGGTTTTAATTTAAATAGTTTTCCGAAATACAAGGAATAATTTATATATTTTTACAAAAACTATTGCTCTTTTATTAATAAAAATTCGATTTCAAACAAACTTTGATACAACACAATTAAAATCTAATTGTAATTAAATGAACAATTTTGTAAAAAATTACAAGTAAGGAAAATGGTTTTTTATGCAAGCTGATGTGTACTTATAACTTATTAATTATGTAGTTTTATTTTCTATTATTAGGCTATACACCAGTGTGCCAGTGTCATCATTGGGAATGTCAGCCTGCAGTTTGCCTGCAGGCTAGGGCTTCTGGCACGACCTGGTCCTCATCCACCTCCACCTCCATCGTCACTGCCACCCCTGCTGCCACCAGCGGTTGCAAATAAAGCACTCAACGCGGGTCGCTGGCAGGGATGAAAAGAGGTCCTTGCCTGGCCTGCTCTGCTCCAGGGGTGGCTGTCTCTGTCTGAGGCCCTGATTCGGGAGTGGTCGTGGCAGTGGAAGTGGAAGCCACGGCGTGCTCAAGTGCCGGGCCCGCCTGCCTTTCATTCAATGCCCAGCGTTTTGCCAGCGATCCTGGCTGGCCGTTGGCCTTCCGGGCCAAAGTCCTCCGCCCGTTTGTTTGCATACGCAGCGTTGGCAGGACGAGGGTCAGGGACACGAAATTGTGAGGGGTGGATGTAGATGTGGATGTGGATGTGGATGTGGATGTTGCTGTTTGCACGACGCATTTCTGGTCCATTAAGTAGCGACGTCGTCCTGCTGCAAAGGTAGTAAATGCTCCTCCCCCTCCATTTCATCATATTGTGTGCGACTTTTCTCACTTATGGTTAAAAAAAAGGGTGGGGGGTTCGATATACGAAGGTATCCACTAGATACAATTGCTTTTTGGCCAGCACGCGTCGCCCTGCATTTGCCTTTGTTTATTTAGACATTTTATTTGCAGCTTAGCCGATGCATTTGCAGGGCAACCCTCTGTGCTAATCACCCATCATGATTGTGGGAAAGTGATTTTTCCAGCAGCCAAGGCTTAATTACCCCCAGGCGCTTTTTTTTTTTTTTTTTTTTGGTCGACTCTGAGGTTATTTGATTAGCTTTTCGTGCGAGGGTAAGATGATTTGAGCATTTTCCCAAGGATTAACATAAATACGAGAGAGGCTTTTCTTTTGATTTAATCCCCACACGCAATCGGAGTTGGTTTTTGTGAAAATTCATGAATTATTTCCAACGCCCACATGTGTTTGCCATCGAAGCAAACCATTAAATCCGCCGCATAATGGACGCAACAATTTGTCTAGGCAGATAATTGCTGGGGGGCGGGGGGTGCGGAAAAAAAAAACAGAAATCATAAAAACCAAATGATGAAGTCCAACCGAAAAAAAATGGGGGAAAAGCTCAAGTCGACTGGAAGTTGTGCAACTCATTCTCCCATTTCTCGGGGGTGTGGGAAATGGGCGGCAACGGAAAACTCTCCCATTTCGTGTCTGACCACCACCAATCATGCAAAAATCCAAAAAATAAAAATAAAAGAAAATGCACCCGAATACAGAAACCCAGCAAGAAGTCCAAAAGAACATAAACAATTGAAACTGATTAAATTAATTTGATAACAAGTCCGGACCAACTGACAGACCGAGCATTGAAGCACTTTAGATATGACTGAGGAAACTCAATTTTTCTCTGAGGGGGTGAAAATAGAGCTGATATGTGAACCACTTTAGGGAATTCTTGGCTAAATTGGAATGTGAAATATGATTTTAATTTAAATAAATTTAGTTTAATTGAAAGCCGGATAAATGGACTGGCCCAAAGCAATTACAGATAGTTTAATTTAGTGTGGTTTTTGTTTGCCTTTTTTTTGGGGGGAGTTGATTGCTATAAATTATAAAGATTGACATGGCTGTAGGCGCTTGGTTTATTTTAAATTATTATTCTTTTTAAAGTCTTAAACTACATCGAATTTAATATTTTACTAATTTAACTGCTTTATATTAATATATATAAAAAATAATAATATTCAAGTCTAAAAAGCTATTTTAGATAAATATTCAACATATTTAATGATTCTGGTTATGATAAATTTTGTAAGTAACGCGATTTAATAAAATTTGAGAACAAAATTACAATTTTCACAGAGCTAAGAAACTTTTCTAAGCGTTGGACATTTATATTTTCAGCCTTATGTAAATTTAATTTCCGCTCGAAAATTAATTATTAAAGATACTTTCACAACTTTTCAGCTGGGCAAACTATGCAGGTGTGAAAGCGTGATGAATAACAAGTTGTATTTGATAACTTGTTATTGTTGTTAACCACAATAGCTCCTGAACAATAATTAAACAAACATCAACATCCGCAAATCATTTAGTTATTTAATTAAGCTCAAGTGATGGCCTCAATTACGTAGGCGTGGTCACCCAAGCATAACCGATTTTTTGTTAATGTTGCATAATACTATTTATGCAACACACGGGGTTGAAGTGAAAGCCAATAAAGGGACAATGACTTGCCAATGGTGCGAGGGATGAGATCAAAATGCTCTCAGAAAAATAATACAGTATAATAAATTAGGTATTCGAAACTGGCTAATAAATATAATATATAAATTATAAGGAAATATATGTGTTTTAATCATTACAACATTTCTTAACTATTTCTTTTAAAAACATGTTGTATTAAATCGATTTTAAATATATTTTTTTTTTCTCTATATACCCAAAATTTAAGTGGGACACTCTCAGCGTAATTCTAGTGACACGTGAGTAGCATCCCCAGCTGGATTTTGAGTGGCAACAGATATTTTTTTGGCCAGCTAGCGAATAGTTGCACATGCTGTTACCACAGGAGTTGCTGTTGCTGTTGCTGCACCAATGGATGTTGCTGTTGCTTTTGCTGTTGCTGCTGAAATGCATGTTGCTATTGCCCCTGCGTCATCGTCCTTGTCACTGCAACAGCATCGACTTTGCAGCCATCCATCCATGTTGTTCATTTGCCAATTACGCGTTTAACTCTGCATGAAGCCAGACATAACAACCTGGCAACTGAATGGATCGCTACACGCAGAGAATGTCTCTCAAAAATTGTCCAGATTTGCAAACATTTCTAACAGACACATTGGTAAATATCAAAAATATATAGCTAGCACATTAAAGAGAGCATTGTGTAGTAGAAAGATCTCAAATCTGGCAGTGTTGTTCATAGATTATATTTTAGTTCTTTTTTTTCAAACAATTGTAATTTTTCTACGTGTAGACAGGAGACAGGTGGCACGGGGTAACCGCTTGTTTATGTTGTCGTGGCAAGTTGGCAACACATGCCGCACGCTCGGGCAAATCTAATGCCTTCGATTCCAACTGCAGCCAGCATTAATTATTACGAGGGTAAAATATTTTTGGCCACGCACACAAGAGATTTCGCCTAAGTTCTGAGCCCCGCGATGCTGCTGATGATGCTGATGATGCTGCTGCGCCCTAATTGAGTTCACATTACTTGCCGAAAATATGTTTTGTAATTCGGCCAAATGTTCTTGCTTTTATTAGCCAAACGTGAGTTGGCAACAATTTCCATTGTGCGCCGGAAAATCATGTTCATTTGGAGATGATGAATCTTTGGCCCGCGCCAGTTGAAAGTGTCAAACCATTTAGAGAGATGGGGTTGAGATTAGCAAGTGTTGATGGACAGACCCGAAACGTGACTGGCAAAGTCCATGGGTAACGTGGATCTAAGGATCTGCCCAGACAGCTGGCAGGGATTCAAAGTTGGGCAAAGTTGCGATATAGCCTCGCCTCATTGGGTTGAGTGTGAAGGAAAATCTTTTGGGGATGTCATTTGTAAAATTTTGCAGGACGGTGAGAATATGATTTTAATTGGTTTTTGTTTCTTTATTTCCCATATGTTATAGTCTCAAATAAATTCTAGTTACGTGATATTTATTTATGATGTACTAAACATTGAAGACATTAAATGTTAACAGCAAATGTTCGTTAACTTTAATGGTCTACAGATGTGTTCTTAAGCTCTTACTATTAATGGTCTTGAGATTAGTGTGCATAATCCTTAGAACCTTAAAATAAGTACCTTGATACCTCCTTAAACAAACTCATTTTGTGTATTAGTTTATCACTTTTTGGTGCAAAAAGTTATTGCGCTGCAACTCTAACAAACTTTTGCTTCTTTAATTATCTAATGGTGTCCCCAACTTTTGCTAGAAATAATTTTCACCCACACCTAACGGCTTGCCAGAGCCAAGTCTTTCATCCAAACTCTTCTGGTCACTCATTGCAACCGCAAAATCCATCAACTGAACCGACTTTTACATATCCGCTCATTTCGCTAACGAGCTGAGCCACAGAATCACCAAACCACCGAACCACCGAACCAAGAAGACCCCCACTTCCCCGATTGGATCCACACCTGACATGGTTTACATAGAGCACAGCAATTTGGGGCGCACTTCTGGGTGGAAAAAAATGTGGGTGAGGATGGGTTTGGTTGCTGGGTTGGTAATGTATCGTTGGTATATGGCATGGGATGGGATGTTAACCTAACGAACAGTGAATGCCATGCCACCGCTGCAAGTGCATAAAAAACACTCTTCTTGGGGCGATTCTCCTTCACTTTGCCGCTGCCGGGTTGACAATTTAATTGATGTGCACTCACACAAAGGCTTTTGAAGCGACCGCTAAAATAATAAAATAAAAAAAATAGTAAAAATAAAAATAAGAGTGACACCTAGCCGGGCGTTGCGAACACATAGTGGTGGAGGATCGAAAAGTAGGTCAGGCATGCAACCCGCTGTCAGCGTTGAATAATTGGAGAGGGTGTATCGTCACCCGAAAAAACCCACCCAAACCCGAAATGAATGCAATCGGTGGAGCCACCGCTTAATGGGTTTTAATTCTGATTTCGTTTGACACACGGCTGACACAACTAATAAATTTCCCGGGGCCATGTCAAGTGGAAGGGTGGCCATCCAACCACCCACCCAGCACCCACTTGCCGTTTCACCTCTGATTGATTGTCTGCTGGCGCTCCTAACTGATGATAAGGTAGGTAGTCAAGAAGCCAGCACCCATAACTCCAATCAAACATGAATTACGACGAGTGGCAAACGATGATAGTCGGCTAGATAAGCGCCTGATTAGCCCTGCACTTTAGAGCAAATATTTACCCAGTTATCCACAAGTGACGCGATGCAATCTGTGGACCTGCTCCACAACAACTCCTGACGACCATCAATCAACCGGCCTGTTTGCACACTCGCACTCACACTCGCACTCGCACACACGCGAGTGTTGTAAATTTTACAACATAATTTTTGATAATTTTTCCCTATCTCCGACTCACAATCCCAATCCCAAACCCAAAACCCAAACCCACCCATCTCCTCGTTCTAACCATGTATAAACAAACACTTTGCATGTGTTTTATGATTCCACATGGATTTGTCCCCAATCGGCCACCCATTTCTCAGGCTACAGGCTACACAGTCTACAGGCTACTGATTTATTTTTTATATTCACTGGGTTGTAAATTCTTTGTCTGGGCCTGTGACACATTGTAAAACCATTTTCCTCACTTTTATTAGCTTGGCAATCTTTTCGATACGATTTTCTGTGTGATTTTTGGGGTCGAAAATGGCTTGGGTTGAACAACATACAGTAGGAAAAGATGGTTAGAAATAAATTGGGAAGTAGATTAAAGGTCTGAAGGTATCTTAAAGCCGATTAAGCCACTCAAATGGAAACCTGATTATTAAGATTTAATTGATAAGGAATAAACGTCAGATATTTTTGTTTTTTTTTAATTGGGATTAAGATTAAAGTTGATTAGGTTAAAAGAAAAATACAGTTTTGTCATTTTCTGTATTAATATATTTACAACATTTATAAAGAATTCATTGATTAATGAATATATTTTATGTAAAGGTTCATACAGATGCATTATGTTTATTAATAAGATTTGAATGAATTATCTAGCACGTATCATAATTTAAGGTAATCAATTTTTAATATATAATAATTGTCCCCAGGCAATACTTAAAAAACCATCAAAAACATGTAAATAATAACAGACAAATTTGTGTTCTTTTAGGACTCGTTTTTTAAGAGATAAATTAATATTCAAATATTCTAAATTTTTAAAATAACAGACATTCTAATCAACTGTGCAATTTAACAAACGGAGTATCAACAGAAATGGTATCAATCTTCCAAGAAAAAACAAAACATATAATACCAAAAATTAAATCAATTTAGCTTTCTTATTTATCAAGATAAGTCTAACAATAAATTTGAATAAAGGAGAACTGCTTAGACAAATACAAATATCCGAAAATACGAATAAACTGGCCAATTTGACAAAAGAACTTTGTGGCTCTAAGCCAGAAGGCAATTAAAAGCATAAACTATTTACAGAAAAAGAGTAAATAATCCATTCAAATCTCACTTCATTTGCCCGGAGCCAAACGGGAAAGCATGGCTTGGCATAAATCAAATTGTTACTCAAAGTTGGACGCATTGCACACAAAAGTGGGAAATAATTGGTCACTTAATTGAAAAACCATATTGCGATTTAAGTTTTAGATAGACAGATAACTCACCGATTAAACGCAACACCTCGTGCAGATTTAAGAAGATATTTAGATGGGAATGACTGCTGGCGACCAGGGTCAAAAGTAATCCGATTGTCAGGAAATTGCTCCGGCTATTGGCCATCTTGAGATTATAT
The DNA here is from genome assembly GCF_025200985.1 of Drosophila gunungcola. NCBI lineage: Eukaryota > Metazoa > Arthropoda > Insecta > Diptera > Drosophilidae > Drosophila > Drosophila gunungcola. The sequence goes on from NW_026453197.1 coordinate 13,821,681, forward strand.
TATATTTTACCGACTTAATCGCTTTAAGTTTTAAACAGTTTTTCGATTTTTCACGTTCCCCGGATATTTTTTTACTTTTTTTGTTTTGGCACTGGCAAAGAATTTAATTTGCAAAGCACTTGCTGTTCACTTTTCTCGTTGCGTTTGAATTTTTGTTTTGCGTGGCGCGTAGATTTTAATCCCGCTGATTATTACTGGAATTATTTATCAGAGCATTTGGCACTTTGCCTTCTGGCCGGGAAACTCAGGCGCACATATTTCCCAATCGGCTGTCTCTGCACCCGTTTTTCCACGCTTTTCCTCGATTCCCGTTTGTTGCGAGCACCGTGACGATTTTCCACGTCCGAACGGCGAAACCGTGAATTTGAAATTGAACGGAAAAAACAACAAACAGATTGCCACGAAGCAAATGCGTTCCAAACGAATCCGGTGGATCGTGGATGGTGGACTAAGTGGATTGAGTGGACTATGTGGACTATGTGGACATTCCTGGACCGGATCGAACATGTTGCAGCAAGGGTGGACAATGTGCATGTGCTGCAGAATCCACTCAGCAGCTGATTGGATTCCGATGGGTATAACAGTTCGGCTTGGCAACTCCCATTGGTTGCAGTTCGATGTTCGACGTTGGATGTCGGTTGCGTGCCTATGGCAACCTCAACGAATTCAAGCCAACCAAAAAAGATCCAAAAGTCTAATTAGAAAAAATTATTAGAAAAAATGTGTTTTAAAAGTTCCTTTTTTAATATTCATATTGAATCATTATTCAGGGTGGCCAAAAAAGTAGAGTTTTTAAATGTCTGCATATAATTAACCATAAATAAACCGCAATGTTGGAGCTATTCAATATAATATTTTTTTTATTTAAATAGCCATTTTAAAAAAGTTTTTATTCTCAAAATAATTAATAGCACTTACCAGATGTGCAACGAAAATATATGTTCTTTTTTCACAATAAACATGAATTTAATATTGTATAAATAGTTGATTTATTATAGCGTTAAGCTTACATTGGCTTTACACAAATCTAAAATAAACACAATACAAGTAAATAAATACGGGCCCAATGATATTAGGTACACAAAGTTTCAACAAAAGTAATAAATAAATAGCGTGGAATGTATAATAGGAACCAGATAATAATAAATAACAAATAAGCTGCACGATGAAAAAACTAAATCACATCTTTGGAAATTCTGCAAACTCGACTTGACCAAACTGAACCAAAAACAGGATGTTCATAATCAATACTTGATATTTTGCCTTCATACCAAACTAAACAACCATTAATACTACTTATTATTAAGTACAAGCACGTTATGCCTCCACTTTCAGCTGATCGATGGAGCTCAAAGTCGTTTCAATCAGCAGATTGTAGTCCAATTCGTTTAGACTGGCCTTGGCTGTCAGCAGGTCAAGGAAGGAGTCCAGCGGTGTGAGGGCTTCGGCAGTTAAATCTAGTCGGGATAAACAAATCAACTCATTAGTCAGGCGAAAGCTTCAAATTGAAATCGAAAAACGTATTGTGCAACGACTGGGACAACGACTGGCGAACACTGATCAGCGTTTCTTACCGCTCTGTCAGCGATGTGGGATTCGAGCACGAGCTACCAAGTGAGCGGACGCCGCCTGAACACATAGCTCGCTACGCTCAGGACGAGCGTGGTCGAAATGATAAGGAGAAAAACCAATAGCAGCGAGTGGCAAACCACAGTGTTTGGCTTGCCCAAAGCTGGACGAGATGTGTGTGTGTGCGTGTGTGTGTGGTGGGTGTGTGTGGTGGGTGTGTGCAAATGAAAAGTGTTCATGATGATGATTTGGATTGGGATTGGGGTTAACCAACAACTAGTGCTCACCGCTACGGGCATTATTCCGCGACTGGTTGGCACAGGCCGATGGTCGCTGCTGGTGCAAGACCTCCTGTTGCTGACCCGACAGAATGTTGGCCGCATGCTCGCGGCCCCTGATCATCAGGCTATCCGGATGCTGCCAGCACTTGAGCAGTCGCTGGGCCCGCTGCTTGGGTAGGGCCGACAAAAGCGACAGCTTTCGCTCGATGCCCAGCGGAGAGTCCTCAATATCTGCATTGGCAAAACCAACATATATGATTAAACAAAGCTATTAAACGTATGATCTACCATACCCACCAAAGACAATGGCCTTCATCACATCCACTTGCAGTTCGAAGACATGGTTCTCCACATACTGCAGGAACATGTCGTAGCCCAAGGCCCGATAGCCCAGATAGGTGAAGAACGAGGAGAAGCCCTCGGGCAGGGGAAAGGCAATCGATTCCACGGCCAGACAATAACGCTCGAGGATGAGGAACAGCGAGTGCTGCTGGCTGGCAGCCATTTGGTCACTGCAATTGCCGTGTTTTGTAAGTTAAAGATTATTCGATTATTTGAGACTTGAGAGGCCAACAAACGCACATCAATTGAAAGCCCCGCAGCGTCTCCAGGCGAGCATCCAGACCCGCAGCTCGACAGACCAGCGAGCAAAGGGCTCGCGGACAGCTCCAGCTGCGAGGAAACAAACTGCGAGGCCACCGCATGACATGGGCTGGAGCCTGGGAGCGCTCGAAGAAGGTCTCCTTCAGCCAGCGAAAACCGGTGTGCGGCTTCGAGGAGTGCTTCACCAAATGGACGCTCAGTTCGCGCAGGTACTGAAAGAAAGATTGGTAAACTCTTTGTGAAATGTTCTTTCTGAGGACAAGGCTCCAACTCACCACAGAGATGACATGCTCCTGCTTGCTGGCCGTGCATCCCTCCAACTCGATGAAGGGCAGCACCTCGTTGCTGAACGGAAAGGCACTGCCGCTGCTGTAGTCGCCAAAGCCACCAGTGCCCGCATCCGGCGAAAGGGGCGTGGTGCATCGGGAAAGTGCCTCCGGCTGATAGCAGGCCAGGCTGAAGATCAACTTTTCGGTTACCTGCTCGGCACTGAACCGGGGCTGCTCCTGCTTGGCCGACTCATTCAACAGATCCCACAGTCTCGTCCAGATGTCCGTGCGATATGGCGAAAGTCGCTGCTGTGGCGACAGCAGCATCATGCTGGTGTTGTGCAGTGTTTCGTGGGACAGGCCCACGCTGATGTCGGCCACTTTGGCGTGAATGGGTCGCGAGGCCAAGGCCGTGGTCAATGGCAGAAGCCTCATCAGCGGCTTGGCCTCCTCCGGCAGGCCGCGAACTGCAGCGGCATAGCTGCCGGCCACAAGGGCCTCCTTCAGCAGGGCCACCGTGTCCAGGGAGAGCGGTCGCTCCAGGATGCTGTTCAGCAGCTCGGCCAGCACATCCATGTCGTTCGAGTGCAGCAAGAAGTAGTGGATAATGCTGATTCGGTTGTCCAGCGAACTGTCATTGCGAAAGGCCTCGATTAGATGCGACTTGGGCACAGTGAGCGAAACGAGATCCAACGTGGCCGCATCGTAGGCCAGCGCTCCCCACTTTCGCAACGGCACCAACTGTGTGCGATCGGGACTCCGATTGTGGGCCGCACACACGATGTGGCAGTTGGGCTCGTGCTGCAGTCCCACGTCCAGCAGGTGGACGAAGAAGGCGGACGACACCAGCAGGTGATGCTGGCCATGCAGCGCAAATGTGGGCCTCAGCAGACGGGCCTTTTGCCACGGCACACCGGGCATCACGCAGTGCACCACACAGCCGTGGTGCAGCAATGTCACCGAGTACGCGAAGTGCACGTCCTTCTGCACGTCCGACTGCATCGGCTGGTACAGGTAGTAGTGGCACACGAAGAACATCCCCGAGGTGTCCGCCAGAATGATTAAATTCAGCGAGCTGTCGTGCACGCGCAGCGGCACTGCATCATCATCGTAGCTGGGAGTTTCCTCTTGGGACCCATTCGGCAGTTTCGGCAAGTTTAGGGGTATGTTAAGCTGGATGAATAGAGCATATTATTAGTTAACTTTCAAATAGTCAAGATACTAAAATCTAAATTTGCTTAAGAACGGAATAAATGTCTGAAAGGCTCTTTAAAACCTTAAATATTAGAGTCATTTCTTTATAAATTTGTGACTTCGTGCCCTCAATTATTATCGATCAAGTAATGCTTTACATTAATATCCAAGGAATAATAGCTATTTGTACAAGTTTCGGGCGCAGTTGGTTCCAAAATCAAATCAAAAATCAGTAGGAGCCAAGAATTTAAAGGAATTTAAAGCTGCTTCAGCGTAAATTTAAGCATCAGGTTGGTTTTGAAATAGTATTCACTGAGCTCAAAGACATTCTTTGGCATCCAGATTTGATTTCTCTTGAAAATTCAGTTCTCAGAGATCTATTGAAGACCCCCGATGATGATAGTTTGCAATCTTAAGCACCCACCACTGTTTCCGTGGGCTGTTTCTCGTTAAACTGAAAGGCCGAGAGTGTGGGACTCAGAACGGGCGTCGCCTGCTCGCCGGCCTCCTCCCGTTCGTCCAGCAGACTGAGGCTCTTGGCCTTGGGCTTCAGGTGGATGTAGTAGAGGGCCTGGCACTCGGGATCCCACTGGGCCCAGCTGAAGTTGCGGGCCAGGGTTTCGTGGGTGAGGATGCTGGTGTCCAGACGCCAGGCGCTGCCCTCGCCGCCTCCAATTGGGGATGTCGTCGAGCTCTGCTTCACCACGCAGCTATACTGCTTGATGGCTGGGGAAAGGAAATTCAAGTGTTAGGTATTTAATGATGGGATGGACTACACAGGTCACTTACATTCCTCGTGGGTGAGCACAAGGAGCTTGTCCTGCCAGCAGGTGCGCGTGGCACTCTCCACTCGCCAAAGGAACTGGGTCATTATCTGGCGGGGAGTGGGCTCTGCGTTTAGGGGCGTGGCCGTGCCGCCCTCGGAGCTGCGCACCTCGACAACAAAGGCCTGGTAAAGTTTTCCCTCAGTTTTCTCCACAAAGGACAACAAGGTGACACTGCTATTGATCGTTGCCTGGATAATCTCGCAGCATTTGTCCAGCGTCCAGAGGAGTCGCAGCTGCTTCTTGGTCGCATGGAAGTGGCCAATGCACGTCTCCTTGCGCTGCTCCTCATCCGAATACTCGAATATCCAGGACGTGAGCAGGGATCCATCCTGCTCGATGCCCAAAATGCGCCACTCGTTTGCCTTCTCTACGAAATTGGTGTGATATTGATTTAGTGATATCTATCGTTAACAGATACTTAACTGATCTTACCTTTGTATCCTGGGTGGCCAGCAGGCCGCAGAAGTTGGCCGCCAAATTCTCCTGCCGCAGCATTTCGGTTTTTATTTAATATTCTTAAAATAACATTTAGCACAAGTTTTTAAGTCTCTCAATTGGAATTTTTGCTGCCAGTGTGAACGTTTTGCGGTGTCAGAAAAATAATAGCCACCAAGGAACCGTTACTCTTAGCCACAGGGTGTGCCTTGCAATTTACTTGTTAATTCCGCGCTGTTCAACACTGCACCTTTTTGAATTAAGAATTTTGGAAACTAAAATTTTGACTTCGAGGTGACAAAATTGTTAATCAAAACTATGTAAACGATAACTAAATAAATGATAGTATTCAAGATTATATAATAGAGATGAAAACTTGACTATAAAAGTGATACTAAATTTGTTGACTAATTTTTGAATTTTTAAATAAACGTAAAAAAATTGTTAAACTTTTGAAATATATTTGAATATTAATGTACTTCTTAGAATATTACCAAATACGAATCTTGATAACATATTTCTCCAATATCGATATTAATAAATGTTTTTCCATCCCCAGCATCCATTTATTTGGTAAGAACAGTTAAGTTTGCGTGTATGGTGAAGAGCAATAACTAAAGCTAAAGAAAAATGCCAAGTGAAATAATAACCCTTCAATTGGGCCAATGCGGCAATCAAAGTAAGTCACATTAAATCAGGAAAATACCCTGCTTTCAGCTAAGCTCAATTTTTGCGCAGTTGGTTTCGAGTTCTGGAAGAGATTGTGTCTGGAGCACGGCATCTCCCCAGATGGCGTCCTGGAAGACTTCGCTACCGACGGTCAGGATCGAAAGGACGTGTTCTTCTATCAGGCGGATGACAATCACTACATTCCACGCGCAGTGCTTATAGATTTGGAGCCGCGAGTCATCAACAACATCATGACCTCTCCGTACGCCAAGGTCAGTTAACAATTTTTTTTCTGGTCACATATATATTTTTTTAAACAACCAACTTACTAACTGTATAAAGTAAAAAAAACTGAAATACACGCATAAGAAAAAAATCTTAATACAATTTCAGTTGAAATTTTTCTTAAATTAATAAAATTACTTGTTTCAACTCAAGTTTATATGATACATAGATCTTTAGAATCCCCTTCTTACAATAACCTTACACCCAAAAAAAACTGAAAGTTTAGTTTTAATAAGAGTGTTTTGAAACAGTATTCAATTATAAGTAATAGTTGGATGCTAAAATATATACCCTAAATACTACTTTATTATATCTTGAATAGATTTTTAGGAATTTATATTATAAAGATATTTATCGAAAATATTTAAATAAAGAAGTTTATGTATTTCATGTTCATGAAATACATGCTCATGTATTTCCAAACTAATTGGTTTTTCCTTTGGCCAGCTGTACAATCAGGAGAACGTGTATCTCTCGAAGCACGGCGGAGGAGCCGGCAACAACTGGGCCTCCGGATTCAGCCAGGGCGAGAAGGTGCAGGAGGAGGTGTTCGATATCCTGGATCGCGAGGCGGATGGCAGCGATTCGCTGGAGGGATTCGTACTGTGTCACTCGATTGCCGGCGGCACGGGTTCCGGCATGGGATCGTATGTGCTGGAGAGACTAGCAGATCGCTTTCCCAAGAAGCTCATCCAGACGTACAGCGTCTTCCCCAACCAGGACGAGATCAGCGACGTGGTCGTGCAGCCCTACAACTCGATCCTCACGCTGAAGCGACTGACTAAGTGCGCGGATAGTGTGGTGGTCCTCGACAATACCGCCTTGAATCGCATCGCCACCGAGAGGCTGCACATCCAGACGCCCACCTTCACGCAGATCAACAACCTGGTGTCCACCATCATGAGCTTGAGCACCACCACCCTGCGATATCCCTCGTATATGAACAACAATCTGATCGGATTGGCGGCAGCGCTTATTCCGACGCCGCAGCTGCACTTCCTGATGACTGGCTATACCCCACTGATCACCGATTGTGAGGTGAGACTACTATACCCTTACTGTATCTGTGTTCAAACTCTGCTCTGCTTTTTATACAGTGAAGATCCAATTTATAAGGTATTTTTCAACATCTACACCCTCACATGTTCCAATTTATTTTCTAATACCTATTTGTTTTAACACTTACCAGATTTTAAATAATATTGTGCCTCAATTGTTTTGGAAAGCTTTCAGTACATTTCTTCAAAAACTCTGATTTTACTTAACAGATTTTTTTTTACAAACATTAACCAAATTTTAAACAATACTTTATATCCATTGTTTTGGTAAGAATACTTATTTATTGCTTTAACTTACCAGATTTTGTAGAATATTATTTACATTGTTAAAAATTTATGGCATTTCTTCATAATCTCTTAAAACACAATATAATACCAGATTTTTTACAATATTTTAAGCTATTGTTTTGGTAAACTTTTATTATAGTTTTTCAAAAACTACTTTAAGAGTTCACATTTATAATTCATTTATAGTTTGTAGGGTCAATCGGAACTCAAGTTTTTAGTTTTAAACGAAAACGTTTGTTTTGCCCTTAAATCTGTTGATAATTGATATTTAAAAGTCATTGGTTATTAAATTTGCTTTGCAAATCTTACAAGTTTACAAGGAAGACATTAAGTGTGAAATATGTTAGATAAAGTGTTTTAAATAAATTCTTTGCAGACCAAAACGAGTGTGCGAAAGACCACCGTGCTGGATGTGATGCGTCGTTTGCTGCAGTCCAAGAACATGATGGTGTCCGCGACGGCGGACAAACAAAGCCGGCACTGTTTCATCTCCATCCTGAACATCATCCAGGGCGAGGTGGATCCCTCGCAGGTGCACAAGTCGCTGCAGCGCATCCGGGAGCGGAAGCTGGCCAACTTCATACCCTGGGGTCCGGCCAGCATCCAGGTGGCCCTGCCGCGGAGCTCCCCGTATGTGCAGTCGGCCCACAAGGTCTCCGGACTGATGCTGGCCAACCACACCGGGATCAGTGGGCTCTTCAAGCGGGCCCTGGCCCAGTACGACAAGCTGAAGAAGCGGAACGCCTTCCTGGACAACTTCCGGCGCGAGTCCATGTTCCGGGACGACCTCACCGAACTGGACCTGGCCCGGGAAACGGTCGACTGCCTGGTGCAGGAATACGAGGCGGCCACCCAGATGGACTATCCCCAGTGGAGTCCTGGCATCGAAGCATCCAAGGCCGGTTGATTTCCGATCTATTATTCTTGAATATGCTTACTCGAAAATAGAATAATTATTTATCTCATCAGCATAAGTACTGAGTTTTTGAATTTAAAAGGAAATTTTAAGGGAGATCTTGGATATAAGATTTAACATTTATTTAAAACTTGCCACATTAACACAAGGATTTTCCTATTTGTGACTTAACAATTGTGTTTTAAATCATGTAGGCCTTGAATTTCTTTGTCATTTTACACCTTGTTTTACACAAAGCTAAATAAATTCGTCATTCGTTTTTTAAAATTCATTGTGTTAACACCTTAGAAAATTGTTTTTGTCCAACATTTTTCAGTACTCATTTTGTTGGTTGATCCTGTTTCTGTAATTAAGCCGAGCGTAAGTCCAAATGTAATTTTAGAATAACGAAATGTATGTTTTTTTTTTTGTGTAGCCAACATAAGTTGGCTTTTTTAGAAGGAAACAAGGATACGCTGAGGTCTTTGCCAAAAGCTAATCAACTAAATAGTAAGTGTAGGAAGTGTATTATAAATGCTTTCTAACAACTTTTGATCAAATTATCAGATCATGTGCTGCGGACCCTGTGGACCTCGATGTTGCGATCCCTGCGGAGGATGCTACAACTGCTGTGTTGAACTCTGCTGCGTGCCCTGCACTCCAGCGTACATTCAATGCACCTTCATGCCCTGCGGACCCCGGGGTTGTTGCTAGGATATGGATTTCCAAAGGAAAGCAATCAAGATCTAGAGCAAAATCCATCAGCAGTACTGTCTTTCTACAACAAAACTGTAATCTACATGCCCATATGAATTAATAAACGAATTCGTTTGCTAGTATATTCAGTTTCGTTTTCTTTTTAATTGAGTCACTTAAGTAAGTGTTCATTTGGTAGTAAATCTATTTTGTTACTTATTTGTTTAAATTATTTCATTTATGTGTTTGTTGTTGGCTCTTAGTTACTTCGATGGCAAGTAAAATGAATAAATAATTATAGAGCTTACCATAAGTTACTATGACATTATCGGCAGCCAACTATTGTTAAAAAAATTGCTTATCTCGAGTGCTAAAAGATTTCAATGTCTTATGACTTTTTCAATCATATAATTTGTTATCCATCTAGTAGTCTCCAAATTCTCATATGAGGAGTTGCCAAATGTTGACAGGGAATATAATCACTCCGCCTCTGAACACCGCTGTGAACACATCAAAAACTAAAACAGAAAAATATCCAATGACAAACACCTTTTGGAAGTAAATTATTTTTGTTTTGGTAAAAAATAATAGATGCAAAAATATATAATTTTTTTTATATATTAATTTTATCCTGATATTTTAGGTGATATTTTTTACCTACCTATACCTATCCAACTGCTGCAATCAACGGCTCCAAGATGTGCTGCAATCCCGGAGGCTGCTGCAACCTGCCCACCTGCATCCAGTGCACCAACTTCTGCTTCAATTGCTGGACTGGCACTGCCGCCGTGCCATGTTGCCGTCGTAGCTGCATTCCGGGATGCTGTGGCAGTCCTCGTTGCTGTTGATTAACATAAACATCTGCCTTCCACACAAATTTCAAATAAAAATCCCTTTGGTTCGGTCTTATCAGTAAATAAAAGAAAAATTTTTATGTAGCACTCAAAAGAAAAGAACTGAAAGCTTAGTTTTTAAAAGTGTTTCTTGAAAATAAACTACAGACAGTATTAAAGTAAAGTTATTAATTCAATACAAAATAATATAACCTCTATAGTTTTAAATTTTTATAATTTCTATACCGAAGAGTCTAAAACTGTGGTCTATGGACTTTTTTTAGCCACAAAAGGCTGTTACACGCTTTTCAACGATTTCAATATACATTTTTAATCTATGTATAAGTTTCAACGATTTTTTTATAATTTTTTTATTGGCATCCCACTTTTTACCAGCTATAAAGAGCGGTGATCTTTTCTTTTTTGTATATTCACAGTTCTTTTTACTCCGCGCAAGGGTTAAATAAAATACCGTTTAGTATTTGCCGCTGCCAAACTTTGGCAAACGAGACCTGGTCACACCACACCAAACAAATACTCTAATCGCTGGAATAAAAGTAAACAATTGAGGTTTCTGGACGAAAAGGCGGCCAAAAAGGCGACTGCATTCGGGTTCCAAGATGACGGAATGCCACTGGCTTAACTGGTGCCGACTGTGTGCGAAGGACTGACGCCCGTGGCAACGTGAAGGTGCAAATGAGCGGCAATTCCCAGGCCTGGGACAACGTCCTGATAATGGCCATTCGGAAGTACTTCGAAGTCGAAGTAAGTCGGCCTGACATAAGGCATATTTATAGTTATAGCGATAACGATATTTACCCCGCCCCGCAGATGCGACTGGAGGATGAGCTGAGCAGCGTGCTGTGCACCGAGTGCTATACCCTGATCAGTGAACTAATCGATTTTGCGGAGCATGTTACCAAGGTTCAGGCCATTTTCGAGGTCCTGCGACGCACGGCATCGGAGCCCGACAAGCACCTGGATGTGGCTGCACTGCGCCAGCAGTATGGTCTCTGCGAGGACGACTGGACGCACATCATCAAGCCCATGCAGGCGCCCGAAAACGAATCGGAGATCCAGCAAAAGCCAGATAGTGTGTTACAAGAATCTCCCATCGGTGTGGAAGCCGCCAGCACACAACTCGAACTGCGGGAATCCCAACCGTACCTATTCCAAACCAAAAACAGTCTGCAAATTGGAATACCAAAGCAGGAATTTATTGACATAGGTCCCATTTTGTCAGAGAAATCCAAAAGTCGACTAGACACAGACGAAGTGCTAGTTGAGCTGCATGAAGACGAGTTGTCCCAGTGCCGAGTGGACAGCACAGTCTCTCCAGATTTTCAGGAGCAGGATATCAAGCCCGAATTGTTGGACAGCTATGACGATGATGCCGAATTCCTGCCCGAAAAGAGTCAGCAAATGCAGCTCGTTATTGTGGCGACCCCACAATATGCTCCAGAGACAATTGCCGAGGAAAAGGCCAAACGTGGACGCATGAATTGTGAAAAATGTGGCAAGGGCTACAGGAATCGCGCCTCCTACGAGAAGCACTTGGAGCGCGAGTGTCGCCGAATCGAGCGGCGTGTGAAGGTGGACAAGGCCACAACCACCTGTGATCTGTGCAACAAAACTCTATCCTCCACAACGGCTTTGAAGCTGCACAAAGAAGGCATCCATCAGAATGTCAAGCCATACATATGCGATAGTTGCGGCAAGCAACTGAAGACAATTACAGCCCTAAATGAGCACAAGCTGGTGCACACGGACAGTCGGCCCTTCGAGTGCAGCGTTTGCAAGGCGGGCTTCAAGAACCGGGCTCGCCTGAAGGCCCACCATCAAATCCATGCAGAGCCCAGTTTCGTATGCAACATCTGCGGCAAGAAGCTGCAGACGCGGCGCACCTGGAACATGCACAAGCTGGTCCACAGCGAGGAGCGGCGCCTCAAGTGCGATGTCTGCGGGGCGCTCTTTAAGCGCTCGAAAACCCTAAAGACGCACCTGCTCAGCCACACGGGTTTGCGACCGTATGTCTGCAACTACTGCGGGAAATCCTTCGCCTGCAATGCCAATTGCCGGTCGCACAAGCTGAAGAAGCATCCGCAGGAAGTGCAACAGGAGGATGGTGCCAAGCTACCCTCTCGCTTGAATGTTCCCACGCTGGAAGAGCTGCGCGTTATGTTAGTACTGATTTAAAACTGCTTTTGTATCTCTTTACTTAAACTTTTTTTTTTGCAGGACCCAAAAACTACCAAAAGGAACCGATTAGTAGGATTAGTTTAACAAATTATTGTTTTTATATTGTTTAACTAAACACTAAAAAAAATTGCAATATGAAATTAAGCAGAAGACATACGATGTGGATCATTTCCGGGTCTAGACAGCAAAGATTAAAAACGAAATAAATATTAATTTTGTGTTTCCCATAAGTATCAGTTTTCCATTAAGATTTTGGTATTTCGTCACTATGCGAACGGCCGTCCACATCGATTTCAGTAAATTGTCAGGAAAAACATATAGGATGCATCTAAGATCTTATCTTAGTTTAACAACTTTTCAAGTTCCTGACGACCTTAACATCATTAAGGCACATTTCCAAAGATCTTACTGTGGGTTAAAATTAGGGTACCGTCAACCTTTGCATTAGTTATATAGACGAATCAAATATAATCCTTACCAGTCATAATTACATTATTTAGTAAAAAATGTACTGGCAGATTCATCTGTAAAAAAATCTGTAACAGATATTAAAACGCATTTGAATTATTTAAAAACAAAATAATTTTATTGTGGTTTAATGGAAATAGAAATTCTTACAATACAATTGTTGTTGCTGGTTGTTCTTGTTGGTTGGTTTAATATTAATGTTACACAACATTTTTTAAATGTTAATTAATACCATATTTTAATGTAATAATAATTTCATGTTTTCTTTTTTCATTTTTTAATTACTTCGAAAATTGTGGCCCCTAAGCATTAAAAAGACTTTCATTTGTTTCTATTATTATTTTTCAAGTTCCCGCTGACGCTGTTGACGTTGCTATTGGATTTTTGAGTAGAGTTCAAAATCTGTTATATCAAATTCGAATAGGTGTTCGCGAACTCGCCACCCAGCGAGCTTTTCATTAATTATTATGATGTTTTCATTCTTTTACGTTTTCCACATGTATAAAAATATTTATATATAATTTACTGTAAGTAATTTTGGTTTTCTCTTACACATTACATTAATGAGTTGTTATTTTGTGTTTGCCTTAATTTTGTATATATAAGTATATATATAAAATGCGCATACAGTTGGAATCTTAGTTAATAATAATAGTTAATGAGTTAATAACGTTCACATTCAATTACATCGTATTCGATTTAGTTACGATTATGATTACATTTTAATTTGCCTTTCTTTTTTTTTTTTTTTTTTGCTTGTTCTTGGCGAATTAAAATTTAATATAAATGAAAAACAGTTTGTTGTAATTGAAAATATAAAATGTTGAAGTTAAATGCGTATTTGGTTACGTTTTCTCAAGAAAATTGCCATTGGTTTATTACAATTAATTGTGCTCGATTTGTGGGTAAGATTGCTTGAGTGTTGAATGACTGATTGAATGATTGAGTGACTGAGTGACTGACTGACTGAGTGAGTATCATGCAGGGTGTCTGAGGAGCTGAGCTGAGCTGATCCTGGCAGTAAGTTGAGTCAGTTACAAAACTTAAACCAAATTGTAATTGTTCTGTACTGTGGTTAAATCTTTGTATGCATATTAGAAACAGTATATGGCATATAGTATGCATTTGGTGGGCGTGTATATATTTTTTATTTTCCTTTTCATTTCAACGCAAAAAGTTAACAATTTCCTCGTTCGAAACAGCTGAGAATGGCCTGCCTGACAAAGTCTACATGTAATATAGATTTTTATATATATTTATTGAATAAAAATGCCAACCCTCAATGATATACATTATTTGCTTGTCAGTCCATATTTTCCACATTTTCTTGTCCTTTACTTAACATTTTTATTTTTATTTTTTTTATTTGTATTTGTATTTTAGTTTTAGTTTTTCTTTGTATTTCTTAAATGTAAAACAAAATTTGAGCGAAATATACGAGTTGTAACTGAACGTACAGTGTAAACAATTAACCATAAAGAAAACATATTATTTTAGCAGATAAAATGTTTTATTTTCATATCACTATATTAAATAGTATATGAAAGCCATTTAAGCAACACCCTGTATACAGTATACTCTTGTTTTTTTTTTTTTTTTTAAATTCAACTTGGCTTTAGCAGAGAAATTCAAATTGCGGGAGACATTAAAATCAATTAAATCGTTAGCTAAAACATAATATATATGTGTATATAAAGAAAACTTAATTATAACGACATTTAACATTAGATTGGTGTTCTTTTTCGGTTTCGTTTTTGTTTTTTTTGTTTTTTAATGTTAATTAATATAAAAATACATATATGTATGCATGATGACTAGATGATGATTCCATGATCGGCTTAGTTGCACTATATAGCTTTATAAATACTAAAATCTATATCGAATGCGTGATTATGAGTAAGATGAGCTAACATTTATGCATATTTCAATGATTTAGCAACGTTGATTCTTGTCTGTGTGTATTTTTTTTTTTTGTGTGTGCGGTTCGACCGTAGAGACTCATTTCCACTAATTGCAAATATATTAATATTTATATAATTTTTTGAGTCCCAAAATTGATTTAAAATAATTGCGTAACGTAAACTTGTCCATGCATTGCCATCGAAATGAATGCGATCCATTCATTAGTTACGTCTTCCTTTCTCCAATAACAAATTTAACATAACACAATTTAATGGGGAATGTTTGGTTGTTAAAAATATTTCTTTTGTTTTTCGTTTTCAAATGAAATGTTGCTGTATTCTGTCTGCCAAGTAGCTCTTGTTGTTGTCATTGATGTTGCTGTGCAATTTGTGCAATACTGTAAGAAATAAAATTAAAAATTAAATAAATAAAATAGGTTTTCGTACAAAATAATGATATAAAAATCTTCAATCCTTTTTTTTTTTTTGTTGCTTCCGATAGAAAACTACTTTTTAAAAAGATATTCTTTAAAAATTATGGAACAAAACAACAAACTTCCTATTTAGTTATTGCATTATACATTGCCCATTTGGTTCTCATTTAAAGTTAGATTAACTTTTTCATTAAAAGGTTTGACTTAAAAAATTCCTTTTTTTAGTTTTTGCTTTTTTTTGTTGTATTTTTTGTGTTAGTTTTCAATATGTTGCTTTTGCTTTAAAAATTACAAAAATGCTTGGGATATGAATGTGTTTTTTTTTTTAGTTTTTATTTTTTGGTAATCTTCAATAGGAAGAATAAGCAGCTAACAACAAACAGTTAATATGCCTTATATTTTGTATATGCATTATAATTATTGATTATATTATGGATGTATATAAATATTTTATTTTGCAGCTAGAAAAATTAGCGAAAATATTTATTTTCCATGTTCTTGTTGTTTGTCTTGCGCGTTTAGAGTTTTTAGTTCATTAAAGAGTGAAAAATCAGTTTTCAGCTTAAAGTCAGTTTAGTTTTAATTTCTCAGTTTAAACAAGTGCAGAGTGAGAATAAAAGCGGAAACGGAAAAATCTGTTCAGAAAAATTCCCTAAACGAGTCTTATATTCATTTTATTTCACAAGAGCTTTGTTATATATTTTTGTTTAGTTTCACGTTTACGTTTTCGAAGCAGTCTAAGATTTTGTTGTTTTTGAGTGTTAAAAAACTGTTGAGTTCACTACTAAGTGGTTGGATTTTTGCCTTTAAACACGCACATAAATATATTTTTATATATTCGTAGATATATAAGTATGTAGTGGTAAATAGCCTAATGTGTAAAATGTATTACAGATGGAGAGGTCCAGGACTTTATCCAGAGCTTCAACTTCAACTTGATTTATTTTCATATAGTAGCAACATTATAAATATAAATATTCATATATATGTATGTATATGTGTATAATTTGTTGTGTAAATCTTTTTTTCAATTCGTGTATAAAATCAGTCATAGTTAATTATTTTGTTTGGTATTTTATCATTTATGTTAGTTGTGGTTTGGATTGCTACTTGAATGTTCGGTGAAGTTCGTAACCAAGCGTTTAGAATGTCAATATAAATTATTAATCGAATGAATTGATCTTGTTCCTCAATTTCTAATCTATTTAACCTTACTCCTAATGAGAAATTATGGAAATCAAAAGGGATATGAACCGATCATTTGACACTAATTCTATGTTGAGTTACATACAAATTACAGACATTCAAACAGACACTACTCAAGCATGCATAGTTAAATATATTTTGTTTTTCTCATATTTTCGTATTATTCATTTTAAAACATTTGACGGACTATAAGAATTAAAAACCTACTTATTGAAAAGGTCCCGGCCCCGAATGCAAAACCATTTCGGATCGGTTAGAAAGATTAACCCTGATCTGAGATCGTTTTACATTGGATTCTGGACGAAACATAGACACACACACTTATTGATTATTCAGTTAGCTGTTAGCATATATCTATATGTTATATCCATAATAATTTAGTGGTTCAAGCATTTGGTTCAGAGCTTTCTTTATGCATAATCTAATAATACTTAAAAACACTTCTACGAAGCCAGTTTGAATTTTAATTTACTTTTTGGATTTGGTTTTCATTCATTATAGTTCGCTGCTATTTTGCCATTCCTCTACACCTTTTCAAATTCGAACTGCCGCCGATCTACTAGAACTTGTACAAAATTTAAATTCCATACAAATATGCTCAACAATGCCGACAAATGACTTTGATTTACGTTTTTATTCCGTTCCTTAATAACATTTATCAAAAATATAAACTACAATTAAAATGATTCTTTGAGATATGACACACAAACACCAATATGTTCGTATTTATATATCCTAACCTCTAGTTCTGTTCTGTTCTGTTCTGTTTTTTTTTTTAACTTGTGCCTGACAGTCTCTCGACCAACCCCAAAAAGAGAGAGACCGACCCGTAGATGGATCGATCTCGATTCGATTTCGCTTCGATTCCGATTCCTTTCAACATTCATAGAGAGCTCCTAACAATCACAAAAAATAATAGTAGCAATAATATGATTAATATATATATATATATATATATATATATGTTTATGTGGTGCCTCTTTCGACACCAGCATGCATTGCCATTTATCAAACAACACTTACACTTAGCACTACTCAAAATGTCTTAATGGTTTTTGACTTCCTAAATGGTTTACTTTTACCTCTTCGCGACTGGTGGCGTTACTTTACTTTTGAATTTCTTTTCAGAATTTTAATTACATTTTTTGGCGTCTTTTATTTTCTGGGTTACTCGAGACTTTGCCCCAAAAAAAAACTAATCACAAATGGCGACACACGCAAAATGCCCAACTACATATACTATATCGGCAATGTTAACATACATAAATCGGTTTATATATATAGAGCAAGATACCAAAGCAGGTGTCAAAGGGCATGTTGACGCCCATTTTTGGTTATATAGAGGGTTAGAGCACAGTTAATTGGCGGTATAAATCGTTTACATATCGATCTGGAATGTCGGAAATAAAACTGCTAATATAGTTAGTTTTGATAGCTCACTGTGCTATAGTTACACAATTTATCTTATAGGTAAGTATAAATATTATTTGGTTTTCATTTTTCCTCTAGGGTTGTGTTGTTGCTCCTTAACCGATGTTTAAATATATCGAAATATATATATTTAAAAAACTTTTATCGGTTTTTCCCTTTTTTTTGTTGCACAGTCTATTAGATTCTCAATTCATCAATTTGTTTATCAACATACATTCACATATATATCCATATAAAGATTAAATAGTTTACCACTACTATAGATAGATGTCAGAGACGGAGAAAAGGGGGGCGGGGGCAGGAAGAAAGGGTTAAAGGGAAGCAGGAGGGTCGGCATCAAGGTGTTAACAACATCGCATCTGTTCAAACCAATACACACGAATCTAAAAAATGCTAAGAACGTAAAAGAATAAAATCAATACAAATAAATAATAAATAAAGCAAACAGTTTGTGGGTTTTTTTTTTTATCAGAATATGTATAAAAATCTTTAATTGTTTCTCAGTTGGTTTTTGTGGCATTTGTTGGGTTGTGTTTTGTGTCGGCTTTAACAACAGTTTCAGTTTCGTAGAGCAGTTTTGCTTGGCTATTGTTTAGATATAGTTTTTATTATTTTTTGTGTCCCATATTGTGTGTTTGTAGTTCGTTTGTTGTATAACATTTAAAAATGTAATAATAATAATAGTTGATAAACATAAAAACAAATTTATGCAAGCACAAAATACAAATAAAGGTCCTTGCCAGAAACTGTTTATGCACGCTAAAATGCTAATAATAAATACAATTAAATAGTATGCATTATGCCATAATAAATACCATCAATTAGCAGTTTCTTTTGTGTTTTAGGTTTTTTTTTCAACAATTTTTATATAAAAAATTTTCAACAGTTTTTGTTTTTGTTTTTTTTTTGTTTTTTTTTTTTTTGGTTCTCAAGTAAAAAGTGTTTTTCACACAGAAAACGTACAATACTTTTGTTTAAACCCTTCATCGTTATTACAGCTACCATTACATAGATACATCATCTTCAATACAATAAGTCAATTAAAGTCAATTAAGTTTACAACAAGAAAGAACTAAAAAATATATTTTCGTATATTTAATAATCTCACTTAAGTAAATACACACAAAACATAATTAAATATAGAATAATTCAAATATATAATAAATCAAACCAAATCAAAAATTACACAAAGCAAAGCGTTTTTTCAAAACAAACAAAGAGGAAACTATTTTAGTTAAATACTACGTTTTTAATACAATAATGTAAAATTATATTCAAGAAATCTAATACCTGCTTATGTGTGGGTGTGTCAATGGGGGGACGACATGGGTTTTAAGGGGCAGGGGGGGGTTCGCGTCGCGTTCCAAGCAAAACCAACAAAAAATAGTGATTACTTTTAAAATTACAAAATAAACATTTTTTAAATGCTGTTCCTGTTAATGTTGCGTTTGTAGTCTCAAAAAGTTTTATTTCCTTGCCTTAATAGTATTTTAAATATTCACTTTAAAAATCTAACTTTTTATCTTCCTTTTTAACTAACCCTTAAAGAACACTTTCGTTAGGTTTGCAATCATTTGAGGCCTATCAAAATAAATGCTTTTAATTAAAATCATTGCAAGCAAAAAGTCCAAGTGCATACAGTGCGTAACACGACAATAAGACATCATAAATCAAAGATCCTAATTTCTAATCATTCTGTTAGCACTGTATGTCTTTTTTATTTAATACCTATTTACTTTCGAAAACAAAACATAATGAAGCTATTGGTCTGGCTTGGCTTGGCATGTTTTTCCTTCATTTTCTTCTTTATAACTATTAAATTATTTGAGATTTTTTTTACTCATTTAAGTGTTTATCATACATTAATATATAAATACATATGCTTATGCGGGGACATAGACATATTTAATTGTATAATTGTAATAGTTATAAATGTTTTAAGTCTTCTGCGCTGATTGCCAACTTTCAGTTAAATGTTACTTGTTTATTTTTAAATAGATTTATGCACACGCTCAAGTTAACTCGATTTCGTTCTCGAAATTGCCACTAACTGCGAGGAGAGGGGCAGAGCATCAAAAACATTTGCATGATGTACATAAATATCGCATTGTTTTTTTATTTGATATACACATTTTAATATTTTTATTTAAATTCATTTCGACAACAAATAATTTTTTGCATATAATATAGTAATATAGTTTCAGGCAAAACAACAAATTCGTCCGTGTTGCTTTTAAACAAGGAAATTATTTTAAAAAATAAATGCCTAAACAAAAAAATAGTTCAACAATTAAGAACAAAAATTTCAACTATTTTCAGTGCGTTTAGTTGGTTTTGTTTAAAATTAAGAAACGGCAAAATGGTTTTTGTCTGCATTATTATTAGGGTTAATCCATCTTTTCTTTCTCCTGTGTTTGGGTACAATTAAACAATGAAAAAACATAAAAACTAAGCGAGTATAAAAATTGTGAATTGTTGTTTGTGTCGCGGTTCGGTTTTGGGTTCGGTTGATTTCGTATAAAAGTAGCAAACATGTCTTAGAAGATAATTAATTAATGTATACATATAAATAATCAGTAATCAATAAGTGGTATAATCAAAAATAATTTATAAACGTAAAAAACAGTTATATAATATATAATGTATCAAATGTTTATGCAATCAAAAATAATAATAACAAACAATTTGCGCAATCATATATCTAAGAATTACAATCAATTATTAATTAATCAATGCTCGATACGCGGCTTCCTTTCTTTTCGACATTTTGTGTAAGCGGTTAATTGTTAATTGTATTTTATATTAACTTCATATTTTTATTTTTTTTTGATAATTTTTTTCTCATTTTTTTTGTTGTTGTTTGCAGTCTGCAATGAACATAAAAAAGTGGAGGGATTCCTTCTGGTATTTATATAGTTAAAAAGTGTCATTTCTTTTGTTTGTTTCTGGTGTGTGTTTTTGTTTGTTTTTTTGTTTGATGCGCCTTTTTAATCGACGGCCAAAACGAATGAAAGACTTGCACGCGAGAGAGAAGGGGTTCGAAGTGAGAAGTGTGCAAAGATATAGAGAGGCGGCGGCGGCACTATCCGATTTGAACATGAACATGAATACACATAATATATATTTATCATAAACAAATACACACAAAATAAAAACTAATCTTAACAGTGTAAATATATATGTAAAAAAATAAAACAAAATTCAACAATAATTTAAAAGATAATAAAAATCATTCCAACAGTGTGCGTGTGTGTGTGTTGTTACATAGCGAGCAAAGTCTAAGGCTATGAGAGATGTGACAGATCGGAGGAGATAAGGGGGTTATAGATTTCGATTTCAATTTCAATTTCGATTTCGATTTTGTAGATTTAGAATTAGATTTAGAATTAGAGCTGGAGAGACCGCGCAAGTCAGACTATTTGAGAACTTAGCTTAGAGCAGTAGTGAGAGCCGGACCACAGATCCTCCTCCATTCCGGACTCCCATCCATGGAGTGTGTGTCTGTGTTGACTGTCTGTGTTTACATACCCACTGGCGCCAGTTGGACATAGCGATAGATGTAGAGCCGGTAGTCCTTGCTGGCCAGCACCACACTGCCGTCGTCCATGAGCGCCACATCGAAGCACTGGGCGTGCTTCACCTTCGACTCGAGCGCCGAGATCAGCTGCCCGTCCTGCGTGAAGATCGTCAGATTGAAGTTGTTGTGGTTGTCCGCGATGAGGATCTCCCCGTTCGAGTTGATCCCGACGCCAATGGGATAGTTGGTGATGCCCTCGCCGCCAATCTGCCGCAGATACTGGCCCTCGTAGTTGAACACCTTGACGCAGTGCGCTCGATTGTCGCTGATGAAGATCTCCTGCTTGTCGTTGACCACCACGCCATTGGGGAACTCCAGGTGCTTGGAGCACCCGAACTTGTGCAGCACATTGCCGCTCTGATCGAAGATGATCACCCGCATCACCTTGCACTCCACCACAATGATCCGTCCCTTGTTGTCCACGGTCACGCCGCGCGGATGCTGCAGTATGGTGGCCCCGAACTTCCTCACAAACTGGCCGTACTGATTGTAGATCTGTATTTGGTGTGTGGGCGAGCGCTCGGTGACGATAATGTCCCCGGAATTGCGCACCACGGCCACACGATTGGGATACAGCAGTTGGGAATCGCGCTTGCCGCACTCGCCAAACTGGAACTTGAAGCGTCCCTCCTTGTCGAAGATCTGGATGCGATGGTTGTTCGTATCGGCAACAATGATGTCGTTCTGCGCATTCACCGCCACGCCACTGGGCTCCGTGAACTGGCCCTCCATCACGCCGAATTCGCCAAACTTGCAGTGGTAGATCATCTTCTGGCGCTTGATCTGCGACTTGGGCGGATAGATGGTGGCCGAGAGCAGTTTGTTGGTAAGGTCGAGCAGCGATTCCGAGCTTACGGTACTTCCGCCGGCACCACCGCCACTCACCACGGTTCCGCCAACCGAAGACAGGCTGGCGAAGGCATCGGCCACGGTCGAGCTACCGGCTCCTCCGCTGGTAACAGACGAAAAGAGATTGTCGCTGCCGCCGTTACTCCACTTCTCATACGGATTGTAGTGAGCCACTGTGCTGGCGGCCGAGCCATTGCTGCCGCTGTAGCCACCGCCTCCTCGCTTGGGAATCAGCTCGCCGAAATGCTGTTCCACGGCCAGGGGGTTGCGATCGCGTCCGCTCAGCAAAAGACCTCCGTTGCTGAAGGCTCCTCCGGCGACGCTTCCGTTAGTGCTGCTGTCCAACAGGCTGGCGCCGCTCAATCCAAGTCCCAAGCCATGCAGCGATGATTGCGCCTGCAGCTGTTGGTGGTGTGCCGACTGGTGATGGCTGTGGTGGCCATGGTGATGTGACTGCTGGTGGTGACCATGGTGGCCACTGCCCGCGCTGCTGGCGCTGCTGTTGCTGGCGCTCTGCGTGGGCCGGGCAATGGGGGGCTGCTTGCCTTGACCATTGCTGGTCAGGCTCAGGCCAGAATGGCCTCCGTCCGAGCTGGTTGCCCGTATGTAACCAAAGGTGTTGCGCACACCGGCCTGAATCGACTGGTAGTTGGACATAAACTCCATCTCGAAGGGCAGCTGCATCTCCTGGATGCCCGTCTGCAGCTGCTGCTCCAGGGACTTGCGCAGAAGCAGGGCCTCCGCCAGCAAAGATGATGGCGGAGCTGGGCTCCGCTCCACCGCCTCACAGGTGGCCAGTCCCTTGTCGATCAGGTCGCGGGAACGTTGCTGCCACGAATTGTTGCTGTTCACCTTTGCCGAGTAGAGTGTCTCCAGTTCCTTCACCAGCTGCGTCTTACGCTCATCCAGCATGGAGGCGAAGAACTGGTGCGTCTCGTTCAGTTCGTTTTGCGCCTTCTGGTACTGCAGCTTCACCTTGGTGAGATTCTGGTCCGAGTTACCGGCAATGCCGACAATCTCGCCAATCTTGACGCGCATATCGGAGAGCAGAGTCTGCAGCGCTGTCTCATTAGCAGTGGATCCCGCCGAGGTTGTTAATCCGGGCGACTGCACGTTCTCCAGCTCATGAATTCCGGTGGAGTGCTCCAATACAATGCATTCCTTGCACACCAGAATGCAGCAGGTGCGGCAGCTGAACTTGAGCAGTTCCTGTTTGTGTCGTGGGCAGAAGAGTTGCCTCTGCTGTTGCGGCTGTTGCTGCTGTTGCTGCTGCTGCTGTTGCTGTTGCTGTGGGTGCAGTGAACCATAGATGCTCTCCTCCCGCTGTTGCTGTTGATCCTGGGAATTGGCCTGTGCGGCGGCTGCCAGTACAATCTTCGAGAGCTGCGACATGGGCAACTGTTGCTGCTGCTGTTGCTGTTGCTGCGAGTCGAGCTGTTGCTGCTGCTGCTGCAGCATCATGGTCAGCGAACTGGCGTACTTAAACTCATTCGAGGCCGGATTGTTGCTGGGCGAACCCACGGACAGTGAGGTACCTATGGTGCTTGCCTCGAAACCCTTGATCAAGCACACATTGTGCCCGTTGAAGCAGTGCATAAATTCGTGAGCAGTCACACAATTGGCGCACAGATAGCTCTGGCAATCGAAGCACTTGGCCACCGCATCGCTGCACTTGCTCTTGCAGGCCGTGCAACGTGGCGGAGATCCATTGACGGATGTGTTGCCCGAGGAGCTGTTGCTGTTGCTGCTGCTGTTGCTGCCCTTGCCGGCTCCTACGACCAGGCTGCTGATGCCCGAGTTGCTGGAGCCCTGAAGATTGCTGCCAATCACGCCCGGCCCATTGCTGCTGGCCACATTGTTGGCGCTGATGACACTGCTGCTGGTGCTGCCGCAACCGCTGAGGCCGCTGGTCGAGGAGCTGGACGATGACGAGGACGAGGACGATGATGAGGACGACGACGACGAGCAGGAGGAGGAGCTGGCCGAGGAGCTGGACGAGACCGAGGCCGAGATGGGATGATGACCATTGATCACGGTCACCTCGGAGCGCGACTTCACGCTGCTGCCGCCCGTGTACTCATCACTGCAGATTGCCGAATCGCTGGCCGGTGGCGATGAGCCGCTCAGCGTGAGCGGGGAGTCTGATAGATAGCCGGCGTGTTCGTACGATTCAATCGAGTTCGCCCCGCCCCGCATCGAGTCCAGAGATGGTGTCGGTGAGGACGCCATCTTTGTGCTGTAATTGCCGTCGGTGGCTCCGTTTACCTTTAGGAGTAACAGCTGCAAAGGAACAGAGCAAGCAGGGAAATTGATCAGACTTTGTTTAACGGAATTAAATATGCAAGAATTTTAGTTCAATATAAACATAGCATGCTTATTTGGCTTTTAAATGATTGTTTGTAAATAATTATTTTGCTGTGCTTGCCGAGCCTGACTTACAATCAAGTTTGTTTACTTCTGTGCTGTCTGTACCACCTCGTTTCTTGGTTCCTCTGGCTCTCCTCCATTTCCTCCCCTTAAATCGACTGACCCATGAGTCACCTGCGGTCCTTGTCTTTTGTCCTTATGAGTCAGCAGGTCCTCCACTTGAACCGAAACGTTTTTGCATTTCCATGGGCCCCCACCCAAACAAACAAATATGCCACACCCCACAAAGGGCCCCCTTTTCTCTTAGTCATCCCCTTTTTGTTATCATAATTTGTAGTTAATTGCCTCCTTCCAACTGTTCCGTCTAATCCCCCAAAGCGCGACAGCTGTGCCCAGTGTTATTATTAAACATCTTCGAAGACAGTTGAAAGACATGGTTTTATCCCCCCCAATATTACTATTTCCCCCTCTCAACGGAATCGAATCAAACTAGGAAACACGCCCCCACGGAATGCTTTTAAAACACAATTCCAATTTCTTACGGCAGAGAGGAGCGAAGCTAAAAGTGAAGCTGTACGGCGGGATGAAAGGACTTTGACCGGGAGCGGAATCCCGCCCCCCTGCCCACGTACCATTATCCTTCGTTCAGAGACGGACACAAATGCAATAAACGCACGCACAGACAGAAGGACACCCCGTAACCATAATTTTACTTCCCCTTTTTGCTGCCTTCGCGGTTCGTTGCCTTTCAGTTGGGAATATGGCAGCAGCAGGAGCAGAAAAAAATAAACGGGGAGTTTCACAACAAACCCCCGTCGCAGGAAAGAAAACAAAAAAATAAGTGGGAGCCCGGGAGAAACTTCTCTAGATTTCCAGAGCAGTCGAAACTTCCGTCAACAAGAAAATCAACGTAAAAGGCAATTGAAGTGAAAGCCAAGAGAGCCAGCGAAACGAAACGAAACACAAAATCAACCCCGAAAAATGCGCCCAAAGGGGGGAGAGTTGTATGCGAATGGGATTGGAGGGGGTGGGGAAAAGGGACTGCAACTGTCTAGACTGAATGTACATTTATCATGCACACACACCCAAGCCAAATGCCATTCACAGTGGTATCTAGAAAATCCTTTCTAATTTCACAAATATTCTCATTTTTGTTGTAACTAAACCAAAAAAGTAATTTATAAATTCAGGCACAATATACATTCTTTTATTCAAAGTTTTTTACTTTTAGGAAGATCATTTTTCAAACTCTAGTGGACCAAAACTTCGCAAACAATATCAAAAACATTAAACGGACAAAACGATACAAAAACCGAATCATCAATTGTTCAGTTTGTGGCAGCACATGTTTCGCTAACGGATAGCTCGTCAGAGATATTTTACCGAGGGTTTAGTTATTTTTTTTTTAAATGAGTGTTTTCTCATATTTTTAATCCGTTTGCTAGCTTTTACATTTAAAACCATTTAAATTTATTTCCGCAATTTAAATGCAAAACAAGTTTACTCTAGATCGGCAGACTGCAACTTATAATTTTAGCATAACTAGAATTATCTTATTGAGTTCGACAAGAGCTTTAGATCGCTTTTCATTTTTTGCAAAAAATGTGCAGAAAACTAAATAAATCATGAAACTAGAAAAACAACAATATTACAATATTCAGTAAGTTACTTTGCACTTGCCCCATATGAATTATTTTACCCAATATAGGCACTAATAATCCCTGATAAACATTAATATCTCCTGGTGATTTTCCCTTCAAAGTAATCAATGTACAGAAAAAAAAAAAACATAAAACTCGTTGAACGCAGATAAGCCGACTTACCTTTACTGCTTTGTTGTTTTATTTTGTTGTAGAATTTTCTATTTATTCCAGTTACGTTTCCTGGTTTCCTGGTTGTTTTTGTTGTTGTTGCTTCTTGTTGCTAGTTGCTGTTGCTTTCTCGCTCTTACTCACGAACGCAGTCTATATAATAAATTGCGTGGGATGGTTGCCGTTGTTGTTGTTATTGTTGCAGTAACAAGTTGAAACAAATTTGTGTAGCATACTTTCAAGTGCTGTCAGTTAATTGCGTCGCGCGCACAAAAGGCTGCAATGACAAAAAGAGCACAAAATGATAATTAGAAAGGATAATTGAAGGCAAGGTTAATTGAGAGTTTTTGCCTTTGTTCTCTGCTTATTACAATGACGTACGCTGGGTTTTTCCGGCAAGGACACTGCAAACTAAACTAAAGGTAAAAGAAATTTTCGCTATTTTTATGTACAAAACTGCGTGTGTGACGTGAATGCGACGCGGCTCTGGAAAACTAACTCTGCGCATAATGCAGCGGCCCGGGAAAAGCTCAAAGTCCCGGCAGCGACGTCGGCAGAGGCAGCGGTCGAGAGAGCGGCAAAATGTCCTGGGGATTTTCCTGCTCAAAACACAACTTCAAAAGTTGCAGCAATGCAATGCCATGCTACTCCACACCAGTCTGAAATGTTTTTGTCTGCACTTTAGCCAGCAAACTTCTTAAAAAATACAGGGGCGAAAGCAAGAGAATAACCGGGAAAAATCAATACATCCTATTTACATTTACAAAGAGAGGGACGGACGACGACGAGCCCAAAAATGTGCGCTCTTTTGGCCGAACTGTTGAATGCCGGCTGCAAAAGCAACAATACAACTGCACAATCACCACCCCCTTTTGCTAATGGTTTAGCCACCCCCAAAACAATATGGCGGCCAATCACCCACAACAAAATAAATAAAAAAGAAAACCTCCCCCAGGAAAGAGCAACAATTTTCCACGGAAAAAGATTTTTTTTTGCGCGCGCTACAGGTTGCGTGGGAGATCTAAAGAGAGCAAGGCGAGAGAGCAGGTGAAAGAGAGTGTCAAGAGACAGGCGCAGCAAGCAGGAAGCGATAAACGATAACTACACACGGAAAATAAACTAATATCTAAGCGTAATTGGGAAAATCTTTTGTATGATAAAACTCAGAGCTCAAATGAGCAACAGGAACGTTTAAAGTTATTGTTTTTATATACAACCATATGAAATTAACACATGTCATAAAACTGGTATGCATACATTTTTCTCTGTGTACGGTCTTGCGCATGTTTTTTTCCCGATTTGGGCAACGACCGCATCCAAAAGCAATAAAAACAAAAGGTTCTCTCATGCTCTCTATTCCCCTATCCTTCTCCCTCTCTCCCTATCTCTCTCAATTTCTCTGTTCTATGTTGCCGCGGAACTTTCTAGAAGAGGAGACAACATGCTAGAAATGACGTTGCAGTTGCAGCCAGCATCATCACATTCACATCTCATCAGCATAGCTGCATAGCGAAAATTTCTGTATACCGGCAGACACGGCAGCGGAAAAGAGACAGCGGATAGCAGGGAGAGGAAAAATAGCCAGACGACATGCACATAAATCCGCACATATGTATGTATACACATACACATACTTGCAAATAAACACAGGTTTACACGTGTAAAATAGCGGCTTTTTTTCTTTGCAACATTACCAACTGTTGCAAATCGAGGAAAATGAGGGAGCGCAAAAAAATAAAGCGGTGATCTTCAAAAGGTATCGATCACTCAGCTTTAGCACTTTTCGCTCACACCTGGCACGCGCACACACGCACACACGCACACAATTGTATGTACATATATAAGTCGAAAAAAACCTGACTCATAAATTTACTACCGGTAATTTCAACAAATTAGTTAATAACACAAGAATAGCCCCAAAACGTCACCGTTCAAATGGGCAAACAAAAAAATGTTTATGATTTTTTGACTTCGCGAACTTTTAATACCCTTCCCATACGTTTTTGTTAGACCGTTTTACATACAGTAAAAAAAAAAATACAAACGTAAACGTAAACATAAGCGGTAGATACTTTTCAGTAAACTCTTAAAAATTAAAATAAAAGATCATCTAATTTAGAACAGTAATATAATCTTTATAGTTATAAAGTGGCATAGTGTTATTTAAGCTGTAATGGTTTCTACTATGTAAGTTAGCTGGTATAGTCAACGTTTTTTTCCATATCACTGATACAGAACAATAAAATATAAAACTTTCCTTTACTAGTCTTCAGTCTAAAGGAATTTGCTTACACGTGTAACCAAATATTAAGCATGTCAAAATAATTAAAATTGCAATAACCCTCCTGAAATAGAGCATAAAAACAACAATTTAGCATTGCTGGGAAGAGGGACTGAAAGGTTTGATAATGAGCGAGTTGTCTATAGATTAGATTAGCAAATTTTGTGGAGATAGTTGACGGAAAGCAGACGGAAGGGTGCTAAAGTGGTTCGGGCCAAATCAAACTGACAGTTGGATTGTATATCATGACAAGATTAATATCATTTGGGCCCACAGGCCATTAGAAGAATTGTATCGTCTCGACTTTTCGGGAAAAGGGAGTGGAGTACATGTGCCATATGTTTTACTTAGCATTCTTGTGGGGTGAAAAGAGGGGTGGTGTACCAACAAATTCCAGACCGCTTGTAAAAGTGTTTAAAAATAGAGCGGCTAATAATCAGAAATGCGAGTGCAGTGCACTGAGGGCGTGCCCGAACACCCAACCCCTCCTCACCACCCATAATTAAGCACATAAAAAGAAGAAAAAGAAGAAGAATCGAGGGAGGGCGGAAGAAAGAATGAACAAGAAAAGGGAACAAAGCAAAGCGGAGCAAAAGAATCGACGTGGAGGCTACCCCATGTGAGAAGTGGAACAAACTGCACACAGGCATTACTAATGCAAAACAATTTGTACAAGATTATAAATTTCATGGCTCAGGAGAAGTGGAAAGAAAACAAAACAAGGCATCGCTATGTGCGGATGGCGATGAGTATGGAAAAAATAATGATCAAGAACAAGAGCGGACAGCAGATCCAAGTTCAAGCCAAATCTAGAGTGTGTGTGGGAGAGAAAAAAAGGGGGTGCCGCCTATACATTAACAAATGCAGTGTAGTTTTTGTAAATAAAAAATAAAAACCAGTTATGGAAGCGTCGAGTTCCACTCATTAATTAGGTTTCAATAGTAAAAATAGACAACAAAAAAATGTTTTTTATAGCTTATCATTAACATTGTAACAGATATGTATATCGTATAAATACTTATACATCTGTGAGTTGTAATACATCTTTATTTTTGCAGCTTTATGCAAAGAATTACCACTGTAATTCCGCAAAAATGCAAAACGAACCAACAACACCAAGAGATGGAACGGAGGAAGCAGTGCAAATGTTCTGGTTGTGCAGCAAAATAAACACGGCTGTATTCAACTTCCATGCATTCCCCTGCGGAGTGCTTGGGGTTGGTTGCAACTGCGATGGCAGCGCTGCGGCAGAGAGTTCAATGGTACCAAAAGCAGCAATGGCAACAAAAATAAAGGCAATTAACATGACACATACACCCACAGCCGTGGCCGAAATATTGGCACAGCCTAAATCGAAATATCTATGTATTAGTAGTTGAACGTAAACTAAAAATGACTCTCCATACGGACAGTAAAATTAGCTTATCATATTTTCAATAAATGTGTATGCATTGTTATATATGTATGTTTAATATTAAAAACTAATGGAAGCGAACCTGTAAGTTACACTATGTTTTTAATTTAGAACTATTAAAAGTAGAAAAGTTGTTCTCTGGCTTTTCCTTTAATTTGTCTTTCAGCTTTTGAAGCATCAATTAACAGCTTGAAGCGTAGCTAAACCATCTTTAGTGCTATTATTTTGACCGCAACTATATGCAGAGGATACAAGCACACTTAACTGCAGCGAAAAAAAAAAAAAGAAGCCCAGCACAAAGAGCAAGCCATAAAACAGAACAAAGAAAACTACCTTTACCTGTTTGGAACACACACACAACACAATTTCTAAGCGAGACAACAACAAAAATGCTGGCAGTTGGCAGATAAAATATCCGTCCCGATCCCAATTCCAATCCACATCCCATAGCAACCATCCCATCGCATCCTCGATTTCATTGCAAAGGCACCGCCAAAACATCACGACCGCTGCCTTGGTTCGATGCAAATAACGATACGGTGGATACTTGCAATGAACAACAGCGTTGATTTTGTAGAAATTATCTTATCAAGCAAAACTAAATTCCTCATCATTTAATAAATTTAAATTACTATTTGCAAAAATAAAAAGTGTTAAGCAACAATTTTTATATTATATTTACTACATTTATATTTATATTTACTACATTTATCTACTCTAGATACATATCTAAGGAGCAATAATGCGTTAGATATTAATAATGTTTAATTGAACTAGTGCATCAATCGTTGACCTTAATTTTTTTTTATTATAATATTTTAAAATTCTTAAGCAATAAGATTTCAATGGGAGGCTGATATTGCGTTACAAAACCAGACTGTGGAGGAAACCTTTAATGCTCAGTATACAGAGTCTTGTCAATTTTTTCCAAATAATGTTACATTTATTGTCCTCTTATTTCGAAAGCATTCTTAGTTCTTCTTCTTCTAAATTTTCCTATCTTCACTGTAATCCCTAGTGAATTTCGGTCGAATTCTGCGATGGTTGCTCCGCCCGCCTTCTTTTTTTTTTTTTTTTTTGGCCGACGACGCCAACTTATGCGTCAGCAGAGAAGCGACCCCCAAGCTGCAGCTGCTGCTGAATGAAATTGACTTGACGCATTTTATTGAAGGAGACAATGGATGAAAAAAAAAACCGAAGAACAAAAAAAAATCTGCACAAGAGAAGAGTTTTATTGTTGCTAAAGAGGAGGAGAAATAAAGAGGAATAAAGAAAAAACACCAGCATCCAATTTAGCAGAGGGTCCCGAGATCCCAGACGCTCTATCCCCCTCCCACTTTCCATCTTTCGTGGGTCGTTCTCCCACGTCTATCTCCCTACTCTCTCCCACTCGCACCGATGTCCCCACAGGTCAACGGCGTCGTTGCAATTCTTGTTCTTTTTTCTGTTGTCTCCTCCTTTTTTTTTTGTTCTGCACAACATTTTTCTTTCTTACTGCGCTTTGTAGTGTCTGTGGTTCGTTAGCTGCTGCTTCTATCTTTGCTTTCCTGCTCCAGAGCACAAGAGAGCGAGCGAGATGGAATGTGTCTGTGTGTCCTGGCTTCTACAATGGTGGTAGGAAATATCGAGGCAGGTACAGTGTCGGCTGGAAATATTCCATTCAGAAATCGAGCATTTCAACGAATTTGGGATACGTCAATTCCTTTGTCAGAGAAGGATGCTCTAAATTCTTCGATCATTTTAAAGAGCGTTAGTTTATAAAGGCCAGAAAATACCAATTTTTATTATCTTTAAATAGACAATTTTTCAGTGCCCAACACTTTCGTACAAAAGACAAGATTGAATATTTGAAAAGTATCAAGCAGTTCGAATCGTCGCTTCGACTAAACCTAGAATTTACCATTTAAAAGGAAGTTCAAACGTAGATGCACTCTAGTGCCTGCTATCTTCTAGTGCTGCAACACCACATCATCTAATCAAGTGGAACGTGTTCCCAGCTCGCCTCGTTTGCGTGTTAACTTTCGATAAATATTTACTATCTGCTTTAACATTTTCAATTAGAGTTGTACCAATTTCGGGTTCCCAGTGTTATCTATTACGTGGTGTTAAAGCGACGCTCTCTGATAATGGAAATACACACAACACAAAGCAGAGGAAAACACAAAATTGGTACAGCAAAGAAGAGTTGGTAAAGATTGGCGGGAACAAACTAGGGAACGACCCCGACCGAGTTCTAGAAAAACTCAGAAACAAAAGCAGTACAGGAAATGCATTTTACATAAGACATTGGTTGGCGATGCCAAATCGATTGGAGATGGCCTAAATCGTTACTGATAAAAGGATCGTGAACGTATCTGAATTGTAAATTAGAAAATCTTCGAAACGTCTGTGGGATTACAGTGATCACTGGGTGGATGATAATGTTTGTAAGGCTTTGTATGTTGTGAAATTGCACTTTTGTCAATAAAATTCAAACACACTTCATACATATATTTATGTACATATGTACTTATTTCATTAAAATACCAAAATGTTTAAATGAGTTTAAATTACTGTTGTATATTTAATTCTCATGCTGTGCGTTCAAATTGGAAAGCAATCATTTGGTAAACTTTACTCTGTTACTAGGCTCATATGTATGTATAAAGCGGATTTTCTAATCTAATATCTGGCTTTTTCAAAACCCCGGTTCCGAGTGCCCACTGCAATCAGTTCAGCAATATAAAACTCAGCGACAGCTTTTAATCAGCAAGCGTAGCTTTTAGCTCTGCTGGCGTCACCAAATCGAGCGTGAAACAAGACACATGGAATATATAGCATTCGATATGTTATGTTTCTTTCTGAGCGTATTTACGTTTGTACACTGAACGCAGACAACATCAGAGATAGGAACAAATTTTAAACACGTTTTTAGTTTTTTTTTTTTTCTTGTCTTGTATTTTTGCTTTCGGCGTAAATAAAACAGGCACTCACACATACCGGCAGTTTGTATATTAATGAGAAGCCCCAAGCGTGGCTCGCACGTCGATCAGTCTGTCAGTCCTACAGTGATTAAATTTAAAGAACATTGCCGTAATAATTTTTGTTTAAAATACACACAAAAAACAAGAAAACAAACTCGTGTTTTATTCTTCCGCATCGCGGCGGCAGCAGCAACAAAAACAATAACGATATCGCCAACAAAAACCCATGAACACATTCGTCGAGAGTTGAATGTTGGGGAATTGAATTGTTTAAACAGTTGGGTCGCGATAAATAGGCTCGACTTGCGGACTTTTTGGACGGGGGAAGGTCGTCGCGCATTGAGTTGAAGGAAGTGCGCAACCCTCTGGCTTAAAAGGTTGTTAAACCATTTTATCATTATCGGATCTTGTTTGCTTTTGCAAATACAGTGGTTATTGGCCAAGAGAAATTACGAAGGGTATTCCAACTAATTAAGTTTCTTCACATTAATAACAAATTAGCTAGTTAAAAAGGCTTTTAAGAGTTTGCTTAGATATCTTTCTTCCACCATATACTAGATTTTATTTGTAACGTTTATATATAAATTATAACTATATAAATTATAAATTTACTATCTTTTTTGTACGATTTAAGGTTTTTTTTTATAAATAATTTTTCCTGTTTGCATTTATCAGAAAAAGCAAAGGAAAATTCTTAAAGGAATCTATTTAAAGATTTTATCTTTCTTACTACTCGGAATTAGTAATTTATAAGTGGCAGTCAGTTATCAATGTGAACGATACGGAATTTTCACAGAGCTGTTTTTGAAAATTAAAATCTTTTTTATTTATAACCCCCGGTTTTAAATCTTTTTTTCCCTACTCTTGGTGCAGTTATAACTTTTCCTATCGACACAAACTGCTGGCTCCGAGTGTAGAAAGCTCAGACAGTGGTGCAAAATGAAATAAGAAATGAGATAATAATAACAAAAAGCGTAGAAACGTAAAAAGTTAATGCAAACATCAACAAAGCGCGCGGCCGATGAAAAGAACAAACACACACACACACACACTCCGAAATAAACAGACGCCGAAGGAAGCGAGGAGGAAAAGGCGGGGGAAGAGGCAAGAAAAATTTGTTTTGTTGCATTGCAACAAACAACAGCAACAATGCAAGTGATGCGCCGCCAGAAAGAGAGGGAAGAACCCGAACAAGAAGCGCAGCAGGAAAAAGGCAGCACCAACACGCATACAGTCATGCACTCACGTACGCGATTCTAAACAAGTTGATGAACTCTACGGCGTCAAAGCAAGAAGAAGAGCAGCAGCAGCAGAACTAAACAATTTGTTTCTTTTTGTTTGTTTTTTAAATGCAGATATTTTGCATACTCATGGCGTGGCATACGTACATAGGCTAGGTATGTGTATGTTTCGGTTGCACTTAGATTTACTTATTATTCCACTAGTATTAATACTTTTTATTGCTTCTTTTCGCACAGTTCACACGGACGCACACACGCAACAGTAGTAGTATGTTCTCTCTGAGCGCGACGGGAAATGAACGCGTTCTGCCGTGCTGCGTTGTGTTGTGTTGTTTATCCGGCGAGTGTTAAGAACTGAATGAGAATGAACCAGCATGGCCAAGAAGAATTTTAACAAGACGCGGAACGAAATGGGGAACGGAACGAAACGATGCGAGCCAAACCGACATAAAAAGAAACGAGAGGAAACTGGCTTCGGCACGACGATATATGCACACCCTTGCAATTCTATGCCAAAATAAATTGGCTCAAACAAATTTGTATCGTCGACTTGAGCGGGAATCAAACCCACTCTGCCATGGCCAATCGTCGAACCTAGTGAAAATACGCATGAAAAAGCTAGAACTTATTAATGTACTGACACAAATATATTATATTACAACTATGGAATACAGACGTCCGATATTTATAAAACTGAATAAGTTGTACTTAAATTAATATATCCCGAGATCTTTTCGTATATGTTATTTTAAAACATCTCAATAAGTGATATACTCTCTGCAAGTGTATAAAAAACTCACTCAACCAGTTATCGCCAGCGGGAGAGCCAAAGAGAAACAAAGAACTAGCAAGCGATAGAGAGAGGGTAAGAGAGCGGGAAATCTAGTTTCGGGTCTGCAGAACGCCAAAGGGAATGGAGTGGCAATTGGAACGGGTATATATGTACGACGATGAGACTGACCTCTGACAACCTCCTACACTGGTATACGTTCATATATATGTTTGTATGTACGGGAACAGAACATAAATTGCACGAGGGAGCAGTGCACTCCAAGTATTCCGGGCTCTGTATGTATGTATATGTTAAACTGAACGTGAGTGGGAGTGAGCTGCACTTACAAAAAGAGAGCGGTGAAGGAGTCGAAGAAGAAGAACGAAGAGCAGACACAGAAGAGGCCGAAGAAAGGGCTGCGAAGAGCGGAGGCAGAGGACAATGCAGAAAATAACACTGTTCATGGGGTAATTTGAACTATTTCTCGTTTTTCGGGGCAAAACCCCATGCATAGAACCGTTGCAGTGAGTCAAAAGATTATCATCCTTATTTATTTTTGGGTTTGTTTCGCCATAAGCGATTATTCGTTTTTAATTTGCATAAATTCAGATTTCGCACAAAAGTGTCATAATGTGAATGGAACCAGAACTCGAAATGATTACAGGTCTCTCGGTGATAAATAATGATGGATGGCTTGATTCGAATTGAATTCTTTTGAAATTTAGACTGGCATTTTGATTTCCAATGAATTTTGAAATAGGTTTAGTTAAAAATGATTTTAAAAGCTTCTATAAATTGCTTGAGACTGTCTCTGAAAATTATAGTAAATGTTAATTAAAATATGCCCCAAGGCAAACATAAAAATAAAAAGTTTTTCAAGATTTTGAAAAATCAAATAATGTAGTAATAATATGTCGTGAAGTAGCTACATATGTATGTATGTATGTATGCAAATTATTAATTTAAATTAAATTAAAAATAACCAAAAATTAAACAACATTTTCAAAGAGGACCTATTAAATTCCTTTTGAAAATTTGTATAAATTAGGAAAAACAAGTTTTTTTTATTTCGCTTACAATCAATTTTTTTAAGAACGGTATCTTGCTCTTAAAGTATAAAATTCAACAAAACACTAACACCTCAAATATTAATAGCAACTTAACTAAACTGTTATTTCCTTTGCCACAGAGAAAGAAAGAACCAACAACGTTCAAGACCAGAAATACTTCACTCTGTTGTAAATATGTCTAAACTTGTGTATAAGCAAGTTTAGCTTTTTATGGTCATTACCAACTAGGCTAGTTTACAACTGGTGACTTTTCTCATACCGCTGATGCAATAGGAGTATGTGAAAGAGAGATGGTGAATTAGAAAGAGAAAGAGAGGGGGGAACAAGGTAAAAGTCTGCGCGCTTGCGTCATGTGCGTTTTCAACGTTTTCTGATCAAAATCAAAAGAATATCGTGGAATGGCAACCGCCGACGTCGACGTCCGGGGACTTTGGAGAATAAACCAGTCTAGAAACGCCGCTTGGCTCTATAATTATGCTGCTTGTTCGAGTATGTACATCCATACATTTATATACATAAATACAAATACAACGATATACACCTATATACCTACTGGTGGCTGCTACAAAGGGCCTTAAACTTTGTTTAAAGTCAAGGTCGGTGATTTCTTGTGCGCCAATTGCGATGGTAACGCTCGTGAGGCTGCGTGACTCACGCACCGGCGCACCGACCTTTGGATTAGTACTCAATTTCTATACGGAAATGGGGAATTTTGATACAGATTAGCTTTCATTATTAAGCGGAGTTTGTTAAAAATCGTTATAAAAGCAAAAGAAATTGATTAGTTGGATTCTGGATTGTTAAATGACTCAGCACCACATGTAAAGTCTAAAAAATTGTTTTGCTTTTGTACAAAAAGAAATTTTTGGTATCTTTGGTACATGTACATATGTATGTACATCAGTATCTTTTACTATCCATTATTTTTTTGATCACTATATGCAACACTATCAATTGGTACTATCCTCAAGGGGGTATTTTGAAGCTCCGGTTCCCAATCCTCACCGTCGTTTTTTTTGTATTCTTGTTTAGCCCGGCTGAATTCCACGAATTGATGGGTTCAAGTGGCTTTCTGGGATGGGTAAGATTTTGCTGCTGGGAAACAAGTGGAATAGTGGAATATGGTACGGGCACAAATATCTGTTCCGTTTTCAGCCTCCCTATATGATCGATATGTCCGCTCGTGTATATATACATATGGCCATCTCTGTCCCGCCGCCAGAGCCTCAACTTTTGTCCTTGCCGGCGGTTCATGAACCTTCGACTCTACTCCTCTGACGAACGACGTGCTTAAAGTAGCAAAAAAGATACGGTCGCAAAAAATACAGCAAATACAATACAGCACAAAAAAAAAAAAGCCAGCCACCAATGGCAAAGAAAAAACAATTACGCCAAGCGTTGAAATATTTTCGCTACGGACAGAAACATACACTCGAACTTCGCAAACTGGAATACATCTGCCACAAAAGTCATTTACTAACGAACCAACCATAAAAAATGCAAAATAGTACCAGCATTTATGTAAGTGATATTTTAAAGTTTAGTTTAGCAAACATAAATACTAACACATGTAAGCCATAAATATATGGGCTTGTAGCAAAACGTATTTGGTAACTAAAATATTTCGGTTTACATACTTTCATATATTTCAGCAATAAACATTTTATCGTAAACCTGAATTTCTTGGTTGGTTCTAAAACAAAATTGCTAACAAAAATTATGATAAGGATTTCTATGACTTATTAAAAATGAAAAATTAAACATTTGAATGCTTAACTGTCTCCTAATGGGTTCATCACCAAAAGAAAACCATTTCAAAACACTTAAATGAAATATTGGTCACAATTCGTGGCTTTAATAGCATTAAATAATTATTATTTTTAGAAAAAAGAAAGTGGGCTTTAATGTGCAATAAAAAAAAACATACTTACATATGTATGCTCTTAAAATGTTTTCTTATTAAATTAAAGCATTACAATATTTAGATTTTAATGAAGATGTGTTGACATCTGAAAGAGAATGGGTTAAAGAAATTCCGAATGCAATATAATTCTCCCGATGGGTGGGGGATTTATGCCAGGTTCCGAAACGACAACGTTCATTAGCCGACCGACCTCAGCCTCAATAGTTTTATTGCCATATTGACAGACAATTCAATTGAGCGCTTTTCAATAACCCAGCCTGGCTAATTTCCATGGGCGAGAGTGAGAGGGTCGAAAAAAAAATTGAGGGAACGAGCGATCCCTTTTAGCAGCTGTCATACACAACCAACAACAACTATAACAACAACTACCACCGCCAGATGTTTCCCTTGATCGGAGGGGGAAGGCCCAACCCATAAACCATATAAAATACAGCAACAACAAGAAGAGCGAGCGATCACATATTTGTTATGGCTCTTTCAATAATTTTTGGGAAAGACATTGGGATGGAAAAAAAAAAAAATTAATGTGACACTTGAAACCGGAAATTAGCAGCAGCAGGAGCTGCAGCTGTCGCTCCCTCTCTTTCCCACTTTCTCGCCCCGTCCCGCTCATTCATTTTAACGCCAGGTGAAGTCGGGTTTTAAGAGCTGTATGGGGAATATATGTACATATGTATATACATACATCACTCGATCAAGCCTCTCTTACAAAAGCAGGAAGTGGTAGAAATTCTGAAAGAGTTGCGTGTTGTTCTCTTCACATCTATGGACACATTTGTCATTTCTTGTGTCGTTAATGTTTCTGCGCGTTGGCATTATAAACAGTTAGTTACACTTTTAGTTCCGGAATACGAGCGATTTATGCATGGCTTAGGGGAAATCATCTTAAGCGAGGGGAAAAAGCTGGGAAACTCATTTCTTTGCAAGTTAATTTAAGAACCCAGATATCCGAGAAAGAACAAAACTATAAATATAAATTATTGATTATGGAAAAGCTATAATTCATTTTAAGCCACAAGAAAAACATAAGTATAAAACACGAAACCTATAAAATCTTAGTTGTTTTTTTTATGTTTTTACTTTAATTTGGGTTGGCAACAAAATACTAAGAATAAGAATCGAATGAAAGACAAGTGAATATTCTTTTCTTTTATTTACTCGTTTTTTCACAATTTAAATTTGTTGGAACGGAGTACGTAACTTTATCCACTTGGCCCGCATATGGATATGGGGGGGATCTGTTTTGGGACACTATTAAAGGTTCGAGGCCGATCGTTCTCGGTTTCCAACGCCCACCATATCCCCTTACATTAAAGCTAATGAGGGCACTTCATTGAACTCTCTTCTGTCGTCTGTGGCCCCTTGTTTTTCTTTCCTTTTCGGTGCTTTCCCGCTGTGTGTTCTTATTTGTTGCTGTTTGTTTCTGTTCTGACCTCATGTTCGCATTAAACTAATAAGCGAATAAGACGCCCCCTCAGGAAATTTCAATAACCTCGTTGAAATCCGAACTTAACTTAAACTGTTTTTTTTTGTCTTATTTGTGTTTTTCTTTTTCTTTTCCCTTGTGTTTCTCGGAAAGTTCACGGTTTGGTTAAAATGTTGCGAAAATATTGTTGCGAAGGGGGCAAAACACTTTTAACTAGAAGCGAATGGCGAAACTAAGAAACAAAAAGAAGAGATGGAGTCTCAAATACAGAGAGAGAGACAGCCTTAAAATGACATTAGTTTGGACATAATAAATAAAGCGTTAACAGACATAGAAAAACAACAACGGCCAGAGTCAACGAACGGCTAAAAAATTCACGAACTTGAAAAAAAGTGTGTGGCTAACGACGACGTCGACGCAGGCAGAACGGCGATGTCAATAAACCAACTAACCGGCGACCTGCGGACCATGAATAGGCAACTCACAAACTTGTTGCTCTCGCACAGCAACAACAAAAAATGAAATAAAATCTGTGATTCCATTAACAAAATCTCTTGATAAATGTCCTGTGGTGAAATATATCACTTATGCCACAAGCCTTCGAGCGGAAGTTGAAACCACAAGTAAGATCGATAAAGTCAAGTGTTCCGAATATTAAATACCTTGTTTTCATTTTATAAACACCATTTTAAAGAACTAAACCAAAAACGCTCTCAAGGACGTAATTCTTTATGGAAGGGAATTCTAGTGATAAAGGTCATTACCAGAAATTACTTTTTTTTTACTTTAACTGCTGTTACAAATTTGATCTTAGCGTACATCACAGAACTATTTAAAACGTATAAAACTATTTTAGTTCTTATGGTTTTTTAGGTCTTGATACTCGACACCTATACTATGGAAATTCCTTCAAGTAACAATATCATCTTTATAGGATTCCTTCTCTCTTTTACCTACTTTTGCACGAATACAATATACCCTTTAACTTTACGAGTATCGGGTATAACAAGATAAATAATAACAGCATTAGCACATGTTTCGCATTCGATATGTGGGGTCCCAAACACCATCTCTTTCGCTCTGCCCCACTATCTCTGTCTCTCTCTCTCTCTAAGGGGCACCCGCATGGCATATAAATGAGAAGAAGAGGAGCTACTCCAGACATCAGACGCGTACGTGAGATATGATGAATAAGCCAACGTCCGTCCCTTTTTCCGCCTTACCCATTACAACTCACTCCATTGAGCTTCTCTTCACATGCTGGCAGCAGGTATTGGGTTTCTAGTACGAAGGACACAGAAAAGTAGAGAGAGATATGCCAAAGCGGTCTCAAGATAGATTTATTGTCTATGCGGTTGTATAAAAAAAATCGCAAAATGTAGAACAAAACGAAGCTAATACCCTAAAACACAATTTATAATCGAGCAATTAAAAAATCCTAAACTTACCTTATAATTATTCCAATGTCAGCCGTAAGATTTCCACCTCTGGTCAAGTTGAACAGGTTTTTCTAAAAATAAATACAAAATTAATCATGACTTGATGACCATTTTCTTTGTATGCTTTATAATAGTCCGAAGTATTAAGACATCTTAAAGACAATTTAAATTTTTATTTATTTTTAAACCAAAGGAATATGGTTGTTGTTAATAAGATACGACCCCAACACATGTATTTTATAAATATAAATGTTAATTACAGTCAAGATCAAATGGGCTTTATTTTATTGATGGCAAACTTGTTGGCCAGCTAATGAAACCATTTGATAGGGTATAAAAGCCCTTAAGTACACGCATTATTTCTAAATGTCCTTTGGATCTCTTGTTCTCTTCCTCCCTCCTCCTTTTTTATTTGGTTTGCCCTGTGAAACACTTTACGTTAATTATGCAATGTACACAAAAAAAAACGGAGCTTTCCTGCGGGTGATTGTGGGTGGGAGGTGATGGGTGGTTTCTGGAGGTGGGCGGATGAGGCCGCATTTAAGAGCTGTGTCACTGCGGTCTGCTGCCAAAGGTGGGATTTCCTATATGTGTGGGCGGTTCTCATGTAATTGATGAACGCTGTTAATTATGACCGGCTTTAACTGTCACTTTTTGGGCAATTTCTCAGCTCGAGTGGTTTAATGAAAAGGGGGATGCTGGGTGGTTGGCTGGTGGAATGAGGTGTATTATTTTACCTTTGTCACCTTTACTCCTTGGTAAGCTTATATTTGACTTTGTATTTGACCAGCTTTAAGTAGTATGAATACGTTTAACGACCGAATTTTAAAAAGTTTTAATATCATTTTAAAAAACTTTAAAGAGACTACAAATGTAATAAAAAATTTGGCTATACCGAAAACAAATACATTCAACTAAGTCCTTAATGTTGACAAATACTTTTAAAAACGGTTTTTGTTTTATTTAGGTTGTTGCACTTCGAATCATCTATCTTTCCGTAGAATGATTGACCTGCGAGGTGGAGAAAGAGGTAATTGGTCCCACGAGCCTTCCTTTCTGGTTTTCTTCTCGGCTCGGTTCAATGCCGCAGTATCTGTTCCAGTTACCATTCCGTTTCAGTTCCAAGCCCCAGCGCCCACAGTTCGCGATCTTCACACGCGCAAAAAAAAAAAGAAAAAAAAAGGGGGTGGCGAGGTCAGGGCGGGAGGTGAGGGGGTGGTAGATAGGTTAGCTAAGCGTCTGTTTCTGTTCTTTTGTTTCAAACTCGTTTATTGGCTCTACCTAGGCAAGCATTTCAACTTTCAAAAAGAGCCAAAGTCAGCGCCAGGTTATAGTACCCATATATATGTATGTATGTATATATTTATATGTGTTTAGATGGGTATATAGTATATGTGCTTTAGACCCCGTGACTCCGGCGAAGAGTCTTTTGTGTCTGCGCTGTTGGCCAAAAATTCGCTTTGTTTTGCACTCAACAGCGCGCGCCTTCTTTATTATTACTATATATATCTGCCTCTCCTTTTCTTGCTTACTTTTAAGAACTTTTTGTTCTTCTGGCGCATTTTCTTCTTGGTTCTTCGGGTTATTTTCTGGCCCCCCACCATCTGTCATTAGGTTTTCTCCAACAGCCCCCTCGCATTTCGCAGCCTCTGCTAATGCCTTTGTTACCTTCGCTTTTGGGGTCTCAGTCTGTGTTGTGTTCTTTCACCTTTTTCGGGTAGTGGAAACTTTTTTTTTTGCAGAAGGTCAACGTTCATAATTGCTTGTGATACACTCTTAAAGCCAACGAACCGCGTGCTTTTCGACCAACGACTCCTTCTCGCAACACTCCAAATTGCGATATTAGATGCGGCAAATTATTATGCCTCGTACAGTCAAAGTTGGCTAGCGAGGAAAATTAAGTTCCCATAACATATTTTCATCAGATATAATAAACTGAAATAGTTTAATTTAAGATAGTACAAGTGTAATTGAAATTACAATTACTTGTTTATGTAGCTCAAATAAAAATTTTTTTTTTTAACTAATTTAAAAAAAAATGTTTTTAAAAATGTATGATTTCGTAACGTTTAATATGAAAATGCTTCTTAAAAGTCTTAAAA
Organism: Drosophila gunungcola; assembly: GCF_025200985.1. Lineage (NCBI taxonomy): Eukaryota > Metazoa > Arthropoda > Insecta > Diptera > Drosophilidae > Drosophila > Drosophila gunungcola. The sequence goes on from NW_026453197.1 coordinate 13,864,458, forward strand.
GTAAGGTCAATAAAAATATAAAAATTCAACTTATTATGTAGAAAAAACAAATTTCTAACAGCATTTGTATTAAAATATTCATATCATAGTTTCAGTTCTAAAAAATTTAATTTACATTTACTCAGCTTTGTTTTTATGGGGGAATAGTTAAGATTCGTCTGTAGATATATTTTTTGCTGTTCCAACGGAAATGGCACTTCTGGGTCGATCCAGAGGTTTGCATTGCTTTTAAATTCCGTTTCAGCGACCCCGCCAGAAGCCCCTCGTCGTATTTCGCACACCCCTTGATTATTTCTTTAATCAGATGTGGGAAGTTCTTTGAACTGAACTTGGCAAATGCGAACAAACAACCGTGCGACCGAACGACCGACCTCCCTTTCTCTCGGGGGCATTTGAACGTTTCCTCTGCCGATTCGAGTGGGGTTATTCCCGACTAATTTCCCCAAAGAACTTTTGACGGAGACAATTCTCTGGCGAGCGTTACTCTGGCCAATCAGAGGGTTAAGTCGGTCAAAGGTTCCGCCAGATTACCGATGGGGCCAAGCCCAAAAAACATTTGTTTTTGAGGGGTGCCCCAGTGCAGGCATCAAGCTCAAAATTGAAACAATTAAATTATTCCATAATTATATGGATTGTCTATGCTGGAGGTGGAACAGCAGATGAAGAATTAAATGAATGGAACTCCAGCAGAGAGCCACGCCTGCACAACACATCAAGTATCATTAACAAACTTTATGGGTTGTATTTTATTTGGAGTTGTTTGTACTTAAATAAACTCGAAATTGGATGAGGAAAATGGGGAGAAAGAGAATAGCTGTTGGCTCAAAACTTAACAAATGATAGCAGCAACAGCGGCAGAAAAATCATTAAAAGAATTTTACTCGGAAATAATACTTTTAATATCCCCTTTAGTCCTCTTTTGATAAAAACTATTGAGAGCAGTTTTTGTGCAATATTGTTTTTTTATAAGCAAAAATCAATGCAAAAATTAAAACAGTGGTTTTAAATATCTGTTTATTTAGTGAAATCATTTGAAACAATTTAAGCCTATTCGAAACAATTTATGAATGTTTTATATTGTGATTTATAAATGAATATTTATTAAGGTTACTGCGCCTGACATATTCTTTTTAATATTTTCTGGGAATTATATTTAAAAATACTTCTATGAGGTGGTTATGGCGAAGATGCTTGATTAATATTCTAACATTTTTTCGAGTGTAAATTACAACCAGAACCAAAAACAAAAATGACAATGGCCAATCATCAAGCAACATCAACAACAAAGCGGTTGAAGAATCGAAGAAGAACGTCGACATCAGCTGAAGAAATCGTTGAATACGTTGGCGTTCGAACATTGACCTTCATTAAAGAAGAAGAAGAAGATGGAGAAGCGGTAGAACCCACTGACGGCAGCAACAGCAACAATTCAAGCTTTCTGCTTTGGCCATCAATCAGTAACTCACTCGCTCTCCCGCTTACTCGAGTGCAGTTTCCTTAAAGCTCAAGCCTCTCTTTCCCTCCCTCTCTCGCTCTCTCTTTGACTGCATCTATCGCTTACTCACCGCCAACAACGGTAAATTTGCTTACGTTTTTCTGGTTTAATAAACACAATATTATTTAACACTGACATTTTACAACCAAGGAACACAAACGCCAAATGCAAAATAGGTTACACTGCAAATACTAATTTGTTTCACGGGACTTTAATTGGACAGTATAAAAATGCAACGAGATTAAAGATTATTTTACACTAAGACCCAATTTCTTGACTTTATGATAAGCTAAATTAAGTTATTATTGAGAAATTATGTTAAGAAATTTTGCAGTTTAAAACATACTTATGGCTTATCATAAAGAGAAGAAAATAAATTTTATTGTCAAATTATAAAAATCATGAATCTTTTCATTAAAAAATATTCTTTGAAAATTTGTCAACATACATATTTATAAATATATTTTTATTTACTATTTTCAAATTAAAAGTAATGAACAACAAATTATTTTGGCAGTCTATAATACCAAAAAAACCCATTTTCAGTCAGTAAAATTTAAGAAAAACATATTTGTTTTAAGTGCACAGTGGCGTCGCTGTCGACGCCTACTGCTCTGCCAGCACATTCACTTCTCGTTTTGAGCTGAATCACCATAAACCAAAAGCCACGAGTTGCGGGCCAGCGAAAGAATAAACAATAAGTGTCTTTGGGGCGGAAGAGCGAGCGGGACGGACTGATGGGGAGACCGGGCCAGGCAACACAAGAATATCTAATAAGAAATCAGCAAAACCGAGTCTGAAAAACGTGTTTTTGTGCTTTTCGTTGTTATTCCTTTTTTTTTTTTATTATTTTTTTTTTATTTTTATTTTTTGTTGGATTTTTGATGGTGTTCGGGCATTGTGGGGGGAGGGAAAACCGGGAGGTGAATCGGGGAGGTTAGCTGAACGAGACGAAACGGTCAACTGAAGCTCTAAGCGCGACACCAAAAAGTACATTGTGAAATCATTTCTATTTCTAAACAACAACAAGCGGAAGCAACAACAAGAACACCAACACAGAAAACCACAGAAGAATTTGATAGGCGGCTACTGTGGTCGATCGGAAATACTCGGTTAGCGAAATCCGGAATCGCACATTTTCTTATTGCTATAGCCGGTACATGAATCATCTTATCAGCAAGCCTATTGAATTTCCAAAAGATTACAATTTGCAAAAATTTGATCATCGGTCAATAAATAAATAAAAAGTGTTGATATTCAAGAACTTGAGCCATGAAATAAGCATTTATTTCAACGTTTACCTGAAGTTTCAGATACGCCAGATATGTTTTCAGATTTCAAATTAAACAATGCAAAAATTGAAATGATTTTCTCGAATTCAATTTACGGTTCTTAAGGATACAGAAACATATACGCGTTCATTACCATTAACGTCTCAATGAGGTAAATATTCAAACTAGAAAGTAGTATACTCTGATTTAGCAATTCAATATTTCCCCTTTATGTGAGCATTTACTGTACATGTGTGCAACTGGCTGATTTGCGCCTCCTCCCCCGCCCACAATGCCAAGCCGTCTTTTGTCCCACCTCCAAAAGGCGTTTGCTTTGTTTTATCAGCAATTTCAGTTTCAGCTGAACTACACTCTGAATATTTCTACATACAATGTTTCAATATGGATTCGAGTCGTCGGGCTGTGAATTCTCGTGCTGTTTTTTTTTTTGCCCGCTCTGTTTCTTCTGGCTCACTGTTGTTATTGTTGTTAGATTAATTTGCTTTAACAGCTGTCTGGCTGTCTGGTCTGCGAACACACAAATATACTCGTAAACCGAAAGCCAAACAAAGTCAAAGACAATTCCGAAGACTCCAAAGGCAAGCAGCGTGTGAACTTTTTGTGGGGGGAACCAAATGTGAGGAGACAGGAGGGCGAGCTTCCAACGCCAAGTGCAAGAAGACTCGAAACTCAAGGCTGTGAAGAATTGAAGTTGAGCGGAAGAAAGAAAGAGAGACCTCTGGAGGAGGGATACATGGATACAGTGGAAACGCGCTAATTTCATAACTTATCATATCTTAAGAATTTTTTTCTTTAAAAAATATGTAAGTTAATTTTTTAGTTGCCATTTTGGATGTGAATTAAAAGATCATTTTAATTTTAAATTCAAAAGTATAATTATAAATATAGTTTAAGCTAAGTTAAAATACATTTTTTTTACTACAACTTTATTTCCGTTCGCTTAAATTGATTTACTGTACTCTTTTATTTAAAAACTTCACATTTTCGAACGAACAGTGTACAACAGTCGAAACGCAAACAAGCACTTTAAATAAAGAAACACATGCTGTTGCTCTATATTCCGAGAAAATCACACAAATGGAGCTTGAAGGAGACGAAATTCTCCTAAAAGATTTTAACTGAGATAACCCTCTCTCACTTACCCACCTCTAAAAAGTAAAGATCCCGGCAGATCTATTATGATAATGGAATCCAACTTAATAACAAAGGCCAACCTGTTCAAGCAAAACGGAAACATAGCTAGAAACCCATCCCAAAGCCATTTCAACATTTCAAAACAAAAGTTTTGACAAAATTCCCACGAACCCTGAGTTCCTAACACACCCCTCGCCACGCCATTTACAACCCTCTTTACAAGACCCATAAAGATTCATTTACAAGACAATTTTCTTGGGACAATTTCCCATTTGCATGCGTTAAATTTTCGCATATTCATGAGGACGTATGGACACAGGACACCGAGAATCCGAGACCGAAGCCGAAACGAACCTGAAACTAGAGAGAAAACTACCCCTATTACGGTTAACAAAAGTAAATGACCTTTAATAATGTTGTTCGGCAAATTTCACGGACAAAACGAAAAGTGGAAAACAAAGACAGAATGGTTACAGGAACTTGGAACCGGTCGTCCTCTCAGATCATTCAACTAAAACCCATCAATCTGTATACAAGAACCACACCCAAAATAAAATCGCGAGGGCGGGGAAAGCAATAAAACCATTTTATATTCCATACCCCCAAAGGTAAAATAACACTAAAACAAAAGCTTGGGGAGGCCCCCTCTATAGAGAGTGCAATTAAAGGTGCTTTTTGAATTTATGCTGTCATAAACTTGTAATCGAAGATGCCGCAGCCTACACAGGGAAAATAATAAGGAAAATATATACAAAATTCGTTTTCACAACTAAAACTATACAATATTGACGAAGTCAACAGATTCTACAAATTTCTGACAAAACACCAATAAAACCTAATTGTTTTCTTAATCCAAGATACACAGGTATAAATTCTAAAAATTAATAAAATGTTTTTTTAGATTTGGTAAATGTTAAATTTTAGATAAACATTTTAGGTGGCCCTTAAAATTATTTGCGAAATATAATAAGAATCTTGTCTTATGAGAAATGTGCTTTTTTTCGCTGTGTACACATTTTGCAGCATGCATATTTTAATATATAAAATCGTAAAAAATATAATATACAAAAATTCATAAAACTCCCGATAAAGGTGTACATGAAGCGAAGGCAGGGCGTTGAATCCGAGAATCCATTCCACCCTCAAATCCCATTCAACATATGAAAATCAAATCAGCGAGGGTTGCCATTGTACTATGCAAACAAACAGATGTGCGTGTGTGTGTGAGGGGGAGGAAATCGTGTGTGTTTGTATGAGAGAGTGGGTTGGGTAGGGGGTGGCATTTTGGTGTTGTGGGAGGGCTTCCGTCTGTCTGGGGTCAATGCACAAAAATGCGTAGAACGTGCTAGTGTCCGCTGTTTTCAACAGGGGGGTTTTTGGCTTGCGTTGAGCTCTGCTGGAAAATCGTTCACTTTTCGCACTCACCAATACTCGCCCGCACGCACTCTCACACACACAAACACACACACACACACGCAGAACTGATGCTGGGGGCTGGCCCAAAAGTTTGTTGACCCCAACGCGAACAGACAGCAATGCGTAGTAGAAAATACATATATTTAATACAGTGAACGCCCGCCAATTGTTCTCAGCGTTTATTGGTTTTAAAAAGGTGATCTGCTTACTAAAAACTAGCATTTCGACCAATTCGTTATAATTAAAGTTGCTTAAGTTAGCGTTCTTTTTTTTTAGCTGTGCATGATTTTGCTTTAGTTAAATAATTTTAATTTTAAATTTAAAAATTGTATTCCTTTTGTGATATTTTTTTTCTCAAATTTATAATTAGGGTGTACAAAATATTTTCAAACTACGATTGGACTATAACTTTTAAAAATAGCTTTTATTTCCAAAGGTGCTTAGTTTCCAGGGAACACTGTATTTGGTGTTCCTGAATTTTGGGGTAAGATGCGTTCCCCTTTTCTTCGCCGACAGCCCAAGAGGGTTGATTAGCGCCACCCCCTCGACACCCAACACCCATCCACCCATGTGAATGCATACCGTAAGCTACCTTCCATTCCACTCCATTCCTATCCTTGCTTCCTTTCTTCCCGGGCATTAATAATATGGCTGACATGACTATTTATTTATTTGCAAGACACTTTCCCTAATGCTGCCGAGGGGGAGGCCAGACGACAGAGGTCCGACCCACCCCCCGGAAAAGGGATCAAAGTCAGACGCATACAAAATGCTGTCGTAAGTTCCTTATAAGTTAAAACCACCCCTGCCAAAAATAAGCCACACACCGATAGGGGAAAAATGCAAGTTGGACAAGAGAAAAAATGAAAACAAAATGAATTGAAATGAAATGAAAGCGGCAGCTGTAAAGTTCAACAATAAAAGTGGAAAGCAACAGAGCAAAAAAAGTGAAACGAAAATGAAATGAAACTAGGCACAGGACACACAGGGGATGCGAGTCCTTTGAGGCCGCACAGCAACCACCACCAAAAGCTACAGCAACATGTACGGCAGCAACATCAACACCCATCAGCAATATGTGCGATGGCAACAGACGGCATCGGACACATTTTACGGCTGCTCTACGGCGTATTATGCAAATCCCCCCAGCCGTGCCTTGAAAAAATGTACAAATAATTTAGGTACAAAATAAAACATGCATTTCAATAGCAAACCACAAGACTTACTGGTGTTTTTTTTTTCCATTTCCCTTTTTATTCACTTGAAACTACAGGACGGAAATCAAAAGCCACACTTATTTTCACTTTTCTGTTATGAAACTTTTGATTATTCTGATTTAAGGATTTCTTAAGACCAAAGAACAGGGATCAAAATTAAGGGCTTAATTTATCGGTAAAAGTTGGTATTATGTATTTGGAAAAAACATCTTGCAATCCTTACAACATTTCTTAAACTTACAAAAGGTTGGACTAAACTATCCGGTTCAAATCCGACCTTTAAATAAAAATTGCATATTTTTAGCGACTTTATTCATTCAATCAACTTTAATACAAAGCAGATAAAAGAAAAAATTACTTCACCCTTAAACTTTTCGCCTTAAAAATGTAAACAAACGATATTTATAAAGTTAAATTAGGTTTGAAACAAAATAAAATTAAATATTTGTTTTTCTATTGTTTTGAGAGTTTTGTTTTTTACATAGCATCTTTATAACCAAAGATAAATAAATTCCATTTTCCTGATTGGTAAAAAAGGTGTTGCCAAAGCTTCTAAAACCACAATCTGAAATTTTGACTGCTGGTATCCTTTTTCAAAAACTGCAAAATTTTGAGACCCATCGAATGCTATAAACAAGGAAATCCAAACAAAGGGGAAATAAGAGAAAAAGGCATGTGTAGGTTTTGTTTGTTTTATGTCTCTCTGCCGCTGCAAAAGCCGGCGTCGCTGCTGCTGCGTCTGGGCTGCGATCACGCACAAATAAAATAACAAGAGGGGAAAAAAGGTAAGAGTCGATTCAGCTTCCTTGTGACTTGCTCTTCTTACACTAAAAAAAAAGAAGCTCGATCTCAAAATGTTTGTTTTTTGGTAGTTAATTTAATCCCACGCTGCTTATATTTTTTTTGTCGGTCTTTTACCAAGCAATTAAAATAGATATTTGTTTTTAAGATACTAAAAGGACATGTAAAGACTTCAAAATAGGAAACAAAGCATTACAATTTTCTGTTCTGTGTAGTTTGTCTGGCCATCACTTGGTCTTTTATGTTGATTTTGGGAATTCTAAAAATGCCTGCAGCTTCATCCTTCTGCGTTTCTGTCTTCTCTCCTCCGTTTCCTCCTCCTTTTCGTGGCCCGTATCGAATGCAGCCGGCAGCAGATGACAGGTTTTGCGCTCTCCCCCGCCTTCGCAGTCTTCTTCTCCTTCTTTATTGCGCTCCCCACCTCCTTCGTGTCTCGCTGCACAGGATGTTGGGAATATCACGTAGTCGTGTCCGTGTATCCGTCTGTTCCTTGTTCTCTGTTCCTTATTTTCTGAGCTCTGCATCTTCGTCTTGCGCCATTGCCACATCGCCTTTTTCTGTCTGCTGTTGAACTCGGCTCTCCTTTGCCCCCTTCTACAACTCATTATGCTCAGTCCATTTCCTTCTTTCCCCCCATCAGTCGAAGTATTTTATTTTATTTCGTTTCGTTTGGCTTTCGATGTCTGCAGCATCCTTGGAAATTTGTTGCACAGTGGGCACTCGGAAAAATTATAATTTAAAACATGTATATAGTTAAAAAAAAAAATATTGTTTGTGTAAAGGTTTTGAAAGTCTTTCAATTCAGTTGCTAAAAAAATATTTTTTTTATAATATTTCTAATACCAACAAAATTGTTTTTATTGATTTGAAAGGGGGCCTCTACTTTAAAAGGTTTATTATGTGGTTAGAAATTAAATAGAGCAACATGGAATCTATAAAATCTTTCATTCATTTGTAATATTTTTATAGTGACCCACTGTTGTTGCATGTGACAGCGTCCTGTCAGGTTTTTTGGTGTTTCAAGAAGATACTTAGATCTCTGCAATATTCATGGCTCACGCTGGAAGATATTCCACTCTAGGGAGAACTCACAGTTTCTGTCCCCATCAACATGTACCATTTATTTGCAAGTGTTACTACACAAAAAACAACCAAGAAAACAAATATGGTACCATACTTTTTTGTAGTCAAAATAAATTGAAAGACCAGAATACAGTTCAAAAGGATATAATTTGGTCGTCATTTTACATGATTTGTTCTTTCTGTGTATGATTTGTAGGCAGGTAAGTCTCGTTTGGGTTTATTGTGCAATCTTACACACAAGTGCGGAAAGTGTTTACGAATCAGTTTCGCGAGTAAATGCTAGGGAAGTTATTTTCCCTATGTGCAGGCCATATACCATTGTATACTATAATGTTGCTGTTTATTTACACGGACCAAACGAGAACCCTCTGTATCATATTCCCAGAACCATTTCTTACTTCTCTTTCCTCTTCATCTTCTTATTTTTTGTTTTTTTTTTTTTTGCGACGATCGTGACGCTTAAATGCAATTCCTTTGTTGTAACCACTACAAAGACAAAATAATTGCAAACGCAAAAAAGAAAACCATAAAAATAAGAATAGTCGGCCCAGGAGAGAGTGAGAGAGAACAAACCCCTTTTTTGGCCAGGAGAGAGCAGCTGGCTCGCTCTCACACACAACATATGTCTGTAAGTCAGCAAACGCCGGCAGACATATAAAATATATACATATATACTGCAGTCCATGTAAAAACAACTAGCAAAAAGGGCGCCCAACATAATAGGGGAAACGAACTGGAAACGAAACGCAGCCTAGACCGAAATTGCAACAACTGCAAATTGGGGGAACGCATGGCGCCAAACGAAACATGAGATTATTACAACACAACCCTGGGCGAACGAAGAGGTGGGGAGAGAAGGAACGCCTGAGATAACGGAACATGCTGTCGCATTAGTCACCACCAAAACACAACAGATGTGTGTGTGGGACCACCAAACAAATGAGAGCAAAGGAGCCAGCAGGATGACAAAAAGGAGAAGGTGGGTGAGGGGACAGAGACGAGACCATAGCAACCAGTGGAAACAAAATACAGTGCATATTGGCTAACGTCTATTGCGAAGTTGCGAATAGACAAAATATAAGATACAGCGTTAAAAACATGGTGCACACCGCAAGGCGGTATTGGAGTATTCTTAAACTTAAGAAACACACAAAAATATACTAATTTTTGTAAAAAATCAGTCAGTGTTTATAAAAACATAGCTCTCTGTAGTTCTCGGTAATTTAAGCTTTTACTTTTTACATATATTCCAATTTGAGCACAAAGCTGGAGATAAGACTTCTCGAAATGTTTGTTGTTGTCGATCACAAGCAAAGAAATATTAAAATACGTAGTATTCTTTTTTTCTGAAATCCAAGTTTTTAATTTTGTAATTAATCTAAATATTTAAATACAACCGATGATAGTACTGATCAAAATCCAAGACCAGTAACCTTTTTTGACTATTAACGAAAATGCAGTGTGTATTCAAAATGTAATGTGCCGGGAGTAGAAAAAAAAACAGAACAGCAGGCGAAATAACGCCAAAGCTAAAGCTTAAGCCTCTGGAACTGGTATTTTTTAGCCATCACTTCCGCCTTCGCTGGCAGCGACGTCGACTGCGCAGCGGCAGAGGCAGCTGCCTTATTTTTTTAGCTGCATGAATTTGCATAATTTTGCGACCCAAAAAGGGGGCGTGGCCGTCATGGCCAAAAACAAATATTAATTGACATTTCGGCTGTTCAAAAAAGCTTATTTATGTATTATTATTAATCACATTTCGTGCAATAAGCAAAAACAAACCTGTATTGCAGTTTATTCCTTCGCTGTATGCGTTTTTGGCCAGGTGTCGGTGTTTTTAGAGCAACTTTACGTTAAATGCATTGCGAAAGAAATTATGTTTGGCGTTGCAGTTTTTTTGTGCTTTTGTATTCTTCTTTATTTTAGGTCTCCTCTTTTTTGGCGCCTTTTCTGCTGATGCTTTCAAACAAACTACACTGTGACATGCACACATACATAGGCAAAAGGCGGCATGCAATTATAATTATGCTAATGCGGCTGTTTGCGACACTTCTTTCTTTCGTGTTGGCCCCACACCCGCACAAACTGATTTCGCAGCTGGCCTCCAATAAAATTGGCAACAGAACGAAGCGAATTAGCAAACAACACACAAATAGTCCAAAACCGCGTCCGTATCAGAACGAGTAAAGAACTAGAGCAGGTAAAAACGTTGAGCCTATACCGATACATCGATAAGACAACAAACGGATATCGACTGTTTTTCGCTGCTCAAATTAAAAAAAAAGGAATTACGAATATCAAAATGTACATACAATTAGTAAATCAAATACAGAATTTAAAATTAAAAATAAATTAATAAATCACTTACAAAGAAGGAGAATTCTGCAAGGTTTGTAAATCTACCGGGAAAATCCGAATTAACAAATTTGATTTACATTTACATTTCTTCCTGAGAACTATTTTGTAAAGGTAGCTTATTAGTTTACTATTTCTTATATTTTAATGCTTCTTCCAGCTCTAAGAAAGTGTGACCCTGCTAGCTCTTGTCCATTTTTAGCTACATTTATAGACAACTATTCGATAGTCACACAATCGATTGTCAAGTCGTGCCTCGCACGTTTTTTGTAAACAACTGAGGAAATATTTAAATTAACACAAAATGGGAGCATTGGCAGAGGTTCTTATAAGACAAAACATAAATTATGGCTTTTAATTAACAGATTGTTTCAGCTGGCTGGCGATGAGAAGAATGGCGAAGGCTCGCGGACTTTTGTGTTTAGCAACGAGGGACACACGCTGGGCAATGCACTGAAAACCATTATAGCCCGCTATCCGGAGGTGGATTTCTGTGGCTATACCATTCCCCATCCCACCGAGCAGATGTTGCACTTCCGCATCCAATCCCATAGAGATCGAGCCATTGATATACTCAAGCGGGGACTGGAGGACTTGGAAGGACTATGTGATCACACAATCGTTACTTTTGAAAAGGAGATGTCTAACTTTAATGCGGTGAAGGTGGAGAATACATAAGGATTATATATAGAGTAAAAACTAGACAACGCTGCGCGCCTTCTTGGGATCATAGTTGGGCTTGCGAAGATGGTGATAGTTTGGCAGGACCTTGCGAAGGAAATCGATTTGAAGGGTCTGCGATCCCTGCTTATCGATGGCCTCGCGCTGCAGTCCTTGTTCGCCATAAACAATGGTGTTTTGCGGCAGAAGTTGACTGGTGTGTATTTTAATCCCAGCACCCACCACACAACTATTGGAAACGGTAACGCCACGGCCCACAAAGCACTTGCTCTCGAATACGTTTTTGTCGCCAATGCGAGCTGCCTCCACTTGGCAACCTACTTCGAAGACATTGTGGCTGCCAATGCTTAGGATATTATTCACATCCCATGATGCGCCGGATTCCAGGCGATGTGCTATGGTTGCGTACTCCTCGATGATGCAGTTTTCACCAATTATTACGGGTCCTGCATCCGCAATAACGGTGGCACTGGGATGAACCACACAGCCCGAAGAAAAGGTGATGTCACCGCGAAGGTTGCTCTCCTCGCAAACCACCGCCTTGGGCAGGATTTTGATCCTAAGGGGAAAGATTAGTTAACAGGCTACTTTGTTATCCTGTTTTCAGATTTTTTATAGCGGAAATTACCTATTTTCCGAGGGCATTTTCCTTATTGTTTACGTTTCTCTGACAATGCACAAGGTGCTAAAAAATACTGTAAAAAATACTGTAACTATCGAAAAGAAAGAGGAAAGTTTTTAAGCTTTAAAGCCAGATTTGGCTATATTTCAATTAATGAAATTTTTATTGGGAAACTATTACTGCTATGAATTAATTTAAGCAATTATTTAGTAACATTTTCGTTGACCATAAACATTTTTTCTGCCAAAGTCAGCATTCAACCCCTGTTTTTCTGTAGACACTTATAGCATCCATATGATTTATTTTTACTTATTTATTTTCATATCACTAGTAATTTGTCTAAGGAAGCCCAATATTAATTTTTAGTTGTAAAAAAAGTATGTTGTTTTGATAAATTTATTCGACTAAAAGTTAATTGGCGCTCAACATTCAAAAGTTTGGCTATGTTTAGATTTAAGCGTTTGCTTGACAGTCGGTGTATTCCAACACTGGCTTCTTATCGGTCTATCGAGTATCCGGCGAGAGGTATCGTTTTGGCAAAGGAGTTGAAGCTGATGCAATTTTACGCATATATTTCCGAGATATAAGGCGAGTTTCCCAGTAAAATCTTAGACACAAATCAAACAAGATGCCAGCCGATCAATTGGCAGAGTTAACCTTGGGTAAGATAATTAAAAGTTTAATATTAAATAGAGGCGTCCACGTTGTCAGTCGGCCGAAAGTATCGATCTATAATGTGCAATATTTATATGTATGACCATGTGCAGGTGCTATCTTCACGTCGGAGAAGAAGGGCAACGATGAGTCGGGCGACGGCAGTGAATCTAAGCCGTTTAAGACCATTCTGCAGGCGATGCGTCACGCTGGCAAGGAGCCATTTCCCACCATTTACGTGGACAGCAAGGATCCCAATGCTGCGGAGCCCTACGAGCCGGCTGCCAAATCCCAGCTAAAGAAGATCCAGAAACTCTTCGTTCGCGAATCCCACAAGAATGCCGAAAAGCAGCAGCGCGAGGCTGACGATGCGGAGAAACGCCAGCAAAATCTGGAGGAGGCACGCAAGGTGAAAATCTCGGAGGACTCCAGTCTGCCGACGGCCCGTAAAATTCGCATCTTCGAGGGCACCTCCAGCCGGGATTCTCGCGTCAAGATCTACGGCTGGGTGCATCGTCTGAGGCGTCAGGGTAAATCCCTGATCTTCATCACCCTGCGCGATGGCACCGGTTTCCTGCAGTGTGTCCTCAACGATCAGCTTTGCCAGACCTACGATGCCCTCACCCTGAGCACGGAGAGCTCTGTGGTGCTGTTCGGCACGCTGAAGTTGGTTCCTGAGGGCAAAACCGCTCCTGGTGGCCACGAGCTCAACGTGGACTACTGGGAACTGATTGGTCTGGCTCCGCCCGGCGGTGCCGATGCCATTCTCAACGAGGAAGCCCAACCGGATGTGCAGCTGGACAACCGGCACATCATGATTCGTGGCGAGAACACCTCAAAGGTGCTTAAGATGCGATCGGTGGTCGCACAGGCTTTCCGTGCGCATTACGAGTCACGTGGCTACAACGAGGTGACGCCACCGACTCTGGTGCAGACCCAGGTGGAGGGTGGCTCCACGCTTTTCAAGCTGAAGTACTTTGGCGAGGAGGCGTACCTTACGCAGAGCTCGCAGCTCTATCTGGAGACCTGCCTGCCGGCTTTGGGCGATGTCTTTACCATTTCACAGAGCTATCGGGCCGAGCAGAGCCGCACACGTCGCCATTTGGCTGAATATTCTCACGTCGAGGCCGAGTGTCCTTTCATCACGTTCGAGGAGCTGCTGGATCGACTGGAGGATCTGGTCTGCGATGTGGTGGATCGTGTTTTAAAGTCTCCCTGGGGCTATTTGGTCAAGGAGCTTAACCCCGACTTCAAGCCGCCGCAGAAGCCATTCCGTCGCATGAACTACGTGGATGCCATCAAGTGGCTGAAGGACAACAACGTGACCAAGGACGATGGCACCTTCTACGAGTTTGGCGAGGATATTCCCGAGGCTCCGGAGCGCAAGATGACCGACACCATCAACGAACCAATTATGCTCTGCCGTTTCCCGGCGGAAATCAAGTCCTTCTATATGCAGCGCTGCAAGGATGATCAGCGTTTGACCGAAAGCGTGGACGTGCTGCTGCCAAATGTGGGCGAAATTGTGGGTGGATCGATGAGGATCTACGACAGCGAGGAGCTGCTCAAGGGATACGCGCGCGAGGGTATTGATCCCACGCCCTACTACTGGTACACGGACCAGCGCCTCTACGGAACGATGCCCCATGGCGGCTATGGTTTGGGACTGGAGCGCTTCCTCTGCTGGCTGCTCAACCGCTACCACATCCGCGAGGTGTGTCTGTATCCCCGATTCCTTGACAGATGCAAGCCCTAAGCGGTGGAATACCAATTTTTCCATCAGCCAGCATTTAAAACAAAATTTAACAATATCTTGCGACACTTAATTGTAGCTTCTGCTATTGAGAATGAAATTTATTACACTTATCTGTATAACTAACCATGAATAAAGGCCGCGCCTACGCTTCATTTAAATGAATGATTTTAAAAGATTTTTTATAATATCATGAGAACATAATTATTAAACCATTGGCTTACATTTTATAAATAAAAGTGTATTTCTATTAAAATCTTACCCTGTAATAATTTCAGTCAGTTCTCCACTCAGCTAGTGATATTATCGAAGAGCTGCTCGATGTCGTTGTCCACGAACTGCTCAGAGTTGTTCATGGCCTGTGTTTCGTCCAGCTCCATGTCCTCCTCCTGCGTGTCCTCATCCTCGGGCTCGTCGTCCTCATCGTCGACTTGGGTAACCGCTTCCACCTCAGCCGTTAGGTTCTCCTTGCGGTAATGGTTGCGCAAAAGTTCGCTTATGCTGCCACAGACAATCTGTCGCACCTGAGCGTCGAATCCCGGTGGTAACCAGCCAGTCCGCTCGTTGCACACGGCACCGGTCAACGGTGTGGGAATCTTCTCTAGCATCTCCTGGATCTTCGCCATACGGACGTCGGAATAACGCAGCATGCACTGCCTGGAGCGCGGCAACTTGTGCTCATCGAAGTACGGGTAGTCGATGTCCTGAACCAAATCGGAAACGCGATCCTCGATGGGTGCGAATGGAGCATTCGCTGCCCTTCGTTGCTTCACGAATTTCTTGGCGTAAACGAACTCTGAGAGGCCAGTGCTGAATCGCAGCCGGAAGTCGAAGGTCTGGTAGTAGCGACTGTTGAAATCCTTACGAGGATCGTAGCCAAAGCGGACGTATAAAGTACGCCATGGACCGTTGCTGAAGTAAAAAGCCAGAGAAGGAGTGATGCACTTGAGCTTGTCGTTGGTCAACCCAGATTCATATTGCAGGGCAATCCTCGTCCAAATGGGGCAGTCATCGAATAGCTTCTTGACCAAGGCCAATTGCTCATCGGAAACGTACTTCACCTTGAGACGTTTGAGGTTTTGGGAGTCCGCCTGGGTGGGGAAACTGTCCACCATGTTGAATGAGACCACTCCTTGGTTGTCGTACGTGGCCTTGGATTGCACTCCGAGCACCTCCTGTTGGCCATCCTCCGCGCCATCGATGCGATAGGTGCCCGAGTAGACCACATCCACGTGGGTAAACAATTCGGGCAGAGCTAGGAGCTGATTGTGTCGACGTCTGTAAGAAGTTAGAAACATGAATTAGATAAGCTATAGTTTTAACATTAACTATTTGGTATTCCTTCAAGTTCTTTCCTGATCTGAGCAATTACTCACTTAAAGAAATCTAAATCAGAGGTGTCCCTGGGTTTTAATTGATCCAATGCGTAGGTGAGCTCTTGGGCAGCATTGGCATTCTCACTTCTTGGGGTTGACCACAGAGGTAAATACTGGAAGTCACAAAGTGCTGGGGAGGACATTGTATGAGCATATTTAGTCAGTCTTTAATCCCGAACTGCCACTCACTTTCGAAAGTAAAACTCCTGCTGCAGTGGCCCAAAACTCTAACAAAATATTCCGGTGGCCGCTGCTTGTCCTTTTTGTGACGTCTCACCGTAATGGAGAGCAGGACACCAGTTTTATCCGTGCAATCACCAAAAGTGGGTTTATTATAGGGATTCTCCGGGTGGAAGTGCAACGCCATACGTTTTACTTCATCTCCCAGCACCTGGATTAAAGAAAGATGATCAACAAACTGGCCATTATAATACCACAATATTTACCTTGGATACATTGATAATGCCGCCCAGAGTGGCTATCATCCGGTCAGGATTAACCACTTTGCCGGGATATTCAATCAACTCATATTCCTTTTGTGGATTAAAACTCAATTGGCGCGACATGTTCCCTGAGGTGAGTTGTAAAATAAAAACAGCTGACAAGCCATCAGTGTTGTCAAATTTGGGCAGCTAGCCTTTAAAAGACTAAAAAGCTAGAATTTTTGTATATATCTAAAAATAAAACAATATTAAATTATAAGCTATCAACAAAATATTATTGGAAATGTTTTTTTATCTTAACCAACAAACCTTAGTTTTTTATTGTGATTTCGGATCGATTCAACATAAAATAGATAAAAGGATTTAAATGTTAATCGTCGGAGTCCAAAATTAAAAAAACTAAGCTGCCAGCACTGTTTGTTATCGAATTTCCTATCGAAACCGGTCACTTCTTCTTCTGCATTGTTTTGATTTTGCATTTTCGGTTGTTTATTAGTAAAAATGTCGGGTAAAAACAGGAAACGAACGGCCAGCAGCAGCAGCAGTGCCGAGGAGCCGGACAGCGAGGAGGAGTCGCGCCTGAAGGATCTGCAGGAGCGCGATGAGTTCGCCAACCGATTAAAACAGCGGGATGAGGATCGCACGCGCAAGGTGGTGGACTCCACTGGCGGGCGCAAGGCCATCGAGGAGGCCACCAAGCGCCTCAAGCTGGAGCACGAGGATCGGGATAAAATTGTGCCCCATTTGCGTCTCCAGTCGCGTCGCCAGTACCTGGAGAAGCGCAAGGACGACAAGGTGGCCGAGCTGGAGGCAGACATCCTGGACGATGAATATCTCTTTGATGAGAGCGTGTAAGATAATGCTTTTTTCTTATCAACTTATTTGTAATCAAGGAGTCAATTTCTCCTTTTAGCCTAACCAAACGGGAGAAGGAGGAGCGCCAGTACAAGAAGCAACTGTTGAACATTGCCAAGGAGCACGAGAAGGCGCGGGAATTGGAGCGCGTACAGCGGTATCATATGCCACATGATTTGAAAAAGGGCGAGCAATGTGAGTCAACTGTGTACTTTGGCCTTGGAAAATACAATTTATAGTTTATGTGAACTTTAAACCCATCATAACTTAAGTAATCCTTCCTTAATATATTTTCACAAGATTATAGTAAGTTCTGTAAAGTTGCCAAATGATTATCTCCGTATTTTCTTTTTCCCAGCTGAGTACGTTGAGGTGGATGACTTCGAGAGGCAACCCAATTCGGAGCAAAAGAAGTGGGAGGCCGAGCAGTTGGCTTCGGCGCGTTTTCAGTTCGGTGCCAAGGATGCCAAGGCGCAGGAGGAGTACGAGCTGCTCCTAGATGATCAAATTGACTTTATTCAAGCATTAACCCTAGACGGAAGTCGCGAAAAATCCTCTAGCCGCCAGCCGGAACTTACTGAGAAGGAACGCAAACGTTTGACATTGGATGAAACCAAACGATCCCTTCCCGTTTATCCCTTTAAAGACGATTTAATAGCTGCTGTAAAGGAACATCAAGTGCTTATTATCGAGGGTGAAACGGGCTCGGGCAAAACTACCCAGGTGCCGCAGTATCTTGTCGAAGCTGGTTTTACCAAGGACAAGAAGATGATCGGATGCACCCAACCACGTCGAGTGGCCGCCATGTCCGTGGCGGCGCGTGTGGCCGAGGAAATGGGCGTGAAGCTGGGCAACGAGGTGGGCTACAGCATCCGTTTCGAGGACTGCACTTCGGATCGCACCATTCTCAAATACATGACGGATGGCACACTGCATCGAGAGTTCCTGTCGGAACCGGATCTCGCCTCCTACAGTGTAATGATTATCGATGAGGCTCACGAGCGGACACTTCACACGGATATTTTGTTTGGCTTGGTCAAGGATATTGCTCGTTTTAGGCCTGAGCTGAAGCTCCTCATCTCCAGTGCCACTCTGGATGCGGATAAGTTCTCCGCTTTCTTCGATGATGCCCCCATCTTTCGGATACCCGGTCGCCGCTATCCAGTGGATATATTTTACACCAAAGCCCCAGAAGCGGACTACATCGATGCTTGTTGCGTTTCAGTTCTGCAGATCCATGCCACCCAGCCTTTGGGCGATATTTTAGTGTTCCTTACGGGTCAGGATGAGATCGAAACCTGCCAGGAGGTTCTGCAGGATCGAGTCAAGCGGTTGGGCTCCAAAATCCGAGAGCTTATCGTTATACCCGTCTATGCGAATCTGCCGAGTGATATGCAGGCCAAAATCTTTGAGCCCACTCCTCCGAATGCCCGAAAAGTGATTCTGGCCACCAATATAGCAGAAACCTCGCTGACCATCGATAATATCATATATGTAATTGATCCAGGGTTTGCCAAGCAAAATAATTTCAATTCCCGCACTGGCATGGAGTCGCTGATGGTGGTGCCCATTTCGAAGGCTTCGGCAAATCAGCGAGCGGGCAGAGCCGGACGCACTGCACCGGGAAAGTGCTTTCGACTGTACACGGCATGGGCATACAAGCACGAACTGGAGGATAACACGGTTCCGGAGATACAACGCATCAATTTGGGCAACGCGGTGCTTATGCTTAAGGCTCTGGGTATCAACGATCTGATACACTTTGACTTCTTGGATCCACCGCCGCACGAGACGTTAGTGTTGGCCCTTGAACAGTTGTACGCCCTGGGCGCACTGAACCACCACGGGGAGCTGACCAAGCTGGGACGACGAATGGCCGAGTTTCCAGTTGATCCCATGATGGGAAAGATGCTGCTTGCCAGCGAAAAGTAAGTAATTGTGAGCAATTCTTGTGAAATTCTTGCTAAATTCCCTTATACCTTTGCAGATACAAATGTTCGGAGGAGATGGTGACCATTGCAGCCATGCTGTCCGTGAACAGCGCCATCTTCTACAGACCCAAGGACAAAATTATCCACGCTGACACGGCCCGAAAGAACTTCAATCACATGCACGGCGATCATTTGAGTCTGCTGCAGGTGTACAATCAATGGGCGGAGACGGATTACAGCACCCAGTGGTGCTACGAGAACTTCATCCAGTACAGGTCAATGAAAAGGGCTCGCGATGTGCGAGAGCAGCTGGTTGGACTCATGCAGCGGGTTGAAATCGATATGGTTAGCTGCCTGCCAGAGACTGTAAACGTTCGCAAGGCAGCCACCGCCGGATACTTCTATCATGTGGCGCGTCTTTCCAAGGGCGGTCACTACAAGACCATCAAGCACAACCAGACGGTGATGATACACCCGAACTCCTCGCTTTTTGAGGAGCTTCCGCGGTGGGTGCTCTACCACGAACTGGTCTTCACCTCCAAGGAGTACATGCGACAGGTCATCGAAATCGAAAGTAAGTGGTTGCTGGAGGTGGCGCCGCACTATTACAAGGCTAAGGAGCTGGAGGATTCAACGAATAAGAAGATGCCAAAGGGCGCAGGGCGGGCTGAAATGACGCAATAAATTGGGATTGTCCAGGGGTGCCAATTAAAAAGCATTTTATCCAAACCGGTAACAAGGTGTATTCTTTAAATGCTTTTAAAATTGTATTTTTGCCTAAAAGATAAAAAAAGTTGAGCTTAAATACATTTTCAAATGTTGGCGCTAAGATAAATAGTCGATATCGATAATTTTGTAAAGTACTTTGATGGCGCCATCTATGTGTCGATTTTAAAGCTAATTTATAAAATACTTTGCATAATTTTTGATTCCCTAAATATAAGATTTTGTTAGCATAAGTAAATTTGTCGTGAAAAAATATACCTTTCAAAGACTATAATTATAAATTAATGAACGGAGTCGATACTTCACATATGGTAAAAGCATCGATAAGTGGTGGCTACTTGCAACTCTATTTTATCGATAACAGAGTTGCTCAGCCGTGCCGTTGAATTTCGTGTTTTGTTCATTCAAAGGGCAAAATTGCACAATAATTTGATTTAATTGAAACAAAAAAGCTTAAATAAGTAAGTTTAAATGCAGACCGACGAAATTTCATTGGAATACCACTCGAAATGGGCATAAAAACACATAAACAGCACGTTGTCGGCCAGCCATGACGTTCTAACCTAAAAAACTGATGAAATTTCCCAAGTCCAGTCGGCTTTTTATTTACATATATAGATATAAGACAGTAACTGAATACTTTACGTTTGGTTCTTCCCAAAGATAATGGCTGCTCAGTTCTTCAATCGCATTGGCCAAATGGGCCTCGGAGTGGCCGTGTTGGGTGGCGTTATCAATTCGGCGTTATATAATGTGGAGGGCGGCCACCGGGCGGTCATCTTTGATCGCTTCACCGGCATCAAGGAGAACGTGGTCGGCGAGGGCACCCACTTCTTCATCCCGTGGGTGCAGCGGCCCATCATCTTCGACATCCGCTCGCAGCCCCGCAATGTGCCTGTGATCACGGGCAGCAAGGATCTGCAGAATGTCAACATCACGCTGCGCATCCTGTACCGTCCCATTCCCGACCAGCTGCCCAAGATCTACACGATCCTCGGCCAGGACTACGACGAGCGCGTCCTGCCCTCCATCGCACCCGAGGTGCTGAAGGCTGTGGTCGCCCAATTCGATGCCGGCGAGCTGATCACCCAGCGTGAGGTGGGTACAACTAAAGGATGAAACCTTAATTGGCTTGGAGCAAATATGTTGTTCAGTACGAGCTTGGCAAATCTTGGACCTCAAATATTAAATTACATATTCGACATTTTAAAGTCCAGAAAAAAGATGTAATTGAAAGCCATTGTGTTGAGCTATGTAAACATATCGCATAGGGAAACTCTTTGCTTGTTCTTTTATGATTAGAGAATAACTAACTTTGTTTTAACCCTTGCAGATGGTGTCGCAACGTGTGTCCCAGGAGTTGACCCTGCGCGCCAAGCAGTTCGGCTTCATTCTGGACGACATCTCGCTCACGCACTTGACCTTTGGACGGGAATTCACGCTGGCCGTTGAGATGAAGCAGGTGGCCCAGCAGGAGGCCGAGAAGGCGCGTTTCGTCGTGGAGAAGGCCGAACAGCAGAAGCTGGCCTCGATCATTTCCGCGGAGGGTGATGCCGAAGCCGCTGGTCTGCTGGCCAAGTCGTTCGGCGAGGCCGGAGACGGTCTGGTGGAGCTGCGTCGTATTGAGGCCGCCGAGGATATCGCCTACCAGCTATCCAGGTCTCGCGGCGTCGCCTACTTGCCCAGCGGACAGAGCACGCTGCTCAATCTGCCATCCACCATCGCGCAGTAGTTGGGTGCATCTAGTTCTGTTAAGTTGTAACTACCTATAGCATTTACTAAGTACTTTTCGATTTTGTTTCTGCTGAAATATGCACTACTCTAATGCGTTCGCCCGACTGACTGGAGAATATGAAGCGAAACAACCAAAATTTGTCTCATGTAATCGGTTTTTCCATTATCTTCCCGATCGGGTTCAAAATCCGGTCGCAGTGCGTGCCTCGGACGCGGCTCAACTTTTGTTGTTTCCGTTTGGGTCGTTCCTACGCGCGTTCCTGCCGTATTGGTGCCTAAGATCTGCATCTGGCTAAAACAACCCCAGTAATCAAAGAAACATAGACCATAAACAAATTTCACTATGAGAAAAAAACAATAAACAATAAATCTTATTTTTGGTGTCTTATTTTTTTTGAGTTATAATACTTTTACATGAGGAAAATTGAATAATACATCAAGAAGATTGAGAAAACAAAGCCAAGAGGTACCCGTTTATAATGTTTTGAAAGCTAACACCTCTCGATGTAATTGAATCGTTTTCTAAAACAGGTTGGTCAACAGGTGCTAGAAAATGTAAATCCAGCAAACTAATGTTTGTTTTCAATTAACGGTTCACAAAGTTGATAGCATATTTTTGTTCCGTCTTTATAGTTAACTTCTTGTTTTTATATTTTTTTAAATCGCGGATTTCGTAAAAAATACATTATAATATGTAGTCGCTAGATCCAAATATCAAATCAATATCAAATATCTTTTCACTGCTTTGATAACTTTTGACTGTATGGTTTTTCTAATAAGCCAAAACTCTGGGATTATTTTTGTAAAAATTTAAAATCTAGAACCTATATACTTTTAAGGGTCGTATATGTATATTTAATTTATAATGAACTCTTCAAGGGTATAAAAAGCTTTATGAAAATATTTATTGATTGATAGCTTTAAAAGTTTATTAGTTACTGTAGGCCTTTTTAAGATTATAATCAATTTCTTTATAAAATGTGTTATCTCGCACGTTTAGGGTAAGTACCCTTTTAGAGCTCTCTAATTTTACGAACTCCAAATAATCCATCGCTTATCTTATTTACCTATTTTTTCTTAGTTATGCAATGCTCCTCTAATGGCGCCATCGACATCGACCCACAAAAGCGCCACCATCCTTTTCTATTCACTCGCAACTCAAGTCGGCCATAAATCAAATTGTAGTATTCTTTGCCCCAATCGACCCGAACTTCAGCCACCCGTAAAGATGCGTAATGTGGGTGGCTTGGTGGTTGGGTACCTGGGTGGTTGGGTGGTGCCCCCCATCGCATTAAAATCAAAAGCAGCGCCGTTGGCATGGCATATAAATCTGTTGATTCAGTCAAGTGATTTGCCAAAGTGGCTTCGTTGAAATGTCAGGCACACACATTTCCTTCGCACTCAGCAACAGTTGGGCACCCGCAGGTCACCCAGCAATCTTATGCAGAATGAAAAATAAATACCTATCTACATATGGCAATTAATTTAATTTAAAAATTCATTTTTAAAAGCATATTTCAATTTAATAGGAAGAAAAAATAGATTCTATTTAAATTTAATTTAATAAGTTTTTAATAAAAATTAAAAAAAAATTTTTTTTGGTCTGCTGTACGATTTGAACTAGTAAATAAATGTAATAACGCGTGGTGCATCTAAAGTGGATATGATATACATAAAATATTACATTTGAAATCCTTTTTTCTCTGTGCACTCCTTCATTCCTATTCAAAAGGCTCAACCTAGCTCACTTCCCATACTAGCACTATGGTAAAGTGAGTGAGAGGATTGGATTATTTGACGTCACAATGTCATGAGCGGTTCGGGCCGCAACCGAAAACCCCGTCATATGTGATGCCTTGAAAACCGGTTCCGCAGATGCGCGTAAAGCGTGCCATTCGCAGTGTAATCAATTTCTTGTCTTTTCTATGAATTTCAATTTGTTTGCCTTTTTTTGCGTGATTTTCTTTTCTTCAGAGCTTAAGAAAACCCCTGTTTTGAGTGACTCATGATGGGGGATCCCCGACGCGATCGCTCTCTTTTCTTTAGGTAAAGTTCGAAAGCACGTGAGAAGAATTTAAACAACTTAATTTTAATGGCCTTCATCTCTTCGTGGAATTAAGATCACAAAGTTCAGTGAAAAGATAAAGAAAATTCAGTTCAATAATTGATTAAAAACATATATTTAAACATGTTTATGAGAACAAATATTTATAATAATATTCAGGCTTTGGTTCTGAAGTTAAAAACAAAGGCTTAATTATTCATGTAAGTTAAATGTCTTCACCAATCTATGCTCTGCTTTTTTAATAATAAATAGTTTTTTCTCTTTTTAAAAATTTATATAAAAATGTATAAATAAAAACAACATATTTGTTTTGATTATCATTTGTTCAAAAGATTATTAATTTACAAAAAAGTGACATGTTACAGGGATGCAAAGCTATAGATTTTCTTTAAATATATTAAAAAAAATTGTTTATATCTTATATAGCAGCCCATCCGATACCGAGTTTACCTCCCTAACACTGAGTCACGGACAAATTAATGTACATACATAACTTTTGGAAAAGTACAAAAATCACCGCAGTGAACGTGCACAAATCCAGGCAGTGCCGAAAGAATGTATTGTTATAATTTTATTTTTTCATGTGAAGTTCAGCGGCAGCAGCGACTTGAACCGGTCCTGCGGAATCGGCAGCGCCGTTGGCCGGGCTTTAAAAGCCTTGGCCAAGAGCGAGTAGCGCTCAGTTAAGAGGCGAACGCCGAGCGCACAGCAGCCCCCCAAAAAAAAAAACTCGACAATATACTCGCAGCTAAACTGCAAAGAGGCAAACTCAGGTTGGGCAAAGATTTAGTTCGAAACGGAAACAAAGCTCGACAAGTGCAAATAATTAAAGGCAGTTAGCTAAAGTGCACGGTGAGTGACGCGTGTCTCCTATGGGTTCATTTGTAAATACCTAAAGTGCTTGGCCAACATAATGAGTGCATGAAAAAGATTCATTTCGGTGCTAACGCGGCGTATACGTAATGCGGATTGGGCATATCTATAACTGGGCATCTAGCCTCGCATTTGGTTTAATTTCTAAGTTCGCCTCAGCATTCTTTAGTTTTTCGGTTTTTGGTATCTGCATGTTTGTGTATCTATTAAAAAAAAAATAAGGTTTTTGTGTGCTTATTTGCCAGCAACAAGTCGCCGTCTCAATGCCAACTTGTTTACGTTGTTAAAAAGTGAATTGAGAAAAAATAATCCAGTATTAATTAACGCAAGAATGCATTAAGCATTCTAATTACCATATTTTCAGTGGAAAAAATAGAATCTATACTTAAACCAAGCATGCAAGCATGCCACAAACTAAAATTTTAAAATTAACATAAATGTACTAGTATGTAATTAATACCTAAAATCATTATTCTATTGCTTATTAATGTTTGTATACATATACATATGTCTTTGTGTAAGCACTTAATGTTTCAAACTGATTATCTTTATCTGTAAACACTTTATAAATACATTAACTCATACATCTTCTTCTAACAATCGCACATGTTTTTCCTATCAGTCATTCAACCATAAAAATTTGTCCGTTGCAAACACTTCAAACCAAAAATGAGCCATTTACCCGATAATAGCACTAAACTATTAAAACAAGCTAATGGCAATGGTAAAACTAACAATTTGGAAGATAAACTGGATCCCAAGGTTTCGGTATGTCTATAGGGACTACAAAAAGATCGAAATCCAATATTAATCTATTTATTTAAACCGACCCATTAAGATCGACATGGAGGCCCCAGAGTTCAAGGATTTTGCCAAGACAATGGTGGATTTTATTGCCGAATATTTGGAGAACATACGTGAAAGGTAAGCGGCAATGAATCAGTGTTCTCTCAATTAGCTTGTATTTAATTGAATTTGTCGCTTTCGATACATATAGATGTTATTTATATAGAATCTGTTGCTTGACCTCAACTTTTGCGTTCAATTCGAAAGTTCGTTCTGTTCGATTCCGGGCAAGTGAATGACATTTCGCACACGTTTGGGCATTAGTCATGGGAAAGTCTCGGAGTTAGGAACTGCGCTTGGTTTTATTTATTTAAAGGCAGTTTAAGCGACCTTCCCAGTACTTTCACAGTTGCTCTTGAGCCTAAAACTAATTAATTATTGCGGCATTAAAAGGTTTTTGTAAAGTTGGCGTGTCAAGGTCGATGTTTATGTAGATATAATTGTTTAGCAAACGCCTTGGGCAAAAATGAATGTCGGTTTATTATTCTTGCGAAATTCTAACGGTTTCGTTTCCATTACCTTGAAAGTTAAATTTGAATCGGTAAAGTAATAAATATTGTATTGTATTAACAAGTGCACCTGTTGAGTATTTGTTACCATTTACATTTTGTTTGTATATAAAGCGGGTACATATGAAATCAACTTTTATTCCTAACAAAAAAGTTTCATATATATTTTTATTTAAAGTGCAATCGTGACAAGAAAATTGTATTTCATGGCTCGCTTTACAAAAATATCTGGATATAAATTGTGTGCTTAAATTTAAATGTAATGCTTGCACTTTATTTTATCTTAATTTCTTTTAACGTTTTAAGCCATTCAAATTGTAAGTTTTGATTATTTTTTTTGTGACTTTTATCAAACTTTTAAAATATTCTTTTTTTTTTAATAAAATGACGTTGAAATGTTTGACACAACTAAATTTTTGTATTTAAAGAATTTTTATAGATTAACATAAATATATTTATTTAGTACCTCAATGTTTTTTATGAGGGTAAAATCAATTATTTTATTCTTATTTATTTTCTTTTAAGCCCATAGTATTTCTTTCCCTTTGGGATTAGATAAAATGGAAATAAAATCCTGTCTTTATCAGCTTTGTCACTCCTCATTCTTTTTAGTATCACTTTCCTACATATTTTTATTGATTTTTTATTGCCAGTGGCAACAAGTTGGGGATGCTCCTTCCTTTCCTTTTTCCCCATCCCCTAGTGCTTTGTGTGGTAACTGAGTTTCACAGTCAATTAGCAAGAAGCTTTTCCTGAATGGGCCCAGTGTAATCAAGAAGCTAACGCAATTATCCCTATTTGCAGACGCGTACTACCGGAAGTGAAGCCCGGGTATCTGAAGCCACTGATTCCGGATGAGGCGCCCGAGAAGCCGGAGAACTGGCAGGATGTGATGCAGGACATCGAGCGGGTCATCATGCCGGGAGTGACCCACTGGCACAGTCCCAAGTTCCATGCCTACTTCCCCACGGCCAACTCGTATCCGGCGATTGTGGCCGATATGCTGAGCGGTGCGATTGCCTGCATTGGATTCTCCTGGATCGCCAGTCCCGCCTGCACCGAACTCGAGGTGGTCATGATGGACTGGCTGGGCAAGATGCTCGACCTGCCGGCGGAATTCCTCAGCTGTTCGGGTGGCAAGGGAGGCGGTGTCATCCAGGGCACGGCCAGTGAGTCCACGCTGATTGCCCTGCTGGGGGCCAAGGCCAAGAAGGTGAAGGAAGTGAAGGCCCTGCATCCGGAGTGGGATGAGCACACCATCCTGGGCAAGCTAGTTGGCTACTGCTCCGATCAGGCTCACTCCTCCGTGGAGCGGGCTGGTCTGCTGGGCGGTGTGAGGCTTCGCTCGGTGAAATCGGTGAATACCAGGATGCATGGCGATGCCTTGGAGAAGGCCATCGAACAGGATTTGGCTGAGGGTTTGATACCCTTCTATGCCGTCGTCACATTGGGCACCACCAACTCCTGTGCCTTCGATCGCCTGGACGAGTGCGGACCCGTGGGCAACAAGCACAATGTGTGGATCCATGTGGATGCGGCCTATGCCGGATCCGCTTTCATCTGTCCCGAATATCGTCACCTGATGAAGGGCATTGAGACCGCCGATTCGTTCAACTTCAATCCACACAAGTGGATGTTGGTGAACTTCGACTGCTCGGCCATGTGGCTGAAGGATCCCAGCTGGGTGGTAAACGCCTTCGGTGTGGATCCCCTCTACCTCAAGCACGATTCGAAGGGAGAGGTTTCGCTGCCCGACTATCGCCACTGGCAAATCCCGCTGGGTCGTCGTTTCCGTGCCCTGAAACTCTGGTTCGTCCTCCGGCTCTACGGCGTGGAGAATCTGCAGGCCCACATCCGCAGGCACTGCAACTATGCCCAGCAATTTGCCGATCTCTGCGTGGCGGACTCGAGATTTGAACTGGCCGCCGAGGTTAACATGGCACTGGTCTGTTTCCGTTTGAAGGGCAGCAATGAGCGGAGCGAAGCTCTCCTGAAGCGCATCAATGGACGCGGCAACATCCACATGGTCCCGTCCAAGATCAACGATGTGTACTTCCTTCGCATGGCCGTCTGCTCGCGTTTCACCCAGCCCGAGGACATGGTGTACTCCTGGAAGGAGGTCAGTGCAGCTGCCGACGAGATGGAACAGGAGCAGTAAATCCGAGATGGAAGGTCTGTTCCGCCGCGTTTAACATGTGTAAATCAAATAGAGGAATTTCAATATTATTAGATGTTAACAAATGGACCAAGTTATCCTCAAATATTCGACTTAAAAACTACATATTTTATGCTTATATGTATGTTAAATCGGAACAGATGCTTAACCATATTCCATTTGCGACATGTTTAGGGAATTTACAGCGCAACAATTTGTTAGTTTAGCGTTTAAGTATCGTACTGTTGATGTTGTTAATGCTTTTATTGTTAACGTTCTACGCCTAATTAAAAACATATGTATTCTGCTTAAAAATACAACAAATTGTAACTATAAATTTTGACTAGTGCATTTCTGATTTGGTTAATTTGTACAGCCAATTTTGATAAACGATTGCCGTTAAAGGCAATGCTTGCAATTGAGATAGAAGTCAATGATGCGCTGGGCTTCGCGGATGCCACTGGACCGGGCGGCATCGATAGTGCCAAAGCCCTTGAGGGACGTAGCATCCCCGGCGAAGAGCAGACTTGGCGACCTCTCGCCCAGCGGAGCGGCCAAGCGTTGCACATCGCGGGCACTGCTGCTGGTGGAGAAGTACGGACGACCGCCTAGGTAGCAGGCGGAGGTGCTCCAGTTGGAGCGCAGCAACTCCTGCGGATATGGCACCAAGTGATTGCTTATACAGCGCCTTAGCAATCCGGTGATTTGTTCCAGCAGTTTGTCATCCGGCAACTTCTCAATCTCCTCGTAGTAGCCACCACCAACGTGCACTTCCAGTACGTGTTGGCTGCTGGGCACTTGGCTGATCTCTACCACCTGCTGCGTCCAGTTTCGTTCCGCTTGCTGATCCAGAATGGGATTTACGAGCGTTCCCAAAGGTCGCAGGTTAGACTTAAGCCAACGCTTGATGGGCTTCTTGTACGAAAGATAAATCTTGAGGGGATTGCCAAAGCCCAGGTTGCGTATGGCCATCATCTTGTCCAGCGGCAGCGTGGGCCGGAAGAGGACACCGGCAAAGCTTTTGAGTACGCCCAAGGGCAGGGTGCAAATGATGTGGTCCGCGCTGTACAGGCTGCCATCCAGACAGCCCACACTTTTCTGTGGCGCTGGTGTCCACTGTATCTGGCCCACCGGCTTGCCGATCTGCACCTGCTCCTTGTCCAGCTGCTGAATGAGATCGTCCACCACATTATCCAGTCCCGTGGGCACATACAGTGGGCGCTGTTCCTGCTGCACCGGACACTTGGTAATGTGCTCGATGTTCACGTACTCCAGACAGCAGCCCAGTATGCTGCCGAACTCCTTGAACAGCGACTGGAAGATTTCACGAGCTGCCACCTGGTCCTCCGGCTGCGGAAAGGAGGCGCCAATGATGCGATCACTTTCGGTCCTGAAGTAGTTCATCACATTGTCCAGCGAGTGGAAGTCGCGACCCGTTTTAAACCGATCGGAGAGCTTGAAGCCGCGGCAGAGCTGCCGGAAAAGGGTGTCAATAAGCTCCACCATGGCCGGCTTGATGTGGCCACCTTCCTGCTCCACCTGGACATAGGTGGGCCGCTCCGGCTGCCTGATCTGCTTGCCCAGACCCTCGGTGTTGCGCAGCAGCTCGTACATCGAGTCCTGTGACCCATCGATCTTCACCCACTTGGCGCCCAGTTCGCAGTAGGTGTCGCCAAAGCGTTGGGTGTTTATCCGGCCGCCATAGCGATCGGTGGCCTCCAGGATGACGGTGCGCCGGAAGCCATGGGACAACAAGTGCTGGGCGGCCGAGAGTCCGGCGAGACCTGCTCCAATGACCACTATCCGGGCATTCTGGCGGGCTGCCTCCAAATCCGGACTGTGATGCTGCTGGTCACCGGTGTGATCCGCCTGGAACACCCTTGCATTGTATAAGCTGCGCCTGCTGGCCAGTTTATAACTACGGGTAGAGGCTGTTAGTGGGTGCTGCAATCTCCTGGATTGGAACCTACCATTGCATGGCAAGCGGCACTGGTTTCCTTTGGTTCCGAAACGGGTAAATATAATTTTGTCTGGATTTTTGAAAGGTTGTTGTGAGCACTAGAGGTGACACACTGAGCTATCGATTTTTGACCTTGGCTGGCCTATCGATTGGCACATATCAGTGGTACCGATATTTAAGCTTTCGATTTTTGGTAAAATGCAGCCACACTAATGCGCCAAAAATTTGATTTGAAATTTTAACTTAGTTTTACCCGTAATCTTACTAATTATTTAACTTTCAGTCTCTACACTGCTCTTGAGCCCTTTTTAAACTTTTATTTAAGCTATTTTGTATAGATTATATTTAAATATAATTTTAAAAAGTGCGGAAGAAAAAAATTAGAGGTTGATGAACAAAAATAATGAAAGTTATTTTTGAACATAGGATTACGAAGAATAATAGAATTTATTGGATTTTATTTTAACGTAACGTAACATAAAATTAAGATATTACGTCATTGTATTTCCTATAAAGCCTTTTAGATTCTATAATTTACAAACTAAAAGTCGACAGGTTTTTAAAAAGGATGTATTGCAAAATGCCTTATATATTTTTTCTCATTTATTTTTAACATGTAGTTGTAAACAAAGCTAAGTAAAACAATTCGAACTAAGGACAACCTAAACATAAATAGTTAAACTGCAAACGAATGGGTCTGTTGCGTTCTGCTCACTGAGACTTCTCGTGCGTTGCATTTTCGGTGGTCAGATGGATCTGGAAGTGTTGCGTAAGATCGGCCATGTTGCCCGACTTCCGTGCCAGCAGAGATTGCTCCTCCTGCAGACCCGTTAGCTGCGATTCGATCTCCGTCCAGGCGAATTCGATATCGGACTCTTTGGTACCCATTCCGCAAACAACGAATCTGAGAAACTGACGTCCCGCATGCTCGGCCTTCACCATATAGATTTTCTTGCGATCCATGAGACGCTGCAGGAGTTGGGTCGTAATCTCATTCCCACCTTTTGGCCGGAAGCAAACCAAACCGAGAGCCCGAGGAGCCACCATTTCAAAGCGGGAATCCTTGACCACCAGTTGCTCGAACTGTTTGGCCAACTCGATGTGTTGGCGCACATGATTCCTCAACCCCTCGGCTCCCAGAGTCCGGAACGTGATCCAAACTTTAAGGGCCCGGAAGCGACGACCCAGAGGGATTTGCCAGTGCCGGAAATCGGGGATTTGCGACTGGCCCTCGTGCTTGTGCTTCAGATAAATGCGATCCACATTGAAGCTGTCGACCACTTTGTTGGCATCCCGCAGCCACATGGCCGAGCAATCGAAGTTGACCAGCATGAACTTGTGCAGGTTGAAGTTCAGCGAATCCACGCGATCCAATCCCTTGCGCAGATCCGAGCATTCGTCCAGGGCGAAGGCACCACCTGCATAGGCGGCGTCCACATGGAGCCACACCTTGAACTCCTCGCAGACGGCGGACAAGGTTTCAATGTCGTCGTAGGCACAAGTGCCAGTGGTGCCCAGAGTGGCGATGCAAATGACCGGAATCCTGCCCGCCGTCACATCCTCCTGGATGGCTTGCCTCAAAGTTTCCCCACGCAGCACGAAATCCTCTCCAGCCGGCAGCAATCTAATGGGCATGGCCGCCAGGACGCCAGCCTTCTCAATGCAACTATTACTCTGATCCGAGGAGTAAGCCACCAGGCGACCCCGCACCTCGCTTTCGCTGACCTCCGGATGCGATTCCCTGTAGCTGACCACCGCCTGTTCCCTGGCCGCCAGGACAGCCACCAGGACCGCCTCACTGGCCGATCCCTGGATCACTCCGCCACCGGGCCCATCGCTGGCGTGCTGGAAGTGTTGGGGCAGCTTCAGGAACTTGGCCAGCCAGTCCATGACCACCACTTCCAGTTCTGTGCACGCCGGACTGCAGATCTGCGAAAGAGGAGGAATATTAAGTTAATAAATAAATATTATTAAGTTAAAAATATGAATATAATCTTAATATTAAGCTATCTGTTAACTCATAGCACTGTGATAAAAAATAAATAATTATTAATCATAAATATATTGTTAGTTACTATTAGTTCGGCATTAATTTTGTAATTTTAATTATTTTAAATGACTTTATTTTGCTTTAAAAGTTAACAACAGAACAGAGTTAACAAAACACTGTACTAAAATATATTTTAAAACTAAAACTATAAAAGGTATTATATTCAATGTTAATAAAAATAATTCTTTAAAAAAATTATGAAAGACACAATTTTTACTTTTAATTTTAAAAACAACCACAATCGAACTGGTATAAAAAAATATATAAAGTTATTATTCCTACTCATGTTATGAGGTCCAGATATAAGTCTTTGTTCAATCAGTTTCCCTTTTCATATTATTGTATCATTTTTAACCAACTTTAAAGCTCTCACTTTAATGATAAAATTATTCTTAAGTTTCGTCTAATCAATTCTTTGTATATTTAAATTTAATTATTTGACCTGTCCAGGTAAAGGTTCAACACAATAAATTTATATCGTGACAATTGCCGATTGTGTTGTGGGAAAAACTCTCTTCGATCTGATGCATTCGCAACCTGTTTGTCGAGTTCTTGTTTTTACTTTCACCCACCGAGCACAATGGGCGCCCATTCAGCCGGCCAAAACAATGGTCAAAAGCGAGATTTCACCACCCATTCCACCATCGAGATGCGACCTACCCAGCTGAAACCGATGATGCCGAATCCGCTGGCCAGCATCTCACCCACAATGGAGGGATATGAGGTGCTGGTGGGGTAGTAGGCGTGCATATTGGGCGACTGCCAGTGGGTGATCCCCGGCTTGATCACGCGATTGATGTCACCGAGGACTTCTCTCCACGATTCGGGTTCTTCCGGCATCTCCGTGGGCAGCAGGTCCAGCAGATAGCCGGGCTCCACATTGGGCAGCACCTCATCGTCCCGTATGTTCTCCAGATAGTCGGCTATGAAGTCAACTGCCGCCTTGCCAAATTCCCGAAACTCCTTGGCATCCATTTCACTGACAATGTTTCGATATCGTTTTCTATTTGCACTTTTCACGTTCTGTTTGTTTTGGTTTTATTTTTCCGTTTTCAATTTGTTTACCCAACACGATTCCCAATCAATCCGTTGATGCTACACCAAGTCGCCTGAGGTTCACTCTGAAACCGATCGCCGGTGTCGACCGGCTTTTATATACCCAATTCTCTGGACAGCCTCCAGTGCTGTCAATTTGGCCTTTTTTCCTAAATCTGGCTATTTATGTTTTTTAACATAAATAAAAAATAGTTTTTATTTTACATTTATCGATTTTAAACACTTAAAATAATTAATTAAATGACCTTTAAAAATATGTTTAAAAATAACTTTAATAAAATGAGTGCAAAATCTCACAACTTGTTGAATATTTAAATTTTCTTAACGGTGAAAAAAATG
Organism: Drosophila gunungcola; assembly: GCF_025200985.1. Classification (NCBI taxonomy): domain Eukaryota; kingdom Metazoa; phylum Arthropoda; class Insecta; order Diptera; family Drosophilidae; genus Drosophila; species Drosophila gunungcola. The sequence goes on from NW_026453197.1 coordinate 13,897,879, forward strand.
TCAAAAAAAAAAATGAATATCTCGAAAGTAAATATTAAACAAATTACAATTTACCTTAAAATCTTTTAAATGAAATTGTGCATTCAGGATATACATTGCCCTTAAATTTTAATACAGCTAAAGTTTTCTCAAAGGGTGATTTCTGATAGCCTCCCATAGCGGGACACGAAGCGTATCAAATCTTTAAGATTAGGGAACGGTACGTGCGATCGTATATATAAATTATAGTGCTCATCAAAGAATAACAATTACTTGAAAATTTCCCTAGTCGTTTAGCGGTTATTTTAATCATTAAGGACCGATGCTGTTACTTACCGAGCTACTGATGGGAAATTGCCTATGTCTTCCAAACTGTTCCCACTTTTTCTTTATTGTTCAGCTCAGCTCTTTTCGCTAAATCAATGCTCTCTTAGACTTTCTCTCTTAACAAAAACGTTTGAACAAATTGAAGCATCGTGAGTCTATATCAGTCAATCAAATAAGTACATTATAATTAAGCCTCAGAAATTATAGTCAATTGGTAAGACAGCCACTATAATGAACAGTTTTTATATATTTCTATAATTAGAAGACTGTCTTAATGTCTTGACTACTTATTTTTTATTAAGATGTTTTTTTGCATTAAGTTTAAAACTAATGAGTCATTATTAATAGGTGTATTGATAAATTTCTAAATAAATAATTATAAATAAGTAATGTTAACATATTTAAATTAATTAAAACTGAATACCGTTTTATTTAATCGTTGAAAAAAAAAAAAAATATATATATATATATATATATAAGATAAACAGTTCCCAATCATTCTCTTGGCCAAGCTCTCTTAAATTAAACTTTTGATAAACATTAAATCATTTTTTAGCTTTAGAAAATCCAAGTTATCAGTTAATGATCTTAAACACGTTTTACAAATTTCAAATAGGAAAACATGTCGCGAGAATTAAACTTATTTAAGCAGAGCGAATCGGAAACACTTTAATTTTAAAAGTAAACAACATTTTTCATATCGTTTCGCATATAGTGAACTTACCCAACTGAAACCCAGGACTCCGATGCCCGCGATCAGGAGCTCACCGATGATGGACCCCGCCGACGAGGAGGACGGAAAGAAGGCATTGAAGTACGGCGATTGCCAGTGGGTCAGACCCGGCAGGATAATGTTCTCCAGATCCTTGAGGACTTCCCGCCAGTGGTCCGGCTGCTCGGGGATTTCCTTGGGCAGTTGATTGATCACCGCATAGGGAGTGGTGGTGGGCAGGACATCTCTGCGGGGAGAGATCAAAACAGGTTCAAAAAGCACGTCTTCAGGGATTAACCATTGCTCGACACACACCTTTCACGTATCCCGCTTAGATAGTTAATAAGGAACTCAATGGAGGCATGGCCGAATTCACGAAACTCATCGAAATCCATGACAAGGTTTGATCCTGATTAATCCAAAACTTTGGGGGAATCTCGTGAGTTAAGCCGCTCGGTTAGTTCCGCACTTGTGCACCGCTGACATTCGAATCTACTAATGAGCTGGCTGCGCTTTAACCAAGCCTCAATGAGCCCCGAATCTCGAGTCGTTGTCGCGTAGGCCCCAACCAATAAAAAGTTCAGAGGGAAAACAACAAAAAAATCCGACTATGTGTGAAAATGCGCACTGGCAGCAAGTTTTTTTTTGTGTCGACCCATTGCCAAGATTTATGTTTATGTAACTATCACAAGACATTAAAATAAAACAAGATCGCCGTACAAAAGTGAAAAATGTCGAAGAAGAAAATTTAAATAAACTGCTTGTTAATTGTCTATTAAAAAGTGTTATCCAAACAATAGACATTGCTTACTAAATCACCGTATTTCTCTCTGAATCACTGTCAATCCGGTTCCATATCATCGCATCATCAGCAATTAACTGTCCCAAGTCGAGCCCATTTGGCAAAATACTTCATGTGTTTAACCATTAACGACATCATTAGATGGCCACAATAAAGCGTTTGGAAAATTTGAAAGTCAAAGTCGATTTTGTAACCGCGGAAGTGAAGCCCCGAATGGTACACCATAGATTGGGAATGGATTGGTTCGGTTTGGCTTGGTTTCGGTTCGGTCTTCGTTGAGTGCATTTCATCAGCCATTTCCATTCACGATCAGTTTCAGGGTCACGCTGCATTTTTATGCTCTTAGCCTATATATCTTTATACCCGGTATTCATTGGGTTCAAGGGTATACTATGTTTTTGTGTTGCTGGCTCTTGCATATTGTTAATGGGAACCAAGCCCGGTTGCAAGCTGAAAACATTGCTGGACAATCTAAATTTGGTGTTTCTGAATAATGTAAAACCAATCGAAACAAAATAAATAATACATAATAATGATGGTTTTAAAAAAATAATATAATTGACTGGCAAATAAAGAGATAAAAGTATATTTGTTTTTAATTTTCTTTTAGGTATTTAATATAAATATTTTAAAAACCGATCTCATTGGTTTAGTTTTACTTAATTAAAAGTGTATCTATACATTTTAAAACATTGGTTTGCCGGCTCAAGGTCAGGGAATGCTAAAAATGTATTTTTATTAAAATTTATTTTATAATTTGTTGCACAACGTCTATAAATAGATCACCCAGATATTTACTTTTTATTCGCATAAGAGTAACACACATATTAGACATTGATAATAATAACAAGCAAGAATGGTTTATAGAGTTATTTAATCTTAATTTTCTCACACAATTATTTACTTTTTGTGCTCATATTAGTTAAACACATATTAGGCATTGATAATATTACTAAGCAATAATAGTAACCAGAATGTTTTTTTATATGTTGGTTCAGTTAGATAATGAAAAGTGTTATTTACTATAAAAAATATAGTGTTTCCGTTTTCGAAAATGTAAATATTAGCTTTGAATAACAGTCACTGAGACAGTTTATTTCGAGTTTTTCAACGTAATACGTACTCGTCGAGCGACCCATGCATTCCAGCTGTTCGTGGTACTTGGTTCCCCCATCGCGTTGAGCCCAACCCATAAACGACCTTCTTCTAGTGTCCACTTCTGTGGGTGGGGAACTACTGTGGAGCACCGGGTTCGCTTCTGTTTTCGGGGATGACGTTGGGGTTTTTGGGGTTCAAAGTGTTTGGCAAAGTATTTGGCGCGCTCTAAGCGGCTCATAAATAAATGCGAAAACAAAATCGTTTTTGCAGACGCAACGCATTTGAGGGGATTTTGGGATGGGACGGTGGATATACTACATACAACATTTGGGGGGGAAGGGGTGAGTTCTGAAGCTAACAGACAGACAACACCTTCGCTATGCAGATACAGCAAGCGCTTGGATACAGGGTGATTCGGGTCGGTATCGGGTCGGTTGTTACCCACAATAACCCCCCTCCTTCCAACGGGAATTTCGTACTGCGTCGGCGCTGGAAAGACGTCGAACCCTAGGAATAGTATTGCCCACCCACCCACTTTAATGGCGACGCTGGGGCGATAAGATAATGCCACTGGTATGCGCATGCCTGGATTTCCACCTCTTTTCTTGTTGTTGTTTTTGTTGCTTTTGCCTATCAACGATTTCCAATGTTTTCAATATAAAGGGGCGGTGCCAGTTTTTACCCTGGAAGCCTGCTTTTTGGTGACCGCGCGCGTATTGACTTGGACTTTTGAGTTAAGTTTCTCATATTTGTTTCGCCTCTGCCGACGTCGCTGCTGACTTTTAAGTGCTGTTTACTGTTGTTTTGGGGCCAACGAAGGTGTCGCTCGACGTTGGTTGGCTTTTTGTTCTACTCACTTTTCTTTTTTCTCGGTTTTTGTTTTTGCCTCCTGCAGTCTTGCAGCTAGAAATTCTTGAGGCAGAGGGAAACAAAAGTTTTTTTTTTTTGTATTTTTGGGGCTAAAGTTTTTACGTTTTACAAATATTGTAATGCTCTTGGAATTTTTGTGGAATGAGATCAGGAGAGAGATATACACATGCGCATGGCCAAAAAACAAGCATAAAAATGTCGACGCTGTCGCTTTTGGCGTTGTCGCCTTGTTGCCATTGTTGTCCTGCCATTCAGGGCTGGCTGTATGCATTTTACCATATCATTTGTGTCACATTAAGATCAATTGGTAAACACACACACACACACACGCACACACACTCGTACACTTATATCACGCATACGCATAGCATACCCATATGGGCGGCCAAAAGGCAAGCGGCATAAAAAGTATCGTTAAAAGCTCACAGTCCAAATAAAAGCGTGAAAAAGTGGGCAAAATACAAAAAAAAAAGAAAAAAACGAAACGAAAGAAGTCGACACGACAAAGAAAGTAAATAAAGATGCAGCGCGGCAAATAGAGGATTCCTGGCCAGTGTTGCCATGTCCAGGGTTGTCGCTGGTAATGTACCGTTAGCCATTTACCGTTAGCCATGCCGTCGCCATTTTGCCGCACTCGGTTCGCATTTGCCGTCGTCGTTTCCGTTAACGATACCGTTACCGTTGTCATTGCCGTCGCCAAAATGGCGTTCGCATAAAATCGTGTTGCAAATTGTATCAAAATAAAGCAAAATAATCAAATAAAAATAAAATAAAACCATAAATTATCTAAAGTAAATTAATAAATACTGAAATTAAATGTGAAAGTGACAAAATAAATAATCAAAGAGGGTAACGCAGAATTTATTAGTTGGTTTTCCATTTTCCGTCGCAATGTGTGCAATCCAAAATAAAACGATAAAAGTCTGATGTACTATTGGGAAGTGAAAAATAAACAAGGCATTTGAAAAGTGACAGTCAGGATTTTATTTTGAAAAAAACATAATCTAAGACTTTTTTAAATACAATTTTCTTTAACTGTGCATTTTTGAACTTGATGTTTGAATTAGTTATAGTTGTTTAAATGACAATAGATAGTAGAATATTGATTTTGAAAGTGCTTTAAGACGTAAAGGTTCAACGGTTTTTATTGTCCTCAATAAAATTACATTTATATTGTCTAATAAAATTGGTTAAGGGTGTCTAACCTCTGTTATGAGAACATTATAATCTATTCATATAATAGTATGTAATAACTACTTAAAAATATTAATAAATAATGTTTTAGTTTTCATGGGATTTCAAACAATTAGTAGAGCTATAGGAATAAATATAAATCACCAATAAAAATCCCCCAAAATAATGCCCTAATAAACAATGGGACAATTACAGAGCTACTTCACAACTTATAGTATTTTCATAGAAAATACTCGGACCTTCACTCTTTTTCATTAGATAATAGTGACCATCCGCTCGAGAATTCACCTCGAGCCAGACGATGAGTAGATATGCGCTGATCAAATATATAGCTATTGATCAGTTTGTCCCTTCCCGACTTACATAAAGCGCAGCTGACTTTCGCCTGGCCGAAAGTGTCCCCCCGTGTCGCAAACAAATTCAAATTGTTGAAGTCCCTGGCTGCTACTTTAACTGATAGAGGCAGCCGAACCAAGTTGGACACGATTACAACCGAACGGCTGGTAGTCTAGAATCTAAGAAACGAAAAGCCCAAAGAGACCGCCGCGATAAGGTGAAAACCGAAACAGTCAACGGAGCTAAAACCGAGCCAATGCCAGTTATCGAACAGACAGCGATCCCGCCTAGCGGAGTGGTCTCGTTTCGCCGTTGAACGGGACGCGAGTGCGGAAAACTAACCAAAGAAACGTTTCCGTTTCCATTTTATATATAGAGCCCAAACAACCGTGTGCTAATTGAAATACATAAGCTAACTGAAATATAACTCATACGACGCGTGTACAAATCACCGGCCTCTTAGCAATGATGCAAACCCTGAAACCACCGCCACCGCTACACCATCATCACCAGCATCAGCAGCAGCCACATCAACACCAGCAGCATCCGCAGTTGCAGCACCCGCAGTTGCAGCAGCAGCAGCAGCAACAACAACAGCAGCAACAGCACCTGACAGTCATGGATAATCATCAGCAACATCAGCCGCATATCCATCAGCAACAGCAACAGCAGCAGCAGCAACAATTGCCACCCACGCCGCAGGCATCGCACCTGGTCGGTGGGCAGCAGCAGCAGCAACAGCAGCATCCGCACCACAATCACCTGGCTGTCGACCAGGATGACCCAAATCCCGAACTAGTGCTCGCCTTAATTTCCAGGAACCGTGCGCTCGAGGGTAAGTGGCCAAGTCATGCCATCTTTGATTCAGCCATGTCCATCTGAGCTCTGCCTTGGGTTCCTTCATGCACAGAGATAAATATGTTTGTTTTAAATAATTTGTTAGAAAGCTAAAGGATGAGTGGGGAATTTTATAAAGTTTATGATAGAATTATAATCTTAAAATCCTTGGAAAATCTTAAAAGTACATTGCATAGGTCTTAAGTTTATAAAATGTTTTTGATAAGTTGAGTCTTTCTCATTGGGACAAAAAAAAAAACTTTGATAAAGAGAAACAGATATATATTTATATTAAGGCACTCAAAAAACCATTTTAACAACAAACAAATCAATATTACCCACTAAGAGAAAAAAAAACGATCAAAAATATAGTTTAACAATTTTTGATAAATGGTTTTGTTTTACTTTTGCTTTTTCACTCAGAACTTGGATTTTACGAGCTTATTTTTAAAAAATGTTTATACCTTTATACTTGTGTTGTGCACACTCACATAGTATTTCGCAATCTGTACACAGGGTCTTTTAATAAATATTTATTTGCCAACTAAAGTTGTTTTCAAATAATTCAAATATAAACTGGTTGAGATATATATTTCTAATTCCATATTTCATAAATCCCACTTGGTGATAATTTTTCTATGTGTTTGCCACGTTTTAATTATGCAAAGTTTTTGTGTGCCGCTCGCCCATTGTTTTTATGAACAGCCAGAAAGGTCTGGCGATGAAGATGAGTTGGGGTTATAGGGACGGTCTTTTGGGGTCATATGAGGGCCTTGCGGTTGGCCTGGCTTTGGTTTTGGCATTTTCATTTCCATTTCCATGTTCGTCTTTCGACCCACGGACCGGCAGCTTAAGTGTTTTTCAATTAAATACGAAAGCTTTCCCGGTGGCCGACCGCCATCTTCACATCTCCGAGGAGCTCATTTCGAATGCCCTTTTAGGAGGGCTCAATGTTGCGGCTGCTGCTGCTGCTGCTGCTCCTACTTTGCCTCCTTACTTTTTTATGCCATCGGGTAAAATATATGGTCCGAGGGGACGGCAATATATAACTGGCAAAACTCTTGCAGAAAGTTTTCTTTGGACGAAATATGCTGAACAACTTGCCAAGCAGATGATTTATTACTGTCCGGTTTTGCTGCTGGTCAAAGGGATTTCTTTGTCGCAGTTGCTTAAACCGCTCGAGTTAGAGATCCTGGCATGTCACATTTATGATTTCGTTTCATGTCCCCTCCCCCACCCCCCCAATACACACACACACATGCGTTTATCCCAGTCGAAAATCCCGCGCCAAATCAATCGGCAATCCCCGGGCCAAAAGCCAGTCCAGAAGGATGACAACTGACTGCGGATTGGAGTCGAGTCGAGTGGAGTGGAGTGGAGTGGAGTGGAGTGGAGTGGAGTGGAGTAGAGAAGATGACATCGGACAGAGACACGCGCCGTTGACAAGGACAAAAGCCGTAACCAAATCCGAAGGCGAAACTGTTGACAAACTCCAAATGTCTCCGGCATTGTTGCTAATGCACTGGGAATACAAATACCCGAAATCCAGGCAAGGCGGTCCAATGCACGTGTCTCCTCATCAAGGGCATTGGGCATTGAAAAGAGCAGGCTCAGGCGATTTTTCCATTTTGCCGCATTCTGCTTCAAGTGCGGCGGGATTTCGTTTTAGAACACGCGTAATTACAAACAAATAAATAAAGGGGAAAGGATGGGGCTGTGCCCGGAAACCGCATGTGCTGGGACCTTCAGATCGCCTTGGTCGAGCCTTCGCCACGTGTCACTAATATCCACTGCATCCCCGACAAAAGTGCGTGCACTCAGGGAAAATCAGGGAAATCAAGGAAAACTCCATGGCCATAATTGAATGTGAAAAAACTCTTACAAAAGTGGTAGAATTAAATTCACTAGGCAAATTTAAATATTTTATTTTTTAGAATTCTTTTTAAATTTTACAAATAACGAATTAGAACAATTTGATTGAACATGAATTGTACAAATAATAGGAAGGTTTGTTTGTTTTTATTGCAGTTTAATAAGGAGTCAAGTCTAGATGTAGTTTATTACACAGTCAAATTTCTATACCTAAGACCAACAAATGCTCCAAAAATAATCTGAAGTACGTGTTTTTAAAATCATTTAATGAGCGTTTAATTTTTTATTACCAATAAAACATTTACAATGGCTGCCTTAAATCTCCGACGATTTTCAGAATGAATGACTTAATGTCCAACTAAAAAATCAATCGATATGAAAAACTTTGTAAATTTTTTGGTGTGTTTTTGAAAAATCGTTTGGATTTAAACAGTTTACTCCAACGATGTTTACTTTTGGTTGGATTTTTGATGAAGGAGATTTTTGATACTGTTTAAATGGCTACAATTATTTTTTTATTTTTTGTTCAGTGTACTTGTTGTTATACATTTTTTCCCCAGTGCAGCTGGGCAGGGTTTTAGCTTTAGCTGGTGTAGCATGGCAGTTCGGTGTCCCAGTGGACCCGAGTGACGTGTGCCGGGCGACGTGCAAAAACGAGCAGAAAAATTGAATTATGCGCTTGCGGTGCTTCCTTGAACCCCCACCACCAACCCTCCCCTTAGCCCTATAGATCCTGCCCTACCCTGATCCCAAAGTCCCACCCCTTCCAATGCTCGTTTTGGGCAATCGACAAATATTTTGTTATTTGCACATAAACATATTTATCGAGTTTGGGTTTGGTTATTCTTTTCGCTTGTTTCAAATGCTAACAGAAAGTATGAAGGGGGGTTGGAGGAATATAGCTGGAGGACAGCACCCACGGGTGTTTTGTTTCACCCGTTCGCCTGTCAAAAATTGTGTAAATATGTTTATCATTTCCACTTGCCCACGGAACCGGTGCACTTAGCGCTGAGCAAACATCCTATATACACCCCGCAGTCAGGACCTCAATGTCCTGCCTTTTCCCGCGACTTGCCGGCACTTGTCGCTCAACCGCTGGCCGCGTGTCCTTCGTTAGCAGTTCTTGTGTGGCTTTCCTATTAACGGGCCTACAGCCCAAACCACCCCCTAAAAACCCCACCCCCAAAATACCAGCCTAAGCGTATCCGTTTTTGGTTTGTTTTTTCCTTCCTTCCTTCCTTCCCGCCTTCCTTCCCTTCGATTTCGGAATGGGTTTCGGCAATTGTTGCCTTCAGCTTATGTAATTTGTCATAATGTCAACAGGCGCGCAGATCACGCAGTATGAGCAAACACTTCATTCGAGAACTGATTGTCCATTGAAATGGTTAGCGAACCCATTTCAGCTAAAGCTGAAAAAGTGATTAAATAGATGACTTTTAAAAAGGGCGAAACTCCCTTTGAAGAGTCTACGAATGTTTGTTCGCTTTGTCCGAGGTCAATACTTTTTGAGTTCAAGTATGAATTATATTCCCTCTTGAATTATTCTTAAAGCTTAAAGTTATTACAAAGAGTAATAGCGTTTGGTTAACCAAATAATTCAACCAAAATCATGGACTATAAAAATAATTTTATTATTATGTTATTTAGGTTACAATTCCCACATTTTAAAATAATATTAAAAAAACCTTTTAATTTGTTTTTTGTTTACATCGTCAATGGTTTTTATTTTGCCTTCCCCTTAAGGTCTTAAAATAAATTGCTTTTCTCAAATACCGTTTTTTTTTTCTCGGTTAATTCATTTAGAATTGAGAATTTAAAATATCACATATAATTATATGCTATAAGATAGATGGCTTGATTGTTCGTGTCTCCGATCAAATGCATCTCGTTGATCAGCAAAGCCCGCATGTCCTGGTGCATGGACTGAATCTCCTCTCCAGTGGCTGAAGGATCGATTGCCAGGTGAATCTCCCAGAGGAAATCCGCAGGTGAAGGTCCGTAATAAGTTCGGATACTGGCATAGGAGCTGGTTTGTGGAAGACGCTCGTATCCAGAGGCCGTTTGATAACTGCTCTCGGTGGTGTAACCAGAAGTCTCCGAATCGGATGAGAAAAGTTGAAAACTGCTGATGGTGGCTAATGGAGCTGCTAATTGAGTTTGAGTGCATATCCTCCAGAGGTGTTTGCGATGTGTCCTCCACAACTTGTCTACTTTCTTGAGATCTGGAGCGCAGCGGTCCCAGAAGCCCTGTTTTACTTGATTCCGTCTTGGTTTCCGATTGCGATCTTTTTAATTTATTTTTCATCACGTGCGATTCCGTTTCAGACATCCAAGCACTCGGATAACATCGTTTTCGACTTGGTCCAGGAATTTCTTGACCATTTCCCCTTTCAGAGGATGAATCCTCTTCCATAACTCAACCTTACTAATCCAATTCCAGATCGTAGAGTTTTGAGAGACTAGGTTCTGAATCAGCTTTGACATCAAGGTCAGTGCTTGTGCCGATTTCCTCGGTAAAATTGGTTTGTGTGGATGAATTGAAGGTCTTGAAAATTCTGGCCAGATCGCGTCGAAAGACATTATAGGCAACCAAATTGATTTCACACATCTGTATTCAAATAAATTACCTTAAAATATTTAACATTTTTCACGTACTTACTTTTTTTTAGAATTTTGAAGTTCAGACTAAAATGGGTGCCACAAAGGGCAACAAAAAGAGCAATAAAAATTTTAGAATACGAAACGAAATCTGCGTCGACTTTGACTTAAATATGCAAGGTTTCTTTGTTTGTAATTAATACAAGATAGAAAAAAAGAGAGAATTCTGAAGCGAGTTATGTTTTTTATTTTTATAATAATAATAATTTTATAATAAATTTTCTTGGGTACCCTTAAGTTTAGTGGAACGTGTTTTCATTCTTGGGATATTGAGAGCTTTCGATGAACATTAATATACCATGCACCATCTATAAGGCTTCCGCTGGTTTGTTCAAAGGTGCAGGCCTAAAAAAAACGACTGCCTCTGGGGACATCAATATCTTATGCCTTTTCGGTGACCCCAATACCATTGGAGCCCGTTGTCTGTGAAGCATACTTTCCGCCTTTTTCATTGCTGGAAAAACAAGAATGAAGTCCCGAACGGAAGGTAAAATTGTGGGTCTATCAGAATCCCCTCCCCCTTCCACCAACGAAAGTCTGACAAACAAAAGCAGGCCCAGAGCCAAGTTGAGAAATCAGTTGATTCTGTTATTTTTCCCGGTTATTGTTGGCTTTTCGTTTCCGTCCGTCCGTCCGGCATGTACGTCGTTCTCCTTCCTGGCATGGCGTCCACATAAATCATTTTTTCGCCATTTTTCCGGATTCTGGTGCTTGGGCTGTGATGGGGAATTGTGGGGCCCTGCACATTTCCTCCTCCTGCATATTTGATGGCTTTTCTGGGTCTGCGCTTAGCATCGACGACAGCTTTTTGACTAGCCAACTGCCGGCTGGCAGGTAAGCCAAGCGACTACCTTCCATCGTTTTCCACCACCCACCACCGCACACCTCCTGATTCTTATTTTTCCTTCTTTTTTTTTTTGGCTACGTCTGATGCTCCCCCTTGGAGGGTACTTTTTTTTTTTGTCGGGGGGTTGAAGGCGAATGTTCAAGTTATGTTAAGTAAATAATGGGGCGTTCATATGACGCTGGAAATGTGTGGGCGTGGGATTTTTGTGGAGTAAGGGCTCGTCTTTCGCTATTCTTTTTTATTTTTTTTTGTACATCTAGCAGGAGGGTGTACACAGTCATGTGTGTTTTTGCAGTCAACTGTTTACTTTTATATTTCTTCGCTGCTTAATAAAATAAAATAGGAATTTCGCTTGGTAAAAAATAAACGACACGAATATGGTTGGAGTTGTCAGCTGAGAATATCAAAGACATCTGGGACTAGCTTTTGTAAGGGCTATTGTTGAGGGTTATAAAATTCAGTTGTATACAAAATGTTTGCTGTGTAGAAAAGTTTTTGATTGTAAAATATTTTTAATAGAATTCATAATCACAATCTAAAAGGTACAGTTATTTAATTTTGTTGCCAAAATTAAAACTTAAATCTTTAAATGATTTGGAATTATTTTACGTTGTTATTATAAAATATTTTCATGGAAAACTATTATTATTAAATTATTATTATTATTATTGTTAAAATATTGATTAAATTGATAATCAATTGATATTTTCCCCTGAATAATTAAAAAAAAATATGCAAATTATTAAATAAACTTTAAAAAACTAATTTTCTTTCAAATCAAAGTATTTGTGTCGCAGTAGTTTAAAACTAGTCAAAGATCTTTTGTATTTTAATAAAATATATTTATTATTTAAGCATTAGAAGTCGATTTAAGGACTTAAAAGTAAGACCAGGAGCAAAATTTATTTTGATTTTATCGTTTACGAAGGTCTCAGACTCTTTCCCGACTCTAGGATTGCTTTCCACTCACCACAACGCACAAGTTCTGTATATTTTCCTAAGTAAAAACTTTTTTCGCTGCTTTTGGAGTAAACAAGTGAAATGTATGAAAACATTGAGCATCTATATATGTTTATATATACGGATATGTATGTCTATATAGATATATATAAAATGGGGTATTCCCTCCCCCCCCCCCTTGAGTGTGTTTGTGGAGTGCCTGTGGCGGACCCACAAGACAACATTGCGTTGTTGCAATGTTGTATGTAACTAAAGTGAACTGAATATTTTTGTATTTGTGCAGCACACTTTGAGGAGCCACATTGCCCCAACTCCCCTTTCGTCATGGAAAAAAAAACACAGCCACAATTTACCAGCCACTCCCCATTTGGCAGCTGGCAAAAGCTTCAATGTTGCTCTGGCTTCTATAAAAAACAATATCCCGCAGCGAACTTTATTAAATTACACGATTTTGACAGTTAAGCAACAGCCTGCCCCTCTGCTCGCCCGAAATTCTTCCCCCCTCTGTGGAAATCATAATTTTTCTTATTTTATGTAATATGCTCGAAGCTGCCAACAAACCGGAGAGGAAACAAGAGGAACAAGGCATCCGCATCCGCATCCGCATCCTCATTTTCATCCTCATCCTCGATGCTATACCCTCTCACTCCACCGAAGGGCCTGTCTAGCAACGTGTTGGGGTTCAGAAGCTTCTTGGTATTCCTTAGGGGCCGGTTTAGGCAAATACGAGTCGAAAATGCTGGCAATAACAAAGTGAACAGAGATACGAGTTCTTATTTTATTTAATTGTTATACCCTTGCAGAGAGTTTTACGATTTTTCTTTTTCACCAGCACTTAGCAATGCATTGAATAAAGAATATGTATAAATTTCAGATACTTGAAAGAGTCGTATGAGAAGTCTTTGTTTTGTTTCTTGAATCTACAGTTTTTGATGATGATATTTTTTGAGACATAAACATTACAAGCTGGTAAAGCTTCTTTTCGAATTTATAAAAATTAAATACAAATAGTAAAAACAAATAATAAATAAAAATCTTTGCAAAAAAAAACTAAAAAGTACAGCTCATTTGAAATATTTTATAATATTTTTTTTAGTTTTAGAACGAAATAAAAATAACAGTAAATACCCACATGGGCAAACATACAATTTTAAATGTTCTCTAAATATAAAATGAAATAAAATAGAAGTAAATTTTAAGCAAGTGAAAACATTTAGCCAGGGTATTTAAATTACTGCCAAATAAAAGCAATCTCCCTCTCGTTTTTGTTATTCTTTTATTTTTTGAATCCAAAATCCTGGCAATGGTAACCGAGTTGATGGAACATTTGCGTGGTTTTTGGCCCGCAGGCGTTGGCAATTGAAGGGGCTGATGGTCCAAGGGAGTGGTAGTCCATGGTAGCCGCCACGGTTAGCTACTTTCTGTTCTGTTTTTATCATTCCGCAATTAGCGCACCCATGTCCGCTCCCGCTTATCATCGTCTCCGGAGTCCGGACTCTGGAGCAGTAGCTCCGGAATATCTTTTTGCTGGTGGTGTAAATATTTGAACGGCATTTCAGTCGATACCTTGAACGTTGATAAGACTTTACCCAGCCGCGATATCTGAGTATCTGGGTGGGTATCTATAAATACGCAACGTGGGCATCCTACTCGTTTTCTATTTTCTATTTTCAGGTGTGCCTGTATCTTCGAGACCGTATGTTTCTGCTGCGGTTATCGTCTATATCGACTATATCGTCTGTACCTGGTCTGGTACAAGATTTGCCCATTGAGAAGGCAACACAACACCGTTGTTGACACTCTGTTTCACCGCTTACAAGGTGCCTACCTTGTGCTCACGTAGAAACAACACACACACACACACCGAATGTACCAAATTGATAAGGCCAAAACCAAAACATGAAACAGAAACTGTGTTCCGAAAGAAGTACGAGTATCTGGTTGTTCCTACCAACATGTTTGTTCAGAGGGGAGAAGAAGTGATTTTTATGGTTTTATTGGTATTGCAGGTCTTCGAAATGTGTAGTCATCTACCATCTACCCCAGCAGCGTTAAATGAGGCCTATTAACATGAATCCGCCGGATAATGCACACAATTTTTCTATTCATAGAGTCCACCCCTGAGAAGTGGCACTCCCACTTCCGAATTTATTTCAGTTTCAGCCACCCCTTTTGGTGGCGGTCCTTTTATGCTCTTATTTTATCACTGATTATTTTCCACATCGCTATGCTCTTTGTCTCGATTCCGGGACTCTTTTGTCCGAAGCATATCTAAACAGGTGGTCCCAGCAGGTGGCTATAAAGCCAGGACCCTTTGTCTGCGACCACCATCCTCGAACCAGCGCTCCTGTCCATTTATGCAGTATTTACCTTTCAATCAAGCCGGGTATATAGTTGTTTGGATTTTTGATTCCATCTTTTTGTGTTTTGCCTCCTTTGGCCAGCGAAGTCAACCGCACACTATTAGCAACACAAATCAGAAAAAACAGGCTTTGAGAGATCGATGCTATAACCAAATTAAGGGTGTTTATAATTCACAATAACTCATATATATATATATATATATATGTGTTCAGCAATCATAGAAACAAAAATGTTGTTACAACAATTCTAGTCTATTGAGTATGCAAAATCACCCAATAAGTTCCTTTATATCTTTATAGTTTGAAAAAAAAACTTTTGGTTTAAAAATAACACTTTAAATTTATATTGATACTTGTTATAGTGTATTAGCTTTTTTAACACAACGCTACCAAAACTTAAGCTATATGTTTTTTTTTGGGATTACTTAACTTTAATCTATTCAAGTTTTACTTTCGGATTTTCATTTCGCAGTTCATTTGCTTTTATTGGATTTTGATACTTAAAAATAACAAATAGCTGTGTAAAAAAGTGATGCCTAATGCAATCTTAAAATCACCTGAAAGTGTCTGCCAGACAACTAAAATTATATGCTTAGATGTATTCAATTTTATTTAATTTTGTTGCCAGGGAACTGATCGTTTGAATGAGTCACGAACTAAGATCGAGTAATACACTAATTTTAGCTGAAATTATCTTTTGGGTTTTTCGCTAGTTTAAAGATAATCGCATCACAGACAATGCTAGAAAATCGAAGTGTTATTATTGGAATTTTTACAAGCGTTTCACGTCTGTATATGCTGGAAATTTTGTCATTATAAAGCAATCCAATTCCCGATATGTCATTTTCAACAATAATAGCCACGATTAGTTAACTTATCACTAGTTTCAAGGAGAGTTTGATTTCAATGCAATCAGAAATGCCGTCGGAAAGTGTATAAGAGTCGACAGATACGTTTGGGATGAGCCATGTGGTCAAGTTGCAAAGTTCGACCAGTAGACAGTGAACTCACCCACACGGAAATAGCAAAAAATAGATGGCAGATTTGCTTTTTGTTTTGATTTCGGAACAGAGAACAGTCGGCAGTCAATCCTACGAGTATGGCCACTTCTAGGGGCTTATCGGGCTTACGGAATGATAAGTTAAGTTTTGCCTAACCCTTACCGCTCTCATTGAACCGATCACAACAGATAAGTGTCACTCGAGACCTATACAAACAGGATCGAGAATAGAGTGTTATTGATGACTGTGTCGACTTTATAATACCCGCAAGTTATTGCTTAACTATTTAAATTTAAATGATTATCACAGTAGGGAATCAAAAATGTCCACTTTTGATCTTAATATTGGATTCAAACTATAACAACTAATAACAAAAATAAAAAGTAAGGATTTTAATATTTTTTTATTAAAAAAAATTATTATTCTACTTGGAATAGTTTGATGTTTAAGCTACCTTACCTTTGTTTTTTTTTTTCAAATTGAAGTTTAGGTATTGAACGAAGCACATAAATCAATAGCGTTTACAACCTTTTATATGATTTTAAAACCCAAATGGTTTTTGTTTGAGCATCCAAATAGAATTTTTTTAATTGCCACAAAATATGAGGTATGGGAAAAAGGAACATAGCACTCGTAGAAATACGCTTAATCGTTGAGCACTTTTTCACTGGGTATATAGGCAACCAAAACATTAGGCATCCATTTGCTGAGTTTCCCCAGGCCTTCTTCAGTGGGTTGTTTGTCCGGACATCTAAGAAGAGCCGCTGTAGGTTCTGTAGCTGTAGCTGTAGTGTAGCTGTAGCTGTATTTGTATCTGATTCGGTTTCTGTTTCAGTTTGCCGTAATATTTACACAGTTTGCTGAACTACTTTCGAACGCAGCCAGCGAGCACTTGAAAGTGTCAAACAAATGTTGTATAACCATAGCGATGGCCTAACCCTCAGTTGGCCCGGGGCACGCCGGCTATCTCTGGAAGGGATCGGGGGAAGGGGCAGAGAGAGGGCCAGATGGGGCTTACGGAGCACTCCAAGACCTGAGCTCCCTCGAGTGGCCATATAAATGTGTGGCACTGATTGCGCCTCGAGTTGCTGATTGGGCCAATCCAAAAGCAGCATAAAGCTTATAGAGTACAAATACTACAACTGCTACTACTTGGATTTAAGTCCCATATAATCGTTTTATAAATCTAGAGTAAAGTTATTTATAGGCTTTGAAGTCACCGGCAGTGCAGTTGCTATCGGATGTTTGTCTAAAAAGGTGGATTGCAGTTGACCCAGTAATCCGAATGTGGCACCAGATAACAACCCCCCCCTCACCCCCTTCCTAACAGCCAAATCGAAAATCTCAAGCTGGCAAATAGATAAATGGGTTTATTTCCCCAAACACATGACACCCGGAGTCTCAAAGTCTTGCGATTCGCAGCACATTTCTGTGACCTGGAGCTGCTGGCCATTGACTTGAGCGTATGTCGCAAATTATTCGATGCTGAAAGCGTTCACTGAACAAAATGATTTTATTGCATGAGCCTTGGCCACTTGAAACCATCCGCCCATATGTTGCCATTTGTGACAAAACTGCACCAGACACGCCAAGTCCAAAATACATACAAAAGGGAGGAAGTGGAGGATCAGGAGGTCCTGAAAGTCAGCAAAGTCGAGAAAATCGGAAAAGTCGGGGAAATCGGGGTGGTGGAAGCTGGTGCGGCTGTCGTTTGTTGTCGTTAATGCCCAATGGGTGGCAAATTGTTTTTTATTATCGCTCGGGCCGTGGCGAGACAAGTTGGGTGGGATTGTGGGCTGGGCCTTCGGATTGAATTTCTCCGGCCAAAAGGAGTAAAGCGGAAACGAGTCCTTGTCCTCTCCACCACCCTTCTCCCCATCTCCCCTGTCGATTGCGTGAATAAAACTTTAATGGAACGACACAAATCCCTGTTTGTTGGCAACCCTCGCCCCACGTCTCCCTTTTGGTGTTTCTAATGCAAAGTAATTGAGTGCGAAAATGCCGTCAGTTTTGTCAGAGGTTTTTGTGGCTGGTGCTTGAATTTTTGATACTTTATGTCCCCGGCACATCTACACGGATATGAGCAGGCATAAAGAATGCACTCCAAGTGCATTCCGCTCCCAGTTGCCAGCACATTGGGGAATCATTGGGAGCACAGCAACGGAAAATAAAAACTGCAAAGCCGAGAATGCTTAAGTGAACTCCAAATGGTCAAACTACTTTAGGCAGTGAGAAAAAAAAAACACTAGTTTTAGAATAACAAAAAGGGAAACTTCTAATTAAAATTTAATTTGATTCAGTTGAACTTGTTAATTTAAATGAATTTGGCTTTTAATTTATGGTATTTATGGCAAATATAATGAATGTTTTTCGAGGTGGCAAGAAAAATTATTGCTGATAATTTTATTTATATATATACTTTATATTTATATCTAAAAATCTAAATAAAAGTGATAACATTTCTTTAAGTTGATTCAATTTGATTTAATCTATGGCCAAAATTTTCAAAAGTAAATAAGTAATGAAGCCTTATACATTTTTAAATGTTAAACAACAAAGTCAAAGTTCGATTTCGACTTCGTTTTTATTGTCCGATTTTTAATAAAACTTTGTTTTTCTTTCCTATTAAGAGCTTTTAAATATTTTGGCATGTGTAGATGTGCAAGGGTTGGTCTGGTGGGTGGAAATGTTGTGATGACCTCTGGGTAGACATGCAGTTGGGTCACCATTGTGGGCGTGTCAGGACATTCCGAATTCTCTGCCACAGGGAGGTCACGTAAATTGGTGATTGCAGCGGGCCATTGCACGTCTCAATTTTTTGTTTGCCGAATCTCAACTGAGAACTTGCAGCTAAGTTCAGTTTATGGCATTTACTCTGAAAAGGGCGTTGGGCGGAATGGTGTGGGCGTGGCGGACTGCGGACGTGACCATGCAGTTACGGCAGTCGAAGGGGCACAGATTGAAAGTATTTCTCTGGCTTGCAAAGTGAATGCCGAGAGTCTAGAACTTTACTTTATTTGTCACGTGAAGGAACGTTCATAAAAATAACTCATAAATCGTAGAAAATTTTTATGTCCATGATGTAATAATCAAATAGTAATACACAAATTTCAGGGATAATCAAAATGCATTTAAGTTGAGTTAGGCGAAAAATGCGATTGAACTATTTGGGAATTAAAAAGAAAAATAAATGTTATTTTAATTAAAATTTTCTTAGTTAGAAATGGAGCAACAAAATACAAAAAAATGTGATTGGTTTAACCTATAAAAATTCTTTCTTAGCAGTTATTTTAAATTATATTAAACAAAGCCACAAAACGGTGAAAGTAAAATGTTATCCATTAAAGAGATGCTTAAAAATTTTGGTCCAAATTGAATCCGCATTCGCAATATTTCCACTCCTTTGCACCGAGATTTCTAGCGTCCTTTTCGAGCGCACATTGTGCGTTTCGGGCCCCTTTATAAATATGGCGACGTCCATTTTTGTGGCTGATAATTCAACAACAGGCAGGCAGGCAGGCAGAAATAGCTTTTTGCTTCCTCGATTTTCCGTCGTGCGATTCTGGAGTTCTCTGCAGTTTACCCCACATCCAGACCCTGGCCAACCATTTTCTGCGCCATCTTGGCTTCATCAAACGCACACAAAAGACCATAAAGGCAAAGCCAAGATAATGGAGCACAGCACAGTCGAGTAGAGTCGAGCTCCGAGGAGCAGGCAAATAAAATGGGCACCAAAACGAAGTCGTTAGAGCAGATGTACACAGCAGAACCACCCATTCACCCATCCACCCACCCACCTAACCCCCAACAATGGCGGGCTAAACCAAACCCAACCCCAACGATTCTATAGCTACCATCCCAATCCCAACCCCAATCCCACCCACACCTAGGACGTTTTGTGCCAGCTTCAAAGGAGGAAATCACCCCAAGTGTGTATTTTTATAGAGACCGCAATAAACCTTTTTCTTCTGCCATTTTTTGTTTTTTTTTTTTTGTCTGCTGCGCCCACTTTTGGTTCTGATACACTCAAACCTAAATTTAATGCATTTTTAAGAAAGTTTTCACCTAGTTTGTCTTAAAAAATAACATTTTATTACATTTTATGACTTCTCTTTTTACAAAACAGTTCGTTTTCGTTTTTAGGTGCTTCGGTATTCACAAAATACTTGTTCTAATAGCTGATTTGGAATTTCCTATGATTTTGAAATAATGATTTAAAATTTGTCTTTTACAAGTTCAAAATAAATAAAATTTTGGTCATATATCTGCTGCACATAAAAATGCTTATGCAAATGTAGTTCCAAGACAGTTAAATAAAAAAGTACTTTATCAAATAATGGTTTTACAATGTTTAATATTATTTCAAAAACAGAAAACAAAGATTTTTGGACTACAAAAGTTGTAACTAACGTTTTGCTTTAAGTAATCTGTCAACAGATTTGTAGATTATTTTATTAATGAATTTTTTTTGGGAAATATTTTGTTTAAGAATGTTTTTTGGACATTTTTTTGAGAATATTTATGAAATATATTTGATTTGAAAATATTTTTGAAGAATAGTTTTTTAGAGAACATCTTATTTGGTTTTTTAAATATCCAACGAATTGCTTGAGTGCACAAAGAGGTTATGTGGGACCTGACATGCCCGTTGGTTTCTGCCACAGCTTGATGAAGTTGCAGTTGAGACACAATACGGAGGCGGACTGGCCCAAGACCACCACGGAGTATAAGAGGAGTGGAACAGCCGTCCATAACCATAAAGGCGGCTCAACGAGGCGGAGGCCGACCCGATTGATGATGGTTACCAAGCTGGGTGGCACTCAAAATGGGAAATGCGAGGAGGACCAGTGGACCTCCCATTGCTGACATCCGGACATGGGCCTGTCGTTGTCGCCTATTCCTCGCAGCTCCAGAATTTTTCCGCCCGTAAACCTTTTTTTTTTTTTTGTGACGTTTTACAGCTACGGTCAAGGGTGCCGGTGGTCGTTTGGTCAGCTTGCTTCTCGGACTTGACGCTTCAATGGCTGCCAACGGGCGTGCGCCTTTTGTTTGCCAGCAAAAAATACAAAAAAAAAAAAAGAAATGAAAACTGAAAACAGAGAAATATCAGCAAGCGAACAAAATGTTTTTTTTTTTGCAAAGTAGCCGAAAGCCAAGCGCACTACAAAAGATTCAACAAAAAAAGAAAATAAAAACTGAAAACAGAAAGACTGAAACAAGAATGAAAAATACTGAAAATAGGAAAATGTGTGTGGCGAGTGGATCCCATTGTTTAATGGCCGTCAGATGGAATGTGCGCCATAAATTGAAAAGTTATTGTGTTGCACGGCCCGCAGTGCGCCCTGCCACGCCTTCGTTTCTCGCCCCATAGCCCCGCCCTCACTGCGCCCTTTTTTTCCTGGTCCAATTGTCCTGACAACCAGTTTTTGCTCTCAAATTGTTGAACCAACATATTTGACAGTTCATTTTCGGTTTAAGCCAAGAATTTAATGCAGTTTCTCGATGGTTTTGGTTTTAGTGGTTTATTTCTGTGACCGGTTATTTAGAAACATTTTTATTGTGCAATAAATTGATTTAATAAAGCATTTAAAAATTTTTGATATTATATTACATAGTTTAAAGCTAAAACCTCGTTAAGTTTTTAAAAAAATTACAATATCAGATCGTTTTATTAAAATATCCCTAAATATCAATTAGAAATTTAATATAACTGTTTTTTGTTATTGATATTTTACAAGATCAAAGTTAACCAAAGTTAACTTAAATAAAAACATAATTAAATATTTTAAAAAGAACACGAGAAAAAGTAAAGACAATATAGGCAAACAAAGAATGACTCTGTGGCATTATGTTATGTATTGAGAATGAAAAGAATCATATTTAAAATAACCCCTTGATAAGAATTGAAAGTAACAAAACATTTAAAAGACAATGGAAATTTGCTTTAACCACAATTAACAAATTGCATAAATGGCAAAGAAAAACACAACCAGCAACCCCACAAATGTCCTGCCCTAGAAAACGTAGAGAAGGTAGAAAACCCTTTCACAATGACTTAATCAGACTGCCGAGTGCTTGGAAAGGAAACGGAATATGAAACAAGTGCATAAAGTAAATTATAATAGGCATAATAAAAAAGGATCTGCTGAAAGCCGGGGCAAACATGTCGCAGCGCTTAGCTGCCACTTACTTTGAATGCCCAAGAAAGGTGGGGCAAGAATGGGGGGCAAGGACACGGCCATAAGTGCTCACGGCCCGGAATTAAAAGCAAACGCATTAAAAGGTGCCCAAAAAGACTTTCACCTTGGCAAATGGCGGCAAAACAGGCGACAAAATGGCCCAGCTGCAGATGGGTTTTTTTTTTTTTTTTTTGTCTTGGGGTTTGGGCCCCCTGCGTCCCGGTGACTTAATATTGCATGAGCTGATGGTAGCTGGTACCCAGTGTATCTGGTAACCGGTAACCGGAGAGCATGGCGACCACACGACACCGGCAACATTTTTAATTATGAAACACTAAAAGTGGCAAAGCCAAAGTGCAACACGCCGTCGGTTGGGGCACGGCACGCGCTAATGGAGGGGAGTCCGGATTCTCAGCACTCCGGACTACGGACTACGGACTCCGAAGTGGGAGTTCTGGGGGCCATTGCTATTAACTTAAACGCCTCTTTGCCGGTTAATGGAAATGAACCTGGTCGTCGTCGCAGTTGCCGGAGATGGGCAGTTATCTGGTTAAGACAGCTTTAGGGTGCTGAGCACACGCATTTCAGGTGCACTGTAGAAAAAAGGTGCTAAAGGAATGCGAGGATTGTACATTGAGATTTAAAAATACTTTAAAATGGTGTACACAAGGCCGATTATGGTTTTTAAAAACAACGAATTTTTTAACCATAAAAGTAAAGACTTAATTGCCAACAGAAGTAAACTTCAGATAAAAGATATAATCTCGTTTCGTAAAAATGATTCGTCTTCTTCAGTGTACAAAAATCTATTTGTTAAACGAAATTATTCAATTAAACAATTTATTTTTACTTTTACGAATTTCTGACAAACATAATTTAATTTAATTTTTTTATTTTTTATAATTACTTTTATTTTTTAAATGTCTTTCATTGCTATAATGAAAAATTCAAAGACGTTCTTTTGTTAAAAAAGCTTAAGGTAAAAAAAAATCATAAATGTTTTACAAGAAAATGTCCAAATATATATATATGATAAATATGAATGTCCAATTAGTGCACTAAAAATTATGAAATATATATTTTTGACTTTGTATTTAAAATAGATGATTTTGTTAATATATATATAGACATAACATTTTATAAGTGTACCGGTGAAAGAAGGCTTCGTGTTAACACGGCCAAATTGCGGAGGTGGCCTCCGACCCGTTTCCGTATTGAGTTACCATTTAATTGCAGGCACGTGTGATCCGCTTTTAACGTGGCTAACAAGTCAAGTGCGTGGCTCGCACCTACGAGCTGAGTCCTCGCCACTTTGGCACAACTCAACGCCACTTTGAAAAGCTAAAGCGAAACCTAAGTCGCGTCTAAGCCGCACGCGTTTTTCCCGGAGTTTCCACGCGGCTAGAATTTCCATATGACGATGACGATGACGATGAGGATGATAACTATCCGAGTAGGGTTGGGCCCAGGAGTCGTAGAGTTCCAGTCGCGTGTCCGGGATGATGAGTCCACTTAGCGAGTCGAGGGTTGCAGTTGCTTCGCGCCCCCAAAACAAAACTGACTCATCTCCGGTTACAGGAGGTCTGGAGTTATATTTTCTCCTTCTTTTTTTTTTATTGCTGCGTTTGCTTTAGTTCAATATATCGATGACTGGTTCAAGTGATTCCCATCTCCGTGCGGACATATAGTATAGTACTGACATGCAACAGTTGAAACAGTCCTGCTGACTGAAAACTCGACAACGATTTTCTCGGGGGTTGTTCTGCTGGGCAAATTGATTAAGGTCATTATGCAGTTGGGTAGACGGTATACGGCAGCAGCAGCGAACCGACACCGACACTGACACTTAATCCCAGCGGCATAATCAGCAACATATTGCAGCAAAAAGCTTCGCCATGAAAAGTAGCAAGTTTTTGTTTTCACCAACAAATTTGTAGCACCCTTGGAGGATTGCACAGTTTTTGGTGGGTTCAAAAGGTTAAGCACCAAGCCGTTCTTTTTATGGCTTACCCATTTTAGTTTCACCATAAACTTGCCTGCTTGTCTGCCTGCCTGTCTTCACCTGGCGAGAATAGAGGGAGTGTCCTGGAAACCAGTTTTCCTCTAACCCGGGCGCTCCCTTTCGCCGTAAACCGGATTATTCATGAGGTCAGTGGGCATAGGACCCCAAATACATCCAAAATCCTTGGACTCTGGTACTCTTACTTGCTGACAAGTGACATAAACGATCGTAGCAACAAGTGAGGAGGACATACCCAAAAAAAAAAAACCAAAACCTGTTCAATTTCGGACCGAAAACCAACCATCCACTCAAACCCATCCTGTAACGCCCCCTTAAATGCTGCAAATGCTTTTATTACATTAAAAGCATTAACATTAACGGTATGTAGAGCAAAGTACCCCCGAGTTTCGCCAATATGTCATCAATGCGCCCGTCGCGTTAACCCACGACTGGTGCTGCGCATTGTTAACACCCAGCGTATCCAGATCCTGGGGTGGTGTCCTTAAATATGGAGAGGCAATGAATATTTTCGTGTGTATGTAAGTGTGTGTGTGTGGACCTCTGAAAACAAACAGCGGGATTTTGTCATAAACGAGAGCTCAACGGCGGTCGCTTGGATATTCCTTTCTTATTTGTATTTCCCGAGTGGAGTGAACACTGGGCTGCAGTAGCTGCAATACTTGCTACAATTTTAAATGAAAAAAACAATTTCACCTACATTTTATTGGTTTCCAGTGCCCATTTTTCTGCAGTTATCATACAAAAAAAGTTTTTAAAAACTTTGATTCTAAATTGTTTTTTCCAAAAGGGCTTAGCAAGTGATCGCAGTAGGATGATTAGTTGTTAAAATTTTATTTGATTAACGAGTTTTAACAAAATTTGTTTGGTCTCCAACTCCCATATCCAAGTCATCTTTTCTGAAATATTTATTGTATTGATTTGCTCAGGTAATATGTAACGAAGGTTGCAATAACTGGTTATTGTTTTAAATTGCTAAAATTGCTAAAATTCTGAGTTTCCAATAAATTTGTTTTTTTTTAAACACTAGAGAGAGTTTTTTTTAGACTTTAAAACCTTTTAACTGACAAAATGTTACATTATTCAACGACACCTTAAAAAAGATTTCTAAATTGGTTGATTAATAACTCTGGTCGAGATAAAATTTTCGTGACTTCAAGATTTCACGCATCGGGATTTGTTTATGATTATATTTTAGCCACCTAGAAGTTAAATAAATATTATAGCATATTTGCAATGTAAGTCCTAACCACTGTGCCACTCAGAACTTGACTTTGTCAATGAGGCAGCTCCGAGTCAGCCACGATCCCAGCCTGTTCGAGTTCTATTGTCCACCACCCTTCGTTTCGTCTTTATTTAACTTTGTCGAATTGATTTCGTTAGGGCAAGAACAACAACCACAACAGCTTTGAGGGGAGGGCAGTGGCAGGACGAAGGGGGGAAGGATGTGGGCCAGGATACAGGCAACACCCTCAAACAAGAGCGCTTTCCTTTGGCTGAGCGGCTGCTGCTCCTGCTGGTCCTGCTGGTCCTGCTGGTGATGTTTCCATTTGTACAAAATAGAGCACTTAACGGGGAAAACTGCAAACAAATTATTGCACTTGCTGTCACCAGACTGACTCTGTGTGCGAGTGCCCCGCCCACTGGAATCCTTCGCCCCCTCCACACTATATATATACCCATACCCATCCATATCCATGGCTGGCTGGCGCTGCATACACTTAAAGGATTACAAGCGGATCTGTCGCTTGTTTGCCGCTAAATGGACGCATTTACCCGTTTTGCCCATGGCATGGTGGGTGGTTGGGTGGATGGTTGGAAGGGTAGATGGGTGGGCGGTGGATCACAATAGCCGGCGCTTTTTATGGCCAATGAATAGATGAATGAATGCATGACAAACTGACTGGATGACGGACTGACTGGCTGGCTGACTGAATGAGTGCGGCTCTGCGGATGCGGAGGCTAAGGCGAAGTTACTTAATGGATTTGGTTAAGTGCTGCATTGACATTTTGATAAATGCTTTGGAACAGATGCGTTGCCAGTGGTCCCGCGTTTAAGGCTCGACTCCCGCGAAAGCTTAAAAGGGGGCGTTGCCAGGCCGGCGCTCCCATCTCCCATCTCCCAACTTATTCAGGACACCGTCGCTGCCTTATGATAAATAGTTTGCCACTCGACGGCCCAAGGAAAAGCCACCCCCATCTATTTGGACTTTCTTGAGTCAAATCTATTGACCGGAAAAATGTTCTAATGGTAGAGCAATTTAACAAAAATATATCTATACCACTCATATTTCATTGCGGTAGGCAGACAACCATTAGAAGAGGTATTAAAATATATTGTTTCCATATAAAGTACAATTACCAAGCTTTATTTGTCTTCAGTTATGTTATGTTTTTGAAATTGTGGATAAATTATGCTTTGAAATGGTAATTACCTTTTCATTGAAAAAAATTATTTTAAATTTATATTTAATTTTAATTGGTTTTTGGAATTGTTGCTTATCAATAATATGCCTGCTACTTTTTTTTCTGTTGACAAAAACTCAATCAATCAGTAAGTCTAAGTCGTTCTGGTTGCTTAAATATTTTTTGCTCTTTAAATTTATAAACTTTAACGAAAACGTATTCATAAATTAAAACGAAAATATCAACATGCAATAATATTCAACATATTTATGGTTTTATTTGTCGTATTTATAATTAAAACTAGAATACACGCTGGATATTTTTTCAGGGTTTCAAACGTTTTTAGATCTCTATAATAATTTGTGTTTATGGTATGTTAAAAACAGTCCACCACCTAATATTTGTCTTTAGTTAACCAACCTCATATAATAAAGAACTAATGTTCTAAATAATCCACCACCAATTATTTGAATTAACCAACCTCTAATTGCATGTTTTGGCGATGATGCGCTTACCATTTAAAGTTCCTTGGAGCCTACTTATCTCTCAAGGTTTCCCCCTTAGTCTACATTGACCTCTTTGGTCTTGAGTAACTTTTGTAACTTTTTTAATGTCTTCCGCAGTCAAATCGCTTTATATCCCACCCGCAAATCAACCCTGAATAAAGTTGAGTGTCAATTTTTTTGTACATTGCTGCCCCCAAATGGCGAAACTTTTTGTTTCGTAATGTTGTTTTTCAAGTACCGCCTAATTAAATAATATGCGGTGGCCATAGCCTTCGTGTCCTTTTGCCTGGACAACGAGTCCTTGCAGATGACGTCCTGCTTTTCCTATGCAAAGTGACGACGCGTGCAATGGCTCAGCCCCCAAATTGAAGACAAAGTCAAACCCTGCCCTACTAAAAATTGACTAACTTTATGGAAGTAGACATACCCTTAAATAACTGGTACAAAAAATGTTTTTTATGATACGTGTAGTTGAAATTAAAACACATAAAAAATGTGTTTATTTTTTTTAATTGCTTGAACAGATCTAAAATGTTTTCAGTATCTAAATAATTAAACTAAATAAATATTTGGAGACCTCAGAGTCCACAAAAATAACGTTTTTTTTTGTGAAAACAAAACTGTTATCTTTATATTATATTTTGTATTGTTTTTTAAGTTATATCCATAGTAAGTACCCTTTGAGAGGGCATGTAAAATAAAAGGGCAAAGTCAAAGGGGCCGGCGCATAAAAATGATGGCGAGGACGAGTGCGAGAACGACGCCACCGCGCACAATTTGAATCCTAATGGATGCGTGCGTCGCGGCAAACGAGTGGCACGCACGCGATGAACCGAAGGCACAGCTGGCGGGGAATGCCGTGTCCTGGACTCCTCGGGTCCTGGTGTCCCGTCCCGTCTGTTTTCCCTTTTTTTTTGTATGTTTTTTTTTTTCAGCCCGGGCTATGGCGGAGGTGTAAAGTTCACGTGTGCCCACTTACCCAACCCACGGAGCGATGCCGTTTTATTAATGCTTTTGGAGTGCTTTCAATATTTTATCGCGCATTTTGCTCTATGACTTGGGTCGGTTCGGTGCTTCCTGGCAGGAGCAGGATGTCTATCGTTACTGGTCGTCCTTTCCCATCCTTTATTTTTTACCCCTTTCGAAGTGCATCGAGCGTTGCGTAATAACTTTTAGTTGGTCACTTTGCGGGAGGTGGCCCGTGGCATATAAATAGTGGCCCAACCTCAACCTCAACCCATTCCCGATCCGGCCCACTATTATGATTATGACTTCGAGCTGCCGACTCTTTATCTAAATGGGTCTTTTGTTTGCCTATGCGCGGGGTCTAATGGAAGAGGTGGAGCTATATGGCTATATTCTGTCCATGCCATTCATGTTGATTATGGTCATTTGCTGTTTGGAGTTGTCGAGTTGCAAGTGGTGGGCACTCGTACCTGCCATTCTAGTGGAAAGGCTCAATTAAGTTGTCAATCTAATTAGTTCGAAAGGATCTGAACAGATGTCAGCACTGGCCAAATAAAAATGGTCATCGATCTGGAGCAAAGTTAATTATATCAATAGGATTGCATCTACAGAGGCTAATTTATAAAGTATTATACTGGTACAATTTTTTTTGTAACAATTCATACTCGAAATTTGGTCATGTTTACCCAGGACTTGGCTCTTTTCTTTGCATTAGTTGGAAAATTAATTTTCTTTCTATGCTGCTTGCCATTGTGTGAATGTTTTTTTTTCTCCAAAAATGTTGTAAGCTTTTAGAGACAGCTAAACCGAAAGGAAACAAAAAGTCTAGATAAATTATAAACCGAACAGTATGGAGGAGTAAGCTGCCAAGCATTAGAGTGGTGGCAACGCTTTTAAGTTTTAACGTTGAGGCAACACGACAGGCTAAAGTCGCCAGGGGACTTTTGGCCCACGCGTTGCAACGGCAACTACTACGGCAAAGCCAGCAGCTTGGATCGAAAAACGGAGAGCAGGATATAGCCAAGGGTACACTTTAAAAAGAATAATATATTCCAGAAGGCAGAAAAATGATTAAGGGGTGACACCATACTGACGTTTCAAAGAATTTATTTATTATGTACTGCGAGGTGTCTCGTTTTGGTTGATAGGGTTCCAAAAAAAATATGGCGATGATTAACTATTTTAATATTAAAAGATTTTGTAATTTGGAATGTAATTAAAAAAAGTTTTTCTTTCATGTTCCTTAGCTGGTGTACAATCATTTTGACTGAAAGGAGTTTTTTTTTATTGAATATTTTTTTATGCGTTATTCTAGAGCTACAGCTGTTTTTGCTGCAGGCAAGTTGTTTTACGGGGCGTGCCCGCAACCCTTAGAGCACCATCTACAGGAGTGTGGCTGTTGTTGTTGTGGGTGGTTTGATGTATTACCGTTACCGACTGACCACCCACTGACCACCCGCAACTCCTCACCCAGGTTGATGAGCATTTTGTCTTTCGCCCGCTGCGATTAGGCAACAAGCTTGGACAGAAATGAACCGAGTTGTAGAGTGCGTGCTTGCGTAGGTCCATTTTCAGAAGTTTTGGGTATATGTATGAATTTTGGAAAACCCTGTCTCTGCGTGCCTGATACCTGCCCTTATAGCGGGGATACCGAGGGAGTGCGATATGCTTACACGAAAAAGAGCTGCTTTTGGGTTCTGCTAGACATAATCCCAGCTTTGGCTGCCTTTTGCCCGTTGCCAGCATATTTAAACTCCCCTTCGGGCCCAGAAAATCCTGGTGTCCTGCTGCCCAGATAATGCTTAGCGACAAGGATGAATTTATATATAGATACATATATATCTGTTTGCCTGCCTGCGTATCGCTCAATTTGCCTTCGATTGCCAAGCCGCCATTTTACCCGGGGCAGCCATTCAAAAAAGTCCCTTTTCTTTTTCGCTCTTTTTGTTGTGTTCCTGTTGTCGAGTCCTGACAACGTCGCTGTCGGCTATGAATTTGTATCGGTTTTCTTTTATTTGGAGAGCACAATTGTACTATATGCTTCAATTCTTGCGTTGTTGTCAATATGGTTGCGAAGTCCCCAAGAAGTAGACTACGAATATTTTAGCTAAGTTGCACATAAGTAAGGACACAGAAAATAAATAACTATAAGCCTCAAAAAAGTTTTCCTCTTTCTTCGATTAGAATAGTATGAGTGAGATGTAAAACATAAACCTGGCGTTTATGTTTTATTTTTAACTTCCGTTTCAAACAACATTTATTTAAGATTTATTAAAAACAAATCGAACCAAATAAATAATGTTTGGCTGTTTAAAATTAATTTTTGTTTAGGACTCTAAAAAACAATGTAAATATAAAATGAACTCCCAGCAATTTATTTTTAAGATAAAAAAGGTTTCAGTGTAACATGCCATAGTGAATAAAATCTGAGAGCCAGAAATAACTTAAAACCGAAAAAAATAACGATATTTCAGCCAGACTGTCAAGTCAAATTACAAAGAAGAGCCTTTAAAACGTGCAAAAGTCCGAATGCCAAATGCGAGTGTGTGGGAATTGTCGTTTGCGTGTATGAGTGTGTAGGTGTTGCTCCCTTTGGCTACGCATGTTTTGGCTTTTGGAAAATGGCCGAGACGAAAGAGACCGAGCGCTTGGACCACTTGGCAGCTTATAGGCGTCCGTCTCGTCTCGACTCACCAACCGACTGACGGATGCACTGAGAAAAATGACAGTTTAAAGTTGGTACGATATCATATCATAAAGTACAACCAACAATTTTTTAAAAAGAGGTAAGGCAAATAGAATTCATACTTTGTTTTATTTTAAAAAAGGAAATAAGTAAAGTATAATAGTTTTTAAAAGGGAAAAATAAATCCTTTTAAAAAAACTGTGCATATTTTCTAAGAGTCCAAAATCTAAACAAAGAAATTGTTTGCTGCTAATTATAGTCTAGAAAAATGTTTGAAATATATTTATGGTTTTCAGAACTATCATTTTTGTATACTTCCTATAAGTTACATAAACCACCTTCACAGCAAGAAAATCAAAACATTGAGAATTTTAAATCATTACTAATAAAAACTGAATATAATGCTGATATTGAAAATGCCATTAACACCTAATACAGATTGACGAGCAATTTAAAACATATTTCTCCATGTGGTTTTTAAGGGGGGTGTGAGGGGAAGAGGGGTCAGGGGTCAGGGGTCTGAGGTCTGGGGTTTTCGGGTGGCAGGTGCGCAGATGTTGCTCTCGATCAGCCGGTCGGTCGGAGTCAGTCAGTCAGCTATTTAACGGCTTTAAGGTCATTTTAACAGTTACGAAACAATGACACAACAATAAGCAATGGCAGCCAAGTGCGCACATCTACATTAACACACACACGCACGCACACACATACATCCGTACACATGCAGGCAGGATATGGCTGGATGGAAGAAAAGGAAAGAGCAAAACTGCAGTTCAAAACAATATAAACATATTTATGTGTATTTTTAGTACCGTACAGTGTGTTTTCCAACCGAATTTGCCAACAAAACGAGAGAGTAAGAAGGAGGAAAAGAGACGGGGCTACGAATGTCAGAAAGAGAGGGCTGCCAAGGGGAGGGGTGGGCGGTGGTGGGTAAAAAGCCGAGTTGAAAAGAGCTTTTTGAGAGACCACTCCCCGAAAACTGCAGGCGACGTCGACGCACACAAAACAACCAATCCCAGGCAGAAACACACAAAAAAGCCAAAAGAAAACCCCACACACACATACACACTTGCGCACTTGCACACGCACACGCATGCCAGTGGAAAATGGAATGTGGCAAAGTGTTACAATGCAATTTCCCCGCCGTTTTGTTTTTGGCGACCAACCCAAACTCAATTGTTGAGGGCAAAAAAGATGAAAAGCGAAAAAAGGCCAGTCTGGAAAACTGGCACAGTCGGAATAGCAATAACAACAACAACAGCATTAAACACAGGGTGCAGCCGAATCAGCTTTCCAATTGGAAGTGCTAAGGGTTGGGTTTCCCCGTTCCCCTTTCCCCATTCCAGCCGTGATTATGTCAGCCCCTGTGTGTGTGTGTGTTAGTGTAGTAAGTGTGTGCAGACCACCCCCTTCCACGATGAGCAGTACCATCGTGTGCCGTTAGTCGTCAGTTGCTTTCCAAGCCTCGAAGTTGCCGCTCGGTTTTTTCCCCGGTCATTCGTGCAGCTAAAATTCTGTGATAACGCTTTAGACACAAGCCAACCCGAAAACCAAAAAACAAAAAAAAAAAAAAACCAAAACTAAATAAATAAATACCGAAAATTTCCCCAAACTTAATCTTTGCCATTGGCAAAAGCATACAATATGTGGATTGAATCAACCAAAAAGCACAATGTGAAATAGTGAAAGTGATGGTTGATTGCTTCGCATAAGGATAGAATCCAATCAGCAATTTTTGCATACCAAAAGGAGCGTCGGGATTTCCACCGCCAACACAGCAATGGAACTTTTGAAACTAATGATGTTCAAAAGTGACTTTCTGTCCAATGGCAAATGTGATGATCGCGTACCGCCGATTAATTTGAGTCAATTGCCAGAGTTCTTACTATGTAAGTCGCCAAAGGATTTAAATGGGGAAGGACAGCGGGTTGCGACCTCGCTGTTTGGCAGCGGTTTTTTCCTCTTAGTGGGTCAAAGCGGGCTGGGAATCTTGTTCTTCTTCCACAAGGTGTGCGACATGGCAACAAGAAAATTTAAGCCGCTAATGAAATCACAGCATCTTAAGTGATTTAAAGAAATAAGAGTATATTTGCAAATGATGGGGTGAATTCAATATATTCTCTTAATCTTGAGCGAAATTTTAAGGATATGCCTTTAAAGGTTTTTAAATATAAAAACTTTATCTTGTCATTTAATGATATGAAAAAGTATACGATTTTTCAATTTCAAATGTTTTTATTGATTTTAATGTCAAGTTAAGCGAGCTGAATTCTGTAATTTGTGATGAAATTTTAACTGATTTACCTTTTTACATTAATAACTCATACAAATGAAAAAATCTCGAATGTCAAATCAAAAAAATGTTAAATAATTTTTAGTATTAGCACCAAAATGTTTTTTATGAAAAATTTACAAATTCTCTCGCAACATTCTGACAAATAAATTATACAACTTAGATAAATAATGAATTTAAATAAACTAAGAACATTTCTTATATGGTAATTTAAATATATGCTATAATTAGGAAAAATCAAGTTTAAAAAACTTTAAAAACATTTAATTATAGCTTTTTAGCAGACTTGCTAATATAAATATTTTAACGATACTGAAGACATTGTGCATTGGTTTTTCCCCTCTGCAGGAAATGAACAAAAATTGGTAAACCAATAGCCAATAGCCATATCAAAGCCAAAATACTACTTAACCTTATCCCAAGTAAAAAACACAGTATAACTTAGAGAAAATATTGTTCTGTAATCCCCCAACATATACTTATTGCTTTTGGTAGATGCACAAAGCTCTAGTTAACTTTAAAACTCTTTTCAAAATGTCTGGGAACGAAACACTTATTATTTTTCAAAAATATTTCGGATGGAAAATTTTGTATGTTCAAACCAGATATTAATGTTTTCTATATAGTGACTTTTTAAATAGACGACAAAAGAAAATTCAATTTATAATCAAATAGCTCAATTAAACATTGTTTTGATTTGAGTCTGTGCAAAGGGGAAAATAAATAGCTGAGAAAAGCAGAAAATCAAAATACAATAAACAAGATGGGTAAATTAAAAGCAAAGACTCTCACTCCAAATGCAAACCAAAGCGAAAATATATAAGATCGATAGCAATTAACATACAATTTATGGCTTTCCAATAGCTACGATCCCGAAGTGCGGTGGCTGCCACGAGCTGATCCTGGACCGTTTTATCCTCAAGGTGCTGGAGCGGACGTGGCACGCCAAGTGCCTGCAGTGCAGCGAGTGCCATGGCCAGCTGAATGACAAGTGCTTCGCGAGGAACGGCCAGCTGTTCTGCAAGGAGGACTTCTTCAAGTAAGTAAATTTCTCGAAAGCCAAAACAGGAAGCCTGCGTGGATGCGGGACTCTCCATTTTGAATGGGGCCAAGTTGGTTTAATAAAAAAATCTCCTTCCATGTCGCGTTTTGCCAATGTTCGGGTCGAACAGACGTTACGGTACAAAGTGTTCCGCTTGTGATATGGGCATACCGCCCACGCAGGTGGTGCGTCGTGCCCAGGACAACGTCTACCATCTGCAGTGCTTCCTGTGCGCCATGTGCTCCCGCACCCTGAACACGGGCGACGAGTTCTACCTGATGGAGGATCGCAAGCTCATCTGCAAGCGTGACTACGAGGAGGCCAAGGCCAAGGGTGGGTGCTCCTGTCGATAACGACGCTATAAGGATCTCCTTAATAATATGGATTTTTACCCCCTGTCAGGCCTCTATTTGGATGGCTCCTTGGATGGCGATCAGCCGAATAAGAGGCCGCGCACCACGATCACCGCCAAGCAGCTGGAGACCCTGAAAACCGCCTACAACAACAGCCCCAAGCCCGCCCGACATGTACGTGAGCAGCTCTCGCAGGACACGGGCCTGGACATGCGGGTGGTGCAGGTCTGGTTCCAGAACAGGTGCGTTCCTTTCGATTTTATCCCCTTTTCATCTATTTACTAACTCAATATCCTTCGATAGGCGGGCCAAGGAGAAACGACTGAAAAAGGACGCGGGCCGCACGCGCTGGAGCCAATACTTCCGCTCAATGAAGGGCAACTGCTCGCCACGCACCGACAAATTCCTCGACAAGGATGAGCTGAAGGTCGACTACGACAGCTTCAGTCACCACGGTGAGTCCTTGAGCTTACTTTGATAAGAAGCAAAACAAATGAAAGCGCCTGCAAAAACAAAATTAATCATCTGCAAGGCATAAAACAATAAAAACACACATCTATCCGTCTGTCATAACGTTTCTTTGAGATACAAAATTTAAAATCTAAAAAACTGAAAATTTGTTCTCTCTTGGTGAAGCAATCAGTAAATTTACTTAAATGTTTTATATCACATACAAATGGAACACGTTTTGATTAATATTTATAAAATGTTATGCGGAAACAGATATTTTTTGGTGTTTTGTTGAAAGTGCATGGAACAAAAATTAGAAAATAATTTTAACTTTAAATCTTTCAAAGTTCGAAAATACGATTATTTTTTAAAATATTTTTTTTATATATCAAAATCAATAAAGATGTTATTTTTAAAAATGTTTTAGTATCCACTGAGAACTAGCCAAAGTCTAAGGTACAAAAAGAGGGTCCAAACATTTTAAATAGAAAATCGCTTCATACAATTTTATTTTTAATTATTGTAACTAAAATGTTTAGTTTTATTTTTAAAATATTTTTAGCCTCTGTTTTTTGTGCTATATTTTAAATTATAATAGAATAATTTTCTTGCAAAGGAAAACCCCTTTTATTAAAATTTTAAAATAGCTAAAAAATATTCATTTTCAAAATTGTTAGCTTTAAAAAATATGTAATTCCACCAGATACAAAATAATGTTTGGTTAACTTCACTTATTATTAAAAGCGTTACTTTTAGGTTTAAATTGTCATTATTTTTATTGTCCAACTCTTCTCCTTGCAGATCTGAGCAACGACAGCTATAGCACCGTCAATTTGGGTCTGGATGAGGGCGCCTCGCCGCACAGCATCCGCGGCTCCTACATGCACGGCAGTTCGAGTCCGTCGCAATTTCCGCCGAGCAGTCGCTCCCCGCCGCCAGTTGGCCAGGGTCACACGTTCGGCTCCTATCCGGATAACATTGTCTACACCAATATAGGTGAGTCTCAGATTATGACAAAACCATGAATATTTTTTTTAAGACTTAACCCTATATCTTACAGATCAAGCGGTGGGCTCTAGTTTGCATGTCAACAAGTCGCACCATCGCCTGCACAGTAGCAACAATGTGTCCGATCTGAGCAACGATTCTAGTCCCG
The DNA here is from genome assembly GCF_025200985.1 of Drosophila gunungcola. Classification (NCBI taxonomy): domain Eukaryota; kingdom Metazoa; phylum Arthropoda; class Insecta; order Diptera; family Drosophilidae; genus Drosophila; species Drosophila gunungcola. The sequence continues at coordinate 13,933,795 of NW_026453197.1, forward strand.
ATCAGGGATATCCCGATTTTCCGCCCAGTCCGGATTCCTGGCTGGGCGATTCGGGCAGCACCAACAACACCAGCGCCAATAACAATGCAAACAACAATAGTAGTAGCAACAACAACAGCGGTAACAACAACAACAACAGTAGCAGTGGCGGTGGAAGTGGCAGTGTGAGCGTCAGTACCGCCCCCAACCCTTCGGCGCCCGGCGTACATTACTGATACTCAAATCTGCTTTTGCGTTATTTTGAGATGCAGTCGCGCAGTCTGCTGTTAGTCGCTGCCCAGCAGCAACATCAGCAACATCGGCAACATCAGCAACATTCATCGCAACTATAGCAGCGACGCCATATTGAAAGCTCACAGCAGTAGCAGCAGCAGCAGCAGCAACAGCAGCAACAGCAGATGTTGCAACATTATAAGCTCACACATCCACACCAGCAACATAAACAGCTGCAACAGCAACAGAACAGCTTAGCCCATGAGATATATATGGCTACATATCCACACAGCAGCATTAGCAGCAGCAACATGAGGAGCAGCAGCTATCTACTGTAGCTGTACAGTAGCAACATTAACAGCAGCAGCATCAACAGCAGCAGCAACATCAGCAAACCTTAACAGCTGCAAACAGAAAAGCTTAACCCTTGAGATACATATATATGGCAACGCTGTCGTGTGGTTTTCAAACCACGCATCCACACCCTATTGTTTATGCACTAAGCCTTTATAATTTTTAGTGAACAAAAACCAACACAATTTGCTCAAAATCCTTGATTTCAATTCGGTTTGCCAACGGTGGGCTTAGCTTGAGAATACACACCTAACACGGCTTGAATGTTACTAAGCGTTATGATTACAACTGTTCTTGAACGATTACTTCGCTCTATCATTTACATTCGTAACCCTGATATTTTATTGTAAATATTGTATATTTGTGTATAGTGAATGGAAACTAAAACTGAATTTTAAATTAATTAAGTCTGTATAGCGTCAAACAAATGCGGGGCATTGCGAGCACAACATTGGTTAGGCCCCCTGCCCCACAAAAAACAAAACAAACAAAAAAATCAAGTTATTTATTGCTTTATATAGGAATACAACAAAATTGCATAGGAGAAATATCAATTACGAAAACGTGATGTCGTATTTATATCTAACGAAAATACAAAAAAAAAAAACAAAAACAAAAAACAAATACAAAAACCAAAAAAATATTTCAACCAAATAGAAATGTCAGTAAAACAGCAACTACGTAAAATGATAAAACGAATGCGATGAAATAAATTACTATTTGACACATAAGAATAAAAGACAACAAAAATTGTTAACCAAAAAGTTTTATTTAATTATTTAAGAGCGGGTTTCAAACGAAAAAAGCAATTCTAAAAGGAATTAGGAACTCTTAAAAAATATTTTGCGAGAGACTTATTAAAATAACTATTTTTAAATAGATTGCTTATTTCATTTCATGGAGCATAAAAACATTTGCTCACAAGTATTCCATTACTTCTCTGTCAACTAATTGTAATTCCTTAATTTAAAAGGCAATTAGTGTGTAGAAATTGGCTTTTCAAAATGCTTTCATTACCGAAAGAGTACGAGTACTCCAATCCGGTGGCCGTTTGCCATAAATCCGATTTGCAGGATCACGAGATGAGGCAGGTGATACTCAATGGGCGCACCCATATCCTCTTGGTCAAGCAGAACGACATCCTGCGAGCAGTGGGCGGCATTTGTCCCCATCGTGGGGTTTTATTGTCCAAGGGTATCTTGTCCAGAAATCGCGTTCGATGTCCTTGGCACGGGGCATGCTTTAACCTGGAAACTGGCGACATTGAGAACTTTCCTGGCCTTGATTCGCTGCCCTGTCACCAAGTGGACGTCGACTCCAGAGGTCAGGTGCTGGTGCGCGTTAAACGATCTGATTGGGTAAGCACCAGAGGATCAAGAAGATGGTAAGGCTTAACTGGCGGGACCAAAGATGCTTTGTGGTAGTGGGTGGCGGTCCTTCGGGGGCTGTCTGTGTGGAAACCCTGCGGCAGGAGGGCTTCACTGGACGCCTGATCCTCGTCTGCCGGGAGAAACATCTACCCTACGATCGGATAGAGATCATGAACTCCTCAAATATGACATCCAATCAGTTGTGTTTGCGGGACGAGAAGTTTTACAGGCACTACGACATAGAGGTTTGCCTGGGAGTCTCCGCTGAAAAACTAGATACATTTCGCAGCACTCTTCGTTGCAGCAATGACAAGATTTTACTTTATGACAATATCTATAGCAACTGGTTATTCAGCCATAAGGCCAGATATACCCGGAGTGCACTTAAAAAATGTAAAAACTATTCGTGATATTGACGATGCAGGAGCATACTCGAGATGGTGGATAAAACCACGCAAGTAGTGTGCCTGGGTTCCAGTTTCATGGCTGTGGAGGCTGCTGCCAATCTGGTTTCCAAGGCGGGCAGTGTTACCCTGGTAGCCCGACAAAATGTACCATTTAAAAGCACTTTGGGTGAGGTGATTGGAAAGCGTATACTACAACTCCTAGAGGCGAATAATGTAAAGCTACGAATGAGCAGTGGTATCTCCCAGATCCTAGGAAACTCCCACGATGAGATAACAGAAGTAGAACTTCCAGATAAGTCGCGAATTCCATGCAATTTACTTATTCTGGGCACTGGTTGCCAATGCAACACGGACTTTCTCCGAAATTCTGGTGTAAAAGTGAATCCCAATGGTTCGGTGGATGTCAATGACTTTCTGCAGACAAACATACGCAATGTTTATGTGGGTGGTGATATAGCCAACGCGCATATCTTAGGTGGAGTCACCGAACGTGTTAAAATAAGCCATTATGGATTGGCCCAATACCATGGACGGATTGCTGCACTGAACATGTGTGGTCGCATCGCTAAACTGGAGGCCATACCCTTTTTCTATACCGTGATCTTCGGAAAGGCCTTCCGCTCCGCCGGGTATGGATCCTACAAAGACGTCATCATCGACGGAAGCCTCGTGGATCTACAGTTCGTAGCCTATTTCGTGAACGATGGGGATGTGGTGACGTCAGTGGCCTCCTGTGGTCGGGATCCCATTGTGGCCCAGTTTGCCGAACTGATATCGCAGCACAAAGGACTTTGCCGGTGTCAGATTAGCAAATTTACGAATCCTGAAAGTACAACCTTATAAACTTGATTTCAAAAAATAAACTAAATTATAATTTAAATTTAAAACAACTCTTTGTATTTTATAAATGGTTATTTTTCAATATAAAATTCTACATAATACATTTATATGTCTTTATATGAGCCCAAACAATAAAACATTTTGTGTCGTTATTATACAGTATAGAGGGCAATTCCCTACGTGAGTTTGTCATTAATATTTCAGCAATTTACTGACAGTTTAAACACGTTAATGGCCACATCAAAACGGTAATAGTAGTCATACATATACGGTAATTCGGGTGGCAAATCGTGGTGTTTTTTTTTTATACAACTAACAATTATGTACTATATGTGCAGTGTTCATTTTACATATATAAAACAATATATTGTACTTCTGAATTTATGGGAATGTAACTGCTTTCGTTCGTTCAAAAAAAGTATTTTTTGTTGGGCGTTTATTGGGTTAACATTTTAACAAGTAAATTATGCAATGTTTGCGATCGTTTTGCGTTGTAAAGCGATCACAATACATATGCCCATTAATTAGTCTAATTTTGTATATATTTATACATTTTATATACTAACGAGTTGTTTTGGTTAAAAGTAAAAAAAATATATATGTATTTAAGATATTTCTTTAAGAGAAATTATAATCAATTGTATCAAACAGCGCAAGTGGAAGTTAGAAACAACATAGAGTTTGTAAAACTACTGAAAGTTTAAAATGTATTCAACAATTCATAAATAATTTATGCCGCTAGTTTTCACCAAATGAGCGCAAGTAAGCAATGCTTTTACATTCAAAGTAAGAACAACTGATTTCCATATTACTTCCGTTTACCAAAGTGACAAATAATTAATTCCACAAACTACGAAGTGAAAGAATAGAATATTGTCATTCCAAGTACGATGTGTTTCAATGAACTGGAGAATCGCAGTTTGCTGCCAGACTGCAACATTGCGAACCGCGTGTTCCTGTTTACGATCCTAAAGTTTTTCCAGGAGCAGGATCGTCGTCCGGAGGATGTGGATGTCGAGCTGCGGGATCGCTACAATGTATTCCGCCAGGTGCTGCCCAATTACCCGCTGCCCGAACACGGAAACTCCCAGCAAGAGCACTTAGCCGCACTCGCCATGGACTCGAACTCCTTTGGCGATTCATCCAGCGAATCTGGCCTGGACAATGATTCCAGCTAGATCGACATTTCCGACTACCTGATGAACTGGCAAACTTAACTATTAACCACAAACCAAAAAAAAAAAAAAAAAATCCAAAAAGTGAAATTATTTCTTTGGCCAAACGTCTGCCAAGTGAAAATAAAACCTGACCATTAAACGAAAAGAAAATAAAACATAAAATTACAAAACAATTTAGGGGGGCAGTGCTACTACCAACATACACATATTAAGCAATTTAATGTGCGTTTGTCGCGCTCGTTTTCCTGCTTAAAAAACTGGAACCAGCTGGCCGTTTGTCCAGTGAAATGCGCCAGCTTATCATATCTAAATGATCTCGTTCAACATATTTTATTATTACCCTAAAAAAATGAATACGTAAAACGTAGGCTAATCTCGCTTAAATAATAACATACATCACCAAAGCAGGGGAAAGTATAGGCCAACTGGAGTTAAATGTTCTCTACAAAAGAAAATTGTAATAAATATTAATTTTTAAAACTTCAAATGTACAAACAAAAGTTTGAGATCATTTTGAAGATGATTATAGCTCCCTAATATAAGTACCTAAAACATTTAATAGGAATTGGCAATGTACCCGTTTTAAATCATGTCCTAAGTAAATTTAATTTTAAAATTAAGAATTTAATTAAAGCACTCGTAGCGTATTAAATGCCTCTTAAGTCTATATTAACTAAAGTTTCGAAGCTAGTAATGGTCAGAAACAAACAAAAAAAAAGCATATAGTGCAACTACGGACGGGTTCATGAGATCGCTTGCAATGGACAGACAGACCGACAGACGGATCCGTAGGTTCTGCTTTGAAAGGCCATAGAAATGTGTATCTGCCCAACAAATGGGTAAATTACAACCTGGAAATGGTCGCGAATCGAGACCAAACTGTCATAAAAATCAGTTAATAACCGCAGACCCCGCCAGACCAGTAGCAACGTAGTATGTAGTACGAGTATATAGAAGTGAATACTCGCATGTGTGTGATACACTTATCTGCTTATGTGGATACGTATATTTTCATTTTCATTTGGCCAGATCATTTCGTTTAGTTGACAAAGTTTTGTTCACCTGCTCGGTTCGAATTACCGGAAACCGAAAGTTCTGAGCTCTACGCCAGTTTAGTAAAAAGTCATAGAAACGTAGTGCGGAAATATTGATCAAGTGTTCGAAACAATGCAAGTGTTTTCTATATTTTGCCTAGTTTTGCAACTTTTGGCAACCGTTCGAACGGAGTCGGGGGAATTTGGTAAAATATGAGTGTTAAAGTGATATCTTTTTCGAACGTTTTACGCTTAAGGATAAAAAAGCTCATTGAAAGACAAATATTTGGACAGAACATAGAAAACAGATTTTAAACATGATTTTATGTTTTGTAATAAAAATGACCAAGGAATATATACAACTAAATGAACTCTAGTCCGAAAAAACTAAATTTTTCACAAATAATTTAAAGGAAAACAACATCCTTTTTAATATAATGTGATGATATTAAAAATCCAAGCTTAGAACTAGAAATGCAAAAATTAAAAACATTTTGTTGTGAAATTGTCCACTTAAAAGGCAAACCTAAACTTATTCTAGAGAAACTGCTGGTTCCCGAGAGCTATGCAAAACGGCAAGCAAACAATGAGACGACAAGCCACTCGGTGGCCGCTCGCTCCTACTACGATGTGGGCCAATCCGCTGGACAGACAGCCTGCTCAGTGGGCACTGAGTGCACGCCGCTGCACGACTGCACTGCCCTGATTTACGAGGTGGCCCGGAGTTGCTACTACGGCGACAAGTCGCTCTACTGCGGCGGAGCCAGCGAGGAGCTGCCCTACGTCTGCTGCCCCAGCAGTCCGCTGGAGAAGAATCAGGTCTGCGGCAAATCTTTGGTCCAGGGACATTTCTACAAAGGACTGGGCTCCTATCCGTTTGTGGCACGCATCGGTTTCAAGCGTAAGTGTTCTTTAAAAACTATATTATCCAAATGCTTCAAGTCTTGAAATTATATTTTTCCTTGAATTTATATACTTTCCAAATTTAAATATTGTTTGCTTTCATCCATAAGCCATAATAAACTTAAATTAACTGAATTTAAATCAAATTGGAACTATTTTAAATTTAATAATATTCACAATTAAAAATAATGTAGTATTAAATCATGCAATTTAATATGCAGTGTATGAATTAATATTTTTTTTTTAATATTATAAATAAAAAGTTTAGTTTCAATAGACCGCTTTTTTTTACTATTCCATTTTTTATCTGTGAATTATCAATAAAGTGTTTAAATAAATAGATTTTCAAATGATAAAGATTTAAAGCAACATTTTTAAAAGAATCTATAAGCATTGTGAAATTTTTTATATTATTATTTTTTTTTTAACGATCTACCTTTTTTCAACTTTACATTTTAAAACTTAACAAGTGTAAATAATGATGTTTTTGGATTTATATTATTAAGTTTAGTGTGTCCTTACATATTACAAAAGCTTACTTTATTGAGAAAGCAATGGATTCCAAATAGTTATTTGGATTTAATATAACTACTGATCTCATACATTTTTTTTGTGTTTTTCAGATGTTAATACGGGTGCCTTTGCCTATCCGTGTGCCGGGGCGGTGATCGCCCGCCGGGTCATCCTCACGGCGGCCCACTGTGCTTTGGCCAAGGCCGACGGACACCGACTGTAAGTGGGTCACTGGTCACTGGTCACAGGGTGCAGTGCATCGTGTCGTATTGTATCGTATCGTATCGTAACGACTTTCTCCCCGGGACTCTTGCAGGTCATCGGTGCGTGTGGGCGAGTACGACACCTCCAGCGATCCGGACTGCGCCAACACCGGATTCTGTGCCCCGCGGTCCGTCAACCACGCCATCAGCCATGTGATCGTGCATCCCGACTACAAACAGGGCCAGTACCACCATGATATTGCTCTGCTGGTGCTGAAAACGCCACTAAACTATTCGGGTGAGTTCTGGGCGGGATGGGCGGAATATGGGAGTCCAATGGGTGGTTACGCTTGGCAGTGTTGCTGTTAATTAAAAATCGTTTTGCTCTGTCATCTTTTTCCATTCACTCCACTGGCTCCAAGTTCACAAATGTCAAATGTGCTCCCCTCCCGACCGGCTGCATGTCGCTAATTCGAGGCTGGGATCCCCACATGCCACTTAATTGCTTTGGTGCGTGTTTACTGTACCAGCTAATGAGTTGATCGCGACCTGGTCACTGGATCCGCTTTGATTTTTAGCTTTTGGCCTCAGTTCAATGGCTACGAACTTTGGAATACTGATCAGTTATGCACGCAGAAAACAAAATTCTTTGATTGTTGTATGAAAAGCACAAATTTAAGGCAATTATTCCCAAAATTAGGCCATGTTTTCCTTAATTCAAGGAATCTAGTTGTCTGGGTGTGGTTAAATTCCTTAGGTTAAATATTTTTTTCATTTGAAATACCCTCTCTCAGAAGCATTCTTTTATTTCCATTCAGAATTTCGATTCATTGAGAACTTGACTGGACTTTTAGTTTACTCACAAATTGTTAGTTTCCGATCAAGTTCAATTCGGACGCGATTTTAATGGTACCTTTGTCAGACAGAGTGATTCCAGAAATTGATTTTTAAAGCGTAAAACCATATTACGGAGCCACCTCTTGCACATCGCACATCGCACATGGCATTACAACAAAAAAAGGGGTCTTTACCAGGCAACGGACGAACCAATCGGTCGGTGAGGCAATCGATTGGTTAATTGCAACTTGGCCAGTTCGTAAACAGCACATTATTTGCGATCCAAAAGGGGGCGTGGCCCATGTGGCTGGGCCAACTTGCTTGCGTTCATCCTTATTGCTTTATAATGCCCAAATAAATGCAGCGGCATGAGATAAATCATTGGATTGGGCATGGACGTACCCCGTCAGCGAAGAGGGGTCCCTTTATCGATTTTAAAAATGTTCCGTACAAGAAAAAGTTATAAAGTAAAATCTACAATTAAAATACATATAGAGAATTACACTAGTTTTAATCCTTAAAATTTTTTTAAAAATATGAATTAACTAGAAAATAGTTAAAAAAAAAACGAGATGAAAACTTTGAATGATTGTCATAAGAGTGGATGGATTTGAAAAGTGAAATATATATATAAATAGCTTTATATTTTTAATAAATGTTTGAACTTTTGTATTAATCAAATTTGCTGGATAGTTATTTTTTCCTTATTTATTTATAAAAATATTATTTTAAACTTTGTATTAAATAAAATTCCAACTTATTCAGTACTAAAGTTTTAACAAATCCATATCGAAAGTTTTATCTTTGAAATGATTATTAAAACCCCTTTTAAAAAATAATGTGTAAGCCCGTTTGGGTCAGGCAACAATGTTGCAGTTGTGGGCAGGTAGCGATCAGATGTCGAATACGTGATTAATGGCAGCCAACCCATTTCCATTACCCATCTCGCACCGCCAGTGGCTACACAACCCATCTGCCTGCAGAAGACACGCGCCAACCTGGTGGTGGGAAAGCGAGCCACCATCGCCGGATGGGGCAAGATGTCCACGTCGAGTATCCGGCAGCCGGAGATGGCGCATCTGGACGTTCCGCTGACCAGCTGGGACCTGTGTCTGCGCAACTACGGCTCCACGGGCGCGTTGGAGTCCCCGAACTCCATCGAGGGCCAATGGATGTGCGCCGGCGGCGAGGGCAAGGACGTCTGTCAGGGATTCGGTGGAGCGCCGCTTTTTGTACAGGAAAACGGCATATTTTCACAGGTACAATTTATTCTATTAATAACATTTACTTACATATTCAAATCGACGAAATCCTTTCTTAGCTGACTTTTAAAGACTGGCTGCCACGCCCTTTTCTATCAATATTTTTGCACAACATTGTTTTTGTTTAAAGAACTAAATCGCGAAAGTAGTCCCTATTTTTGGCCTCTAAAACCCCACCTCCATAAATTTGATTTTCTAATAATTTTGTATTCTACAGATTGGCATTATGTCCTTCGGATCGGATAACTGTGGTGGCCTTCGCATTCCGAGTGTCTACACCTCCGTGGCCCACTTTTCTGAGTGGATACACGACAACACGCCGCCGGAGTAGGCTGATTTAGTTAAGCTAAGCCACTAACCTTAAAAGCTGCATTATGTCAATAAATATATAAATAAATATAAACAACTGACTTTTATTCCAAGCTAGTATACAAAAATGGTGCTGAATTTCGAAGCGTTTTCCATAGATCTGATAAGTTGATCTGAGTATACACGCACCCAATAACTTAATTGAATTAATTGAACTTTGACTCGAAGCAGGGGCTCGAAAAATATGAAATGATCTTTTATACAAACAAGATGACGGTAAGAAAAACAAAAAGTCGAACATCGGACCCTTACCCTTCCAAACAAACAATCTCAACATTTTATCTTAAAGTATGTACTAAATTGTATTTGCTACTTAGAAAATATGGCATTTAATAAGATATATAATAGACATTGTGTGAAATTACATGTAGGAAGACTAGTGCTAACATCTTGGATTATTTGAAACCAAACTGAATTGACGGAAATGTTTGTAATAATATGGAAGATGAGCTTGCCACGAACTTTAAACTGGACCCTTTTAGTCGAATGGTTCAGTTTGAAGGTCATTGAGACTACGGGATGGTCAAGCACTAAAGGAAGAAAAGGTTTCAAACACTCTATTTTATAAGTAAAAGCTATAAAAAAATATTTAAAAAGTCATCTTTAAATTTGGCTGACTATATTGCAAGCAAGCAGATAAGTCGTTTCCTTTCATATCATTAAAATAGTTTTCAACCATAAGTGTGTACCAAGTTCTCCACAGATCTTGGGCTTCAATGCACAGAAAGAAAAATGTATGTGAAACAAAAATCAACCTGATATTTTGGAGTATTATCTATAAAATATTTAACATATCAAAGTACTCAAAGCAATAATTATAATTATTAGCACGTTTTAGTTTTTTTAACAGATGATAAAACATTAAGTCTACAAATTATAATGTTATTTGCCAAAAAGCGTTTAAATTTAATATTGAGATGCCTTTTGTTTTGTGTGTATTCCAATGCTCTCTAAAACTTCTTATTGCCGGCTCGTTAAACTTAATCGCTTCTCAGACTGAATGGGAATTCTCCTGACTTGACTTCAAGTTGTCCATGTCCATGTCAATGTGCGTGTGGAAGGAAGAATCCAATGCCAATGCCAATGCCAATGCCAATGGCGATGACGATGCCGGTACCGGTAAGCCAGTGAGCCAGTGAGCCGATGCCATGTGGCTAATTAGAGTCAGCTGTTTCGATGTGCCACTGGGATCAGCTGGTGGTTTGGCAGGAGCTGCCGGCCCATAAAAATCGAATGGTTGCACTGAGAGAAACCCGCAAGCGAATCGCATTCCTTTCATTTCTTATTAAATTGCTGTTGCGTAAGCGCAACGGCCGGCAGATGACAAATTAACTGGTTCACATGTCCGCTGAAATCAAACGATCGCTTAATCAATTTACGATCGAAATCGACACACAGACCGTAGGTCTGTGGGCAGTGTATCTGGCGATCGGCGAGATCCCAGGGTCGGCGGATGCTGGTGGCAGAAGACACTAAATGGAAAATCAATTGGTTTGCTCTCCACAGACGGACGAGGTCCCCAGACGGCCAGTCGGCCAGTCGGCAATCGATCGTCGCGAGGTGAACATCGTCGGTCGGCGTGCTCTTTCCCAAATTCGAATCTGCACCGGGCGAAAATATTCTTTGAAGATTGTTCAAACATTTTAATTGCATACCGCCACGTGTGTTTGTGTGTGTGTGTGGTCAGCTGAAATCGCTCAATAATGAAATCTTGAAATATTCTTTTTATTTCTTATATTTAACAGTCTGGCTGCTTGGCACTAATTAGTTATAGTGCCCAATTAAATACACTTAATACATAGTAGTGAACTACCACCTAAATTAAATAGACGGTGAAGATTCTAAATTATTTGATTTGTAAAACTAAGGTGCTTATTCATCCATTGAGGTAGTGACGATCAAGGTGTTAAAAATCCGCTGAAATTATAAACAAGAAAATACATTTTATTTTTATTTCTATATCATCGTATACTATATACTCTGGCAGTAAAAAATCAGCTTAATAAAACTGATAATTAATTCTTGCTAAAACAAGAAAACGTAAATAAAAAGTAAACGAACTTATTTTTTTAACATTAGATTTATATGCTTAAAGATTATAAGCTTACTATGCTGTCGATGCTGCTTTATTTGACTTAATTTTATTAAGAACAATAAAGAACAATGTTTGCAAACGTTTAAGTTTTTTATTAAATTATATTCATGCGTTAAGTTTAAGTAGCCAAAAAAAAAACATTTTAATGTTTGAAATTGATACTAATTTAACCTTTATTTTTGGTACTAACATAAAGAATACAGTAACAATTAAACTTGACCGATGACTCATTGTGGTACAGTGTATAGACTTAAAACCAAAAGACTTAAACACAATTATAATAAAGCTGCCTTCATAAACGTTGATTCTCTGAAGATTTTATGCATTCTTGTTTTATGACTTCACCGAATTCCTTTTTAAACACTTATTTTTGGGCATGTTCAAATCATAAACGCGGCCGTTTGGGTTTTGAAATTAGATATTTGCCAACAGATTATATGGCACAATCATCGATCTTTCTATCAGCAAGATCATCTAAATATATGGCAACTCCCGCGATATGATATGAATATGTGCCAAAAGCGATTAAAAAACAGAGGAGCAGACGTTTGCCCTCCACGAGACCAGCCTAATGTTAATAAAAAAAAAAAATAAACAATAAACAAATACGATCGAAGAAGAAATTGTTTTAAACGTGCGTAATGTGCTTGTGTGATAAATAGTATTTGTTTACGCTTAAGCTCTAGACAGTGAAGCAAAATAATTAGCGAAGAAGTAAAACAAAAGGCACAGCCCTTCGTGTGTGATTTTTCGCCCCCGATAGCGCGAAAGAGGTGAAAAAGCCGCGAGAAAAGCGCTCAAGTCATAAATATCGGGGCTAATCAGATGGCCGCAGGCTCAGGGCGCTAATTAGGAGTGCTATATAACTGTAAGCGGATCGGATCGAGTTGGATCGAAGAAACATAGGTACTGCGAAAGCAACGCAATATGTTGGGGCGACATCGTTGCCGGCACAAAAAGCTAAAGAGGAAAAACGAAAAATAGAGTTCAGAACAGTTTTCAAGTCCCAGCTTGGCAACATGCCGTCCAGCAACATGTTGTTGGGCCTTAGCCTCATGTTGTTGGCAATATATGCACCTAGAGCCGAATCAAAATCGGAGCACGAATGCACCAACATTGACATTCGCAACGAGTGCCGGAAGATGCACCTGCTGGACAACTGCACCGTGGTCACCGGCTACGTCATGATCACCCTGATCACCAGCGAACAGCACTGCAACTTCTCGGACTTTAGCTTCCCACTCCTCACCGAGATCACCGAGTTCATGATCTTCACCGAGGTGCGGGGCCTGGTTAACATCACGGAGATGTTCCCCAACCTGACCGTCATCCGGGGACGGCGCCTCTTCCTCAACTATGCCCTCGGCGTGACCAGCATGCACGACCTCCAACAGGTGTGTGCCGAAAATCAAATCATTCGAACCTTGAGCTACTTATTAAACGTTTCGATCCTATTTACAAGAATATAAATATACTTTTTTTGACCACTGTATGTATACAACAGCAAAGACATTATCTCCCGAAAGCGTTTAGCCAATTCTCAAGCTTTTCAATACAAAATAATCTACTTTCTTGGTTAAACATATCAAAATGATAGTCTCCTTATGTAAGGAGAGTTTGTAAAGAGAGTTAGTAAATATATGAGAGCATTTTTTATATATGCTATTATAGATATTTTATTTATGTAAAGCTTTTATTGAACCCTTTAACTTTCAGTTGGCCTTCCCCCAATTGGTGGCCATACAACGCGGCCAAGTCTACATCGGGAACTGCCCGAAGCTCTGCAACATCGACCGGGTTAATTGGGATCTGCTCACCCTCAGCAGAGGCGAAAACCACATCATAATGGCTGCTAAGAACTGCAGCACACCCGTGTGCAAGGGATGTTCTTCCGCCTACTGCTGGTCAAACATTTACTGCCAGCGATCCCTAAACGAAAATGTTGTTAACCCGAAGTCGTAAGTAAAAATTTTAAATTAATTTGGGTTTAATATTTACTTAACATAAATTTCTAAAGAAAATCTTAAAGATTTTGGAGAGAAATTTTTAAATAAATTTGAAAAGCAAAAATTCATATAAATACATTCTTTTGGAGTTTCAATTTTTGCTCAAAAGTAATGATTTTTTTTCGTTGTAATAAAAAATAGGAAAATTTTTTAAAAAAATCTTTAAATTAATAATAATTTATTTTTGAGATTAAAAAAAAAAATATATATATATATATAAATTTAATATTTAAATTATAAGCTAGACACCCGAATTTCTACTCTTTATGCAAAGGTAATTATCAGAAATTCTATAGCAGAGTGATATAATGAAATAAGTGGAATAAATATCTTTTAGAATTAAATTAAAAATGCACTTAATCATTTTAGCAACATTAACACCTGTCATGAGGAGTGTTTGGGCGGCTGCGAGAATAACTCCACATCCGCTGCTGACTGCGCAGTCTGCCGAGGACTCAGCGACGCCGGAGTTTGTGTGAAAAGCTGTCCGAAGAACAAGTGAGTGTAAACTTGCTGATATATATATCCGGCTCTCTATGTTCAACTACTATAACTACAGGTACGTGCTGGAGCATTTCCAGCGGTGTTACACCAAGGATGAGTGTGTCAATAAGTATGGCTTCGTTATCTCGGGGTCGCAGTGCGTATCCTTCTGTCCCAGTGGCTACAAAAAGGACAACCAGTCCGAGTGTGTGCCGTGTGCCCGCGATGAGGCTTGTGTTAGCTTTTGCACTCCAGAGTATCCTGGGTATACCTTCACCATTTACAACCTGGCCGATGCCGAGAAGTTGCGTGGCTGCCAGATCATTAACGGCAGCCTGGTCATCACAATTCGCAACAAGGTGAATGAGACGCTACTTAGTCAGAGCTTCACCAGCATCCGCGAGATTCGGGGCCATCTCAAAGTCTTTCGGTGGGCATTGAATCACTTGGTTTCCTCATGACACTTTAAGGCATTTCCTTTTTTGTTCCACAGCTCCTCGCAGCTGAGAAGCTTGAATTTCCTCAGCAATCTGGAGCGTGTGTACGGTGATCCGCTAGAGAATCGTCACCACTCATTCATACTCTATGACAACAAGCAGCTGGCCGAGCTGTGGAAGCCCTCGCCGCAACTGGAGTTCATGGAGGGCGGCATGTTCATGCACCGCAACAACAAGCTGTGCAACAGAAGGATGCGCGAATTCCAGAACAGTGTGATCCACGACAGGGACCTGGACTCCCTGCAGACCAACGACCAGGAGGTGCTGTGCAGTCCCTCAAAGCTGCAGCTGTTTGTGCTGGTAATTTACAAACACTTCGTACGCGATAAACACAGTGATTTAGGTATAATTTTAACGTTTTCAGAAACGAACCCATCGGACTGTGAAACTAAGCTGGCTGAAGAGCCAGACCAGCCAGAGGCTTGAACTGATCCATCGACCATTAAAGCCGGGAAAACTGTACCACGAGGAGAGTGAACTGGAGGCACCGGTGTGCACACGCATAAACTGGAAGCGCCGGCTGCTCTTCCCCGACGATCTGATCGAGAATGGCACCCACTATCTGCTCGAGTTGGACGATCTGCAACCGAACACGCGATACGCCTGTCTGCTGCGAACTTTCGGCGACGACGTGGCTCAGGATGCGCGTAGCGAACTGACCTACGTGCAGACGGAGCGGGACATTCCCCAGCCACCGCTGCTGGAGCTGGT
Source organism: Drosophila gunungcola (assembly GCF_025200985.1). NCBI lineage: Eukaryota > Metazoa > Arthropoda > Insecta > Diptera > Drosophilidae > Drosophila > Drosophila gunungcola. The sequence goes on from NW_026453197.1 coordinate 13,949,070, forward strand.
CAGGAAGACGGATAGTTCGCTGAGCGTGCGGATGGCCAGTCGCGACCACGACAGCTTCCTGCTGACGGTCTTCGAACTGGCCGACGATCGGGCGTATATCGATCAGCGGAACTACTGCCACGAGCCAGCGTATATGTGGCAGGACACAGTCGGCGCCCAGTGGCTGGCCTTCGAGGACTACGACGACTGCTGTGCCGCGCGGGCGGAACAACTGGACGACTCTCGCTTCGTAGCGGACATGCGGGAGCAGTACCGCTGCACTCTGGACGATCGCAAACAGTGCCGCAGACAGGCGCTGGCAGAGGCTACTCTGCCGCAGCTCCGGCTGCCCAGAAACACCACGGAGTACGAGCTCAAATCGCTGCATCGCTATCGCCAATATGACCTCCGGCTGCAGGCCTGCAACCAACTGGGCTGCAGCAGCCACACAACGCTCTATGCGCGCACAAACTACACTATGGGCGCTGATCTGCTCGCCCAGCTGAATGCCTGCCACGTTCCGGAGACGCAAAAGTACATCCTCCGCTTCAAAGAGCCCCAGAATCCCAACGGTGTGGTGACCAACTTTGTGGTCCATTATCGCAACAATTTCAGCCAGAGCCACGTCGGCTGCGTCACCAGGCAGCAGCACAAGAGTGCCGGCAATGTGCTTGTGCAGCAGATAAATATCACCTTCACCGAATGCGCTGTGCGGGTTCATTCCCTGGCCGGGGATGCGATGACGCCCTATATCGCCATTAGCCACTGCAGCGAGGAGGAGCAACGGCTGGTGGCCCACAGCCGGGCGGCCAAGGACCTGGCCCCGGAAATCTCAGAGGTGCCCGCGACAACGACGCACGCCCGCGGCATTAGCATATTCCTGATTTGCTTCCTATCCGGGTGCAGTGCGTCGCTAGTTTGGGTGCTCTATAAGCGACGCTGCTGGCGGAAATTGCCCGGACTCCGGCGCTATGTGCCGGTGCGGGAGCAATGGCTGCGGGACCGGCAGCAGACCGAAGATCGCGAAATCCTTGTCGACGGCTTCGAAACGGTTCGTTTCCAGAACAACAACAACAGCAGCAGCCAGGCGGACGATTATACCATGTAAACGATAATATATGTATATGAACTTACTCTGGTAATGCTGATCCTAGGCGGAGGATGTGCTGGGCTTGGTGGTGGGCTCCGACTTGGCGGCCTCCTCGGTCTCCTCGTCCGGTTCGTTGCCGCTGGTGGCCAAGAGAACCGCCGGAACGCTACCGGAGGTCGCCGGCAGCACCTCGCTGTCGGACGGGGGCGTGGGCGTCCGGGGGGTAAGTAACTGCTGCCGGCTCCTCAGACGCTCCATCTTGGCCTGCTCGTACTCTTTGAGATCGGACAGCTTCAGCTGGATGGTCTGCAGTTCGCGGCGTCGCATTTTCTCGCTTGTTTTCGGCAGTTGCGAATGTATACACCAGCTGAGCTAGTGGTGGCACCAGGTGTGACCGCGGTGCTATCGATAAATGTGCAGACGTTATATTAATCGATACAAATACTTTTTTAAATATACCATAAATGTATTTTTTGTACATGAAAAAGGATACGATATTTTTTATCTAATAATTAAACTAAATAGTCTAGCTATCCCGACTCTTTATGGTTATTTATCGAAATCAGATAGTGTCTAAGAGGTTTAATTGCTGTTAATCAAGCTTAGTAAAATATATTAAGAAATATTTATTTATTTTGTACAACCTTTAGACCTACATAGCTAAGAATAGATTTATACAACAATTCACAACTCGTCGCCAAAGAGACCGCCCAGTTCCAGATCTTCCCCGCCAGTGCCGGTCAACTGGTGGGCCCTGAACTCCGTGAAGAACTTGCCATCGCTCTTCGCACTCCAGGCCTGCTCATCCGACTCGGCGGCAATGTGCCGGGCATGTTTGGGCGGCGTGAAGTGGGTGTACGTGCAATCCGTATAGTCAGCCGGCGTGGGGTTGTCATCGTCGTATTGCAAATTGTAGTGTTCCTTGAGGAACTGCACCACCTGCTCTTTGCTTCCCAAACTGTTGAACTGGACGCGCAGATCTCGCTTCATTTGGGCGCTGTACATGAAGGTGAGGTGGTGGTGGAAGCACTGGAACAGCAGGTTATCCCCGGCAGCAGCCGCAATGTCCAACCACTGCTGCACACATTCCAGCGGGGTGCTACGAGCCTCCGGATAGGCGCTATTGAAGAGTGCTGGATTGGCAAGCAGTCCACGGGCAGCCATCACACCAGCTGCTCCCGTCTTCTCATGCATTTCGCAGGCATCTTTGTAACTTTCCACATTTCCGTTGACTATCAGGGGGATTTGCAGGGACTGTCGCACTTCCGACATGGCCGGGATGTCCAGCGTGTCCTTCGAGTGCTTCTGTGCTGGCGTCCGGCCGTGGAGAGTAAGGAAGGTGACGCCCGCGTGTTCCAACTGGCGGGCCAATTCAATGGTTCGCTGGAGTGACTCCTCGCCGCCCAGGAGGCGCATCTTGACCGAAACACTGAAGTCCGAGGGCAGAGTACGTCTCACCTGCTGCACCACCTGACGCACTAGCTCCGGCTGGCGCAGCATTCCGCATCCATAGCCCTTGGCCATGGCCCAGCTCTGCGGACAGCCGCAGTTCAGATCGATGCCGTCCACATACGGATAGATGAGCTGGGCGGAGGTCACAAATTCCGCCGGATCCTTGGCGGCAAACTGGGCAATCACGGGCTGGTCATCCGTCCCCGTGGAGAACTCGTTCTGGCGGGCCTTTTCGCTGTTGTTAATGGAGTCCGAGATCATCATGGGCGTGAAGGCGAGTTGTACTCCATTGAGGCGCACAAGTCGTCGGAATTCCAGCTTGCTGTAGCGCACCATCGGAGCGGAAATCCGTAGGAAATCCGGTTGCGCCTCCGCGAAGAGCGCGGCGATGTCATGGTGAGGCCTTTGTTGCGGTAGGTGCATCGTTATTTAATAGTAAATAAACATAAACAAACGCCAAACGTGGAATAAATCTGCCGGGGAAATTGCCTATCGGCGTTCACCACGTGAGGCGCTATCGATAACATGGCAATCGATTTTTAATAGTGGGTTTTTATGAAAGCCAATAACGGATTTTTGGTATGAAATTTAAAAAGGAGGGATTTAAAGAAAATTTAAATTTGTATTATTTCTAGTTCAAGAGCATCAACAATATCATTAATTAATTAATTATTGAAATGTGCATCGTTTTTAAAGAAAGATAAATATTTTTGGCGGGGAAATTGACTATCGTATAAAATTTAAAACAGTGGGCATAAAATAAAATGTATTGCTTTTATTATTACTTTATACAAAATTTATTATCAACTACTAATAAAAACAAAAAAGCTTATAATCGAAATGACGTAAAATTATTAGATTGCGGACCATGATTTATCAAAAGTAAATTTTAATGAATAATAATAATTATACTGAATACGTTTATATATGTATGTATATTTAAATGTATTGTAAAGATTTTCGAAAAAACCTTGACTTCGATTAGCAGTTCTAATTAAAAAAATACATTTGAACTTATAATAAGCACACTGGCGAATGTTAACCCAAGGCTAGAGTTCTGTGGTGGCCACTCCCCAGTACTTTCGCATGCGACTCTCCTGCTCGTTGAAGTCATCATCGTCGTGCTCCTCCTCGTCCAGGATGTTCCTCTCCCGCTCCTGGGTCACGGCAAAGTCGTACTCGAAGTTGTAGGGCATGAGACGCTGAAGGGATCCAAAGTAGGCGGAGTTTGGTCCTCCGGATCGCTTCACGCTGCTTCCGGCTCCAATCTTGCGCGGCTTGGGATCGAACAGATTGTAGCCGTAGCTCTGAGCCTGCTGGAAGGTGAGGGCACTGCCAAAATGTCCCGGAATCGGCTGATTCACCTGATGATACGATCCCAGGGGCACGGAACTGGGCGTGGAACAGCCCAGCGGCTGGGGCAACTGTGGGGTGCTGGTCGATATGAACTTGTTGGTGACACTGCGCATCAGATTCGAGGTGAAGTCATTGCGATCCGGCAGGGCAGAGGCTGCCACGATGGCATTCGGCACGGACCGCTGCTTCGTGAAGGACTTGGAAATGGTGTTCAGCTCCTTGTCGAACAGCAGCTGGGTGTTCTGCTCCAGCATGTACTCCCAGCACTTGAACTGCTCCTCGGACAGCACCGACTCCGTTTCGTCCAGCATCTCCAGCTGCTGCTCCTCCTGCAGGACACGGGCATGGGCCAGCACGAACTCATCGTCCTTGTTGTCCAGATCCTTGGCCAGCAGATCCCGATCGCTCTGGCCACTGGGCGAGGATCGTCCTGCCAGCGGCTCCTGTTCGATGGCCCGGTGGCGACATGCGTTGCTCCGGTCGCAGCAGGTCCGCTTGCACACGGACCCACTGGACGAGGGCGGCGGAACCGGCTGGGGCTTCTTGCGGACACTCTGCTTCAGCTCCCGGATGAGGTGGTCCACATCGGTGCCCAGGTGCCGGAATCGCACCACAATCACGCTGAGATTCTCCGCCGCCGCAAAACTCTGGGCAATGTCCACCAGTCGCTTGGCCGCCAGCAGGGCATTCTCCTCCTTCCGAATCTCTCGGGCCGCACGATCGATGTCCATCACGGACCACAGCTGGGCATTGCCCACCACCAGGTACTCGTCATCGTTACTCAGGGTGAGCTGCAACAAGAAACACAACAAAATGAATAAATGATTGTAATGATTAGCAATGATTATTATGTCTTTTTGACCACGATTTCCTAAAACTTTGTATTATTAATCTGTATTATTCTTGGCCATTTCATTTAGTTAGTTTTTAGGAAATGCAGATTAGCTTGTAAAACTTAAATTTAACTTTATTTAATTCTATTTATATAGTTTTCCTTTCTTCCTAAAGCAAATATTTATTATTTTGTCCCGAAAGTATTACTTTATAACGAACTATTTTAATTGGCAATGGTCAGTAAAAGTAAGTGTCCTAAATTCGAATTTTGTTCTCTAAATCCGACTCTATACCTAAATGTTTTCTAAATTTTTTAATGTACCTCTTAAACTTAGTAACCCACCTCAAGAACCTGTGGATCCGGCATTGCCATGGAATGGCTCTGATCCTTTTGGATGGCCTCCGATTCGGTGAGTAGCAGTTGGGAGGTGCGGCGTATCAGATAGGCATCCAGGCGACCGGTGCTGGCCATGCGCAGGACATAGCGCTTGCTCTTCAGCGGCCTCACCTTCGACGGAGCCCGTGTCCTGGTGAGATGGAACAGGGCGGCACTGCGCACCGTGCCACACTGCTGCTGCGCCGCCAGCAGGGTGAACTTCATGTAGTCCCTGACCGCCGCGTCCTTGACCAGCTGCTCCTGCCTCATCAGATCGGGCACTAGATGGGCCATCTCCTGGGCCGCCCGACCATGTCCCTCCAACGCCTCGAACATGCCGTAGAGGGCTTCGTCGGAGCCCCCATAGTTGGCCGCCCGGAGTTGGCAGACCAGCAGCTTGCGGCAATCTCCAGAACCCGGAGTCTCGGCAAAGCCCATGGTCCAGGGTCCGCTCGCCTTGCTCTGACCCCTTTGGGCATTCACCTGCCGCAGCGTGGTTGTGGGCAAGGCGGCTCTGTTGTTGCCCGACACATCGATCAGGCTCCAGTGGCGCTGGCTCTGGGTCTGGCACACCTTAAACTGCTGCTCGTCCACCTGGATAAAAATGTATTTAAAATAATTAAATAAATAAAGAAATATATATAAATATTTATAGATATTAAATTTCTTAAGCAAACTATAAAAATCGCCAAAAGAATTCTCACAATTGATGGATAAAAGATAAAGCGCGAATTCTTCAGCATTAAATAGTCGTTAAAAAATCGTGTTTAAAATCCACAAACACACAAAAATTATTAAAGATTGCAATTATAATTATTACAATTTTTTGAATCATTTTTGACTTAATAATTTAAACTTTAAAATAATTTAACTTTTGCATTTAAATTTGATTAAAGAACATATAATTAAGCTTACATTGTTTTAAATACAATTAAAAAAAAAAAATAAATATAAGTTAAAACTTTCTCAATCAGATAAAATAAATATTTGAAAATATTAAATTTATATAAAATATCATATACATAAATAAATTAATATAAATTAAAGTGACTTCCATTTCATATCAATATTATTAATTGTATTCGTGCAGAAAGTATTAGGCATTGGTATAAATTCCATAATCTCACCTGCAACTGCAGGTTCCCCGAAAGATCCAGGTACTTGAGGTTCCGCGAGGGCACCAGAGCCAGCAAATTGACCCGATCCAGATGATTGTGCGAGAGATCCAGGACCTTGAGCATGCCCAGCTTGGCCAGTTGCGGTGTGCAGAGGAGCAGGTTGTTGCAGCACCGGAGCACCCTCAGCTGGCCCAGAGTGGCCACCTCCTCGGGCAGTTGCTGCAGCATATTGCCGGACATGACCAGGATCTCTAGATCCGGCCAGTTGCGGACACAGGCGGCGGGCAGGACACCAATGCGATTGTAGGCCAAATGCAGGACCCTCAGCCTGGCGGCATTGTGCAGTGGCTCGAAAATACTGTCGTTCAGTTGGTTCCCCGCCAGCGAGAGATTCACCAGGGCAGCATGGTTATTCTGCTCGTAGCGCGGCAAGGTGGCCAACTTGTTGCAGGAGGCATTCAGCGTTTCCAGCCGCGAATGGGTCACAGCGAAGAAGTTCTCCGGCAGACTGGGCAGCTCGTTGCTCTGCAGCTGGAGGCTCCGGATGCTGCCAAATCCCTCCGGCAACTGGTCCAGATGCTTCAGCTCGTTGTAGGCCAGGTTCAGGGAAACCAGATGACTGATCCTGTAGTTGCGCAGCAGTCCCGTCACATGGCCGAGCCGGTTGTGCGAGGCCTCCAGGACCGACAGGGATGCACATGCTCCGATCCAGTTGGGCAGCTCGCCGAAGTTGTTGTGCGATATGTCGATGCGATGCAGCTTCAGCGGCACCGGATGGGTGTTCGTTGTCGATATGTTGTGCAGGTCTGGTAGCCAGGGAACATAAGATATTGAGTTCCAAGTACATAATAAATTAGGGTACAAAGGATAGTTCATTTTAAATGTTTAAATGTTGTTCAACTTAATAAAACTTAATATTGAATCCTTTATATAGCCATATTGCATATCTGCAACATACAGTTTTAATTCCAATATTTTGTAATGTATCAAGAAAGTGACAGATGCTCATTTAATAAAATATATTCCTTATTAAAAATAAAAAAAAATATATATATATATATATATAAACTGAAAAAATTGCACTCTTTAATTTTACTTATCTGTATAATAAAAAATTACCTTAAAAAGTGTGAATATTTAGTTTTAATAATTGTGTCTTGAAAGTATTAATTCATTACTAAGTAATATAGACCCTATATTTTTTAGTTTCACTTTTAAGCCACACAAGTTTTATTTTAACACTTTCGTAATATTAATTTAATACTCATCTTATTAAGAAATTTAAAACTCATGTAACAATAGTTTAGTTTCTATGACAATTGCTCTTTTTGTGTATAAAATAAATTGCTTAAAGTGGTAATCAATGCCATGTTACTTAACGCCATCATTTTTTTTTATATGTTTAAAACTTAATTTATTGTTTTATGTTTTAATTTAAATATATTTAATGGCAATAAAAACATCAGTCATTAGTTATCAAGCTTTAAATGTGTGTATGGTGCTTTCCTTTTCATAAGCTTAAAACGAAATGGAAATAAGCAATAAAAAACGATTTTTGCAGAGATAGTCATGTTTATGCAAATTAGATTTGATAGTGTGGCTAACGATTTCCATTGCAATTTCAGACCTACTTTACACACTTAAAACAGCGGGAAATATGAAAATAGTTTTCGGTGCTAAGCCCACTAAATTAAAAGAGCATTACTTACAATTATGGTCGGCTGTGAGTGTCTGCAGATTGGTGGCGTTGATGATCAGCTCCATCAGCTTGTTCCGGCTGCACTTGAGCGTCTCCAGCTGCGCCAGCGAGCTGAGATCCAAGACCTCCATTTCGTTTTCGCATACCTCCAGCTGGGTCAAGTACTGCCGGCGAAAAGAGAAAACGGCGAATGCGGCAAATATATATGTATATATGTGCATATACAGGTAGGTATCGACCGGATACGAAATACCGGATGTTGGATGCCGAATGCCGTATGCCGGATACCGGATACCAACAGCCGGAGTCAACTTAACTCACGTTGTAGTTGCCAATCAAGATGCTGCCCCCCAGTTGGCTGCCCTTCAGGCTGAGCTTTTGGGGGGATGTCTGGCCACCAGTGGTGGCCTGCTCCTCCTCCTCCTCCTCCAACATCCACCTCCACCTTCTTCTTCCTCGCCAGCTCGACGGACAGTGGATGCGGTCCACTGTGGCTGGCATTAACTTTCAGCTTCGATTTGTATGGATCCGCTGGCTTCCTCGCGGCTTTGAGCATTGTTTCGACCGTCCAGGGGGTTTATCGTTTTTGTTTTTTTTTGTTTTTTTCGAGCTCTTGGTAAGACTACAACTTCGCTATGCATCAACGAGCACCCACCAACTGAAGATCGCCTCGGATTTCATATGTTTTCGTGGGGCAATACACTGCACTGCACTTTTGTTTTCAAAATAACAACTCAACCAGATTACTCATAAAATCACTTATTCTGTCTAATTATGAGTTGTTGTTTCTACAGGGATTTCCCGGGATGTGGCAAGTAACCACTCTGTGAATTTGGTAATACTTCTACATTGTACTGTAGGATCCACACCCGATAAATGCGACCGCTCAACTGAAGACGAACACAATGACTACGGCTGTGACTCTGGGCCGTTACAGAAAGACGGACACGCTTGAGGGCACCTCGGTCTTTCGGTTTCTGGTCGTATTGCCCAAATCCGAGTTGCGTTTAAGACATGGAAGTACAGTGAAACACATGCTGGTGAACACATTCAGGGTTTGTAAGTTCCAAAATAGTTTTGAACTCAACAGACTATCCAAACAGATTAAATGTGGCATTTTAATGGGTAACTTAATATTAAAGCAATCAAAAAAAAAATATTTTATTTTAAAAAGAATATAAGTTTGTCTTTTTTTTATTTAGTAATTGGTTTCATTCAACGCCCAGTTGAATTTACTTATTTTTATATTATCAAGTATGTTTTAAGCTTCATAAATCCCAAATAAGTATGCAATTCCATTTAGGCCTAAACGAAATTAATTTAAATTCAAGCTAAATATATTGTCTTCGCTAGTAGCCACTGTACAACCTGCTTATAAAGCACAGAGAGGAGTTGGCAATTTAACGAGGGTGCATTTCAGCAATCCATGTTAAGAGCACCAGCAGATCTCTTTCCATTTTGCTGCATATCTGGCCACCTGCTAAACGATTTGAGTGTCGAAGATGGGCTGAAAACGTTTATAGAGAGAAGCGTAAGAAATAAAGGCAGTTTGGCTTTTTAGCTTTGTGTTTTTACACGAATTTTAGAAACAATTTGTTTTTATTATTTCAATGAAATATAATAATTGTTTGTCATGCCTACGCATTAGCAGCAAACTCAGAAAAGTGTGTATTTCATGTAAATCATTTGCTTCTCCTCTCATTATCTTGCAGTTCGTCTGCTGACTTTACAAAATTTTAACAACGTCTATACATAAGAAACTAAGGGCAGGCAATTGTATTTTGTGGTCAACCGTGGGCGGGTTTGGCATGACCTTAACGGTTATTCTCTATAACTTGGCCAGTTCATACATATACAGTTGCCCACACGATCGAGGGTCAAGTTGTGAGTACATAAAATAATAATTAGACAGAGTGCTTAGCAATAATGTACGCCCTATCCACATAAGAGTGTATCATATACGATTGTTTGCTTTAAAATAATAATAATATTAATAAATATATATATATTTATATATATATATATGTATATAAGTATGTAGGTATTCATATAAAGTACAAAAAAAAAAAAACATTGCTAAAATACATGTTTAAACAAAGGAGCAGCAAATAAATAGATGAAGGAGTAACTAGATTACGCTTGGTGAGAAAATCAGAAGGTTAAGTTGGAATAAGAAGTCGGTTAACTATGCACATTGTGCTGCTACGCTCGTTTGTTTATACACATAATCAATTTATATATATTTGCTAGGTATTCCGTATGCTACGTGTTTTCTGTTTTCTGATTTCTGTATTCTGTTTTCCTAGAGTTTACTTCATCTCCTTCGATACGTTTACGGTTTGGTTATGCCTTCCGTGGTCGCGTTGCGGCTTACGTAATGTTTCTTTAGCTTAATTCGATCGCGGCATGTGGGCAACATCTGCCCGTGAGAGTGAGTGTACGGAACGCGGATTAGGATAATTACTTATTGCTGTTTTACATTCAACTTAACATTAGAAATATTAAGAGTGGCATATGACTAAAATTCGTTATCGACTATGTGTGTGTGTAGTTCTGGTTTGTGGGGGCATAGTGGGTAGTGTGTAGTGTGTATTCTGTGGCAGGACAGGGCGCATCTAAATCAATCTTATTTACGGATAAGGTTTGTCAAGACTTAGGCAGCCGCCTGCCGCCGATCTTCAAATCGAATTAACGCGAATTGAGAGGCTTACCGAACTAAGAGACGTGGCAAAGGCGAGAAATTTGATTTCCGCACTACACAATCATAATAAATGGTAATTCGTATAAGTAGGTTAGGATTATGCATAATCATTAATATATAGCAGTAATTATATTTCCATATATGTACGTGAATATATGGACCCTCCGTATTATTTCCCCGTACTGGTCACCGTCCCCGCAGTCGTTGCCGCATTGATCTGCATGCCACCCACATCCTTGTGGTGATCGCCCGCGGAGTTCGCGTCCATGCTCGTCTCCGAGTAGTCCAGTTTGTAGCTGGCGCTTCGCGTCACATCCTCCATGGACGCCTCCTGGCACTCCCGTCCGCTGTGCGTCTGCGATCCGCAGTTGTAGCAGGAGATCACCTTCTGTCCGTTTCCCGCCGCCGCCCGCTCCCGTTATGGGGCAGACGGTGAGCGCGCTGTAGGGCGTCGTGCTGGGAACCTGCTGCTGTTGCGGCGCTGGCACCGTCTGCACGGTCACCGCGTTCGTGCTGACCACGGCCGCCGTGCTCTGCAGCTGCGGCGGCGTAACCGCCGCGGGAGTGCCGCCCGCCGGCATCGGCAGGAAGGCCAGGCTCGTGTGGAAGGCCGGGTAGATGAACTCGCCGTTGTGCGGCGGACCCATCGGATAGCGGAGGCCACCGCGGACCGTCTGCGGCGGCGGCGCACTGTGCGCCTGGAATATCGTCTGCTGGGGCGGCGGGGGTCCTCGCTGGTGATATGGATAGCTCGCGTTGTAGGCTGTGGGCGGCGGTTGTTGCGGCTGCAGGAGAACTGTTGTCGTCGGCGTGCTCACCGGCGATTGGCTGATGAGCAGCGTCTGCTGCTGCTGCTGTTGTTGCTGCTGCTGCAGGCTGCCGCTGCTGATGGTCTGCGCATCGCTGACGATGCTCGGCGTTCCCGTCGTGTATACTTGCTGGTAGCTCTTATCCATCCCATTGCGTCCGTTTAGCCGGTGCTGCAAGTTCAGCTGCTGCTGCTGCTTGTAGCTGAGGTGATGCTGCTTTGGCTGATAGTTGCCAAGAGTGACGGGCGGCACCGTGGTGAGCATGCCCATGCCCGCATCCACCGCAGTGTGCAGTGGCAATGAGAGGTGCGTAGGCGTCGGCGTTTCCGAGGGCGAAAGGTCGCCGCAGGATCCATTCGAGCTGCCCGATTCACTGCCTGTGGTGGCCGTACTTTTGTTTGAGTTCATGCCCATCATCGAACTGCTGCCATCGTCGTTCATATTCATACTCTGCATCATAACGTTCATATTGTAGTTGGGGTTCTGAAAGTGCTGCTGCTGCTGTTGCTGTGGTATGAATGCGTTTGCCTTGACTCGATGGTGGTGTCCTGGCCGCGGGAAACCATTGCGGATGAGGCTGTGCAGGCTGGTTCCACTAGAATTGCTGCTTCCGCCTTCGTTAATACCCTGCAATGAACAATTAACAAGTTGTTAGTGTTATTCAACGCTGAGCATTGTCTTAAGACAATAAATTGATAAAATACTTATGCAGATACATAGCCGGAATCGAAAGTTAATTAACTAAATAAATAAAATACAAGTGGAAAGTAATATAGGTTGTTCATGTAAGACTATAAATATGCTATGTATTCTAATTCACTTCCGAAAGATACAAATTACGCAGTAAATTTTTCATCGGAAAAGCTACGTCTTATAATGCGCTACTTTTTTAGTAGTCTGATAATTACATCGTGCTGCTGCTCGCCGCCAATCGAGGTTGGCGGCGGCGTTGTCTCCGCCGAAGGACGTCGCGCATTCTTCTGCCCCGCCAGTCGCTGCGACATGTTCCTCATCGGCTGCTGATGCGCCTGCTGCTGCGCCTGCAGTGGAACGTTGATCAGGGACCGGTCCCGCTGGGGACTCGTGGTCCGGCTGCTCGAGGGAGAGGACTGCTGGCTCAGCATGGGCGAGCTGGCCGGTGGCACTTGATGGTCCAGACTCTGCGGCTGCTGCTGTTGCTGCTGCTGCAAAGCGGGCTGTTGGTGGGGCGGTTGTGGGACGTAGTGGCGCATCGTCCACCCAGTGTTCTGGTGACCGATGATGGCACTCGTGTCCGCTGGAATGGTGATGTTCGGCTGCATCAGATGCGCCATGCCGTCGACACTGATCTGGTGCGTTCCATCAGCGCTGGGAATAAGCTGAAACGAAATGATAAAGGAATGAGCTTAGTCTGCCCGCGATTGGATTATGCTTGACAACTCACCTTGGGAAAGTGCTGGGGAAAGAGCATGGGGATGTTGCCCTGCGGCGTCTGTACCATCTGCACCACCTGCGGATGCTGCGGGTGGGGTGGCGGCTGCTGTGGCCCCGGCATCTGGTGGATCACATGTGGTGGCTGCTGCTGCAGGATCAGGTCGTGTGGGGACGGCGGGTGCGGATGGTGGGTTGCTGGCGTCGGCGTCTGCGACTGTGTCTGCATCTGCGGTGCGAACCGCTCGGCCACCAGCTTGTTCTCCTTGATCTTGGCCAGTATGCCGAAGATCTTCTTCTGCTCCTCCATGGAGAACACCGGGTGGATGGCCGCCATCGTGTAGACTAGCAGCAGCTCCAGCAGAGTGTCCTGGTCATTGATACAGCCAAAATCGCACTCGCCCCAGCACTCCAGCGTGCGGTAGATCTCACTGACGCAGTTCCGGTTGCAGGCACGGATCAGCGCCAGATACAGGGCCATCTTGCGCCGGATCTTCCGGTCGGTGGGGTCGCCCTTCTGGCAGTTGACCATGTCGGCGGCCAGCTCGTGCGGATTGTTCGCCCGCAGCTCCATGCCGCGCAACGTTTCCGAGTCGCACCGACCCTGTTCCTCGAGAAGCGTGCCCAGGAAGCGCAGCTCAAACGGCAGACAGGCGGTGAGCAGGGCGTACATCGTTTCGATCCGATTGTAGCTCTCGAGTTTCTCAAACCACAGCAGCACGTCCTGTTTGCAAATCATCTCCACGTTTGTCCCAGTCCTTTCACCTACCGATCCCGAATCCCTGCAAGCGGCGGCTGCACTGCATCAATGGCCACACGCTAGTGTGCCCGTTCGCCCGTTGGCCCGTCGCTCCCGTTGCTCTGTTTGTGTATGTGCGCGCGCGTGTGTGTGGGTGCTCTAGTTACGTGTGGTGGGTGCAAAAGGCGTCCAGAATCTCGTTAGGTGGCAGCAGTAGTCGCAGCTGCTGCTGCATCACAGCCGGAATCGTCCAAAGCTGGCTGGGATTCGATCCTGGACAATGGATAGTGGACACCGGCCCAGCTACCCGGGGCACTGCTAATTGGCTTTTCGCTGGCGTTTTTCGCCACTAATCTGCTCACAAAGGCCGAGCTGATCGGCTGCTGCCCACAACTACAACTAGTCGCGTATATTTTGCGCGTTAGCGGGGTAGGGGGTGCGCGGGCGGCGGGCAGCAGGGGGCTGCACCACATTGGCCAGGCACTCGCTGCTTGGCAAAACACTCGCCGCTATTCTCGTTGGGCCGCTGTTATTCGGGGGAGACTACTCGCCGCTGCCAAAAATTCTGCAATTTCCGCGATATTCCTCGCAACGCGCGCGCTTCCCTTTTTCCGGCGACAATTGTTGCTACGTCAGCGTGGGCGTCTCGCGGATTTGGGCATTCAAAGCGTGCACGCACTCTAATTCGTTTGCATTGTGTGCACTTTTTGTCAAAATCAAATTTTCTATTTCCCTTCCACTTTGTCTCGGTGTGACCGTGGCTGCTGTTTGTGTTGTTTGCGCCAGTGTGACCGTTGACATCGGTGGCCAAAATACACCAGCAGAAAACGTCCATAAGCCGCTAGCCAGACTGTTTAATATATGCGCGCCAGGGCTGCCAGACGTCTCTACTCTTAAAAATTTTAAATTGATTTTATCCATATTTCTTGTTTCGTCTCGAAAATAAAATAGCACCTTGCCGATCCCAGAGTACTTATAATTTTGTAACTTATTTAATTGCGGGTTATGTTTCTATCAAAAAAGAATGCAAGTACAAACTGAATTGCAGCAGCAGCCGCCGTTTAGAAACCGTCCTCATCGTCCTCGGCCATCTCCTTGGCCAGCTCGAGGTCCTGCTGCTCCCGTTCGCGACGCTCCTCGGCGCTCTCCAAATCCTTGCCGTACGACTTCGGAGGATAGCGCATGGCCTTCACGCTCTGGTTGTGCAGGTTCAGGCAGAACGAGATGCGCTCGTGGAAGGCTAGCTGCGGCTCCCGGGTGCTATAGATATCGGTGCTCTCCTTGCTGCGCATGTAGTTCTGGGCCGGGTCCAGCGTGGCCTCGATCACTCCATCCCGTATGGCCTTCGACACGATAAATTCGGCATCCTCGGCGGAGTCGAGCATCAGCCGCTTGGCAATGTCCTGGGGCGAGATGCGCGAGTACGAGAGTCCAATGGAGCGGATCGCTGTCTTGATCACGTTGTGGCGCAGCCGGATGATCAGTGTGAACGTGTGGTCTAGCTGGAATTTAGGTCCGTACTGCGAAACCACGTCGCCGAACCTCTTCAGGTTGCCCAGACGCACGGCCTGCGTGAGCTGGAAGTAGGCGCCCAGGGATTGACGCAGACCGGCCTGCCGGAACACCACACGCTCCGGGATGTTGCCCAACAGCAGCTCCACCACGATGATCAGCTTTTGCACCGTCTGGCGGAAGCCGATGGCCGCATGCTGCGGTGACTTACGCAGCGCCTGGACCAGATGCTTGTGGGCATCGCTGTACTCCAGTTTGGCGGCCTTGATGCGACCCAAATAGTACAGAAAGCGGGCCCACTCATTGTTGCTGGCCGATTCCGGATAGACGGACTTCTTCACCAGCTTGTCGGCCTGATCGTACAGAGCGTAGTGCAAATAGTTACGCAGCAGACAGTTGATCAGCACAGCCTGACCCTCGAAGTCGTTGCGCAGCGTGGCGGTGCGCAGGCGGGCGTGCAGGAAGGCGCGGATGCCCTCCAGTGAGTTTTTAAGCTCCGCCACGCGCGAGAAGTAGAAGTAGGACTTGGCCCCAATCAGGTCCAGGGTGCGGCGGTTCTGGATGGAGATCTTAGCCATCAAAGCATCTGCGCAGGTTCCGGCGCGCTTCAGATCGCTGGCATCGATCAACTTGACCAGCAGGAGTAGGTAGAAGTAGGCATCAACCTCGGCAATCGGAGCCTTGCTGGCCACTTGCTTTTTGGGCACATCGGGCAGTTCGGTGGCGTCCTTCTCCACAGCGGGCATTAGGGCCACGGCAGCCTCGCGATCCGCACCAACTGGATAGATGCTTTGTGCCAGATTGCGAAAGACAACGCCGTTCAACTTGCGGCGGGTGTTGGGCAAATTGCGAAGGACGCGCAGGATGAAGCTGTCGGCGAAATTGAAACCATGAACTCAAGAGTAGGTTGTAAGTCTGTAACCACTCACCGCGACTCCTTGGAGGCCACCCCCTTCTCGATCTGACGAATCTGCTCACGAATCTCCTGCACTGCGGCCACATCTTGGTTCTTCTTCTCATCCGCCAGCGTCTCGGCCGTGGGATCCACTTCCATCTCCACGTCGTGGGCACCGATGTCCGTTGCGTTGGTCATGTTGTAGAACTCTCAATTTGCTAATGTCACAATTATGGCCGACTATTCTTTTGTTTTTTCTCCAATTCCAAATCAAAAATGCCTAGTAATGTTGCTTCTTCTTATTCGTTTTCGGCTGCCTGACAGTGTTGGATAATGTGGTTGCTTATCGGTTAATATTTATCGGTTAGGGTGTTATAATAATACATACACTGAGCGAATCTTTACTAAGTTCAGTATTGTTGCTTTAAAAAGTTAAAACATCACAACAGTTAAAACAACTAAAGAAAAAAAAGAACACCTATGCGGATAATACTTTCCTGATTAGATAAGTTTAATTTGAAATATATATAACAAAATACTATTTTACTTAAGGTAATTTGTTATAATGATTTTCTGCTTATATTAAAGCATCCAAAAAATATGATTTTAATTACATGCTCGGTTGGTTTTAATTTCAAATCAAAGTTGTTAAAAGGCCGGGAGGCTTATTTCGAATTCGATTTTTGTATCGATAACAATTTGGGCCTTCATTCGCACGTTATCACTATTACAAAATAAGACCCAAAATACGGAATGTGAATTAAAATAACATATATAGGCTAAAAATGTTGCGGTACAGACAAGTGGTGCGCCTTCTGCAGCGCCGGACTTATTCGGCTGGAGCAGCAAACACCGGAAGTGGATCACCTGGTGACGACAAATCCGGCAAAGATGATCTCCATCCGATACGACGAACCCTTCGTTTGCTCGGCAACGATATGCGCAAAGTCAAGGAGTTCTTTGTGCCCAAGGATCCGGAACCCGAGGAAGACCGCATCCCGACCCAGACCAAGTTCAAGTTCGCCGGGGAGCGGGAAAAGGATCCCTCGCTGGTGGATGACTTCCAGACCCACTGCGATGTGCTAATCATTGGTGGAGGCGGAGTGGGCAGCTCCATCGCCTACTGGCTGAAGGAGAAGGCTCGCGATGGCCTCAATGTGGTGGTGGTCGAGCGGGATGACACGGTGAGTGGATCCTTGATGCCGCATACCCTATATGCCTCTAATCCTCCTGGTTATTACAGTACGCTCAGTCTGCCACTCGTGTTTCTGTGGGCGGTCTTTGCCAGCAATTCTCCCTGCCCGAAAATATCCAGATGTCGCTTTTTGCCGCCGAGTTTTTGAGAGGTGCCAAGAAGCACTTTGGCGAGGAAGTGCCCCTGCAATTCACGCCCCATGGTCACCTGATGCTGGCCGACGAGGAGCATGCCGAAAGCCTGATGCGCTCCTCCCAAGTGCAAAACGAACTGGGTGCCCGCAATGAACTGCTGACGGCGGATAGGCTGGCGGTCCGGTTTCCCTGGCTGAACACCAAGGGTATCGTCTTGGGCTGTCACGGATTGGAGAAGGAGGGCTGGTTCAATCCTTTGGCCCTGCTTACCAACTTCAGGCGCTCTGCCAGCGGTTACGGTGCGCATTTCATCAGTGGCCAGGTGGTGGACTTCGAATTCCTGTCCCAAACGGACATAACTGTGGTGGGCGGCTCCGACGAGGGCAGCTACACGGGCCTGGACAAGGCAGTCATCCAGCTGGCCGATGGCACGCGACGCACCTGCAAGTTTGCCCTGTGTGTTATAGCAGCCGGCGCCAGATCCGGAGAGGTGGCACGTCTTGCCAAGATAGGAGTGGGCTCGGGAGTGCTCCGGGTTCCCCTGCCCATTGACGAACGCAAGCGCTACTTGTACGCCATCAACTCACTGGCTCAAAGTGCACCTGGAATGAGCATGCCCATGACCATCGATCCTTCGGGCATCTTCATTCGCAGAGACGGCTTGGGCGGCAACTACATATGCGGACAGGATTCGGTTGAGGAGGGTCATAGCCCGTCGGTGGACACGCAGTACTTTGATCAGCACATCAGACCCAAGCTGGCAGAGCGAGTTCCCGCCCTGGGAGAAGCCAGAGTGGTGGACAGCTGGGCGGGCAGCTACGATCAGAATGTCTACGACGAAAACGGCATTGTGGGAGCCCATCCGTACTACAACAACTTGTATATTGCCACTGGTTTCAGTGGACATGGAGTCCAGCAGTCCCTGGCCGTGGGACGCGCCGTATCCGAGCTGATCATGGACGGGCAGTTCCGGACTATTGACCTCTCACGCCTGAGCTTCGACAGGCTGATTGTGGACCAACCCATGTACGAGTTAAATAATGTTTTAAGCTAGGATTGTTGTTGATGGTGCATTAAAGACTAAATGCAGCTAATTTAATGAATTGTGAATTTTCTATTTGAACTGGCCGGGAGCAGGACCAAAAAGACCCACTCCCTGCTTGCTGGCGGCACGCGATGGCGCAAAGCCCAGAAGCTTCTGAATGTTCTGGCGAATGGACATGGTGCACAGGATGTAGAGGAAGATGAAGGAGCAGTCCGTGTAGTCGTCGCCAGACAGATTCCGGTGGCTCAGGCCCTGGATCCAGGAGATGGGCGTGAAGGGCAGCTGGGCGACGACCCGGCCGTCAAAGATGCTATTGAACATGCTCAACAAAGCGGTGAAGGCAAAGCCCGTGGCGAACATGGACTTCATCTTGACCAGCGACAGGTCGCGGTTGTTGTTCTTCAGTTTCTCCTCGTCCCGCTCGATCTTCTTCTTCACCGCCTTGTCCAGGGAATCGCCATGGATCTCCTTCCGGCGCTCCACTGCAAGAAAATACAGGTGTAACCTCGTGACCATCCGGATATACTCTTTGACCAACTTACGCTTTTTGCTCTGCTTTTCCACCTCGGTCTTCAGCTTTTGGTACTTTTCCGTCCGGTAAACCAGCACCCAGGTGAGTCCTAAAAAAAGCAAATGGTAAATCTCCGCAACTTAACTGGATTTTCACTCACCTTCACCCAGGAAAGCGGTGCACACCGATATAAATACAATTAAAATTGTGTCGGACCACATTTTTTCACTAAATTAATGTTAATAAAAATTAAAACATATCGATAGCACAAGTGACATACTTTTTTAGACAGTTCGATAACTATCGAAAATTCTAATTTTAATAGCGGTATTCTTTTAACGGCTATAATTTTAAGGTACTGGTTAATCCTTTTGTTTTAAGTTAAAAAAAATAATAAAAGTATTTTGGTTTCAACATTTTTTCTGTTACAAAAAAATGTCACACAAAAAATTAACAAAATATTTAGGGAATTCAATCAAACCGCATAAATTATTTAGACAAAATAAATTTAGTGCTATAGAATAACAAACGATTTCATGAAAGTCGAGCGGAATTAATGTTTATTTCTCAGACATTTAAAACACATTTATGGTTTTGGCATTGTCACAAGCTTGCCGACTGTTGTTAAATTGTATTTCTAAGTTCATTAAAATTTTAAGAAACATTGATGTTACAATTGATCAATTTTCTGTTTGTTTAATATATAGATGTAAGCATGAAACTTGCTGCAAGAGTTTCTAGAATCCGACGGTAAGGTTCCATTGCGTTGACGGTGATGCCGGCGCATTTCTGGCGTCGCTGGTTGTTGGGGGGCTGTGGTTGTTTTTGGGGTGAGGTGACGTTAGGCGCTGTAAAATGCTACATTTGAGGAAAGAAATCAAATCAGGTTATATATATATATATGTAATATATATGCGGTATATATGAAACAACAACTATGAGAAAAATAACGTAGAAAAGAGAATTGGAAATCTCAAAATTAGAATATGGATATGACGTTGAAGGAAATATTCAAATTGAAGTGTGTTCACTTCAAGTTGAATATTACAACGTCGGTATATTTGGGAACGCAAAACGTTCGAAAAATGGAAATTATTTGGGTGGTAATGGAACCCTGCAGAAGTTTTAGTTGCTGTTTATCATTTTCGGTTTTTTGTGGATGTTGATGTCAGTTTTTGAGATATTTTCAACGTTTATTTGCTTAATCTCAAGCCTCCGCCTAGTAACGTCGTCGCTCGCGCTCGCGACTGCGTGATCGTCTCCGTTCATTGGAACGATTGCGACGTGTGTCGCGCTGGCGGTCGCGATCCTTCTCACGCTCTTTCTGACGATCCTCCCTCTCCTTTATGCGCAGCTTATGCTCCTCGATGCGTTTCTGACGGAATGCCTCCTTTTCAGCGATCTGTAAGGAAGATGTTACACATTTAAGCAATGTTATATTAATTCCTAATTCAAAGTTAGTTTTCCAACTTACAGCTTCCGGCGTCAGCGGCAGCCAGTAGATGCAAGGCGTTCCCTTAGTCTTACGAAATAGATCATCTAATAGCCTGATAGGAGGTTCATTCTCCTTCCTTTTAGTTTTGGGCGCTGTTTACAGTAATAGGCATTGTTAATCATGGCCATACCTTCTAGAAATGTAGCTTACCTGGTGATCCACTGCGGCTTCTTGCGTGTGCATTGCGGTCGTTGCGGTCCCGCTCCCGGTCGCGTCCTCGCCCCTCTTTATCCCTAGAGCGTTTGCGTTCCTGTCCGGGGCGTTCCGCGTCCCGAGATCTCGAGTCCAGTCGATCCTTGCTCCCCCGACGTCTGTCGTTGCTGATTTTGTCGTGGTCGCTTGGCTCCTTTTTGCCCACATCCCATTCGCGTACTGGGCGCACAGGCTGCACGGTAAAATGGCAATTAACTGGCTGTTGTTATGTTGTTATGACAACAATCTTTTACCTTTTTGTCCGTCGGTTCCAATCGGGACCAAGCGTTGCCCGACTGCTGGTTATCTCTGGTGTTTTCCTGGCCATACCTTGGAGCTTCGTCTTTCGTTGAAAGTATCGCACGATCCATGTCTGTGCGACTGCCGAAATCCACGTTCAAACATTTCGGGTTCGAGACTGGCCAACGAACTCCGTGCAGGGCATGGCGGGTTTCAATAGCCTCGCTACAATGTTATTAATAAATTGATCAGTGTTTTAATCATTTTTAATATATTATCGTCATTATTTGTTAAATAAAGACTTTAAAAACCCTTCTGATGCAGGTGTACCGAAATTAAGAAAATATACTTACTCTTCAGTAGAGTAGGCAACGAAGCACTTAGACTTGATGCGATCTATCCAAAAACCATCTTCATCGACGATCTTTCCCGTCCGCGCCAGCAGGCCTTTTAGCTGCAACACCGTAAAGGGGCGCACCAGGTTGGTGATGTAGAGCACATGGCTGGCGCGGTTGCGCGCAGGACTAGGAGAGCGGACGATATGTGGTGCGGCCGTGGCGGCTGTGGCTTTGCTCTGGCCGCCCTGCGCCGGCACCGTGTCTGCGGCTGGCGTGGGAGTGGTCCGCCCAGTGGCTCCTGCGCCTTCCTTGTCTGTCGTCGCCTCTACGCCGGTGTCGCAGGTTGTTGCGGTAATGGCGTCGGCTTCGCGTTCCTTGCGCGCCTCGGAGGCTGGCATCGGCGAACCGGATCGCTCCGACTCCCGATCGCTGGTGACCAGGCCCTCCTCCTCCGAAGAGGATTCTAGTTGCACATCGCTGAGGGGCACCGGCTGCACCACGTCGGCTATTATGTTCTTCAGGGAATCCGTCGAAATGGCAAGCACTGGTGGGGCCCGGTCCAAGGACTTTTTGTTCGTCAGCCATTTGCGCTTCCTTACCGATCGCTGCTGCTGGAGTGCTGGAGCGGTGGTTGTGTTGGTTGCGCTGCTGTTTACGGTTGTCTCGTGCTTGTCGTTCGGAAGATCTGCTGGTTCATCCTGAATTTGTTCTGGTTTTTCCTCCTTCTGCTTGCGGTTCTCCTTCTGGTCCTCCTCCTCCTTGGCCTGCTGTTCCTGTTTCTGCTCCTTGTGTTTCTTCTTGGACTCTCTGCGATCCGCTGGAGCTGGGGCGTCTTCGTCCCTTTCCTCGACCTCTTCTGTCTGAATGTCTAATACATCGCTAGACGTTTTTAGATGTTCCTCATCCTTACTGGAAGGAGAAGGAACTTTTACCTCTTGAATTGGCTCGCTCTGCTTGCTGCTGTCATCCTCGGCAGCTTGGGCGCCCGGCTGGGGTTTATCCTCCTCTTTCTCAGCTTCTGTATCCTTGGCAACAGTGGGTTCTGGCTGGGATTCTTCTGGGACTGGAGCCGGCTGATCCTCTTTTTTGGCAAGCTCTTCGGACTCGCTCTCCTGAGCCTTTGCTGGCGGCTCCACAGCCGTTTCCTGCTCCTGCACACTGTCCTTGGCCACATCCTGGCCGTTCTCCGGCTCCTCCTCGGGGATGGTGTCCACCGCTTTATTCTTGTCGCCGCCCTTGGCCTCCGCGCGCTTCTTGGGCGTCGTCCGGCTGCCGCGACTCTTGCGCACTGGCGATGCTCCGGATCCGGCACGTTCCTCGCTCGAGGCGCGCCCCTCATTGATTTCTTCGGAGCGCGCGGCAGAGGCGTGCGCCAATTCCGTCTGTCCGATGTTCTCAGTGGGTGTGTCCAAGGTCTCCTTCTGGCCAGTGGTCTCGTCCTCCGTCTTCTCGTTCTCGGACACCTTGCGGGAGCGGCGACTACGCCGTGCCACCGGCACCGGAGCGGGCGACGACGACTTTTTTCGCTCGCTGCGCCGTCTCATGGCGAAAAACGATGGCCACGCGCTGAACTACACTGGAAAGATCTGAAATAAAACGTAGGTAACGCCGGCGGACCCACAACTATTTCATGCACTGCTATTAGAGTTCACTCCTCGTCCTTTCATGCACCTTTTCTCGATCAGAAAATTTATTTTGCTAGCGAAAGAGCGTCAATCCGCCATCAATATGCAGTGCAGGGTTGCTTCGGGCCAAAGTGGATGGGGTAGGCATATCGCCCGTGTCGTGGATATCGATAGTTTTGGCTGGGTAACTATCGGATGCCAATAGTGGCTGGAAATAAAAAAAAATACAACTTTAAAATATAAATAAAATGGATTTTTTTAAATTCATAAAAGTTAAAATATGTTAACATATATTTTTAACAGTTACTTCAGTTATGACAAAATCTGATAAGATAACATTTGTAAGTTTGTTCATCACTGATAAACTTTTAAATAATAAATAATTTTAAATAATATATATCATTCAAAGTCTTAACAGATTAAAATATTTAAAAAACAGAGTTTTATTTACTGTAGCTCATAGCAATACATTTTCAAACGTTAAAAATGCATGTTTAAATCACTTTTACCGCGCTTTGCAACACTGCAGCGCATTTCATAATAATAAATTACAGAAAAACACATTTTAAAAAACATCTGCATAGTTAAGCTATAAAATGAATTAAGCTCTAAAAACATGATTGTAAAAAACATTTGTAAACTGAGCCAAGTAATGGGCAGGCTCCGGCTTGCCCCAAATCCCAGGGAATTCTGTCACTCGGCGTCTCTGAAGCGAAGCACCCAACGGCCGGGATTTGGAACAGGATCACGATCGCTGAGCGCCTATGCTGCAGATCACCAGGTGTCCTGGATAGCTCCACCCGCTCCAAGTTCTTCCGGCGGAATGTTTTGGGCCTTCTCAGCTGCCTTTACGTTTAATCTTTTTGGAGGCGGTGACGAAAAGGAGGAGACTCCGGAGGACAAGCTAGTGAAGACTATAAAGCGATCGATCCTCTGCATCCAGAGGGAACAGTACGACAAGGCCGAGCAGATGCTCCACCTGGCCCTGCGAATGGCCCAGGATATTCAAAACAAGGACGGCATCACGTATGTTTTCGATCTGATGGCCAATTTGGCCATGGAGCGGGAGCAGTTTAAGAAGGCGGAAAAGATCTTCACGGACGTGATGAAGCGCCTCTTTGCCGATGGCCACACCGAAGAAAGTCCCAAGGTGAGTGAGCCCCTTAGAATCCTACTCCAGTTAAGATCTCCTTCATCTTCTTCAGATACTCCACATCAGCTCCAAGATAGCGCACATGTCCCAGCTGCAGGGTGACCTGGAGAAGAGTTTCCAAGGCTTCACCTGGACGCTGAAACAGTTGGCCAAACTCCTGGAGAAAATGCCCGACGACAAGGACATACTGGAGCTTTATGGCCTGACAAAGAATTGGTATTGAAGGTGTTTCCATTGCCGCTACCCAGCACACAGTTGCAGTTCCAGTCAATGTGTTTCTTCATGCGTGTATTTTCAGGTTTGGCCAGCTGCTGATGAAGCAGGGCAAGTACCTGGAGGCCAAGAACCTCTTCAAGGAGGCCTTCGACACGCTAATCGACGTTTACGGTGCTGTCAACGACGCCTCTGTGACCATCTTGAACAACATTAGCGTGGCGTATGTGAACGTAGGTCCGCTAGCTTTCCGGAAATACATAAATAATCGGATATCTTTCAGCTGGAAAAGTACACCGAGGCGAAGGAGACCCTTATGCAGGCGGTGGAACTGACCAAGGAGCTCAAGGACGCCACCCAGGAGGGCATCCTGCAGGCCAATCTCGGTCTGGTGTATCTGCGCGAAGGTCTGATGAAACAGGCAGAGGAAGCCTGCAAACTGGCGTGGAAATTGGGCAAGCAGCACCAGAGTCCCGATGCCGTCGAGCAGGCTGAGTATTGCCTTAACGAGATCAAAACCACACTGAATGGGGAAAAGCGGCAGTGAGGATTTCTTTTTACAATGTATTTTTGACTATTTATAAAAATTTCATTTCAAAGTAAAGCGCAAATTTTTAAGGCTTTAAAACTCTTAAATAACGCTCCCTCGATTGTATTGAGAAATAATCGCGGGGACTGAATATCCTAATATCAGAAAATTGTATGCCCTTTCACTTCAGCCCGCTCGATTAGAACTATTTTCTGCATTAACCCATCCAACCCTGGACACTACTCAAACTTGGCGATGACAATCATTAGGGCTACGCCGGTGAGCAGTGCGAAGATCTCCTTCAGTGACTGTTTCAGCTTAGTGGACTCCTCCAGCAGCTCCGGCAGCACGCTCACTGTGGCAATGTAAATGAAACCGCCGGCGGTAAAGGGCAGAACCCATGGCGCCGATCCGTCACCGCTTCCAGCTCCCAAAAGGGCCAGGGCTGTGCCCGCCAGCGCTCCGAGGGCGGTGACCAGCTGCAACAGCATTGCCTTGCGCCTGGAGCATCCCGACTTGATCAGGATGGCGAAGTCGCCAATCTCGTGGGGCACTTCGTGCAGCAGAATGGTGACTGTGGTTACAATACCAATGCTGTTGCCCGCCAAGTAGGAGGCACCGATGGCCAGACCGTCGGTGAAGTTGTGGGCAAAGTCGGCCGCCAGGTTCAAGTAGCCGGATATCTCAACTTCGCCCTCCGGCTCGGGTTCTGGTTTCTTTGACTTGGCCTTGGGCTGCTTTGTAGGTTTATCTCCATCTCCGCTGTCTTCCTTGTCAGAAGACTTCTTTTTGGGAGCCATGGGTTTGGGTTTTGGGGCTCCATGGCTATGTCCATGTCCTCCTTGTCCGCCCTTAAGGATGCGTACCAGTTTCTCCACCGACAGGAAGGCAATGATGCCGCCCAGAACCCACAGACCAACGCTCATGTCGTGGCTATGTCCGTGACCATCCTCTTCACCCTCGTGATGATGGTGATGATGATGGTCGTGGCCATGGTCGTCTTCTCCGTGGCTATGAGGGTGCGTGGCATGCGGAATCAAGTGGAGGAAGGCATCGCCCAGCAAGCCGCCGGATGCGAAGGCCAGGAGAACTTTGAGACGCGGCTTCATAGCCTCACTGTTGTCGAGGGGAATGATGTAGAGCAGCACAAAGGGAGCGGCACTGATAAGCAGCGTGGAACCGATGGAGTGCAGCCAAATGGTGCTCATATCTATAAGAAAAATGGGTCAGCTTATGTATTTGATATATGAGAGCTAGTTACATACCCAATGCCGGCTTTGACTTAGTGTGACTTTCTCCGTGATGGTGGTGCCCATGATCGTGGTCATGATGGTGATGATCATGGTCGTGGTCATGATGGTGATGATCATGGTCGTGGTCATGATGGTGATGATCGTGGTCGTGATGATGATGCCCGTGCCCATGATCATGATCGTGGTCGTGATGGTGCTCCGCCCGCGGAGCCTTTACCGGATCAAAGTTTTCGTTGGCTTCCCGCGAGTATTTGAAACTGGGATTGCCCTGGCCGGCGCATAAGGCCGGCAGGGAGAGGAGCACGGCTCCAAGGATAAGGGCCAGGGCTAGCTTCTGGTAGAACTGCATCTTGCTGCCCTGGAAATCGGACACTTGTTTGGCCATTTTGTCCTAATCTCTTATTACGCGTGGGACTGCGGCCAAAGTGTTGTGACGTGTTTGGTTTTTTTCTTGCTGGGAGTTATCGATGACCGAGAGATGCGGCATTTATCGATTGTTTTTCTTAAAAAAATATAAGCATCTTGTTTTGATTTCCCTGATTTGTTTTACTTTGGATATTTGTTTATTATTCCCTGCAAATATGGACTACTATACATTAATTAAACAATAAAGGAATTGGTTAATCATTAAAACAAATAACGCAGTTAGCACTATCTATAGTAAGCTTTTCCCACCATGCTGCAGTATTGCACCTAATCATTTGTACCTGTACCTAGGAAAATTTAGGTACATTTTATCCTAGCTAAGTAAGTATTCTGCAATAGCAGTACACGTACAAGCTTATTTACATTATTTTGTATAGGATAAAGGAATTGTTATTCCTCTTTAACAAAACTTATAATTAGAAAACCTTTGCTAAAATTCGGAAACCGTCATCCATTAAAAACAACCCATTTAAATTTATGTTTTATATTTGTATATTTGCAATTAAATGACTATTAAATATATTTATGCATTTAGTTTGTTTCCTATTTGTTTTTATCGTTACCAGACATGGTTAAACGAGGCTAATAACTAGACACGTGAAGGGTGCACAATAAATTGTTTATGTATACGATGCCGTTGATAAACCGTTACAAAAAGAGCGCTTCAAATTCGTCGTCGGTGTTCAATAAATAAATAGTTCGTGTGGGTGTGTGTTGGGTGTGTTTTCAGTGTTGATTTTGTGTATGATATATATATACAAGCCACTTTGGTTGCTGGTTGAATTGCTGCTGATCCGATCTTGCTGTCGTATCCGTATCCGTTTCCGCTGCTCAGTACAGGTTGATCTTCTTGAGTATTGTCTTGCGACACATGTGGCATGTGCGGAGCGTTTCGGCGCAGTGGGAGCAGGCTCCGTGGCCGCAGAGGAAGGCCACGTCCCGCTTGCGTTCCATGCAGATGCCGCAGAAGTGCGACTCCTCGAACTCCTGCACCTTGTTCTCCAGGTAGCGCAGCAGATCCCCGGACGGCAGGCGTGTGGGGTCACTCGGTGAGGAAGTGGACGTGGGCAGGGCCACTATCCGCCCGCTGGCGGTCAGACGCCGCTCGATTACCACGCCGCAGCGCAGACACTTCTTCATCCGGATGCCGCACTCCTCGCAGGCGATCTGGTGCTGACACGGCTCAAAGCGCACTAGCTGCAGGATCTCATTGCACACGATGCACTCCTGGGGACCGGACACGATCACCAGACTTGGGCCAAGACCCGCCGCCCCGGCCTCCAACGCTGTGCTGCTCGAGCTTGAGGTCACCGGTGGCTTGGGAGCCTTCTTGCGCGGCGCCACCTGCGGCGAGACATTCTGCTGCACTGCGTCCGAGTTCAGCTTCTTCACGCCCGGCGAGGCCGAGGGCGTCGATGGAGCGGCGGCTGCTGATGAAGCGGATGGTATCTCGTTTGGCTTTGGCATTAGATCTAGTTGCTGGCGCTGCGGTGGCATCGGTGCCGCTACTGCTGGACCAGCTCCATTGGATTCTGCTCCAGCCACAGTTGGCACATCCTCGCCAGAGGCAGTGGGTGCGGACATTTCCAAGGCTTGGAGGTTCCTGGGCAGTGTCTCTACTTCGCCCTGCTGCCCGAAGATCAGCTTCCTGATGTTTAGGTCCGTAATCCACTCAAAAATACTCGCATTGGCGTTGTTCAGCTCCACTCGGCAGCCGGCCCTCGAAAGATAGATCAGGATGCTGTACATCAGGCGATCCTCGGCCCGCACGCTCGTCTCCACTAGACTCAGGTAAAACTTGTGGATCTCAGGTGCCTCCTCGGGCTGCGGTTCGGCTGCGGACTGCAGATTGGACTTCTTGATCACACACAGATGCATGGCATTGTCTCCATCCTCATCCTTGGCGTTCACGTCGCAGGAGAGACGCACTAGTCGCTCGATCACCCCGGCATGTCCCTGTGAGACGGCCAGTAGGAAGGGCGTCTGCCGGCGATTGTTGCGTATGTCCAGCTCCGCTTGTCCCTCGGTGACCAGCGTTTCCACAACCTGCGCATGTCCGTTAAGGGCGGCCAAGTGAAGGGCCGCAAAGCCATCGTCCTTGCGCACATTGACCAGCTGGCGCGAGAGCAGCAGGATGCGGCGGGCGGCCACCACATTGCCCTTGAGCGCCGCATGATGGAGCACATTGAAGCCGCGATTGTTCTTGACCGTAAAGTCCAGGTTGGGGGCATTGCAAAGCAACTCCACCACCTCCGTGTTCTCCTTGCCGATGGCGTCGTGAAGCGCCGTATCACCGTACGAGTCCTGGATGTTCACGTTGGCGTTATGCTGCAGCAGCTCGCGGACGCAGTGCGGCGTTTTCTTGTGCGCGCAGATGTGCAGAGCGGAGCAGTGGCTCGAATTGAGGAAGTTCACCTCGGCTCCGTGCTGCAGAAGCACACGCATCGTGGCCGGCTGATTGCCGAAGGCTGCGTAATGCAGGGCAGAGTCGCCCTCCTTGTCAACCGCGTTCACATTGGCACCCTTCGAGATGAGGTAGCTGACAAGGTCGACGTAGCCCTGGTGCGAGGCGACCTGAATGCAGGCCTTTCCGCCACTCATCACGTCTACCTGGCCGGGATTCACGTCCAGATACTGGCGCACGAAGTCCAAATGACCCTGAGCGGCCTCCCGCACCAGTTTGTCCGCCACCGAGCTGCCCGAGAGCCCCGAAAGCGGTGTCATGACGTGGTCCGCTCGCCGATGGCTAAGATCCATCATGCTGTTGGAGCGTTCAGCGGCCGTGGCCAGCGGCGATCGCTCAAGTTTGACACATTTCGGATTAAGGGTCCATTCGAAGCCGTCGTCCAGCTGCTGAATACGCAAGTCGCCGTCCGAGTACACCTTCACAACCTTGCAAATCTTTCCAAGGGCCTGAAAGATTCATTTAATTTTACAATATATTACAATTTAAAAGTTAATATCAAATGTATTTGTTATGGAATCTTCACTTACGTGTCGCATGATTTCGATCCATTCGCCGTGGCCCTTCTGCAACTGCTGCACCTTGTTGGCATCGTTGATAATGGTGACCAGATCACCGACGCGAAAAGAGACAACCTTTACGAGGGCGGCGGGATGGAAGGTCCATCGATTGGGACAGTTCTCATACTGGACACTGTTGAATTTTGAATTGGGTTAGAGAGTCAAATAAATTTAAATGTATGCCAGTTGCTCACCGTATGTCGCCCTTGTCCGTGATGCGATGCACAGTGCCCAGTTTGGATAAATGCTCGACCATGCGCGGATTCCATCCTCCATGGCCCTGCTGCAGCTTCATCAGGGCATCCACCTCCTGGCACACCTTGACGCGGTCGCCCACATGGAAGCTTGGCTTCACCATCGGCGCCACCGGCTGCAACTCCTCCGGCTGTCCCAGCACAGGCATGTGGTCCTTGTAGTAATGGCCGCCGCACGTAGCAGTTATGTACTTCAGATCCACGTTGCCCTTGTGGCCCAGACGATAGACGTTCGTCGATCCGGTTACCCACGATACGTTGGCCACGCTGCGACACGATTCGTTGTCCCAGCCCCGGATTTCCATTACCCGCCCCGTCTTGCCCTCGCCGCCGTCCTGTTCGCTCCACTCCCAGTCCGGACCGCGCACCACCTTGGATCCAACGAAGATGCCCCGCAGCTGGATGCGCTTGGAGCCCTTTCTCGTTGACACTCGCACGCCCAGGGAGTTGGGCGAGGTGTAGCGGACAAACGGGTGCTCCACGTCGTGCAGATCCTCTGCGTAGCAGTAGGCGCAGAGGTGGTAGTTGGCACACTGGGCGCACTTGAATACTATGCCGGCAATGCCCGCCTTAGAACAGCCATCGCAGACGACATTCGGGTGACGAACTCCTGCGGATAAATGATTGGAATGTTGAGCTCGGTAAATAATAGATAATTACTTTTAATTATAATTATTATTGGAAGAATTTGTATATAATTAAAGCTTTTACTGTGTTAGTATTTCAAAAAATCATACATATAAATCAGATAAACTTGATGTTGTTAAATGCAATTTAATCCCATAATGTACACATTTTTACTTACCAACTTGGGCATTATCCACAATTATCAAGTCGTACTGGTTTTGATAGCCCACCCGGTAGTTGGTCCGGTGTCCGGAATCCCAGTTGACCACGACAGTGTTTTCCGGCGAGTGTGTTGATCCGCAACGTCCGATTTCGCAAACGGTTCCAACGTGACCTTCTCCGTCGTCTGTTGCGTAAGCAATGAAACAAAGTTGGAAGCGTTGCGATGTGAGTTGGTTTAGATGTGGTTCAGATTCAGATTCTATGTAGCTGCAGCCAGGCTCCTCCTTGCATTGTATGCACATCTACATCTACATCCACATCCACATCAACATCCGGTGGATATTAGACATCTGTGGCGCACACTTCCCCCTCATAAACAACGCGCCATGACTATAAATACCCACAATCATTGACTCTGGCTCGGGCTCCAAGCGGATTTTAGTTATGCACTCGGACTCGGACGTGCAGCTGCTCTATAATTACCCCAAAACACGGGTGGGGATGTGAAAACGTTCTCTAGAGGGTGACATTTGATGTTGGCCTGGGGCGGAATGGGAGCACCGATGGCTGTGCTGCTCCCGTCTGAAACTTTTGTTTATGTCTATTTTCAACACTCCCCAGCAAAAGGAATACCAGGGCCCTAAAATAAACTCTCCACATTCTCCCCAATCTGCAGGCACGCTGGAACTAAGAACCCGCGATCTCTACCCGGTGCCTAAAAATAAACACTCCAAAAAGGTTGGAGACAAAATGGCACGCGCCCTTGCCGCCTGACGTGTTAGCCAGACATATGCCACAGGCTTATTTTCCGAAGAGGAACTGCAGTTCACGAGGGGAGGAACACATACCATGACCTAATCCGTGTGTGCATTTACTGCAGCCATGTGCAGCTGCAGTTGGAGCCTTCAATAGGCTCAAGTATTACTCAGCGAAATATTTTTCTATGAACACCCAGCACTTGTGGATTGTTTGTCAAGTATAAGTGTTTTAGAATAATATATAATTATAAAAACCATAATAAATTCCCTCAAACTTGATATTTAAACGGTGTGTCGTACTATGTATAAAATAACATCGAAATAGAGTGATCAACTAACTTATTTGTTAGTGGTAATAAAATTAAACTAAAAAAAAATTGGGTAGACTAATTTCCAGATCTACCAAAAATGTTCACAAAGGCTTTAATGTTTTAAAAAAAAAAACAGTTTTTATTATTTTAAATAATTGTTGGTTTTTCAATTTATATTACAAAAACGATATTCAAATATTTTTTCTTTTAATAATTACATTACATTTGTAAAACTATAGCATTTTCATTAGCTAGTAACTAACAAATGTTTGAAAAATTATTCATATCTGAAATGTGTTTGAAAAAATTAAACGTTTTTGGTCCATTAAAAAGACATGGTAATAAAATCTAAAAACATGTTTACAACGTTGTAAAATTAAAACTAAAATTGGGGCTTTTAAATTAAAATCTTTTTAGAAGGTAAACTGCAGGCGTTTTATTTAGCTTTTTAGCTGTGAACTTTACCATTTTTTTTTCACTATACGAATTATTTCCAGCTAACGACAATTAATTCAATTAAAAACTACGCAATATTATTGTTCCGCGGGCAGCTGCCTACGGGCATATTTACCTGCCACGTAGGGTGCTATAGTGTATATGTACTATCGAGAACCACACATCCCCGCCATATATGTATGAACCATAAAACGAAGCGACGAAAGCAGAAGCAATTGGTAAGCGCAAGAATTTCGCTGCTGCCGCAGTGAGTGTTGCTAAAAATAGCGAGGCGCGTCCTCTTTACATACAACAACGCCCCGAGTAGCAGCAACGGACACGGACGTACACCTCTCCGTACCGCCGCCGCCCGCAATGCCCCCTCCCAACCTCCCTCCCCGACCAGTCACGGGTGCCAATGCCAAGTGAGTTCAGTTTCGGGTATACAGTAAATATCGGTAACACAAAAATTCTCTTCAAAAACACATTTTTTGAGTACTTAATGTACAGGTCAATCAAACTGCAATTCTGAAATTATTCAGTTGCGAAATAGTTATTGAACATTTTATCACATTTGTCAGCAAACACAATCTGATTTTGATTTTTAATAGGATGTGAAAAATTTCACTGGCATTTACATTTGCATTTTGAGATAAATAATATAGTTAATCAAATTATGCTGTTTCCTCAATTACATTTTTAGAAATTAATAACCTTAAAATTTTACAAGTGTATAATATTGGGTTTTCTTTGAAAGTCTAAACTTAATGACAGTTTTTATTTATCTAAGCGAGTGTGAAAACTACTATTTAAGATTAAATATGAGAAAACATTGGCATTCCCAATATATTTGAACTTTACGCTTAAGTAGCTGAGTTTCCCCGACTAATCTCTACCGTACGTCGATTTCAGTTTATACTTTCTAACAAAAACACACGTATTTATAAACAGAGAGCGGATGGCAAGTTAATTCGCCCCTTTGGAGGTGGGTAAACAAGTTGGCCCGTGGCTGCCTCGTTGCGTTCTTACCTTGATTCGACCAGATCCAATTGGGTCCGCGCACCACTCGAATGCCAGGCGGAATGGAGGCTCGCATGGCGCTTGGTTGGCTCGATTTATGTAATTCCGTTTCAGCCTGCAAGGATAAGGATAGCATAGCATAAATGTGACATTTGACATTACTCGGGGTGCGGAGTTTGATGGGACCTGGCTGATAATTGGGTCAACTAACTGGCGCCCTCGTCAGCGCATGACTAAAAAGGGGGGTGCCACAGACGTCTTTCAATGCTTAAAAACACTTTTAAAAATAACAAAAAAATATAAATTCTGATTTCCAGGATCGAAATATATTGTAGCACTGTTTCGGGAACTTAACAAGGGATATCTGTGGCCCCACCAATTGTTTGTGGGTGTTTACATGCTGGGCGTTCGGCGGAGGGGAAATTGTATTTAAATTCAAGATATGCGTGGCCTTTCCGATCGCCAGTGCTTCGGTGTTTCAGGGAGTCCGAGTTCTGTGGTGCGGGTGCAGCCCAGTAGCTCGTCGTATGACGCATGCCGATAAGACAGATGTACATACATATGTAGCGCCTGGGATTTCGATTCCTCATCGCCCCAGTGATAAAGACCAAGAGCTGGGAGTTTTTAGTCAACTAACAAAATTCATTCAAATAATTGACCCGCATGTGTTGTTTACGAAAGTCCAAGCACTCACACTCACGTCCGTTTTGACATCGCTTATATCGCGTATATATATGCATATGTACATAAGCAAAATCGGGTATGGTGAAAAATGATGATTGGGGGCATGGCTCTGGGCTTACCAATGTAATTTGTGATACTCTCGCTGCTCCCAGCTGTTTGCTATGAAAAACTTTAAGTTCTGTGGCCTTTAATGGTGCATTTTATGCGCGCGTGCGCTTTTTATTGGGCATTAAGTGTTTCCTTTCGCTAAAATGCAGGGGCACCGTTGCTACGGCGGCCAGAAGGGGTCATAGTTCACTCGAACGCGAATCGTTTCTCGCACTAATCTAACACGCCGCCAACGCACGAATCGTCGAGTCGCTCTGGCACATTACAATTTGATATTTATTGGCCAAAATTCACAATTTCGCTAGCACTAAAATATACAACTACAATTTGGTCTGCTTCTTCTTTCATTAGGTATGGCCTAAAGGTGGTCGTGCAAAAATACAGCTGCAATCGATAGTTACCGATAGTGGATGGAGCAATCGATGGTTGTGTGAGAAATATCAACAAATCGAACACATGTTTATTTGTTTTCGGCAGTCAGTAGATTCAATTTAGTTGTTTACTAGTGTTTGACTAGTTATTTTTATTCATGCTCGTAATCGTGTGATGAAAAGAGCTGCTAAAATGGACCAATTGACGTATAACACAGCTGTTAAGAGGGGTAAATTTACTTTGTATATAGAAGTGCAGTGATGTAAACAAACAAACTTTTTTCAGCTCAACTGGTCGAAAGGAATCCCCAATCGCAGTTGGATCCGCTGCGTGTTTCAATGCACCAGGAGGAGGATATCATAGAACTGGCCCAACAGATCCAAAATGCAGACAAACAATTAAAACACACTACTTGCCATAAGCTGGGAGTTATAATGGAGCAGGTGATTAATCATACTTTTAAACTAAATTTCAACCACTAATATCTCGTCAATAGATCAAGATGCTCCAAGCCCAGGCCATGAACATACTGAAGGAGTCCAATCTCAACCGAGATCTGCACAGCGCTGCCTGCAATTTCACCAAAAAACCCGGGCAAATCTATCATCTTTACCAAAGGGCATCGGGTCAAAACTATTTTAGTATGCTATCACCGGAAGTACGTTTTGTTTTGAAACTCTTGCGGACAAACCCGATCTAATTATTTTTGTTGTAGGAATGGAATCTTTCTGTTGACCAGACCTTTAAGGGCAGCTATAGGTTGGAATACGATTTGAGCTGGACCCCTGTCGACAAGATTAAAGAGCAGGATGAGAAGCTGAAGTGGGCGGAGGAATGTATGCAAAAGACTCTGGACAGTGAGCGAGGCTCGGCAATGGCCATTGACTTCAACATCAATCATAATTAAAACATAAAATATAAAATTTTAAAATTATTTTCAAGACGTAGAGTCTGCGATAAGAAACCACATGGATTTTTAAAATAAATTAAATAAAAGAACTTTGAGAAAAATGAAGAATTTAATATTGAATAAATAAAAATATTTTACAATATTATTACCGCTAGTTCATATCGATAACTCAAGTGCATTTTAGAGCCTATCGATAGCTGCCCTGCAGTTCGATTTCTGTTTATGTTTTTAGTGCTACAGCTGAGAGCTCTCTTTTTTGTGAAATTGTGAATATTTTTAGTTTGTTTTGTTTCGTTTAGCGTTTCGTTCAGACCCGCAACATGTCCGCGTCCAAGAACGAGATGTACTACAGTCTGCTGGAGTGGTTCAAGACCCTCAATTTGAATGCGCCGCACGCAGATGCGGAATCCCTGGCCGACGGAGTGGCTCTGGCCCAGGCGCTGAATCAGTTCGCCCCCGAATCTTTCACAGACACCTGGCTGTCCAAGATTAAGGCCAGTGCCGTGGGCAGCAACTGGCGGCTGCGGATGAGCAACCTGAAGAAGGTCACACAGTCGGTGTACGACTACTACAGCGAGGTGCTCAACTATTCGCTTAGTGACTTCTCCAAACCGGATCTGCAGCGAATTGCCGAGAAATGCGACCTGGGCGAGCTGGAGCGTCTGCTGCAGCTGGTCCTCGGGTGCGCCGTCAACTGTGCCAAGAAGCAGTCCTACATCACAGAGATCATGTGCCTGGAAGAGGAGCTGCAGGCGAACATCATGCGCGCATTGCAGGAACTGGAGGCCACGAGACAAGCCTCCTCCCCAGAGGGCGGAGTGGCCAGCTCCCTGCCACGCAGCTCCATCAGCGGAATCCTGGACTCCAAAATGGGGCAGGAGGAGCGCGACGCCATGGCACAGAAATGTTTTGAGACCGAGAAGAAAATGCTGCTGCTGATCGACGAGAAGACCAACCTGCAGCAGGAGTTGCAGAAGCTGCAGCAAGAGTTTTCCCGCCTGGAGCAACATTCCACGGTGATCGGTGACGATGGGGTCTCTTTGGGGCCAGTCCAAACTGGATCTGTGCGCTACAACGAGCTGCGACGGCAGCTGGATCTTTTAAAGGAGGAGCTCCTACAGTCCGAAGGAGCTCGAGAAGATCTGAAACTTAAGGCCCAGCAACAGGACACCGATCTGCTGCACATGCAAATGCGCATCGAGGAACTTATGGTATGGATACCTATTTAAAATAAACCTTACTTCCGCAAAGCTTCATTTATGATTTGCTACCCACAGAAAAGCTCTGCTGAGGTGATAACACTCAAAGACGAGGTGGACGTTCTACGGGAGTCCAATGACAAGCTAAAAATTTGCGAGGCTCAGCTTGACACGTACAAAAAGAAGCTAGAGGACTATAACGACCTGAAGAAGCAGGTCAAGATTCTGGAGGAGCGTAGCGCCGACTATGTGCAGCAGAATGCGCAGTTCGAGGAGGACGCCAAGCGATATGCCAACACTAAAGGTCAGGTTGAGTTGTTCAAGAAGGAGATCCAGGACCTGCACGCCAAGCTGGACGGCGAGAGCAGCAAGAACGTTAAGCTAGAGTTCGACAACAAGAATCTGGAGGGCAAGAACCTGGCCCTGCAGCGAGCCAAGGATAGTTTGCTCAAGGAGCGCGACAATCTCCGCGAGACAGTTGATGAGCTGAAGTGCGGGCAACTGTCCTCGAATTCGGCACTAACAGGCACCACTGTTTCCCGGGAATTGCAGCCGTCGGCCACAGTAGAGAAGCTACAACGTCTGGAGGCGGAGAACAAGGCACTGCGCGAGGGGCAGGGTGGCCAAACGGCTTTGGCAGTGAGTAATCAGAGATAATATTACTTTGTACAATTATATTAATAGGAATTTTGCTGTAGCAACTTCTGGACGATGCCAACAAACGCTGCGAGAATTTGCGTGAACAGCTGAAGACAGCAAATGAACGTATTCTTTCCCTGTCGCATGCCTCCCAAAGCGATGATCCCATTTTGAAAGAGTAAATATAAGTTTTTATATTCGAATTTAGGTCCCTTAACTAAAACTAAAAATGCCTATCCATTCTGTTTAATTTATTTAGGAATATTTAATTCATATCAAAATCGTATTTTTCTTTTATCTAAAAACACAATTTTTTTTTCATCACAGGAGCGAGTTTGGCAAGCAAATCAAACAGCTAATGGAGCTTAATGAGCAAAAGAGTGAGTAAAAATTAAATTTCTAAAATAAACAATTGCTTTATATTATTTTACGCCCATGCAGCACTCCAATTGGAGGAAGCGGTAACGCAGAGCACTTCGCTGCAATGTAAGGTGACCCAACTGGAAACTAATCTATCTGCACGTGAGCAGGAAATTCTGGCGTACGACGCCAAATACCGGAAATGCGTGGAGAAAGCCAAGGAGGTGATCAAGAGCATTGATCCGCGAATTGCCAGTGGTAAGTTATACAAAATGATAACGTATTATGTAGGTATAAAATACTTCTTAAAATGTAAGCTCTAGATGCTAGTGTCCTAGAAAAGAGTGCTGAACTCGTCGAGGAGGAGCCAAAGCCCAAGATGAGCGCAATGGAGGAGCAGCTGATGACCTCCGCCTTCTACAGGTTGGGCGTGAACGCCCAGCGCGATGCAATCGACTCAAAGCTGGCCATCTTGATGGGCTCGGGCCAGACATTCCTTGCCCGCCAGCGTCAGTCGGCGCCTCGCAAATCCCTAAGTGCAATGAAATCAAAGTAGAAAGCATGAACCTGATGTGTAGGCTTAAGACTCTTTTCTTGTTTGAAAACTTATATAAATAATATATATTTCAAGTATTTATTCGACCTCCGCAAGGATCTATATCGTATTTATAGGATATACCTTAATAAAATTAATAAAACTATACAAAAACGAAAGTGAAGTTTTTAAATGGCTTGCCATTTTTTGTGTCTATCAGCACTAAGCTTAACTTTTTTTCCTGCAACCAACCAGCTTTTAAAAACCCATCGCATGATAATAAAATTACTAAAACTATCCAAAAGCTAAAGTAAAGTTTTAAAATGGCTTACTATTTTTTGTGTCGGCCTTAACCTTTTTCCCGCATCCAACCTCATATACAAAACACCATTGCATTTTATAGTAAATATCTTAGCTTTAGTATTGAATTAAATACATTTAACGCAGAGTTCAAAGGGCAAAAACAAATGCACACATAAATGAAGGAGGTCGCTCTGTTTGGCTCTGGAACCCATCTTGTAGAGAGTCTCTCGGGCATTGGCACAGGTAGGAAATGCATTTTGGAAAGGAGCAGGAGCTACACACGACGAGCGCTAATAACAATAGGTATCATCCTCTACTTGGCGATCAGTTGGGCCGGTGAACCGCCGGTTTCCGGCTGGATTCCCACTCAACAGTCTACATACTTGGTACATAGGATCTCTGACCCGACCCACCAGTTCACCAGGGCCGCCACATGCTCTCATCCTGTCCAGCTGCTGCTGCTGCTGCCGCTGCAGCCGCCGCCGCCGCCTGGGCCATATAGTGGTACTCCTCCTCCTGGCGTTGCCTCAAAGCCTGCCTAGCGGCATTGCTGGTCTGGGGACGTGGACTCGCCACCGGAGCCTCGTTCTCATTGGATCCGATGCCACTCTCGGAGCGAGGCGATGATTGCTGTGTGGCGGGCATGGACTTGTGTTCCGACACCGAGACACCCGAACTAACGGAGGCGGCCACCGAGGCGGGTCTCTCCTGGTGACCCGACGGCGTCACCGCACCGGAAGTGGCCATGGCGGAGACGGAGGCTCCGGCGGAAGCGGCCACTGCCATGCTGTTGGCATAGGCTGCAGCCGCAGCGGCAGCCACATGGGCGGCCTCCAGGCCACCGGGAAAACTGGGACTCAGCTTGCCGGCCAGATGGGGCTGCACCCTCTGCAGCTCGATCAACCGCTCGAAGTCCGTACGAGTGGCTATCGGATCCACCAGGGGCTGGGCACTCAGGCCCAGAGCTGCCGCCAGTTGGACGTAGTGGGGCGGCAGGACCAGGACACCGTTGGTTCCGTCGGGCTGCTGCTGCACCTGCGCCTTCAGCTGCTGTTTGTACTGCTCCAGCACATTGGCGCACACCTTGTTGCGATCCTCCTCGTAGGTCAGCTCGCTGGGAGCAACTGCATCCTGCGGCGAGGGCTGGCTTTGTGGCTGTCCTTGCACCTGAACGGGAATCGGTGTTTGCGCCTGCGCCTGCGCCTGCAGCATCCCACGATTGTTGTTCTCGTCCTGCGGCACTGGCGTGGTTGGGGGCAGGGT
Source organism: Drosophila gunungcola (assembly GCF_025200985.1). Classification (NCBI taxonomy): domain Eukaryota; kingdom Metazoa; phylum Arthropoda; class Insecta; order Diptera; family Drosophilidae; genus Drosophila; species Drosophila gunungcola. The sequence continues at coordinate 13,988,353 of NW_026453197.1, forward strand.
CCTCTGCTCCGTGGCCACCAACTTCAGACCCTTGCTGTAGTCCAGCGGATTCGAGTCCTGGCTGCTGTAGTCCAGCGAGTGCTCCTCCGGCTGGCTCTTCTTCGCGTGGTTCAGTTCGAAGCAGCTGCTGCTGCTGGGACTCTCCGCAAAGGTGGCCGTCGAGTGGGGACAGATCTCCACGTCGATCTCGGCGATGCACTGGTCCAAGTGCCGCAGCAGTCGCGCCTTGGAGCCGGGCTCCGCCAGCGTGGGCATGGTGCCCAGGGGCGGTGGCTCCGGGGTGGCCAGGTATCGAGCCACCTCGCGAGCACAGTCCGTGTAGCCCGCTCGGTATTTGTTAACCGCTGTGAGGAAGGGTAATATATATGCTAACCGTTAGTTAAAAATTAAAATATGCATTTTAATCAGGTCTTAAATCGGATTTTTTCAAATAAATTACAAATTATAATTATCAAGTTAATTTAAAATATAATTTATGATATTTTAACTTTGATTAGTTGAAAGTTTTTCTTATTTTATAAGAATAAGCTTTATAAAAAAAATTGCTTTTTAAGACTATTATTTTTAATGAAGTTTATTCTTTAGCAATATTCTTAGTTTTTATGGGCTTTAGTGACCTGTTAATGAATATATAAATCAAAGTATATTAACGTGCTAGTCGTATGGTAGTTATAGTCGGGTTCCCTGATCACATAAAAACTTTGTGTTATAAAAATAATAAAACCAACCATGACCTCGATTTAGTCTGCATATATATTCCAAGGTCTAAATGAGTTTAAGATCAAAATTGTTTGCCAAAATAATAACAATTTCAGTACTCAATAAAAAACGTTATAACCAATATTTTTAGAAACTCTTAAAATTATATAAATGGGGTATATACATACATATTTAAAGCACTGTCATATGTTGATAGGTAAATTAATTAAACTACGTAAACTTATATATCTTATATATTGTAAGAGTGGATATACTCACTGGGATCGTCGAGATTGCGGTGCCTCTGGAAGTGGCGAACGGTCAGCTCCAAAATGTCCGCCTTCTCCAGCTTGGTGTGCTTGGCCTGGCCCTCGCCGTTCTTGGCGTTCTGGCTCTTGGTGGACTCGAGGATGAGGGCCTTCAGATGGCCAGGCTCTGGTTGATCCTCGCCCGCCGTCGCTTCTCCATGAGTGGTTTGTTTGTCCGCTTGCTGATGTCCTGCGACGAAGTCACATTCTGGGTGGAGCTAACCAGCCCGATGGACTTTATGCCGCTGCCATTGGTTGAGCCGGCGGCGGTGAATCCGATGCCTGAAGGGGATATCAAAGTATAGATTCTAAATATAGTTTGCACTGCAACTGCATGGGAATTTAGTAAACGAAAGTTGCAGTAATTGATCTATCCGTCAATCAACTAACAGAACAAAATATAAAGTTTCTCAACTGAGAACTTGGGACCAACATAAATTAAGCAAACACTCAGTTCATTAATTGATTTCCTTTAATTAAATAAAAATCAATAGAAGCCAAAAATCCTTCACCATCGATAATTGCACTTTAAACTTAAATAAAATAGTAGGTCTTAAAAAAATATCATCATAAACAATGGCAACTATTTCCTTAAGACGTAATGTTGGAATTGTTTTTAAAGCTTTTGAATAAAAACTATTTTTTATTTAACTCCAAATAGAACACAAATACACTTTGAATTTTATGAAAATTATGTTAAAACAGTTTTTTGTGTTTTTTTGTTGGTTTGTTTCGCCACAGGTGGGTTTTTTCTGTGACTTCCGTGCTTTGTTTATTAGCTTTTTAAAACTGTGAGTCATTTTCTGGTTAACTAACACTTTTTATATGATAGTATGTCTATGTGATTTTTTTGTGTTATAAAGAAGTTCTGAACAGGAGGTGTAACCAATTGAACTGAAACGGTTTTCTATGAAAACACTATTTTTCAATCAATATTAATATAAAAGTAGGTAGTCACAATTTGCATTAAATTTTGTCTTTTGACACACATTTAATTTGAGCAGTTCACAATTTAGAGTCTTATTTAATATATTTATGTAGCGGATCGGATAAAGTGTTGTATTTTACCAGGTGCTGATTTATTTTTCGAGTAATCCTTATCACGTTTTGCTGTCATTTTCTCATTTTTACGAAATCCACGCGAATTCGTTGCTCGTTAGCCAAATATAAAAGGGCTGCCTTTGGCTTGCTTTTTTTGAATAATTTCGAAATGTTTTCGCTTTAAGACCGCGCCAACAACTACGTCTTTTGGTGGTTGATACAAAAACTTAAATTCCGTTCGACGGTACACACGTCCGTACTGTTCGAGGATTCACGGCTAACTAAAGCAAGCAAGCAAGGACCAAAAACAACAGCGACTTTTCACTTCATCGCTTGTCGGCTGTCTGGCTGGCAACTACTGGCTTTTCCGATTTTCCGCTGCCGCGTGCGTTGCGTTTGTGCAAAATTTCCCGACTGAAATGCTTGGTTAGCTCATGTTGCTGTCGTTGCTGTTGCTGTTGGTGTTGCTGTTGCTGTTGGTGTTGCTGCTGCTGTTGGTGTTGCTGATGTTGCTGCTGCTGCCAGTGGCAGTGGCACGAGCCAGGCGGCCGTCGTCGTCGTCGTGTGGCGCAGCAACCAAAGCAGATTGGAGTCAACCGACAATAAAAGCAACAACAACAGCAACAGCAACAGCAACAACAACAGCAGCAGCAGCAGCAACAGCAACGCCTGGCTGCCTGCCACGTTAATGGTGGTTGTGGTAATGGTTGCCCCACCGACCTCCACACAGACATGCACACATAGATTTGGCCAGAGCTTAACGACGCAGCAGAGGCATGTTGCCAGTGGGCGGTGGGTGTTTGGGTGTTTGGATGGTTGGGTGGTTGAGTGGTTGGGCGGGGGGATTGGTGGCGCGCTGGCTGCGGCAAATGTCAGGCAGCCCAAGCGACAAGCCGGATCGACGTGCCGCCACTTGGACGGACGGCGTGACCATGTCTGGCATTCACACACACACACACACTGGCATAGACACAGGAACCCACACACAGGCATACAAATCAATTCGCTTAGGCGCAAATAGGAAATTACCCAGCAAACATGGCGGATGAGTGATAGTTTCTCGGGGCAAAAGGCATAGCATACTTTTTGGGGCCATGTAGGTATTTTTGTCTATTGATGAACATTAATAGTCGTACTCTTAGATTTAAATATATAAGAACTACAACTATCCTAGGATAGTTGAATTAAAATGAATTATTTTATATGTTACAAATTAAGAACCTTTTTGTCATACAGAATATAAAATATATATATTTAAAGACATATAAGAACAATGAAAAATAATTTTCAATCTTTTTTCATTACCCAACTCTTGGTAATCTTGGAGTTATAAGTTTATCCATTAATACATCAAAAATGATTCCTTTAATAATTTCAATAAATTAATGTTTATAAAATGAAGATATATTGGTGACAAGTTTTATATATATATATTTAGTGGTGATATATTTTAATTTGGTACTCAATATTTTTTCTTTTAAATATTTTTTTTTAAACAGTTTATATTATATTAATTGAAATAAAACTGCTGACTTAGAAGCTCTTGGGCATTTTGCTTGCTGGGTGGACTGCGACAACGGCGTCGGCGGGCGGGTTATCCGTAGCCGGGACCAGGAACAGGACCGGAGCTGTGGCCTGCGGGCAACGAAGCAGCTCCTGCTCCTCCAGCCAACCGACTGCGGGTCGTACGGGGTCAGCGGGGATGTGTGAGGGGGGTGTGGGGTGGATTGCGGGGGTGGCTGGTTGGATGGATGATGAGAGGGGCGGTGTGTGGGTGTTTGCTGTCGCTGACTTTGCCATTCGGCTGCCCGCATCGAAATCATAACACCAACGAGGCGAAACTTCTGCGGCGCGGCAGTCGTGGCAAATAATAAGCCAGGCCAGCGGAAAACGGAGGAGGAAGTGCGGCAGTTGCAGGAGCAAAAATGAGGAGCTGTGGATGTGGCAGTGGCTGTGGCAGGAGCCAGCAGCCAGACGAAGACAACTGTGACAGCGGCAGTAGAAAGGACTATTAGATAAATACGCTTGCTGGTGCGAGCTCGGGGAGCAGTGGCGTGGCAACAAAGTTGATGGCAACAAATTGGCGGGGATGTGGGATGTGGGCTGTGGGACAGCCCCATCAGCCGTGGCTCAACTAGGTGCGCAACGCAATCCCCGTCGATTCAAACAGTCGACAGCCAACAACAAGTGCCCCAAACTGCGTGCCACACAATATGGAAATTCCACATTGCTGCAGTGTCGCCACATGTGGCGGATTCACAGGACCAGGACTCCAAAACCAATCGAATTTGTACGCAACATAATGCGTCACAAGGTTGGCAGGATAATCACAGCTTAGCTTAGCTCTTTTTACATGGCTGAAATACATTGGGAATATATTCATTTATCAATAGCTGATCACATTATGTTGCTATTTCCAAAAATTTGATTTAAACAGGAAAAGTTTTAAACCACAAATGAGGACAAAATATATACAAGAAATAGTTTAATAGATCGTCAAGTTTAGGGTTTGGCTATGATTAAAAGTAAAACGATTCATCATTTAAACCTACACCTAATTAACGCAAAAGTAACTGAATTTACATATGTATCATCGCAAATAAAAATATAATCAATATGAATCTTGTCCTTAATCTTTCATATTTAACTGCAATTAATTTATATGTATTAATTCAGCTTTGATTTGTTTAATATTAAGGTTTTCGTCTAAGCTTATTTTTAGTAATCATTCGATTACCTATTGGTGTCTTACTACTTTGAAAACTCTATGATTTAGTATAATTGATGCTGCTTAAGATAGTAGTTAGAAAGTAAAGCTTGCACTCTTAAGTGCCGAAATTCCTTTGTTTCTCGGTAATTTAATTATGACTGTATAACATTGCGGTTTCCGGCTATCCAAAATTTCAATTTTCACCGCCTGAGCGAAACATTTCCCCACGGCAAGCCGAGTGAAATTTCTATGAAATTTTAAACACCAGTTTGAATGGCGGCGAAAACTGAGGAGCATAATGAGCAATTAGCAGCCGCAGCTTAAAGCTGAGGAAAATCCTCACACAGTGCCTCCAAGTGCGAGTCTCTTGGGTCGTTGGCACTCCACGGGCTGCGTTTTTTATGCGGCCCGGCCAGGTGCAATCAGAGTTGAGCGCACAAACACGGGGCCGGGGCACAAAGAGCTCTCGAAACTACGCACGTGAACTCGGCTGGTCTGGATGGGATGGCACCGGATCGGGGGGATAATGCCGGGGATATAGGATGAGAACTCGCTACCCAATCCACTTGGCGCATGTTGTTAGCTGCCGTTGCCGCCAGCCAAATTACTGAACTGAACCGAACTGAACGATGACTTGAATGCTGCCCTCGCGGGTGGAGATTGGGGTGTTCCGTGGATCCGTGGATTCGTGGGTCCGGGGCCAGTCATGTGGTGCTGGCACACACATAAATCGTTTATAGCCACACCGAGACCAGGCAGGCCGCCACCAGCGTCATCATCGTCATCGCTAAAAGCCCTGCCACGACGACCCTGGCCGGGCTCCAGTTATACGGCTTTGCGTCTCTCTCTCTCTATGCTTTTCCTGCCACTCTGCCGCACTCTGCCCCGACTTCTGCTTCTGCTTCTGTTTCTGCCGCACCCCACTTGCTGCCGATGTTTCTGGTCGACTTGACAGGCCCCACTGCCACTGCCACATCCCCTGAGCCACCACTAGCACCCCCAAACCAGCGCCACCCCACCACCCCACCACCCATCCAGACTTGTTGGAGAAGTGGCAGTGTAACAGCCGGCAGCAGGCCACATGCAACCTTCGGCCACGGCTCGCTGACTGTGGGAAATGCCCTACCCGCTATGCGAGGCTACACTGAGCTAAAAAGCTGTTGCATTTTAACACTACAAATTGGTATCAATTGTTATTTTCCTCCTCTTAGAAAATTAAAGCACAATAAAGCATGTTAAAATAAATTATAGATTTCTTAAAAAAATAAAAACACTTAAAGTCTTGTAAATTCATTTAAGCAAGTGTACTAATTTGAAGTAAATTGTTTTTATTTCAGTATACTTAAGATTCAAAAAACAAAATATTATATGTTAAATTCAATTTTACTAATTATAAAAAAAAAATCTTTTAATGTCATGGGCTTATACTATAAAATCTAACATTTTGTTTCGAACAAGAACACAAATAATTTTTACAATTATATGGATTAAATTCTTGATAGAGTCCTAGAAGTAGTTTTAGTTTCAATTGTATCCCTAGAGAGCTTAGATTAAAACGGATAGATTAAGTATGTTTTACTAAATTGAATATATAAAGCAAACTATATATATTATCAAGAACAGAAATATAGCTCGCTATCAGCTATTTAAGATTACTGATGAGCTATTCAGTTTGTAGAAGTTTGAGGAAGGTTTCCTTTAATATATTTTTTCTGGTATAGCTATTGCACTAATAATAAGTCCTATTGTAAATTTGTTTCTGTGTATCACCTCCGACTGGCAGTCAGAGTCAAAGGTATAAAAGGCAAGTTAAGCGCAGACAGCAGTGGCAACCGGAGACCGGAAAAAGTGGATGGGGCAGAGCAGAAGGTTGGGACGGATCTCGTGCTCGGTCCCGGTAGCAAGAACAACAATAACAATGCAAAAAGGTATTGGTGGCAAAACAGAGCTGAAAATCAAACGGCGGGGGCGAAAGGACTAAGGACTCGCACACAGAAGGGAAAGCCCCACAGGAAAAGCTTCGGAAGTGCGCTCCATGCCGCAATGGCAACGGAAGCAGGACAGCACAGCCAGGACGAAGGGGGGGTGGTGGTGCGGCGGTGCGGTGGTTTCGAGGGTGTGGAAGGCAGTTTGTCAAGTGGCGAAGGGGACAGGAAGGGGTAGGTTGAGAGGATGAGGGGATGGTGGGTTTCGGGGGCATGACACGACCTGCTCCTGCCGTTCTGTCGGCTAAAGAGAGAAAAATGACTAATTCAAAAGGAAGTGCGCCACACTGTGCGGTGTAAGAGCACGTACAATACGCCGGAGCTCTACTCCGCCTGTGTAAGTGTGTCTGTGGCTGTGTCTGTATCTGTGTGTCTATGTGTATGCTCAAGTGCCAGTGTCTGGGTGAACTTCCGTGTGTGTGTGTCTGTGTGGTGGCGCGTGCTTCGAAGACCGAAAACATGACGGCCCAAAACAACCGACCAAAGTTTCAAAAACGCCTCACTAGGAAATAAAAATATAACAATTCTTATAAAGCCTGATCAGTACGAAAAATTACTGACTCTGGAATATATCAAAATGAAATGTTTTTACGAAAACAAACTCCTAACATAGATCATAGACACTATCTGGTAAGCTTTGGTAATCTTAATAAAATAGTATCTTTTAAATTTATTCAGGGTTGATGTGAAATACTTAAAATTATAGTAATACTTAGTTATCAAAGAAAGACAGAATAATCTTTGAAAGTTGGGTATCCTGTCATTAAATTTCTTTTTAAAAAGCGGAAACCAGTGAAGGTAATTGTCTTAAGATTGTTGTTGGTGAAATCAAAGAAAGTTTTACAAAATAGCTTATTACTTATAACGTTTTGGCGGTATTGAATATACGCTTCCTTACAAGAAAGTTTATGAATTTGTTTCTAGAATGGGAAATGACAAGATACAAACAAAATATTTACGAATTTTTTGGTTGTTGAATTAAGAAATAAGTCTCAAGAGATTTTGTTATTCAGCTTGCTTTATTTTTCGAAAACTGTGTCGGCTGAAGGCATGGCCGCAATATGGCAAAGGACGAAGGACGAAGCATGAGGATGAGGACGCAAACAGAGCAGAGAGCAGTGGTGTGAAAAAAATTGAAATTTGCGTGAGTGCTCCAACTGCGGCTCTGGATGGCATGCCATGGCATGGCATGGCATGGCTTGGCATGGCTTGGTTTGGCATGCCAGTTCAGCAACTCGGCAGCCGGGCATCCTGGCATATCCTGGCAGCCTGGCGTTTGGCTGCCTTCCAATCCCTCGATGCCTCAGTGGGTGTGAGCGTGTGTGCTGGGGGTGTGCGGGTGTGTGCGAGGGTGTGTCTGTGTGGGCGGGCATCGTTTGCACTTCAATGCTAATGTTGGCTTGGCAGCGACGTCTGTCGTCGACATTTTCCATGGGATTGGGGACTGTGGCTATGGCTATGGCTATGGCTATGACTATGGCTGGGGGACAGGCCAGGGCCAGGACGCGTGTCGCTTGTTCGTTTTGGGCATTTTTGGGATTGCCAATAGCAGTGGTGTAAGCCGGATTTCGATCAGGGGGTTTTTGGAAGCCAAGATGAGCTTATTTGACATGTTGTGATCTATTTGGCTTGGATACTTACGGCTTACATGTTTTTCACCGAGCAATATAGACAAATACTTTACGATTTTTGGTTTTATACTGCTTGCATTCCTGTATTTAATGGTATTTAGATTTTTAAAATATAAATGAAGGTATTAAGCCATTTAACACAGTTCAAAAAAACAATTTTGGAAGCTTTATATTTAAGGATGTACATTTCCAAAGAGGAATGTTCTCTACTTTATAATCCGGTCTTTAGTTCTGGTGTAAAATTAGGTACTAAGCTTTTTAAAATTAGGCAATTCTTGACGGGGGTTTTCCCCAACTTTCCTACGCCACTAGTCGAGCAACCCGATTGAGTCCTGTGTGCCTCGTGCTCAGCTTGTCGACGACAACAATGGGCGCGCTGCTGCTGGTTCGACCCTCGAATGTAGGCAACACTTTTTTTTTTATTTATTTCTGGCATCCCTTAAACAAAATTGCTGCAACTTGGCTAGCTGGCAAACGTTGCATTCGAAAGTCCGCAACGAAATAAGAGAAGTGCGACCAATTTTGTCGACTTAATCCCCAATGACACCAACAAGCACACAGTGCACAAGTTTAGGGCAACAAAATTAAACCAAGCACAAAGCACAGCCCCCGCCCAAAAAGAGAGGCTTCGAAATTAAACTTTAAAAAAGGTTGCCAACCATTTTTTGTTTATTCATCGCTGACGGCAAGTGCCAAAAGTTTTCCAGGTCGTACAGTGGCCATTTGGACGAAAAACAATTTAGGTGAATTGTAATTAATTGCGGCACTAATCGAATTACTTGTAATCATTAGCTAAAGTCTTATACAAAAGGAATTGCAAATACTTGTTGGAAACGGTCTATAGCGTTCTGAGATCCAATGCTTTAATAACTTGTTAAGCTATAAATATTATTTCGTTATTTTAAAATTTAAATATTATTTAAACAATGAATTATTGGTTTTATCAAGTAGGTCTACAATCCGATTTGGTCATAAAGTCGAGGGTTAACGACATGATGTCAATACTTGTTTAATCCACTTTTTTAATACTTCTAGGCCTTTTACGTATATCTGACAGATTTAATAAGCTAGATTTTGAGTTGTCCTATGATCCGTTTTAATCATAAAATCAATAGTTAACTACGTGATCTACGAAAATTGTTTCAAAAATTTGTTTAACACCACAGGCCTTTTAAGTTACTTAGCGGCACCACTGTATGAGTAATTGCGAGTGTGTGGGCGTGTGGGGTTTAAATGCCGTCGAGTTTTCCGAGTGTTTGTGTTGGCTCGGCGGCGCCCTTTTGCGCGTCAATGACTTGCTACTGCTTTTGCTTTTCCTTTGCTGCCTCCGGCTGCCACATGTCAAGCCCAAGCCCAAGCCCAAGCCCACCTACCGGATGACCCACGAACCCTCCCCCTCCCGTCTTCCACCCACCATTCATTTACCATCCACCACCCACCGTTGCCTCCCATCAAGCACACCGCATTTCGCACACAACTTTTGCCGCATTAAATTTGACGCAAAAAGCACGCGCGCTGGCGGCGTCAAAAAAAAAAAACCAAGCGAAAATTGGGGAGGGCGAGAAAACGAATGAGCGAATATAAACGAGCAGCCGTGGCAACAACAACAAGGGCAGCTTGGACCCGCCGCCGTCTAAAGTCGTTGTCTGACACCCCCAACCTCGTGTCCACTTCCTGCCCCACCATGCCCCATCGTCGGCCGTCAGACATCACCCATCACCCACAAGCCACCGTCTCCACCGACTGCCGGCAAACAAGCGTGACCTGCCACGCAGCACACCGACTTTGACGCACAGAAAGTACACTGCTAAAAAAGAGGGCCTCTTCGCAAGAATCGGTAGGGTAGGCGTACTTCACCATGACTTACAGTTTTAAGCTAGGCCTTTTTTGACTTGAGAAGCTCACATGGTCCTTCGTGCCGGATATTTGCAGGAAACAAACAAACAAACATTGGATTGGGCAATTCAGTTATTCGTCCATGAAATCTCTTTTAACCAAATTTAAAACCAAAGTCGCCTTTAACGCACTTTTAGTTTTAAGTTTAGCTATTCTTGGCTTCAGGTATTTTCACGGTCTTTCAAGCAAAATAATTGCAAAAAAAACATTGGATCGTTCAAGTTGCTATCAAGTTTTTTGTAGGAGTCCAGAAATCTCTTTAAACCAAATTTTTAGGGCGATATATATTTTTTTGAGTTTCCTCCAAATCTAAAATTAATCAAATTTTAAATTATTAGGAATCAATTTCATTTTTTTTTTTGAACTAGTTCAAGTGGAATCCTAAGATGTTTTTTAAGGTTGTTTTAAGGCTTTAATTTTCCAGTGGATCGCGTGGAGGGGAAAAAGTAGGGTGCTCGCAGCTGCGGGACTCGAACTCGGGGCTCGAGCTTGGGCGCCAGAGCCAATAGTCAGTCATCAAGGCTGTTTGCGGTCTGCTTTTCGGGGCGCTGTCTGGCTGTGTGGGTCTGGATTATATATACGCAAATACCCACACACATTCGTGTGGGAATAAACACCAATGTAAATGTAAAAGTGTGCGCCCTTGTGTGAGCATTTGTATAGAATGGTGGCAAAAAAACGGATAAAAAGAATGGAAAAGCAACAACCAGCAACCAGCAACCCAAAACAAAAAAGGTTCAACTGACGACCGTCGGAAATATTTTATGGTTTCGCTTTTGGCACCTCTCTGCACCTCCATCGCACCTCCCACACCACCCACCATCGCTTTACCATATTGATTTGCCACTTTTGCACATTTTTCAGAAAAGCAGCTTCGCCACATGAAAGGAATGCATAGTAGCGCTAGAGCCGCCGTCATCCAGTGGTAATTGCGAAATAATTGCTGAGACGTTGGAAACGTTGTCTACCCCATAACCACACCGCCCCCCATCCCCTCCCTTTTTCGGGGCGTGGCGGCGTCTTTAAGTTGTTGACTCCGAGTTCAAACACAAATCCGCAAACATTCGTGCCGGTTCCCCAGCTCCTTCCCTTTGGCCATTAATTGGTGGCGTGTTAGGAAGTTAAGCTCCTGCTGCTGTTGCTGCTACTCCGCTGCTCTGCCGCTCCTCTGCTCCACTGAGTCCTGTCATTACCCCCGGAGCTAGATGTCGGAGCGAAGCAAGTAATACGCTGGCAAATACCCACATCCATTGGGGGGCCATTCCCGCCCCAATCCTCCCACTCAGATGGAGGCAAGCTAAGTGTACATTCAGCTGTCTGTCGCTGACGCCACTTAAATACATGCGCATACAAACACAACAAAAATTCTGCTGGTGGTGGTACAGTGGCACAAAGGGAAGAAAGAGTCCTCAGAAAAAAGGGCAACAAAAACTGTTGATTTAATGAAAAATATAGAAATCAATTTGAGTTATTTTTAATGGTCTAAATGATCTAAATTAAAATCTTATTATTAATTAAAAAAAAAAAAAAACCAATGACAAATAATACTTTTATGTTTAAATGATTAGAAATTTCTTTGAATAAATCCAACTACAACAAAAAGAAAAACAACTTTTAGTCATATCTCTTTTTTCAATTTAGATTTTAAAATAATTTTGTTAAATAGCAAAGTCTTAAAATGGCCCTAAAAAACTGTCCCAAAGATGAACAATAGGAAATACACATCAAAGTGTAAGTGTTCAAGCAAAATAAATAGCTCTTAGCTCTTGCTGGGTCCAAACAACATCAATATCAATAAATGCCCAAACGACCGTATTACACATCCCCTATACTGTCGGTATGGACAACCAATCAATGATTACAATCAGTAGCTGTTTTGCCCTAGGATTCGCAACCGAAATGCTCCCAAAAAGTAGCACCCCGGCTGCTCAAAGTGAAATATTTAGCTTAATGAAGCAACGACTGCGTATCCTGCCTCAGCCAATTTAGTGTGAGTGTGTAATTCTTTAGCCATTATGGCTACCCAGCAACCAACCGACCGACCTGAACCGAGCTGCCATTCCTTTCTGTCCCCCCAGCCATATTTCCTCTGCTCAGCCTTTTTGCGCACCCTCGACAGTTTCACCTTCAGCCTTGGAGTCGCGGCACCTGTGACAGACATCCACCTGTGTGGATGGGGTGTTTCCCCCCAGCCCTCCGGGCACGGAAAGTTACGCACGGACCCGGCGGATTACCGCCCAATCCTTGGTCGGTGCTTTCAACGTTTATCAGCGCTATGGTGGTGGCGGCAATCAGAGCCATCGCATACCCCACCACCCAGAAGCCACCATCATTTCCGCACTACCCCTTGCTCCACCAAGCACTTTGGCAACAAAATGTCCCACAATTACCACTGAGGCCACATCCACGTCTAACGAAGCCGATGATGATTCCTACGACAATTTTCTATAGCTGGCAAGTGGCAACTGCTCAACGACTACCCAGAACCCCTTATCCTGAATCCAACTGACAATCAGACATTGCCACCGCCACTCGTTGGGGCAGCGAGTCGCCACTGTCCGTATATCTGTCCGCGTCCGTGTCCGTGTCCGTGTCTGTGTCTGTGTCCGTGTCTGTGTCCGTGTCCTGGCCCTTGTCCGATTCCATGTCCCTGTCCGTCCGTCTGCGACCCCTTTGCCAGCCATTCTCCGACCCGTTATCATGTCTCCAGTTTCAAAGTTTTCCCATGTAACCGGGCTTTCAGGGGGAATGGTGGGGGCTTTTGGGAGACGGGACAGACGGTCGCACGTAACGGATGAATGGGCGGACGTGGAGCACCACACCATGGCCATCACCATCGCCATCGCCATCGCAATCGCACTCGCACCACAGGGGCGGCATTGCGGCTAAAAAGCCATACTACTTCGGTCCTTGCCCGACAGAAGGATTCAAGGCAACCAGAATGTAGAAGTAGAAGTGGAACCATCCACAGCACAGGCATGGAATGCCTAAATACAACAGGCTACATTAGGGAAATGGCCAAATAGTTGTGGTCTTTAACAACACCCTATTATATATTTATGTTTTATTTTAAATGTTGACAATGTGTTGGTAAATTAAAATCTAAAAATATTTCGAAAGAAAAATATGAGAGAAATCTTTATAATTTTGACTGTTATCTAAGCCCTAGCTCTAAATGTTTCCTTTATATATATAATTAATATTTTAATATATAAACACCCGAAATGCTACAAATTGAAGGCAAAAATATAAATACTGCGGTTCCGAAAGGGTTCATAATAAAAGTTGTTAAAAGAAATAAATAGCTTAAGCTTATAAACTTTTATTTTAATTAATTGGGATATTAGTTTTTCAATGTTTAAAATATATTTGGTATATACCCTTGTGATGCTGAAACGTTTCACATCTGGAAAAGTTTCTTTTACCTGGTTTATCGTACAACAAATAATACAGACTATTTAAATATATTTAATAGAGATATTTTAAAAAATTTCGAAAGCATCTCTCTAGAGTATGCTTTGCTACCGAGAAGATATACTGCAAGTTTTAAACGAACAAGTGGTTAAGCCAACCATATGTCTACTTATATAAAAAGGTAGTTAAAGAAGTTCTGACTCACTAATCGACCCGAGATTTGCCCTGATAATGGGTAAGTGAACATCCACGCTCCAGACGACACTTGCCAAGCGCCATGGCAATGCAGAGCAACTGCTTCTAAAGCAGATGCCTCCACCTCCGTCTCCACCTCTCCCTCCGCCCACATGCCACATGCCCATCCAAATCCCCGCACAACAGGCACAGCACAAAGGACGTGCCAGCCAAAACCCACCCACCCACCACACAGTAACACCCACGGCCACAACAATAAGGCGTAAGCCCAGACTCGACCTCCGTCTGTGTGTGTATGGTTTTAGTGGGTGTGTGTGTGTGTGTGTGTGTGGGAGGGTATCTATGTGCGAAATCAGCCAACTCAAAGGCAAAAGCAAAAGCAAAAGCAAAACCAAGCTGCCGCCGCCTGTTCGTCTGGCTTCCGTTTGGAGTTGCCTGCAATTATTCCGTTAGTGTTGTGGGTCACCCATCCACCCATCCATCCATTCATCCATCCACCCACTCGAAACACCACCCATCTCCCAGCCAGAAAAGGCGCGTCCGCATCGCTCGTTACTCACACCAACAAGTGCAGCTGCTGTTTTCCTTTTGGGGCCCCAAAGTCGTCCTGTTGCCGCCGCCGTTGCTGTTTTTGTCGACACTTTTTTCACGGCTTGCTCGCTTGGCTGCTCTTTCGTGCGTTGCCACTGCCAGGAGTGCCAGTGCCAGTGCCAGTGCCAATCCCAGTCCACCAGGCAACAAAGCCATCCAACCGAGCAGCCATCCAAACCAAGACACCCAAGCCACCCAAGCCAACCCCAGACCCACGAAACTCGCAACCTGCCAAACCAAACCAACCGCATCGCCGCCCAACCCGCAGGTCCTTGCTGCTTGTTTTCCTTCTCCTTCTCCTCCTCGTCCTCGTCCTTTTCTTTTTTTTTGCCTGAAAATCAAAACACACGTCTCGGCGTGCGGCGCACATCTGCATGGAATTTCTAAAGTACGTGCCACGGACGAACGGACAGAACGCCCTGGTCCTGGCCCGATGCCATCGCAATGCCACAGCCGGCAACTTTGGCATGGTGCTCCAGCTCCAGCTCCATCTCCAGCACCAGCTATAGCCATACCACACCCTCCTCATCTGCCACTCGTCCTGCGTCCTGCGTCCTGCGTCCGTGCTATGTGCCCTGTGCTGTGGCACATCCAAGGATTACATAGCTAGCCGTACCAGGAGCAGCCATTGCCATTCCTATTCCTATGCCGTCGTCGCCTGTCTGTTTGTATGTATTTGGCGGCATGGCGGCGAGAGCGTGAACCGAAACATGCTGAACCTTTAGTGAAAAGAGACACTGAGCGAAAAGGATTTCGTTTTATTATCTTTCAATGTTCAAAACCACTTCTGTTCTGCCTTGTCTATTTGTATATGTAGTGACAAAAACCTGAAATATTCAGGGATGTGCCACAAAAATCTCATTCGACCAAATTTCAGGCTACAGAAATCTTTTTAATATTGCCTAGACCAACCGGAGAGAAGTTTTAAAAAATTATGTTAACAACTTTTAAAAAAATTACTCCGAAGCAAATATAAAAATCCAAATATTTTTATAACATCATTATATTTTATAGCACCAACGATTTTTTCGTTTGGGTTTCAAACTTTCCTTCAATCTTCTTCAAATAAAATTAATTGACTTGAAAATTGTTTCATTTCCAAAAAGAATTCGCCGTTTTTCGAGGTTTAAAATTTTTTTTTTTATCTTGGTAATATTTTCTCGACTGAGCATATGAACAAATTAATTTAATTGTTATATCAAGTTTTTAGAAACGATTTTTTGTAAGTGTACATTTGACACTGGCGTTGCGGACCGCGCGTGCGGTGTTCAAGCTCGGCATTATAATTTCTTGCCCCGCACTGTGGCAGCCACACGGACACACACACACACACACTGAGCGGATGGCACACAGACATTCGCAGGATAAGGCACACTTATAAGGCAAACTCACACATACACACAAACAGGGCGCACATTTTAACACTCTCGACAATAAACAGCATGTCACTTAGCTCAAACTTCAAAAGTGCGGCAGTCTGTGCACAGGACTTGTGCTTTGCCAGAAGGGGGGACGGGATCAGGAGGAGGAGTCATCGCCGCAGTCACCGACATCGTTATGCGAATGCCGCCAGCAGGCTTCCGTGCCTTGCCAAAGTTTTTTATTTGTCATCCTCGTTTTGGGCGACAACAAGACGCGGCGACAACGGCGAAACTTCCACCAGAAGGTGGTCGCTGATGGGCGATAATAAACAGGCCCAGACCACACCCACCTCCCACCCACTGCCCACCCACCCCCACCCATTTCCACCCGCAGACAGGCTAAGGCGCAACGGCATGAAAAAGGCGCTGGCGCTGAAGTGTGTCTCTGGTGCTCGAGAGCATCGTCAGAAACAGGCGCTTGTTGATATTGCCACACAGTGTGGCATTAATTGGGGCTACTCCAGTTGGATAAAGCCATACCTGGTGCTGCCGTTGGGATATGATTATAGCCGAAAACAAACAACTTAAAAGTCTGGCAGAATAAATTTCAAGAAGGCACTTTTTAAATGCCAAAGCTAACAATTTTTGCATCTGCCCGTTCATAGACAAGTTTGAATATCATGCAGTAATCAATTAAATAACCATGATTACTGCAGCAAAGCCATCATTTAATATAAATCGAGATGTGAAATACTGACCGGATAGTTTAAAGTTCGATCCTAACCGGAGGGCTATTTTGGCAATCTGATAAACTAGTATTGGGAGGTGAATCCATAAGATATAAGATAAGATAAATATGTATATCAATCTCACTTAAAATTGTCTTATAAAAATTGTAAATACTACCCAACACTTACTTAAGTTACAAGAATAACAAATAAAGGTTCTTGAAAAAAGAAAATCTTTGATTCTATAAACCAAAAGAAGCAAATGATATAAATGTATATGCAACAAGTTTTTCAATTTAATGAATGATTTTTGTTCTTCACCATATTATTAATTCTGAATTTGTTTATACAACTTGTCCAGTTCAGCGGCTTGCCAGCCGAGTAATAATTCAATGTGCCCCACTGTACGTGTAAGCGGTTTGATTGTCATGGCAATTCGAAAGCATTTGTCGGTCGCTCGCCCCTCATCGCACACATTTGCAACGGAGGCAACTCGACGCAGACACAGAATTCCGACCCCAGCTAAATCCAGTCCTGGCAAATGCCATTCCACCATCGTCCTTCCCTCCCTCGTCCTGTGTGAGCTGCCAGCACAGCAGCAACATCAGCAGCATTGGAGGGCAGCAGCAACATCGGCACGGCACGGCAGCAACAACAGCAGCAACATCAGCCACTTGCCACATTTGGCTTTCTGCCAGGACCAGACTCCAGGACTCGTGCTGCCGGGGGCGGCAGTGCGGTGGGTGTGGCAGGGGCAGAGGCAGTGCCAGTGGCAGTGGCAGAGGCAGAGGCAGCTCGACGGCAACAACAAGGACAACGACTGTGGCAGCAGCAACAGCAACTAAAAATGCGACGTGCGAGATTATCGTGTCGCTTGTTGGTCGTCCCCGTCCGTGGTCCCAATCCCACACAGACACACTCACTCTACGGCTGTTGGCAGTTCTGTGGCTGCGCACAAGCCCACCTCCTCCTGTCCCCCTGTACCCCCTGAATCCTTGCCAGCACACTCCTCCTCCTCATCCTCCTCCGCCCGCCTCCTCGACAGCGACACCATCACCACCAGGCGGCACAACTTACTGGCGCTGACGGAGGCAACTGCTGACTGCTACTTATGGCGCTGATGATGGCACAATGACAACAACAACGATTTCTGAGAAACGACTGCAGGACTTTGGGTTACCTCTGTTACTATGATGCATTACAACAAATTACTCAAATAAATATCCATATAAATATTCACGTCCCAGAAAGCACATCCCATATAAGATTAGTTTTGTTTCTTAATGTCTAAGTAAGATTTTGAAAAACTTTAAGATAACTCTAAAAATTAAGTGAAAAATATATGGCACCAAACTATAGAGAGACAAGTTCTCAAATAATTCATTCTCTAACATGAATTTTAAAAACACCTATTAAAACAGATAGACATATTTTAACAAAGTGGATATATGTTCAAGACGCAATTTAGGCTTCTTAAAAGGAATGCTAAATCAACACTTTAATCAAATAGTAAAAAATTAATTTGTATATGAACATCATTAATATAAGTTACATAACAAATAAAATGTAATTTACGGATTCTAATAGATATATTTTATAAAAGAAAACGATAATAACGTAGTTCTCAGATTCTAGATTTATGTTGTCAAGGCACATAATCTAAAATGTACAACCTCCGTTGAGACCCATATACCCACTGATACCTATTAATCGAGCTCAGCCAGAAAGTATGCAGCGTGCGCACGCGAGGATAACGACTCGACTCGACTCAACTCGACTCGACTCGAGGGCGAGGACAACAAGCAGCCCGACAGAGTGTGCGTGGGCGGGACATAACACGAGGAGGAGGAGGAGGAGGAGGAAGGTCTGCCATGATGTGGATGTGGGGGTGGGGATATATGCCAGCGGGTATTAGTATGGGTGTGGGTGTGGGCGAGCTGTGTGCGACTAATTGGGTGAGAGAATGTGGGTGCTTAAATTGGTTTCGTGCTTTCGTGTGACGCGTGCGGAGGCGTGTAAAGCTGGCGTGTTGCTGTGTAAGTGTGTCTGGGTGTGTGCGTGTCAACGAGTGTGTGTGTAAGTGTGCAGGCGACAGGCTGCTCTGCGGGTCCTCTTCCCCTCCCCCTCCCCCTCTCCCCCCCTCCACCTCCACCACCTCCTCGTCCTTGTTGTTGCTGTTGGCATGAATGCTTGATGGCGTGACGGCAGCCGGTTGTTGCCAGCAATCGAAACGAACTCAGAAAAAGCATGGGGGAATGTGGCTCTCGAGGACGAAGTCGGGAATACCCTACATGAACAGGACAATTATATATTGTATGATTTAATTATCTACCTGAATCTGATACTATCAATACAATTTATATTATATTTATATATTTATTTATTCCTCAACCATTTTATGTTATTTACTGTCTACTATTAAATAAACTAAAGACTATATATGACTATAAAATATTTGGAAATTGGCCTTTTATCGTTGCAATATTAAATTGACTTATCAGATACAGAAAATTGGCATTCTCAAATAAAATTAAGAACTAAAAATATGGATTTGAACCCAGACATCTTTTATATAAAATTTAACTTTTTATTTGACTTGCATATTTTCGTTCAAAATATTTGTAAAACTCAAGAAAATAATTAGAATTTTAAGGTTTCGTGACTTTGTAACTTATAAATTAATAAGTTTAAATGCAGTCATAACGATTAAATTCTATAAATAGTTATTAACTGTAATGTAACCCTCGGCCCACAATCAAACGACCCTCAACAAGGGTACACAAACACAATTTACCCCGCCTGGATGTGGATTTTTATTTTGCGTGCTTTTTTCGAGCGCAGCAGTGCCCGGCTCACAATTTCAGTTCGGTGTTTGGGATTTGTTAGCCCGCCCGTGCAAGGACTTTTCACCCGGTCATCACCATCGCCATTCCCATCCCCATCCCCATCCCCATCCCCAGTTTGTTTGTGTCATTTGGTTTGTGGTGCCCGCATGCAGACACTCAGCTCCCTTGCTGCCTCGAAACTCTTCGGGAGGCGGCAGTGTTCCGCCGGGATTCGTCCAGCGCCTGGTTGTCCTGGATGAGGATGATCGTGTGCTGGTTCTCGGTGGCCACCATCAGCTCCTGCCGACGGGTGCGCAGCCGTACGTAGCTGAGCCGATCGTCGGGCTCTATGTCATGGATCATGGAGCGGGCCAGGACCACCAGCGGTCTCATCCGGTTGGCGTACATCTGGGCGGCATCCTCAGCGATATTGGTCCGCACGAGCACGCCATTGCCGTCGACCAGGATGGCGCCAATCACGCCCGGCAGTTGCACCAGCCGATCGAAAGTGGCCGCCACATTGCGGGACGTCATGGCTTCCCAAGTCCCAATGAAAACCCCCTTTCGGGTTAGCTTTTAAATGACGGAATTTTGTATTTATTTAAGATCCATGCGTGACATAAGACTGACAGTGTTTGAGCTCAGAACTCGAACTTCAGTTTTTTCATATCATTACAAACTTTGTAGTATAAGCTGTACCAAAACGGTTTTAAAAAAATATCCACGGGTGACGATCAAAACATGTTTTATTAAAGTTTTCGGGGGCTGACAAAATAAAATTAATTTGCTTAAAGTCATTTCTTGTTTTAATTATCTATGGACTTTAAAAGTTCATATACAACAACAAGAACATGAAAATGTTATCATGTTTTTGTCAAAAACTTCTTCTTACTGACACTATTAAAAGATTTTACTGAAAAACGAGAACCTTTCATTCCTTATTTATATTTATGTTTAAGTCTTTGAAAACAACTTTTGAAGTCTGTCAATAGTTTAGATAGTTTTGTATTTTTGTTTCGAACAAAGTGTTATTCAATGTTTCGATCTCTGAAAGCCTCCAACCAAAATGATAGTGCTTTAAGTCCTGCTAGCGCTTCAAATCACGTAAGATACCGCAGGGAAATGATTTGAGTCAATCCTCTAATTGAGTCTTTTATTATATATAGGGGACCAGTAAACACCCCATGACCAAGGCCAATTCGCAACTTCATTTCATTGGGGCTTGCACTTATTTTCGCCCAGGGAGACCAGACTTCCCCCGCGTCGCGTCTGTTGGCAAAGGCAGCCAGCTAGTGGGAGAACTTGCCGGCTCCGTGTCAAAGGTTGGACGTTATCCGTGCTGCAGCACGCGTCGCCGGAGGGGGGTGAACAGAATGAGAAACGAGTCCAGACGAGGCGCCACCACCCACGGTGGTGGATTGCAGGCGGCAATCATTCCTGGCAGCATGCGGCCAGGCCACGTAAATGGCGTTGAATTACAGCCCGACAATCGAAGCGTTGAAGTCTCGAACTGAAAAGTTCCAGCAGCCAGTGGCAAAGGCCTGTGCATCATTTATAAGCCGGGCTAGGCCACAGATTGTGTCTGGAATCGAGTCGAGTTGAGTGCGCACGCACGCAGCGAAGCCGATGATGAGCTCAGGAGGTCCAAACAGGCAACTTTATGACTGCGGGCCATGTGTCCTGTGTTGGGTTGGGGTGTCACGTGCCGGTCTGCGTCTGACTCCGGGTACGACGGATGCACGGAGGGGCTCCTGGGCCAACGCCTCCAACCTATCCTTTTCGCCCTTCTGTTCCACGTATTGTATAATTCATTTGGCGTTGCGGACCCTTTCGTCGTGCGGGAACTATTTATTCAATAATTCGACGTAGAAGCCTGACACGACAATCCAGGCAGCCACACGGCGGATGAGTGTTTTCCAAACACGCAGCTATGGATACTTTAATGCGCACACCAACTGTCAAACATGACTTGTGCTAAGCACCAAATATTTTTGAAAACTAATAACACCAATGCCTACGATTTCAATTAGGGGAACAGTTTTGCAACAGTCTATGCGTACAAAATTTATCTGAAATTGCATTTGTATTGTATTGGATCTGTAACTTTATGTTTGCAAATATGTTGTTCTTTTTTTCGATATTTAGTAAAATGGATATAAAATTGTTTGTTAATAAAATATGCACATGCTTTTATTAAACTAAATTACCTTATAAACTGTATTTTATCAATTTTAAACAAAGCAATAAAAATTATTAAGTTACAAGCCCCCAAAAAATGTTGTTAATTATAACTTTGCAAACTTAAGCAATGCAAGCCGAAAACGCCGAGCCTAATTAATCAATATTATTTAAAAATGTAATTGAAGCTATTTTAAATTTAAATTTGGCGCTATAGTCAGGAAGTTAAGCAAGTTGGCATTTCCAAGTCATTGAAGTCGACCACAGCGTTGCCAGCTGTTTAACTTAGCAGAGTTTTAAACCTTACTTAAATCCGCTTAGCGGAGACAGCCCACCCAATCAGCGTTGCTTCTGCACTGTATCGATAGGTCGAACGATGTCTGGCAACTCTGCATGATGCAACCATGCGTTTTAAAACGTGAAGCCGATTTCCGCTAGTTCTTCCTCTTTCTTTTTCGCATTGTCAGCCGACGAAGGTGGGTGTTTTTTGGAAACCGTTTTTAAGTTTTAATAGCTAATAGAATCATTTCATTTGCAGTGCTTTTGACTTGAACTATCAACATGGTTGCTGTTAAGAAACAAAAGAAGGCGCTGGAGAGCACCAATGCCCGTCTGGCGCTGGTGATGAAGTCCGGCAAATACTGCCTGGGCTACAAACAGACCCTGAAGACCCTGCGCCAGGGCAAGGCCAAACTGGTGCTCATCGCCAGCAACACCCCCGCCCTGAGGTGAGATCGAGATCGACGACATCGAGATCTTCCTCGTTGTGCTATTGAGAAGTAGATTTCCACTGCACCCAAGTTGCCGTTTTTGTTGGAACCATATGGAGTCTGCCTTAAAGCTGACTGAGAAGTATGATTCCGAGCGGATTGGTTAATGGAAACTATGGAGTAGTACCATCAATCTCAAGCTTCGGACTGATTCGCTTATATGTTATATCTGCGCCTCCACATGGTTCCATCAACGACGGGTTCACATCGCTTGGGGTAAGAAGTCTTTATTTATATGTTTAAAATTGCCCACAATATATGATGATCCTATGATTCCGAATGCCTTGACGAATCCTTTTTATTACTAGAGACTCTTTCTGACTGCAAAACCAGCAGGACAGTCCGTCCCATAATTAAGCCTTGTTGCTAATATAGCTTATTTCTTGCCCTTGCAGGAAGTCTGAGATCGAGTACTACGCCATGTTGGCCAAGACTGAAGGTCCAGCACTACAGCGGCACCAACATCGAGCTGGGCACCGCCTGCGGTAAATACTTCCGCGTGTGCACCCTGTCCATCACCGATCCTGGAGATTCGGACATCATCCGCTCGCTGGAGTCGGCCTAAACTTATTTTTAATCCAACAAGACGACCCAATAAAGTTTTGTATGAGGAGAGATAATGTTAAAAATAAAAAATGATCAATTATTTTGGTAACTCACTGAGAACACTAATATTGGGATCAATTTTTGCAACGTTAAAGAGGAACTTTAAAGGATAACTCATGCCATTGGATTGTTTGACAAGGTTTTACATTTTTGTTCATAAACATGGTTCTTACAAAAATTTTTAAATTTTATTCTATTAGTAAAATTCTATTTATTTTAATATATTGTCATTTTTTGAATGTTTAAGTACAAATTAATTTTTTTAGGCAGTTAATATTGCCTTAAGAACTTTTTATGTCAATTTACAATTGAGCCCTATATTTTATATGTAGTCTTACACTCTAGATTGTGAGCTTTCGGCTTCAAATATGGTTTTCCTTGGCCTGAAACAAAAGCAAATAACGTTAAAATATTTAAACAATTATTTTTATTCTTTTGAATACTCACATTCTGAGCAACCTTCAGGAGATGATCGAAGCTGGCCTTTCCCGTCTGCATAACCATTCCATGGAACACTTTGCTCTCTGACTCTGTTAGGAGCTCATAGGGAGACCCAAATTCGACTACTTGACCTGCATCCAACACTAGCACCTTGTCCGAGTCCATGATGGTGTTTAAACGATGAGCAATGGTCAGCACTGTGCAGTCCCTGAACTTGTTCCGAATGGTGGCCTGAATCAGGGCGTCCGTCTGGGGATCCACATTGGCCGTGGCCTCGTCCATCACAAGGATTCTGTTCTCGCGAAGAATGGCCCTTGCCAAGCAGACCAACTGGCGCTGACCCACGCTGAAGTTGGTTCCACCCTCGGAAATGCTGCTCTGCAGACCCGTGGGCAGATCTGAAATTTCCTCCTTGAGGTGGACCTAAAAAGAGATTGGTTGTTAAACACAAGTGATATTTTTTTGGGAATCGTCTAATCTCACCTCCTCCAAAGCCGTCCAAATCTTTTCATCGGGATATTGCTCGAAGGGATCCAAGTTGTAGCGCATGGTGCCGGAGAAGAGCACTGGTTCCTGCGGAATGATTGAAATCTTGCTGCGCAAATCATGCAGGCCCATCTCACTTGTGTCCCGTTTGTCGATGAATATTGCTCCTTCGTTGTAGGAGAGTCGGAATAGGGCATTAATCAGTGAGGATTTGCCCGCACCAGTACGTCCCACGATGCCCACTTTCTCCCTGGACTTGATCGTAAAGTTCAGCCCCTTGAGCACGTAATCCGCTTTGGGATCTGGCATGTATCTCAGGGTCAGATTCTTAGTAACCAATTGACCCTCTTCTGGCCAACTCTTAGGTGGTTGCTTGTCCGCCGGCGAGGTGAAATCTCCTTCAGCCTCCAGGTCCTTGTACTCGAGCACTCGCTCCACCGAGGTCATAGAGTTCTCCAGTTCGGCCGACTGGCGCATTCCCCATTGAACCATGCCCGTCATTCCCAGTGCCTGGGTAATGGCCAGGCCTATATGGCCCGGATTGTTTTGTGGGGGGTTGAAAAAGCTGTTCAGTATCACCGATATCACGTACGCCACACAGAAAAGGTCCAAGTAGTAGCCGAAAGCTCGACTGGTAGATAAAAATGTGTAGTAGCCAGAGCTGTGCAGATCCTGGTAGTTGTCGTACTCTCTGATCAGTGTCCTTTGGGCGCCCATGGCCCGGATGGTTGGAAGTCCATTAAGAGTGGCACTAAAGTGCGAATACATCGGGGAGCGAGCCACTGCCTCCAGGCGTTTCACGTCCCTCGACGTACTCAGATAAAACTCACGCCAATAGTAGAATGCCAGTACCATGGCGATGGTGCTGATCAGGTACAACGGGTTGGTCAGGCACAGCACGCAGATGATGCCCGTCAAGGTAAGGAAGACCTGTATGCAATCCAGCATTATGGCGGGCAGCCCCTCATCCACCTGACCCAGGTCCATGGCAAAACGGTTGAGGATCCGGCCGGAGGGATTCGTGTGGAAAAAGTACAAAGCCGTGCGAGACACACCACGGAACATGGAGTTGTGCAGCTCCGTGGAGGAGTGCATGGTCACGTTGAAGAATAGAAAGGTCCTGAGCAGCGCGCAAATAACCAGGCCCACATTGATGGCTGTGAAATAATAAATGTCCAACGATGACGAAGTCGATGTGTTCTTAACCCTATAAAAAAGGGATTTTATTGGTTGAGAAAGTAGATTGTACCTTGTAATTCGAACACTCACCAGTAGGATAGAAAGTAATCCCCGCCAGAAGCCAGTAGCTGCGTGCCAGTGCACAGGAGCACCAGCAAGGCGAACACCACAAGGCCACAGCCTGCGTCAAAGTACTTCTTATACATGGCCACGCCAATTTTACCACCGCTTCGGGTCTCCTGCACCGGCGTTGGACTTGTCTTTGGTTTCTCCCTCTCCACCATGGACTCCTAGCGAGGAGGAGCTTCCTCCGGCGCTGATCGTGCTCTGAGAGCTGCTTTGGCGGGAATACGCCGGAGACTTCTCATCCACATCATCTCCGCCGCCATTTTGAGTGCTCTCAGCCAAAAGCTGGGCAAAGTCCTGTCCACTCTTCAGCATTTCCTCGTATGTGCCGCAGGCCGAGACCTTTCCCTTGTCCATGATTACAATGAGATCGGCATGCTCCAGGAACTGTAGCTGGTGGGTGACTAGGACTACCAACTTCTTACCCAGGAAGCCGCGCATGCATTCGTCGAAGAGATGTCTTCCCACATGGGTGTCCACTGCGCTGAGGGGATCGTCCAGAAGGTAGACATCCGCCTTGCGGTACACAGCTCGAGCCAAACTGATCCTAGCTCTCTGGCCACCGGACAGGGAGGCTCCACGCTCGCCCACGATGGTTTCATCCCCTTGCAGCAACTCCAAATCGCGTTCCAGGGCGCACTTCTTGAGGACGGTTCGGTAGCGTTGCTTATCCATGGGCAAGCCAAACAGGATGTTGTCGCGCACAGAGGCATTGAAAAGCCACGGTTCTTGTGAGGCATACGAGAACCTGCCCTGCACTTCAACGGATCCGGATTCGGGAGGCAACTCTCCGAGGATTGCCTGAACGAGGCTCGACTTGCCAGAGCCCACAGGTCCGATCACAGCAACCAGTTTGCCACCTTGCAGCGACATATTGATGTTGTCCAGCACGGGCTCATGGTGTTCCTGGCTCCAGCGTGCTCTCAAGCCTTTGATGTTCACTTGGACCTCGGACACCTTGCCATTTCCCATGGGATTATGCTGCTTCTCTCCCAGCAAATGTTGCTCCTCAGCGGGTTTTTCTTCCGTTCCTCCTGACACATCAATTATATTTGCCTCCTCGCGCTTCATAAAATTCGTGATACGACGCATGGAAACCAGTAGCTCGGCAAACTGGGACATTCCACTGGGAAAGAACTTGCTCACCGTGCGCCTCAGAATGTTGTAGAAGGCGGTGACGCAAAAGGCTCTTTCCGCCGTCAATTCACCGCCCATCAGGACGAATCCCAGGAGACTCACAAAGATGGCTATGCGTCCGAGGGTAATCTCAAATGAAAGCAAGACGCCGCGCAACAGATTCATCTTGCGTATGGAGCTCATTTCGCTGCGCCGCATCTGCTCAATCAGTTTGCCGAATGGACGCTCCCATGTGTACATCTTGATCACCTGGATGCCCGAGATGATCTCGTTCATCATTCGCACCCGCTGGTCCGTCCGCAGTGCTGTCTGCATGCGTAGCTTGGAGGTAACTCGGCTCAAGTAGGTTTGTAGTGGCAGGTAGAGGATCAAGATGCTGATCCCGGAGAAGGAGGCCACTCCGATCTGCTGGTACAGGAAGTAGGCGGCGATTAGCAGCTCCAGTGGACCCAGCCATAGGAAATGGAAATGAATGAGGCATCGATCGAAGCGGTTGAGATCGTTGGAGAGCAGGTTCACCACCTGACCGATTGTGGTATCCCCCAGCGAGGTGCGGCTCAGGCGCAGAGCCTTTCGATAGATAGCACTGCTCACTGCCACCCTCATCTTCATGGCCAAGTGCTGGAAAGATTCGGTAAATTTTAATAAAAATATCTACAAAATTTAAATTTAAAACTAATAATGTTTGTATAGTTACTTAGTACTAAGTATAATGCGTTCCAAATTATTTAGCTACTCAATTAATTTAATTATTTAATTGAACTTTGGAAAATCTAGATTTTATAGTCAAGGATTCTTACCATCATGCCCATCATGTAGGGGTGAGTTAGCAGAACACTGGCCAAGACGCAGGCAATCAGGAGTACGGCATAGATCTGGGCGGAGTAGCTATTACCATTTCCATGGGCACTGAACTCCGATATGAGCCCGGCCAGAAGAAGCGGCACCGTGGCCCTGAAATAAAATAAATTGTTAAGTCACTTATTGGTTGATAAAAAAGACCAAGGCTCTTACCTGGTTCCCAGTTCCAAGGCGCCAATGGCAATGCCGGAGAGGATTAGTTGCCAGCCAAAGACGCGTCCGACGACCCGGAGGAGACTGGGCTCCCGGCGGGAATCGCCCTTCCGCCGGCACCGGGCCACCTCGTCCTCCCATCCCCGGAAGAACTCATCGCCCAGGCTCTCCGCTCCATGCTCGTCCAGCGTTTTGTACAGATCCGTGGGCTGGAGCGTCTGCCGGCGTCCCTTGAACAGAATGGGCAGGGCATAGCTGGAACAAGAGATAAATTATGTAAATCGATCGCGCAATCACGGGCGATTTGGAGTTATGCTACGAACAATATGTGGTATCCGATAACGGTTGTCTTCGGATGTCACTTCTCAGCGCCAGTTGACACTTAAAGGTACGAATGTTCGTCACTATGTGGTGATAACACACATTCCTATCGGTAAGATGAGACTTTTGCGTACCAGAACATTAGCGAGGATAAAATACCGGCCGACTCGCGCGGATTGGGTGGCAGTTTATTCGCCTGCATGATTATGTATGTATGGTAATTGGTCCGCAATTTCACAAGCTTGTATAAATCATTAAGACGCGGGATTCGATTCAATGGCAGACGCGGATTCAATGGCAGTCTGAGTATTTCATTACATCGACAAATTTGCAGTGTATTTATGAAGGTACACAACGTATTCCAATTGAACTCGACAGATGCTGAAGAAGGATTTCGCCACGTGATAACACAAATTCGTAATGGAAAACTTTCCACTCGGTACACTAGATACGCAATAAACACAAATCACTTGAGCCGTCCACGACGCCCCGCTTTTCCAATCATTCTGTTCAATGGTCGCGCAATAAAACGCTTCGAAGCCAAATCAAACGCCCGGAATCAGCTGTTCGACCAGCTGACGCAATAGTTGTGTATGTGTGTGTGTGTGTGTGTGTGTGGGAGAGCGCCGTTCTAGATATGTATGTATGTGCATAGATTTATTTACATGGTCACTTCACCCTTCACAATTTTAGGGTGGACCTTCATCAGATAAGGGTGAAGTTCTTCGTGATAAGTGTTTAGATAATATACTATCTGGGTATATTGGGAGCACCTCTAATTGATTCGAAAACTGGCCTTGTAATTGGTTTGTTAATTTATTTAGCTGCCATTAAATAACTTTTTATTTGCTAATTACCTTTAGGTAATATCCTAAATAATGTGGTTATATATTATCTTTATTTTGTTTTCTATTTTCTTCATTAAACTTACATGTATAGCGCTAATATATATATTTCTTTCACACATTCTTGGTGCGATTTGATGGTGCGATTTCTCTGAATGAAAGTTAAGTCTATCAAATATTTGTAAACCTTAAAAGCATGTAAGACTTTAAATATGTATATTAATTATTGTTTACTCTTGTCGCTAACACAAATACAACCCGACGGTCTATTCTGAAAAACCAATAAGAACAATAACATTACAATTAAATGGTTAAGATAACAAGATATAAATAAGAAATAAATTTGCCTTAGCTCCATATGCCCTTAATGAAGACGATGTAAAATAAGTTGTTTATCTTTTTAAGGTAGATATAGAATTCGTTGGGTGAAATTTTAACTATAAGTATAATCGGGTGATTTGGAATCCCACTTGGCTTTGAGGTTTTTTATAGTTCTAAGATGATGGTGTCCATGAAAACTTCTACCTTCTACTAATTAATAAAAACCATTTTATCATCCAGACTTCGTCTGAACATAATCGACTTAAATTCCTCTTAAAATTAAATAGATAAGTTAACAAAAATGTAAAGAGATGCTAGACACCATTTCATTTGTTCAATTGTTTTCAGATAATCTTAAAAGTAATCCTACTTTTAAATATTTCCCCACTGCACCCTTCCCGTTAGTCCTATGGCCTTTAAAATACAGAAATGATAAGAAAATCAAAGGTAATACTACTATACAGAGGTTTAACAAAACATTTTGTTTAAATTATAATTAAAAGGGTATATTAACATTGGCTGGCCAAATTTTTTCCTTTCTTTTTGTAATACTTAATTATACTTAATTAATTATTGATTAAAGCAGCTCAAAAAAAGTATCATTTATTTTCAAAGACACACCAATGCACTTTGTGAAATTTTTACAAATTATTTTACAGATCGTTACTAACATTTTTTAGTCTGAGTTTTTTTAGCAGTCTAGTCGATTCTCACACCATCTAAAAGCTCTTTGCTACCCAAGAAACATTTTAAAAATAAATATAATGGGGTTCGAAAAGGGAAAAGCTTAAATAGAAAAAAAGTATATTTGAGATAACAAAAATCTGTATTTAAAAAAAATGAGTGGAGTTTTACTAAGCTAAATATTTATGTTTAACAAAGATTTTAACTTCTTCAGCAAAGGGTTAACCTTAACGTACCCTAAAATATCATACTAAAAAGCTCGAAACTATAGCAAATTCAAACGTAGTACGGTTATGGTAAGCAAGTACCATTGCATGTATAGATGCGATAGCACACCTGTGTTAACTTAATAGCACACCAGCGTATTGAAGTTATCAGCAAAAAGAGAATATATAATATAGATAAGCATTGCAAACGGAGAGCTTGGTACGTTTGCAAGTGAAATTGATTAGGTGAATGGGAAATGGGGGTAAAAAAGAGTATTGCCAGACGGTAAAGAAGCCAGTTAGCCCAAGGCGGCCGATACAAGCAGTCAGAAGTTTTGGATTAAGAAACTCAAGTAAAAAGCGAGAGCCATGAGAGGATATAACCTATGTGTCGTTCTGATAACAGCACTCGTTCTTGGCCAGCTGGACAGCACTTTGGCTAAATGTAAACTGGCAATTTCCCCACAAGTTTTCCACCTAATTTTCCTCTCCATTTAACGCAGTGTGCTTGAGCTGCACCTCAACGGCAGCTGATGCAAATTGTCTACTGAACCCAAATGCCGACGGAATCGCTACTGTAGAATGCACGGGTGATTGCTATACCTCCACAGGTGAGTTTCGCATGACTCATGCTCGACTATTTCATGTTCTTAGACAAATGTATAATATGCAGTCAGCTTTCACTGCCTTATCAAAATGGGCAGCTACAACCGATAATCGATTATCTCTGTTATTGATAACACTGATCCCTTTTTTCCACGGAATTTCAATACTAACTTATTAATTTTGAACAATACAAATATTTATGATTTGGTGATTCATTCAAGTATTCCACCAGTTTGCTTGTGATATACTTCTTCCCTTGGCTATGACCCAAATGTTGACTTAATCTGTTTATGTATGTATTTCGTTTTATTGGATTATGAAAAACTGGGTTACGATAAGGGATATGAACTTTTTAGGCGGCTCTTTTCACAACTGAAAGAGAAAATCTGGCTTGTGTAATTCACTGTTCGCTTGAATATAATTCTCGTACCTAACTTATTCATTTAAAAGCTTGTTCTTTAATTATATCACACTTTTGATACGTTTGGTTTTGTATAAATGTTAATATAATACATATGGCATTTCTGCACCACAATAGTTGGAATTATTTGAAATAACCAAATAAAAAATATAAAATTTGT
Organism: Drosophila gunungcola; assembly: GCF_025200985.1. Taxonomy (NCBI): domain Eukaryota; kingdom Metazoa; phylum Arthropoda; class Insecta; order Diptera; family Drosophilidae; genus Drosophila; species Drosophila gunungcola. The sequence continues at coordinate 14,019,238 of NW_026453197.1, forward strand.
TAATTAATGACAAATATCTAAATTTTATATGGTTTCCCGGTTCCTTGTGCAATAAGGCTTGGTTTCTTTTATAGATAAAAATAATTTTGTCTTGAATTTAGGTAGCACAAAATAATAATAATAATTAATGACTATGTCCTTTGCAGATGGTAATGGCAACTTAACGCGTGGCTGCTGGGACAATCAGACAGCCTGCAGCGGACCCAGTTGCTCGTCTTGCAACACGGACAAGTGCAACTCGAATCTGTTGTGCCAGCAGTGCCTCGGCGAGGCGGAGTGTGCTCAGACCAACGTTACGGATGTGAAATACAATACGGTGTGCTCCGACGGCCAATTTTGTGTTAACCGGGTGAATGATGGCAACAGTTCGGTGAGCCGCCAGTGTGGCACCGCTTGTGCCGCTGGAGAGGCGGCCACCACGTGCTCCTCCTGCCAGACGGCGCTGTGCAATGCTGGACTTTTTCCCAGCACCCGGCAGCAGTGCTATAATTGCACCGGAACCGGATGCGACGCAGTTGCGCCCTCGATGATCGTTGGATGTAGCCAAACCGATGCCAAGTGCTTCACCACCGGAACTTCGGCGACCAACATGACCCGCGGCTGCACTTCGGCTACCACGGAAATCAAGTGTGCGGCTGATAGCACCGATCCCAGTTGCCTCATCTGCGATTCCGGCCTGTGCAACACTCTGACGTACCAAAGGGATGCCGGCTCCTGTATGGTGTGCGACTCCTGTTCGGAGGCACAGGATGCGACCAAGGCGACACCCTGCAGCCAGGCTCTCTACAACCAGACCATCGGCTGCTACACAATAACAACGGGCTCCACAGTCAAGCGAGGATGCCTAAACAGCTTGGAAACGGAGTGCACTGCGGCCAATTCGTGCACCTCCTGCCCTACAACTGGTTGCAATGTGGCCGCCGAAGCTTTCAAGTGCATCGCCTGCATCTCCAACGAGATAAACGGCTGCTGGGATGCAATTGCTCCTGCCAAGGATTCCGTCGTCGACTGCCCCAGCGAAGTCTGCTACAATGGAGTCTGGAGTAAGATGTTCACATGTCTAACCTGAATTACTAACGACATTGCACTTATGCTCAATTTAATTATCAAAAAAAAGAAAAGATAACCCACGTTACTTGTAGAGAAAAGGCGAAAGTTGTATTTGTTGCACAGTATGTAGAAAGAAATATTCTTGATCAGAATCTCTCTGTCCGCAAAAACGTCAGGATCTACGAAAGATTCTGGTTATGCCTACGCAGCGCAAGTTTATTAGAAAATGCAATTCTAAAATCGCGAATCTCTGAATATTACTCTGGCAATTACTCTGGACAATCATCAGGCCAACTTTTCAAACCGAACAATATTTAAAGATTTAACTAGAAATTAAAGTATATGTATGTTTTTCACAATAGATGACGCTTTCGACTTCATGCAAAAGCTGCTAACGCCATCTGGCGGAGGCAAATATCTTTGAACATTTGTTCAATTCGAGTAACTCGTACGGAACACACAATTACATATTATTTTCTTGTTATCTTTTTATTGACTTTTTACAGAAGATTTTTTTTTTTGAATAAGTCTAATAGATTTCCAACCATTTTTTTTTGCAGATGGCCTAGCGGTGCGAGACTGTTTCAGCTCCGCTAGCCCCTTGATGCAGTACCAGTGCAATGCCGCAATAGAGCCTTATCAGTGCAAGACGTGCAAGACGTCCTTGTGCAACGATATTAAACTCAATGGAGCCTCCTCCCTCAGCCAGGTGGGCGTGGTCGGTCTGCTGATGGCCCTTTTGCTCGCCCTTCGCAGTGCCCTGTAAGCCTGGAACCTCAGAGATAGTTGACTAATCTATCCATGTTATCAGGTCGCTGGGTCTATGACTCATGCTGACTATTGTAGCGCAGCAGACAGAAGAAAACATAATTACAATAGCGAAAGCTAATTAGGAATACTTAAATAGTCCCAAATAAAACATCTGTAAATACCATTGGTTTTGAGACTTGTTTGAGTTCGGGAATGGTTAAGAAAGCTAAATACCTTCATAAGTGGGGTTGACAAGTAAAAGAATGGTTAAAACAGTTAGTGCTTATCAAAATGGCAAAAAAAAACTTATCAGATAATGATAACAGCTTATCAATCAATCCATTAATAATAATGCGCATTGTTTTGGACTATAAAAAATGCATATATGTAGGCTGTCACAAAATGTGAACTCTTTACAAAAGTTTTGGAACAACATGGTTAAAAGGACTTAAAACCAACTTAAGGTCTTAAATATTGCTTTCTAATAAGCTCTTTTAAATTTAAATGTAAGGACAAGCAATGATCAAATAATTTAAAGATACTCTTTGCTTATTTTTTACAAGCACAAGATTGAGCCCGATTAAATCTTAGAAAACTATGGTTTTAATTTTTATTTTTTATTTTTTTTATTAATTTTTACAATCAAAATTTAGTGTGATTTATTGATAATTATAATAAAGGTTTAAGCTTGATAAAATGTTCTTCAGCTAAGCATTTCGCGGTTATTAATCTTGTGGTATTTAAAAATAACTTTCATTTAGTGTTGATGTCTTCATAATATTCCTTGTTGGCTATTTTCCCGTAAGCAGTGTGTTTAAAAAAAAGCCGATCGAGCTAGCGATCATTAGGAACTTTGAGACCAAAATTCGAGCTCCTCCTCCTTCTTCAGTTACTAAGCCATTACTGGTGATGTCCATATTATTGCAATCAGCTGAGTAACACTTGTGGCAGACTTTCTCATGTTTCTTACAATATTCAAGATCGCTCTCGCTTAAGTCGGAAAAACAGCTCCTATTGATATACCCTTCTGGGCCTCCAGCATTGCTGGAAAAATTGTAGTAAATAGAGATACATCCATTTAGTACACCCGGTCGTAGGGGACACCACTTTTTCCCTTTTTCATTTAACGATTTACCCTCATATGGGGCACAAAATTTACAGCTTAAGCATCTTAAAAGCGGAGATAACGTTTGTTCGACCGGTTCTTGGGTTGTTATCAAAATGTCTTCGTCTTCATGTTGCTGGTTATCAATTGCGGGCCAAGATGTTGAGGCTATAAGGGATTCTCCACTGGTGATAATATTGTTTTCAATATTTGTCACATTTAATGTATCCTCGTGGTTTTTATCCTGGGCTTTAAACAACGGCAGCAAAGCAACTAGAATAAAATATCTTAGTAGTTGTCCCATTCTCATGAATATTTCAAGGAAATTTTGTCTCTTTGCTTGTTGAGAAAGGATTGTCCACAAAAATTGTTTTTGCTTCCGAATTTCTTGTAGTGTTGCTTACAACTGAAAGCAGTGTTTGTAAAACATTGTGTAACTCCAGTTAATGTCACGCCATTTAATTGCTTTCAGAACAAGTTTTTATCTAAAACTCAAGGGATTGCTAAACACGATTAAAGGTCGATCCCATATCCCTGCACTGTTAGAAGTACTGAATAATTAATGCTGATTAATCATGGAAATGTAAGTACAAGTAATATGGTCTAACATAATATATATCAGCCACCAGTAGAAGTTTTTGTAGAAAAGTTCGTTGAATGATATAGATACATTATGCAATTTTAGTTTCAAAGCGATAACTATTCATAAAAAAACAGACTAAAATAATTTGTTTATACAGACATCGACGATTAGTTGTGCGCCATTTTCAAGCATTTTTCCATTAAGTATATGTTTTAGAAGTGTGGTGGATTTTTCACCCATTTATGGCCTCCTTGAAAGCAAACCGACCAAACCAATGATAACTAGATGCATTGAGGCAACTGTTCGAGCTTCTCCTCCTGTCACCAAACCATCCTTGGTTATGTCCACAACATTGCAATCAGCATCGACACACTTGTGGCAAAGTTTCACATTTAACTTACAGTACGCGACCATTCCGTCTTCTAAATCGGCAATGCAACCCCTCACCATAATACCTTCACGACCTCCAGCGGTGTTGCGAACTTTTAGAAAAATAGATATGCAGCCATGCAGTACACCCGGTTTTATGGGACACATCTGTTTACCCATGTCACTTAAAGTTTTCCCTTCATTTACATTACAATATGCGCAACTAAGACATCGTAAAGGCGGAAATATGGTTGTGGTGGCTGGTTCTCCGGTGGTTATTAAATCTTTCCCAGTATCGTGCTCCTGGCCATCAATTTCAGGCCAATGGGTTGAGTTCTTCAGTGATATGGTGCTTTGATCACTAGTGACATTAAATGCCTCCTTCTGGTTATTATCCTGCGCTTTAAGCAACCGCAGTGATGTTATTAAAATAATGTATCTAAGAAGCACCAACATTTTATTTGTCAATTAAGGTTTATCCTAAATTGTAAAACGCCTTTATTTCCTTCCGTTTTCCTTTCAAATTTGCTAGCAACTAAGAGCAGTGCTTAAAACCTTTGAGGTCTTGTTAACTCCAATTCAGTGATTGTCACGCTGTTTATGTGCTTTTAATAAAATGGGTTTTGAAGCTCGAGGGAGTTTTAATGGATCTCCCTGCACCATTAAAAGATTGCTGAATAATAGGTGCTGTGGACCTCATTGGCAAAATATGGTAAGTACAGAAGTACGTTTCCATAATGCTAAGATTCAGTTTTAACCACATTTTCATTAAAAGTTCTTTGAAGCCTAGAATAGTTTTTGGATATTTTATTTTAACATATATATATACAAGTCTTACAGTGTTTTTTTAATTTCAAATGCGAAAGCTAATATGAATTTTAAATTAACAAAGCGATAAATAATCAGAAGACAAACCATATGACATTATTATACTTATGTATATTATAGATAAATCCAAATTATCTAGACAGACAGCCGATCTAATCTGCGATGTTAATTATTAGTCATACTTATCGATTTTTAAGTGCGCCAAGCTTTATGAACTTATTAATTGTTGTGACTCAAAATTGCGCAGGTGGGATTTTTGTATTCAAGCACCTGCCCAACTGAATAAATAGATGCTAAAGATTAGAAAAGGGGCCACCAGATGATGGGCGGCAGCACCAGAAGCCGGCAAAGTGTTTTCGAATTGAGTCATATTATGAACATTGCAATCGTTTTCGTAGCACGTGGGACACAGTTTCTTATTTTTATCGCAGTAAGAAGAAAACGAATTTCCAAATTCGGATATGCAGCCTCGATTTACATAACTATTTTTGCCCGGAATGAGATTGGGATCTAGAACGAGCATGGTACGGCATCCATTTCTTGCTCCCGGAATCGGAGGGCAGTATGACTTGGGTTCTGATGTTGTTATCTTATTGCAGAATGTGCAGGAGTAGCATCTCAATGGGTCGGGAAGTGGGGGCGATGCTGGTTTTAAAGTGGTTCCAATTGTGGTTGAAGTTGTGGCCTCATCTTGGGGGACTTCAGGTCCATCACCCTGATAATCGGGAGATCCTCCCGTTTCGTTTGCGGAATGTGATTCCTCCTTTGGCAAAGTTAATGGTTTTGTGGAAACTTCGGGAACCACACCTGAAGATGGTTCTTCAGTTACGTTAGGCGATTGATCTGAGGGCTCGGATATTTCTGTTTCTTTAACATTTTCAGGATTTTCTGGTGGGGGAGAATTATTGGTAGTATCTATTTCCGGCTCTGTTTTATCTTCTTCCGATTTGTGATCCATTGTAGTCCCTTCAGGGGGATTTTCTGCGCCCACATTTGTTTCTCCCGACTGATGATCCATCTCTCCTTCTTGGTTGCCATCAGATTGTACCCATAGACGCTTCCACAGGCTCTTTGTCAACAGCAGGCACATTTGTTGTGCTCATAAAAGACTGATTTTCGGCAGCGATTTCCACACCATTTTCCTTTATTGCCGTTGACTGGTCTTCATTTTTGTCCAAGAGTTCACCTTCTTCCTGGGCCCTGCTCCATTGCAGTAGGACAGTCAAGGAGATCCAGATAACCAGCAGTCTGATCCGCATTGTGGTAACTGATCGGTTGAAACTTCGCAGAGCTTATGACTTTGATGGGGAAATAAATCTGCCACTGAACCCGCAGAGTGGATGGGCTTATCAGATCTGTATCTTTTGTTATCGTTTTATCCCCGCTCTGAAGAGCTCGACAAATAGCAATGTTTGTTTTGCACTGTTCTGGCCACCGATGAGTTTGCTATTCCCGACCTGTCCCGTGGCTGTTTAGCTCTCAACTGAGAACGGTGGTCATTAAAGCGCCCGGACATACGATATGTGTACTTGAATCCGCTGATTGTCACGCAATTATCCGGTCTCTAAATTAAATCGATATTTCAGGGGGAAGGCCGTGGTCGACGGACCCTTGAACCACGTTTTTGAGCCGACTCCCGACAATCCTGCAGCAAATGCGAGCCCCTGAATTATTGATGATGTGAACCTTTCGATGGAACCGATGGGACACTCCGATAATGGGGTCAAGGCACAGACCATATTTCGGTTATGACATTTTTGGTCATTATGCATATGCTCGAAATAAGTCGAGTAATTGTGGTTCGAAAAGGCTGAAACCCAAATTGATCCATACCTCAATTATTAAATCATCAAATAATTAAAGATTTATGTACATGTTCCCATACTTAAGCCATTTCAAGATATTTCAAATATGTTGCTATAAAATTGGAGACATTAAAATGCAATGAAAAAAACTTTTTTAAAAAATGTATATGTATATGCTCATCAATTTGATTTGAAGATAACCCTTTTTCGCAAATGGTTTTTTCTAGCTTATCCTTATCAACTCTTTGTTATACTGCCTGATAAGTCAGAAACAGATTATTTCAGATTTCAATGGGAATACAAAGGTGCAATTTTTTAGTTTACATTATTTATGAGCAGTCAAAATGCTTGCACTGAAGGCCACTCATCATATACTCCTCCTTCTCCTGATCCTCCTGGTAACAGGTGAGCCCATAGCCATTTCTCCCAGAAATAATGCGTAGCTAAACTTTGAAGGGGTTTCTATTAATAGGCCAATGTTTTGCCATTGTTTGCTATCACTGCGATTCCATTGCCCTGCCTGAATGTTCGCAGACCCTTGGAGAGGTGGGAGTACTTCCCTACCTGGATTGTCCGACGGAGCTGACGTGTGCCATGTCCATTGGTGAGTATTCCCTATTAATTCTCAATTGATGTCAAGTCAGCATTTTTAAAGAATTTTGTTTTGCATTTCCTTAATAGTTTCCAAATAGGACTTTTTATATATGTTACTAAATAACTACAATTATAATTATTGGTAACCATACGCAATCCCTTAACTAATTTCTCACCTCATTCAGTGGACACCATCACATATCGCGGCTGCGGAGCTGAAACCCCAATCACCGGAGCAACTTACTCAAAGAGATGCTCCTCGAACTTGTGTAATGCCGGTGTCTATCCCCCTGGACGGCTCAAGTGCCATCACTGTGCTGGACAGGATTGCGTGGCAGCTCCAGGGGCAAAACCAAAACCCTGTCGCTATCATCTGGAAGAGGATCAGTGCTACACGGATGTTATAAGTTCAACCGAAGCCTACAGGGGTTGTGTCTCCGAGCAGAATCACACGCTGTCCAGTGCCGCCAAACTGTGTGAAATCAATGGCTGCAATGATGATCAGGGAGCTTGGACACAAATCTGCGCCAAGTGCGATTCTGCAGACGGCAGGGGCTGTAAGATGGATCTCTTCCAGGTGAACACGGGCAGGTGCAATGTGAGCCTGTACGAGGAGTGTCAGCAGCAGGTTCTGTTGGGCGAACCAGAGGATAAGTACTGCTTTAGCTTTCGGAACTAAGCCGCGTGGTTAGAGGCTGCTCGACGATAATGCCTGCAGATCTAGTACCCTATGGGGAGGAACTGGAAAAGTGTAGAACTGGAGACAACTGCAATGCAGGCTGCATTACTAGGCAGAAGTGTTTGACCTGTAACTCTGTGGATCAGGAACTTTGCAGGACGAATGTGACCGCTATAAGTAACAGCACTTGCGGCTCCGCTGAGGCTTCCTCCTGCTTCACCTGTGAGTACTCCAACTGGAGTATCCAAAGAGGATGTGGAGCAGCACCAACAAACCCAGGAATCCTCAAATGCTACGAATGCGACGAAGAAGATGGATGTAATCGTAAGGATTTCACACGCTGCTACCAATGCAGCACGGGTCAAGCGGGAGCAGGCTGTGCAAATTGGGAGAGGCCAGGGGAAATATACATCGAGGAATGTGTTGAGCCGGGAACATCGTGTCTGGTTGTTTCCTATAGAAACGGTACTACTTCAAGGGGTTGTGAAAAAGCGAACTTCAACTGCAATTCAGAAAATGCGGCCAACTGCCGTTCCTGCCAAGGAAGCTTCTGCAACAAAGGAGCCTTTCCGGAGGAGCGTCTCTGGTGCCATCAGTGTGCAGGAGTGCAGGATTGTGAGGAGATCTCAAGGGGCCAAACTGCACTACCTTGTCCTGTTCAAGCCAACGAACCAAGCAATCAAAAATTGGCCTGTTTGGAGTACTTCGACACCCACAGCCAGCAGATTGTAAGAGGATGTCGTTCCAATCCGGAGCTGTACTATGAATGCCTTTTGAGGAGTAACCACCATGATAGTTGCCGCATCTGTCACAGTCATGCCTGCAATAATAGTCCTGGAAAGGAGTTGAGAGCAGGATATGAGCTAGAGGCCAAAGCAATGGCATTGCTACAGGTCAGAAGTTCCGGAAACTCCTTTAAAGACTCCAAAGTGGGTTGCGGGTTTTGGTTGATCCTAAGCGTTATTTATATGTTAACTTTCTGAGGCTACAAGAAAAATAAATACTTGTCACAAGATTCATTACAATCCGCCAATGATATCCAAGTGGTTGTTCTTTAGCGTTATTTATCTTGTAACTTGCGGAGACTATAAATAAAAGAAAAGCAGAACTGAAAAGGATTGCCTCTTATTCCGGGGGCGTGTAGCCGGGATTCAAGGCACGACCGCGGTGATTGAAGGAGTAGAACGAGGGAAAGTTGCCCAAGGTGTCCCACGTTTTCTGCTGCATGTCAACGGTGGCGCGGATTTCCTTGAAGTTGCCCACCACCTCAATGATGTTGTAGATCACAATCACCAAGCTGATAACGGTCTGCAGGATAATCTAAGAATTGTCATGGGAAATCCTGCGTTAGTTAAGCTTAGTAACACCCTAAACTATTTAACACTCACATCCAAGGGAAGGCTAGTCCATTCCTGCTCAGTCAGCCTCAAATAAGTGCGATCTGTGGAATAAATTTGTCACCTTTATTAGCGGTCCAAAGTTTAGTTAACAAAATAGAGTTAAATACTCACGGTGGGCAGCCGAAAATGCAGCGTGAGCCAAGCTGGCGAATCCGGCAATCAGCAAAAGTTTATTGAAAAATTTACTACCCATATTTTATTGAACAATTACAAATTACAGTGGCAGGCGGAACTATTTTCTATAAAATTTTTGCTAATTTGCAAATGCGGGCACACTAAGCGGTGGAACTTTATTCGATAGTTGAATGTTGTTTTTTGGCATTGCTATTATAATCGATATTTTTTTAGAAAATTTAAATAAAAATATATAAAAGGTTGCAACCATTTTGGGAAAAAAGGTTTTACGAATTTAATTTACTGCTTTATTTATTTATTTATATAAATTGCAAGATAACTTATAGAATTTTAAGAAATCGCAGAGCACTTATTTTGACGTAAGAAAATTAAAGCTAATCATTTTTTTACATCGAATGTAATAAATGTCTTTTTAAAATATTAATTTTAATTCATTCTTCGGTTATTTTAAAATTACACAATACCGGCATACTCCTTGGCATTGAAATGTATTTTACAGCTTACTAATGTAATCTACACGATATTTTCAACTGTCAACTATCGGTTGCAGTTTTACATGATTTTGGTATTTATGCCTTGCCACTCACACACTAAAAAAGCCGCCGCGCCTGCATGTATATTTGAACGTTTTGGCCACGGTCCCACTATTCGTTTTTCAACATTCGGAAGGTTCGGAAGTCTGCGCGCAATTTAAGCGGAAAACCAGTGTCCAATAAGATAAATCAACCTGCAGTAAAAACCCGGCATTTAAAGCGCACTTGGCAAACTCTATTTTTCAAAGTCAGAAAGGACTCAAGGCCACGCCCCCGCCTCGACTAAGCAGTGTGTGTGTGTGTTTTCCTGGCGCATCCGTCGTTTTACTGTATTTGTGTGTGTATCCCGACGTCTCTTTTGCTGTCCTTTTTGCGTGGGTGTGCCAAAAAGGAGAAAAGAGAAGGAGAACCAGTGAAATTCCAGCGCATCAAAGCAAGTCAATAAAGGCCGACAACATGTCAGTTTCCTCGAACGCCTCTTCGGCCTCCAACAAGGACAGCGTGGACAGCCCCAGCAGCACCACCAACACGGACAGCTCCGAGCTGACGCACATTCTCAATCGGCGGCAGGAGATCATGGACTCGCAGGAGGCGGGCATCGAGATCCCACGCACCTTTAAGGTGGTCAACGTCTACACCGAGTTCCACGAGTTCTCCAGGAAGCAGATCAAGGACTACCAAAAGACCTTCAACACGTAAGTCAATACCGCCGATTCTGAGTAACCTTAACTTTTCTTAAAAAACACTTAGGTTTCTTTAAACAAACTTTGCTTAAATAAAAAGCATAAAATCTTTTAAATATGAAACTTTTTCTTTTAAATTCAAGATTGTACTTACAATGTTTTTTTTTGTTCACTACAGTGGAAAATTTGAAATAATTACAATAACAATTTGCCTAAATTATTACTCTTATTCATTATTTATTTAAAAAAAATGTTTATCAATAATTTATAATTTTAAAATAATTTATAATTTTTCTAAAGCTGTTAGGAAACGTTGTACATTTTGTTATAATTTTTGTTATTTGATTAAAAGTGTTGGGTATTTAAAGTTTAAAGATTTAAATATAAAATGTTAATATTTTTTACAAATAAAAATGCTTGTTACTAAATTTAAAAATTGTTGTAGGGTTGTTCGTTGTGTATACGGTCGAAAGATGTAACCTTCGCACTCCTTTCACCTGCAATTGCCACTTTCCCAGGCATCTCACCACATTCACGTCTCATTTGTTGGCAACATAAAACTCAAGCGCCTAATGGGCATTTAAATTGCATTTACTGCAGCCCCTCCTTGGTGCCTCCCCCCTTCACCCTGGTCCTCAGAGCAATGGGGCATGACTCACAAGTATAATACTTGGGGAGCAATATTGTCACACTCACTGGCTTATTCCCAAGTCGTGCTCCCGCCGCGCGGATCATGAGTCAAAAGTGGTTTTCTGCCCCAACACTTTCAGGCGGATTCAATTATTACACTACAGGCCAGCTCCCCTAAGTGCGATTCCCTGTAACTAAATCCAATTTCACTAATGGATGTTTTTAATTCTTAGTATATATAGACATAAACTTCAAAATCGTTGAAATCAAAAGATAACTTAATAGCGAATTTAAAATTTGTCGATAACTCAGAGACTCTTAAACTTATCCCATCAATAGGTTTATTTAAATGTACAGAAATTGCATAAGGTTAGGATCAATTTTCAGTTTTCATCAAGGTACTATAAGTTAAAAAATTTGTTGTTTAGAAGATAGCGGTAAAGGTTATCAAAGATCACCTGTAATAATGCCGTACCTGTGTGCGGTTTTGCATTACCATCCCATCCGACAACGTCAGCTGTCGACTAACTGACACCTTGCAAACGAAATGTTTTCCGAGGTTTTCCCTTCCCCAGTTTCCTAGTCTTGTGGTGGATCGTTTTTATGATAACCCGACTCGGGTTTCACTCAATCAACCGCAGCAGTGTTGCGCAATGGTTTTCTGTTAGATTAAGTCTCTAGAATTGTTATTTAAATTCAAGTAGTTGGCACGTAGGGCCGTCTGGACTGATAAGTTATCAAGGCTCATCCGAATTATCTCATTTTTCATGCTGATTAGCTGAAATTTGCCAAGCACCTGTCACTTCTGATTCTACTGATTCAACTCTTTAGTCACCTGAGGTGAGGCTGAATCATCTAGCAATAAGGAAAGAATGCGAACGGCGATTAGAAGGCGTTGAATGAGTACTGATTTTGATTGTCATCTGCATTGGCCAACCAATTGGACAATTACTTTTACTGAGAGCGGGTTGTTTGGTCTCTAGTCTTCCCCTAAAATCAGTTCCTCTGGATTTGGGTCAGAGCCTCGGGCTTTGGCAAACTGTCAAAAAGAAAACAGCCTGCATTATGGCAATGCGAACGTGTTCTGCAATTGTAATGTAATGCACCAGCACCAAAAAGACCGAAGCAGACTGAGAAAAACACAACTCCAGGCAGTCTGGGAAATACTGGGTGCATAAGCCACAAATGGCAGACAGACAAGAGACTTTTGGTCTGCGATTAGCTAATGTTGTGTGCATACAAATATGGGTAATAGGATTGGATATGGACAATTGTCTTTTTGTGGTGTATAATTATAGGAAATGCTAAAAGTGGTTTTGATAAGCTACCCAAAGAATCTTTGAGTTTATATACTCAAAGACAATAATGTTTATATATAATCACAGCATTATTTTATTTCAAATTTAAAGAAAACACTATATTCATGTGAGATAAGATGGTTCTCTCAAATTCTGTAAAAAAAAATCTTCTAAATGAAATGGGAATGTTTATGTGACATTCCAGTCCAGATAAAAAAAGCTTATGATCCCAAAAAAAAAAAACGCAAATGTTTTCATACAAACATGACTAGATCTCAAGACATTAACAATTTTTTTTATGAGGATTCAGTCTGGGATTTACTCACGTACTTTATTGAATTACCTTCCTAGACTTTAACGTTTTTTCCGTACTCGACCAAATGTCAGACATTTTACCCCCGGATGGCTCCATCTTCTTGGCTCAGCTTGCGGTCGGAACTTTTAAATAATAATAACAAAACAGAAAAAACCGGCTAATGTAGCGCCTTTGTGCCGCGGCATTTGGCATTTCCAGTCACGTTGGGTCGTCCGGCGACTTAAATTGATGTGCTAAACTGGCAAATTTAAAGCGCTCAAACCTGAACGGTTAATTAAAACATGCGAAGCGATACATTCGAGAATCGAAAGCAAAACGCCGCCTGAGTCACGCATTGAATTTGTTTTACAAAGCAATTTGTATAAACAAATCGCAACTGATTCAGCAGAGTGAGCGTGTTTCTTCGAACTTGCCGATAATCAAAATGGAAAACGCAAATGTAAACAAATTTGTACCAAGACGTCACAGTTTCAGAGCAACTTCCCAATACGATAAAGTCCAGCATTTTGCTGGCCAAGCCCTAGTGCAATTAAAGCGTATTTTTATACACTTTACGTCCCCGCCTAACCTTATCATCGCTCACGCAATGTACATATTGCTGTTTTATAGCGTCTTGGGCTTTGGTTTAGTTTCCTGCATGTTTTCCCCTTGTAATACTACGCCATTTTCCGCACGGATGTCTGCTGAATTTCAGAGATATATAGCGGCCTTAACTTCCGGGAGGCGATAAACTGCAGAATTATATCGATTATGCATTTTATGGCGCCTTAAGTCTGTCGAAATAAACCATCATGGGGGAGGTCTGTCGTCTGCGTAAATCTAACTACATCGTCTGTTTATTTGAGGAGTTGATAAGCACAAATCCCTTGTCAAGCTCGAATGAAAACAACCACCACGTTTATATATCCACGCATGTTACTTCTCGTAATTATGTACATTTGATTCAATTCCGCATAAAGCTTTTTATTACATACAGTGATTACTTTATAAATAATAATTAAATAACGCTAACCTTTTTTTTTGTAAGTAGCCAATCTAGGTAATGCAGTCGTACCAAATTTTGCCAGTGTTATGGTTAAAGTTATAATTATTATTATAACAAAAGTGACTTACAATTAGGCTACAAGATTATTATTTAGTAGTTATTTAATACTCCCACAAACCCTGCTAATTTGGCAGAAAACATAAAATTCAATTAATTGGCAAATATAAATAGCCCGGCAAAAAAGAGCTTCCAAATAAGGAGTGACCACTGTGGGCGTAGAGCTTGTTGTTCCCCCTTTTCCGTTAAGGGTTCCTAGTGCTATCGATGCCAGTGCTATCGTGGGCTGTTGTCGCTCTGGTTACAGTTTACAATTCGAGTTCATGGACACAAAAGTAACGTACTCGAAGGCACTTTACAATGGGGGAGGAATTGCGTTTCTGTGTGGGCTTTTATTGCGGCTACTGTGGCGAGGAGAACTTTTAATTAAGTTGCCATTGCCACCACCCATTATCACTCGGGCATAACCCCTTAACAGCACCCTCTGCACTTATGCGAATTAAATATTCCAGGGGTTGCTTTCCAGGACAATTGCATGTAAATTCTTGAAGTACTTTCTCTGCGCACAAATGCATTTGCATTCGCCGCACTTTGTCTAGGTTCATTGACACGAATCTTGTTATGCACAAAATGCTGTTCGCATGCAGCTCTTTTTGGGTTCGGTAATCTCTACCATTGGAAAGCTGGTTTTCGGGCAATCGATACCGATGCATTATCGATCCGTACACCCCGCTCATTTCCGGCTACAGCCTCCACTTGTAATTATTTCCGCGCACATGTGCACGACCTTTTTGCATTTGGCCAAAAATTGCAACTGGCGAAATGAAGATGTGGAATTGCAGTGAGCAGGCGACGGGCAGTCTGGCATGTACACAAAAACATGCTAAAGAAAAATAAAATAAAATAATATAAAATAACATACAGTAAACTAGCTGACAAAGGAAAGCCAACGACAGGCTGACAGTGGACCCCCGCTTCCTTTCCATCGACGCTTCATTGTGCGCATTGTGATTACAGTTTGCGTGCTTTGCGGTTGCGGGATGACAGTTACATGTTTGGGCAAGATATTAGCATTAAAGTTTCAAAAATTAATATTAATCATAATAATAAGAAGAGCTTCAACAGACAAAGCTAGATTACCATAGAACAATTATTTTAGCTAGGAATACGTTGCTAGAAAAATCCTTCTGGTAGTGGAAGTATCATACTTTCAAACGTTATATAAAAATTTCAGTTTTATAAGATTCAATTAATCAAATAACAAATATGACAGCCATAAATCATATTAATTTCCCTCCAAACTCAAATCATATTAATTTTATAGCAAATTTAATAACTTCCTTACAATATACTAAATAAATTTCCATTTATTTTCATTAAGTATTATATGACCGACAAACGCTTAAACTATCGCTAACATGCTTATGACATGGCGCTGCAGTCCTATTAGATTGACCACAAATGTGTGTACATATGCGCAAATGTAGTTGCTACTGATTCAGTGTCGACTGATGTCCACTCAATTGAGGAAATATCAAATTATGTGCGAGCAAGCGACGCATCATCATCACTCATCCAGTCATTGTGTCCCCAACTTGCTGCAATTAGTCACTGCATTTACTCATTGTCCAGTTTATTTGTTTGGCTTACTTCTGTGTCGATAAGAAGCACTCGATGTTGCTGCTACTGCTGCTTCTTGTTTCCTGCAGCAACTAAAAATAATCAGTGAGGCGACCCACGCAATGCATCTTTTCCCGCTTCCCATCGCCTCTGGTTGCTCCAATTTCGAAATGTCAAAATATGGCGAGTTTATTTTGGGAATCTCCCATACACATTTCATGAGCAATTGGGAAAGGATGGGAAAGACCCCCATTAGAAGAAAGACTCCACGTCCAAGGCAGTATGAAAAAAAGTACAAGTAGTGTATTACTAATTTGTAAACAAGTAAAAGTCCAATAATGTTTATTTTTTTTTTCTTTAAGCCAAATAAATTTCAATTACATGCTTAATTACACAAATAGGTTATAGTGTTATGAAAAACAGTTATTACGTAGACTTAATTTGTTATTATTTTTGAAGTTTTGAATAATAAATGTTGACAAAAAAAAATAAGTAGCAGGTGTAATAAATTAGTTTCAAGTCATAGAAAAGAATTCAGCTGGTGAAATAACAGAATATATCTATAATTAAGTTTACCTAAAGATACATTAGTTGCTTAGGTGCCTATTTAAACATGCGGACTCGATTACTCATACAATTAACCCCTGGCTAAATACCGCAGATCTTTATGGCGGCCGTTAAATTCAAGCCCCTCAGCCTACCAGTCATGTCTTTTATTTATTGATTTACTATTTTACATACCGCTGTTTGCGCAGGCAATGTGCACAGGTGCATGTTTGGTTTCGAAACAGAAAACAGTCAGGTGAGTGAGACGATCCAGGCGAACAGGCCAACATCGGCCGATATAAACAAGCGATTGTGTATGCAAGACAGCGCTTTTGAACATTTTTCGTTTCGATTCGGCCACAATAGATGAGAGACAAGGTACTCTGTAGTACTTCGCATCGCTATAGTGATGAAACCCGCCCTATGAAGACATGCGGTGCATTTTAAGCGTCTGCAGCAGTCGTTTAACCGTTACCATAAAGTTCAAGAACTTGACGCGTTTCTAACTGCAAAAGCGTTAGAGTTTGCATCAAAATCGGGCTCCCTTTGGCATTAGCCCGCTTGCACATCGAGGGCACACAAACTCCATTCACAATAGAAGCTGCAGTTTCGAGGCATTAGGCCGCTTAATAGAGAAAACCTGTGTTCAATAAAGTAATTGCAACTTGCTAGTTACAACAAAGGGTAAATTGTTAGCAATACAATAAATAAACAAATTAATAGTGCCTTTATAGACTGCATTTATAGCTTAAATAGTTTCCAAATATTTAGTGCTAAAAAACTTTTTCAAAAGACTTGATCATTATAATCTAGTAATTAAACGGTTACAAAATTAAATCATAAAATTTTAGAAACCACATGTTTAGGCATTTTAAAATATGTAAACATGTCAAACCAGCAAAACAGAGGGGATGTGTTCTGACTAGCCGTTGCTATTATTGTAACCACAGCTGTTTACAAAGTACCAGGCAAAGCACTTGCATAGATAAATTTACGATGCAAATTGTGGCAGGCATAAACGGCAACACCAATAACAATGGCCAGCTGACCCCGTTATTTGTTGAACTGTACACGAAAAACCGATAAAGAAAATGAAAATCGCATGCATATATAGCATATAGCATATGGCCCTGCCACAACAACAACAACAACAACAACAACATCGGGCCAACATGCAATGGGGCAGAAAGATGTACGACACCCCCAAAAACCTCGGAGTGTGAAGTTGTTCGATTCATTGGAATGAAAACAATCAATAAAAATTAGGCTAAATGCGGTGGGAGGCTGTGGGAGTTTGGGAGGTGGGAGTTGTTGCCACAAAGCCACAGCAGGTGTTTTTAATACGTACATGGAAAAATATATTTTAATTTCAATTTTGTTTATAAAAATAACTGAAGAAAATACAAATTCATTTTAAGGAATTTGTTTGTTTAGTTAAGATTTTTTTTAAATAAACTGAAAAATTCAATCTTATTATGAATACTTCAGGGGTCCATTAAATAATTTAAATTTTAAATCTAATTGTAATTTTAATTCTGCAAAACCTGAGAATATAAAAAGTTGCATAATCTTATTTGCCAATTTGGTTAATCATTAGTGAAAATTTGATTTATTTGTACGGAAGAATCAAAATGCATCCCATCCAAGTGACTACCCCCCGTTGGTGCTAAATTGATATGATATATGATTTAATAAACACAAGCGGCGGCTTGATTAATTGAATCGAACGGCTGAAGTTGTTGGCGTTATGGCGTCTATTGTGAGCCACCGGCAATTGAAACGAAAGCCAGACAACAACACCTCGATTAATGTGAACGAAAACAACATGAAACCGGCAGGCGAAAAGCAAAAGTGCCACCAATTGTCACATTGACGCAACCCGAGGTTTAAGAAAAGAGTGCAATTGGAGTTAATTAAAGAGGCGATAGCGTAACACTGGCCACCGTTAATTGCCCATCGTGGATGGTGGCCGAAACGCGTCGTGGTGGTGACACCTAGCCATCATTGCCAGACACGCCTGAGATGATACCATTTTCATTCCATCTCGGCTAATTACTTTCACTCTCGTTTTTTTTTCCCCCCACGAAGACACGCAATTTGTCGATACGGATTCAATTATTTATGAAACGAAAGCGAAACTTCAATTGCACGGTGTAATCTAATAGATACTATTTACTATTTCGTCATAACGTGGCGGCTTCTAGGCGAGCGAGAAATCGAAACTGAAAGTTGCGACTATTGGGTAACGACGACAACATCGACGAGCTGTTCATCTGTGTGTATCCGTTCGCGGGTAATGGGTATTTATTGTCATACGAGTGACTGAGAGGTTGCTGCTTCCTTGGCTGCCTTTTGGCGGCGTATTTATAGCCAGAGCCCCAACTAGTTTAACTAGTTTCCATGATGATGATCATCAGCATCCTTCGGCGGCTAGCTCGCAAGGTCGCTGGTTCGGGAGCCTGTGCAACTAGTTTCCGCAACATGGTTGCTCATCTGCCGCCCGCAGCAACACGCGATTTATCCAGACGACAGCAGCGCGCTTCTTGCGTTTTCTCTTTTAATATATTACACAATTAGATAGTAAATGGGTTTTATTTACATTTCCATCGCGATTTCCTGCCCGCACTTTGGCGGAAGTTTGAACTCTTGACTTGCCGATTTCGGTCGTCGAACTTGCGATAATCAAACTGAAATCGTGAGGGAAATTCTCCGAAACTTTGTCGTAAAGGGAGGATGGGGTAGAGTGTCAGTTTTTGCCGCCACATCATTGTAAACAGAACTGTAGATCAACATGATTCATCATAGCTGAAAGTAATACATATATAACATGAATTAAAAATAAAGAATTGTAAATATTTTCTTGGTTGGTTTTGATGCAATATACAAACCAAAGTCGAAATAGGTAATAAATAAAAAATAATTATTACAAAAATACAAATTTATAATAACTCTGTTACAATAAACAAAAGAATTAGCATAAGAAATAATATATTTTGTTTGTTTTATAAGTTACTTATGTCAATACCACTAATATTATCCGATCACCTTTACCAAACAATTTAAGGCACCTGATTTGGCTTGCAGATTACATGATTTCGTGTAATTTATGGGTCGGCTCCTTGGTGCTATTGTCTCGTCCGTCGCTGTTGTTTGCAAATTTTGCCTGAAATTGGGTTGCTTGCCAACCGCAAGGCCCCCCAAAAAACCCCTGCGCCCTACAATTTTCGCAAACATCGAGCCATGCGACCTCTGACGCCAGTGCACCCACGTTTGCACTATCGATTGCTAATCCCCGACATTGGCAGCCTGCGGACAGTCTCGTGTCTCGCGGTTGGTCAATGACCAGTTAAATTTCTCGATATTCTCTCACCCTTCTCCGTTGTCGATTCTCTGACTGCTGACTAATTGATTTGCATGTTTTTTCTTTCGTTTTTTCCAGGTACGATACGGCTCGCGATGGTTTCTTGGATCTGCAGGAGCTGAAGTTCATGATGGAGAAGCTGGGTGCACCGCAGACCCATTTGGGACTCAAACAGATGATTGCCGAAGTGGACGAGGATAACGATGGAAAGATCTCGTTCCGGGAGTTCCTGCTGATCTTCAGGAAGGCCCAGGCCGGTGAACTGGATTCAGATTCTGGGCTTAATCAGCTGGCCCGACTCACCGAAATCGATGTGGAGCAGGTGGGCGTGAGCGGAGCCAAGAACTTCTTCGAGGCGAAAATTGAGCAGCAGTTGCGAACGAATAAGTTCCACGATGAGATCCGGGCAGAGCAGGAGGATCGCCGGCGAGAGGAAGAGGAGCGGGCCCAGAGGCGCCAGCAGTTCCAGCAGCGGGCGGCGGTCTTCCAGTAGAGTATTGATTTACTTCCCCGTAGTCTAGCGCGTAATTATCTGGCGTAGGTTAATCGAATGTGGCACTGATCCCGGGAGAAGAGGATACGCTTCTTACAAGCAGAAGGCATTTTTCAAGCATCACATACAGTAATAATATCCATAATAATCGCCCCATACATATACACTCGATTTGCTGGCTAAAACATCATAGGAATTGAATGTTATCTTTGGACAACATAAAGTAATAATTTTTTTCATCACCGTATTTCAAATTCGAAACTACCTATAACTTAACTTTAACTTATTCATTTATAACGTTTAATTCCTAATATATATTTTTTATAATCCAACCAAATCGAGCCACTCTAGCCCTCACATAAGCATACATGCGTACATAGATAACGATCATACCAAAAGCGTATTTATAGTTAACCTTTAGTTAAGTGAAAAATGTTTTAGTTTAAGACCTATTTTATTGTTTGGTGTTGCGCAAAATATCTTTGTTGAACTACGTTTACCCTTGACGGTTGCCCAAAATCTATGTTTTTTTACCTTATTATGATTTTGTACTTGTAGTGCCATTTTTATTTTCTTCGTTTTAATTTTGTTAATAAAAACGGAAATCGATAGCTACGTTAAGCAAATCAATTCGTGAAATTCAACCTACTTTGTACATACAAAACCTACGTTGGCAGTCAGTCTTAGCTTCAGTTGTACTAAGTTGGAATACATACATATGTGGAATATGCAATTAAGTTTCGATTACAGTATTTCATGTTTAATGTTAGCAATTAAAGCAATACTAATGCATTAAATACGAATACACAAGAAAATACACGTACTTTTAGAGAGCGTTTAACACAAACTTATACTGCAATTTAAATAAATAAATGTATATAATACAAAATGATTTTAATGCTTTTAAATGTTTATTTTAAGCTTTAAAAAGTTTTGAAACCTTGTTCCTCATTATTCAAGCGCATTTCCAATGTGTTGTTACATCAATTAACTTTGTCATCTGAGCTTGTGGCATGCCTCAATTTCCTACACGCTGCGAACTCTTTATCACCTTCGGGGCTATAGTGTGAGACCAACAACTAAGTACCCCATGGAGTGGCTTTATGCTACTGCTGACATGAAGATCCAGAGCCAAGTATAAGAAGTCCATGTGTAATAATAGAGCATCTGTTGAGAAGAATTTTTAGTGGAGTTATATCTTCATATTTTGAAACTTGACTTACTTTGAAGGCCATAGCCATTGATCAAGCATTTTTG
This sequence comes from Drosophila gunungcola, assembly GCF_025200985.1. NCBI lineage: Eukaryota > Metazoa > Arthropoda > Insecta > Diptera > Drosophilidae > Drosophila > Drosophila gunungcola. The sequence goes on from NW_026453197.1 coordinate 14,040,315, forward strand.
CTGATAGTAATGTCCATTTTTCTTTCACGTTCTGGTCTTCCTCTTACTCACCGGCGTTTGGCCCTTTTCGGAGGGAATGTCTGCACCTCAGCATATCGCATTTCAGGGCATAGCGATGCTGGCAGACGGGACACTCGTGCGGCTTGAGCTGCAGGTGGTAGCCCTTAATGTGTTGGGATAGTCCGTTGCGTCGCTTGAAGACTCGCTCGCAGATGCCGCACTTGTGCTGCCGCTCCGTCGAGTGGGTGATGTTATGCTGGCGGAGTCCGTTCAGCGATCCAAATGACTTTTTACAAATATTGCACACAAAAATCTGGGCAGGCGTGACTTTCTTTTTGGAATTCATTGACATCTGGTCCTTGGTTTTTGATTTTTTGGGCCTGCAATTGACTTCGTGACGACGGTACAGGCGCCAGTGGGCAAAGGCGATGGCCTGGCAGTGGCGGCATTTGAAGCTCTGAATACGGCGATGGTTTCTGAGCGACATCGATTGACAAATGTACCGCATATGCTGCCGAAGTCCCAAGCGGGATCGAAATAACTTCAAGCAACCACAACAGCGAGCGAAAAAGTTAGGTATTAGCTTAACGAAGTGTGCTTCTATACGACGATGGTGGTGTAACTTTCTTAAACTGGAAAATCTTTTCCTGCATATCCGGCAATCGAACGATTTTCGATGCTTCTTCCTAGAAGTTTTCATTTTTCTGGCATTTCAGATGCAATTTCCGATATTTAGCAGCCAGTTTAGCGTAGTTAGCGGTCGCTACATCTAGCTGAGGATCGAGAACAGGTGCTGTTAGTTGGGTAGCTGTGGAGATGAGGTCCTTATGATGCATGAAACTGCTTTGCATGTCCAGTATGTCAATCTTTTTTCTAGGTTGCGTGGATATGGGACTATTCTGCCATCCTGGCTGCCAGTAATCCAATTGTTCGGTTGCCACAAATCCCCTATTGCCCTCCAGTTTCATGGGAGGGTTCAAAGGCAAGCTGGACAGGCTAATATTCATTGGAGGAACACTCACCATAGGTGTAATATTGCTGTGGCAATGGGTATAATGCTGATTTAAACTATCTATAGTTATAAATTTAGCAGAGCACAAGTGCAGTTGTGCAGCCGAAAGGCAGCTGAGGATTCGACCACACTATCGTTTAGCACTACAATGTTGGGCTTGACTGAAGTGGGAGGAGCTGGTGGTGGCAGCAGTTCGCAGATCAAAGGATTGGGTATCTGGCTCACGTTGGTCACAATGGGTTTGCAGGACCTGGGTTCAGGTGCAGAAAGGGGAGGTATAAGATCCTGAAGCGGTGGCGGATCGGCAAGCGGAGGACCGATATCTGGTGCCGTTTCCGCCCCCTCCACCTTCTCAGTTTTGTACTGATGCGGAGGAAGTTGCCACTCCTCTTTGGCGTAATTGTGCTCCTCGGTCAGGAGTTCATTTTGCAGCATTTCATTAGCCGTTCTTCCGGGTTGCACTCTCTCCGACTGGCCCACATCCGCGTCGTCCGGAATGTTTATGAAGGGATCATCTAGGTTGATGATCTCCATGATATCACAGTTGTTGATAATGTCCTGGGAGTTGAGCATGGGAAAATCGCAGAACTGGAACTTTTGCTCCGTTTCCTCCTGATCGCAGCCCTCGTCCTGCTCCAAGCCCATGTCCAATTCGTCGGGGAACAGATTATCCAGATTGTCGCAGGCCTCCTGTTTCACACGGACAAGCGGTTCCTGTTTGATCTTCAACTGGCGACGATATTTCCTCTGCAGTTCACTTTGCGCCAGCATCACCACATCGATGAATTGGGAAAAGCGCTCCAGTAGCAGACAGCACTCCTTGCATATATCCTTGGGCAAAGTGTCGTCCTGCAGGATCTGGAGCGTAGGAAAGCACTTCTGAATCATGCCAAAAAGCTCGAAACTCTTGTCGAACGAGGAGCAATTGGTGGCGGAGGAGCCACAAAAGCGACAAGTGGCTTTAACACCTGTTGCCGGTGATTCGGCGGCACTGGCGAGGGTTTGTTTGTGGTTTGGCCTGCTGCCGGGGGACACCTGTAGCAAATGCACATGCTGAGAGTCCTCTTCCGGAACTCTAACTGAGGGCACGGCACTCTTTTTGAGTGTTTTCCTGTTATTACTGCAATTGAAGTCCTCATCGGTAAAGTGACGACTGCACAATGCACTCCATTTGGAGGGCATCCACTGACCACTTCTTTGCGTAAAGTCCTTCCACTTCTGGAGGAGATCTTTCCGTTTAAAAGGGAATCTTGAAGAGAAATGGAGTTGGGGTAAATTCCAGTAGGAAAATTTGTTTTTCTAACCTGTGGAAGGAAATGCTGCCGGCGTGCACATATTTATGGCTGCAATTTATTACGGCGCAGTGGGCCGGCATCTTTGGAGTTTTATTTGACCAGGTAATCAAAATTAATGTTTAAATTCTAGTGTTTTGTTTATAAAATGTTTGCCGATCAGCTGTTATTGTTTTGCTTCTGCCATAAGCAGTGCTGTAAAGTGCTGCATATGGTTTGTTGAGATGGGATTTAGCTTTTTTTTTAGCTAGTTTAAGTGTTGACTAACGATTAAATCGTAAATTGGTCAGCTGGCCACATTAAAGCTTATCAACAAAAAAACAGCTGACACATCTGGTCTACCCCACCACCCACTTTATCAGTAATCCGTCACACTTATCAATTAGCGCGTTTATGACTGTCCCCCGGCCCCAAAAACGCCCAGATGCTCGTCCCGTGAACATATTTATTTTCTCTTGCCTCACGGAGAGCTTCAGTCTGTCGATACGCTCGGAGGCGGTCTGTACGCACAATTTGGCGCAGGAGAAGGCAAGGTCAAGCAAGGTCTTTGTTCGACTGGCGAAAAATCCGAATTGTATTCGTGTGTGAGGGTGGTGAAAGGAGAAAGCAAGAGAAATGTCACAGGTGCGAATGTTGGTACCGGGAGTGCGGCGGGGACTGCTAAATGTGGGCGTAGCCACGCCCCACTACTCCGCTGCCCAGGTAGCGACCCAAAAACGAAACAGCTCAACGACCTGCAGGTAAGTCTCATTGGCATCCGATAAGACTCTCTCAATTTCGGGTGTGTTCCGATCTTCAGATGCTTTTAACGGTTTGCGGATTCAGATACTTTTCATCGTTTGCAGATACAACTATTATTTACGGTCATAAGATAGCTTCTTCATTCAGACATTAATAGTCCTTAATAATACTTAATTAAATGCTTAACCAACCCGTTTATTGGAACAACATGCATATTCTAAAAATCATCATAAAATATTTATAAATTTTCGAAGTACGTATTTTTTATGTGATTTCAAAAGCCGAAACCTACTCAATTATGGTGTGTGGTTATTATCGTATTTGTATACTCTTCCCCTCAGAGATTATGATCTGGTTGTGGTTGGTGGTGGTATTGTGGGCGCTGCCTCTGCCCGAGAGATTCTCCTGCGTCATCCTACCCTGAAAGTGGCAATCTTGGAAAAAGAGTCGAAGCTGGCAAAGCACCAGAGTGGACACAACTCCGGAGTCATCCATGCCGGCATTTACTATAAGCCTGGAACCCTGAAAGCCCGCCTTTGTGTGGAGGGCATGCACTTGGCGTACGCCTATTTGGATGAGCACAAGATCCCGTACAAGAAGACCGGCAAACTGATAGTGGCCACAGATGAGAAGGAGGTGAAGCTGCTGGAGGATCTGGAGAAGCGTGGCATTGCCAACAATGTTCCGGACCTGAGGATGATCGAAGGCAGTGAGATCCAGGAGATCGAACCTTACTGCCAGGGGCTAAAGGCTCTCCACAGTCCGCACACCGGAATTGTTGACTGGGGGCTGGTTACTCAGCATTATGGCCAGGATTTCAAACGTTCCGGTGGTGACATCTTCCTGGATTTCAATGTCAGCAAGTTCAGCGAGACCAAGGAGGGCACCGATTACCCGGTGACCATTCATGGCGCTACACCCGGACAGACGGTGCGCACCAAGAACGTCCTGACCTGCGGTGGACTTGCAATCCGATCTGCTGGCTGAGAAGACAGGGGTGCCCCAGAGATCCCCGGATTGTGCCGTTCCGCGGGGAGTACTTGCTGCTGAGCAAGGAGAAGCAGCATATGGTCAAGGGTAATATTTATCCGGTGCCCGATCCACGCTTCCCCTTCCTGGGAGTTCACTTCACGCCGCGAATGGACGGGTCCGTCTGGCTGGGACCAAATGCCGTACTGGCCCTGAAGCGAGAGGGATTACACGTAAGTCTTATTTTGTCATTGGACATTTTGGCAAGGACTCTACTGACCACTTCGCTGTTTCTCCGCCTTTCAGCTGGGGGGACATTAATCTTTTCGAACTATTCGACGCCCTGCGCTATCCGGGCTTCGTTAAGATGGCCAGTAAATACATCGGCTTCGGGCTGAGCGAGATGTCCAAGTCGTGGTTCATCAATCCTGCAAATCAAGGCGCTGCAAAAGTACATCCCGGACATCACAGAGTACGACATCCAGCGCGGCCCCGCAGGAGTGCGTGCCCAGGCCATGGATCTGCAGGGCAATCTGGTGGACGACTTTGTCTTTGATCGTGGCGAGGGATCAGGACCGCTGGCCAAGCGGGTGCTCCACTGCAGAAATGCACCGTCGCCGGGCGCGACCAGCAGTCTGGCCATCGCCAAGATGATAGCCGACAAGATCGAGACTGAGTTCTCCATCGGCAAGTGATAGCGAAAATCCTAAAAAAAAAAACCAAGCAATAGACCAAAATTATCTGCAAATCACAATATGCCCAAAATTCTGCCTTTATAGGGTATCAGTAAACTACTGATCTGTATATTTTGCATTTTGCTTTTATATATATTTTGTATTAAAACTAACAATTAAAGAAGTTTTGACTATTTTTAAAGCTAACTTTTAATTTAGTTCGAGGATGTGTCGGTTCTTCCTTTGAGGCGAAACCTTGTCCTTGATGCCCAGCACCTTGATCTGTTTTTGTAAAGAGTTCTCCTCCAAGCTAGATTGAATCATTTTTCGGCACTTTTCGTTCAATATTTTCAAACCATTTGCTGCATGCAGACGCATTTGAGGGTCACAGGACTCCTCCGCTTCGATGGCCCTCAAAAGCCGATAAATGGGAAGAAGCATTTCCTGGTAGTCCAGCAGATTGTCCATGCCATTTAACAGTTCAGCTAAAACCAAGACTGCTGCTCGCTTAGAAGGCACATAGCCTCCCGTAGATAATTCGTTGTTTACCAGTTGAAGTAGCTCCTGGAAGAAGTTTTGAACCTGATAGGCCAAGAGACGACAAAGCTGGGCGAGATTGGCGAACGCTGACATCCGTAATTCGGGAACCGGAGAGCGGGATCCATGCATGAAGCAATTAAGAAGTACAGCCTTGTATCGATAGCAAAGAGGACCTAAAAGGAACTAGAATGACAATCTGTGTTTAAACATTTATGCCCAATTGTTTCTTACCTAACTCCTGTGACACTTTCAGGATAGCTTCACCAACAACCAATCGGTAGTCTAACTCAGCTGTATCCGAAAGGTATTCGTCACTCAGCTTGTCCAGCACTTCGGACTCCATCACATGAACCAACGACACAAAGAGCCTAACACAATTAAGGAAGGTGTAGGATTCCTTATCCTTAAGAGTGGTCAAAGCCAAAGCTATTATAAGATGGCCCTGCGCCATGGTTGCGGGATCCCTTTTCTTTACCAAGTCCATTATCATCTGAATGCCATAAACCTGCAGGTGGGACTGCTTCTCTTCTATCAGGGAGCGAGCTTTTTGAAAGGGTTGTATTTTTACAGCTTCACTTGGTCGCCAAGCCCCTTTGATTAATGTAAGCAGCGATTGTACAGATTGCTGGATGAGAGGATTGGAGGACTGGCCACCCAACTGCTGCAGTTGCTCCTTCAGTTCTGAACTGCTTTCTGAGAGCCGAATATCCTCACTGCCCTCAAGAAGTTCCTGCAAAAGATTTAGAACGAGAAGTAACATATGGTCCGTCGTCTCTTGGTTTGCAGATCGGTTCAGTAATAAATCCTTTAATATAAGCAAAAACTCCTTGGTGTGCAGGGCTAGCTGAGCTCTCAATGGTTGGTGGGCCACCATTTGGTTAAGTGCAATAAGTAAATCCAGCTTTATTTGATACTTGGAGTGCAGAAAGTCCTTGAGTTCAGTTTCTGAGGAAATGAAATCTACACTGGCTAAAGGCTTCTTCTCCTTTAACTGGTTGCTCATAAGACCCAAAAGGGCCAGGAAAACATTGCAGGTAAGGGAATGATGAGAGCCTGATACAAGCAGTCCAGGCAATATCCTGCCCATATCATGATCTGCTTGGTGTTCCTTGTGAGCCACTTTAGCCTGAACTTGATTGAAGTTTGCAGAGGGCAGGATAAGAGTTCTTGGATGAAGACACTTCCAAGGAGGTTCCTCTTCAATTTCCCACGCAAACAACCTTTTGAGAATTTCAGGCAACTCCTTTTCCCGATCTCTGTTATCCAAACAACGTGAGATGATTCCAGAAAGTTGCGCCGTTGCTGGTAGTTCCAGAGGTAAACTGTCGTAGAGTTGAAGCAGCAGTGGAAGGTAAGGAATTAGTAAATTACTGGGTAAGCAAGCCACGCTGGAGGAGCAGAATAGTTGCTGCCACAGGAGAATGCAATTGCAGAGTTCCTGGTGATCCATTAAGATGAGGCCACTAATGACATCTTCTGGGTTTGTAAGGGTTTTCCAGTCGTTTGATAAAATTTCCCTGATCTGATTCTGATTTGTTTCATTTAAATCGTAGAGCCTTCTTAAAGAAAGGATGCCGGCACACATTTTGTCCGCATCTTGGAGGTAGAATTTACAATACTCCAGCACTTGGAGAATCATCTTCTGTTGGGCCAGTTGAGTGAATCCTTTTCGAGCCACAATGCTAGCAACTATTTCCGCATTTCTCGTAGGACTAACATTGGGAGTTTGTTGCAGCGCATCCACAAAGCTTCCAAATCCTTGGGGTGAGTTTAGTTTTCCCAGGAGTTGATTGTGCAACAATTTGGCCAAAGAAGTGCAGAGGGGAGTTGCTTTCAAGAGCAATATGTGGCGAAAGAAATCTGCCTTGGATTCCTGTTGCCAGAGGTAGGAAATGGCCTTATCCAGATGCTCAGAATCCTCCTGAACACGTAGACTCAGAATGGCCGCCAGGAGATCCCTTTGCACTAGCTCCATGGAGTTTGCAATGTGAAACTGCCGAATGGGTAGTAGATTTACAAAGAGTTGAATGCTGAGGAGAAGCAGGGAAGGATTTGCTTTGAATTTGCCTTGAACCTCATGAAATATAGGCGACTTGTAGAAATCCTCGTGAAGCTGACATCGAAGTGAGTAGTAAGACAATTCCTGGGTAGCCTGGATGCAAAGTTTGAGGTGTGCCACTGATATAAGGTCCTCCTTTGCGTCGCTATGAAAATTAATATTCTTGGTGATCGAATAAAGCACATGTTGCAGTCTCACTATATAGGATATAGTGGGTTCTATCCCTGGATCTATAGTGGATTTCTGCTCGGCTGTTAACTTATATTCCACGCATAATTCTTGCAATTGCTGATCCACCTCAAGATTGGCATATTTTTGTAATATAAGCAGGTTGCTGGCCAATGCATCTGGAGTTTCGGAGTTATTTGCCTTATTTGCTGCAATGATAGCATTACTAAAGTGGTAGAAGGTATTAACATATTTCTACCCAATTACCTAGAGCCTTATTGAACTTTAAATTCTCCAAAAGCGCAAAGTATTTAGCCGTATTAATCATTGTTATCACAGTAAATTAAAAATTTGCAAAAATCGCGACCATTTCTGCTAGAGATGAGTGTTTACATGGATGCAATTGCAATCGATAACATAGGCGCAGAACGCCGATAAAGTGTTGGCAATATAACAATTGAAGTATAGGTTTTTATTTTTTGCCAATTTTGCATTATTTTTATATTCATAAAATAATAAAATTTAATCAATTTGTACTTGAAAATAATTTACCTTTTATCCATTATTAAACGATTTTTAACGTATAGCTACTTCTGTCCCAGCAATTTAGCTACTTTTTGCCAATCGATAGTTGGCTGCACTGGCCGCGGATTGCGCATCTGACTGCACCACACCGCTCTGGTCACACTGGCCCCACGAACAACTGAACAAGAGTAGCAGGAAAATCGAACAACTTTCTTTTTCCCCTGCAGTGTGTGTGTGCATGCAAAAATACAAAGTGCGCAAAATAGCTTAAATCAGCTAACCGATTCGACTCGAACGTGGATTAATTGTCCAGCGGCACCGACGCCCCGTCCACCGCCAGTCGCCCACGCAAAAAAAATTGCCAAAAACACCTACGCGCAGGCAATTAAGACCGTGTGATTGATTGTGTGTGCGTGTGCCCGCGAGTGTGTGTGTGTGTGCGTGTGTAGTGCTGCTGGGCAGTAAACATTTTCTGGTGAAAATCGGGGGAAAATGAAGAAAATCCTGTCCAAGTTCGAGCGCAATGAGAACTCGCGACTGGAGAACCCGCCCAACAGCAGCAGCTCGTCATCATCGAACGAGAAGAACAGCTTTGTGGGCAAGGTCTTCACAGTGGGACGCGTCACGGTCACCGTGGAGGATGTCCTGGCCGAAGGTACACCATTAACACTCCCATCCATTTCCCCTATCTCCCATCACGTAGCACAGCGATTATGCTTATCACCTGCCTGATTTACAGGTGGGCAGTAGCCTACATGCCCTCCTGCGGTTCTCCCTTCGCCAGATTAGATAAAAACCCGAGTATTCACCAACGGGAGGCGTACACAAACCGCTGAATAGCATAAAAATCAGCTGCGTATCCCCACTTGTCGCATTTCCGATTAAACAAACGGTCGAAATTAAGTAACTAGAACGCCCCCTAATATCTGTAGTGTGAAGCAAGGTTAGCTAAAGCCCTTAATATAGTTTCATTAATCTAAATCAATAGATATTTCCAAACTAGTAGCAAATTGTAAATAGGTTTAACTAATTGTTAAAATTCGTATTTAATAGCTACAATTAAGACTCAATTTCTTCCTTAATCAATAGTCAATAAATATTTTTCTTAAACGACTAGTATTTTCTAGTTATAGGTTTGCAGTTAAATACCTCCAGCTACTACTACTATAAACTATCTTAAGTCTTCAAAATTTTACCCTCAAGCTTTCACCACTTTCAAGTAATTGCATTGCCATTTTACCCTTGACATAGAATTAAAGCCATAACTCGAGTTCATAATGGGGGAATGAAGATTGCAATGTGTAATAATGTCCAATTAAATGGTTTTTTGAGTTAGCCAAAATGCCTATAGCTTAAAATATTCCATGATATTAATAGTTGTACAAACTATAGAAGCCCGACTGTACAAACAGAGTCACAGTTCTGGTTGGTTTTTCCATAGAATACCCATAGAATTCCCGTAGCCACTACACATGGCCACAAATCAATTGAATCAATTATGTTAATTTAGCCAATGAAGCGGCAAGAGCAACACCCAGCCGCCTTCATCTGCCCACTGTCTCCCAGTTTTTCGTTTTCCACCTTTTGCCAAGCTAAAATGGCAAAGTTCGCCCTTAAGGAGCAAATCGGGCGGGTATTTGTCCTTGCCCTTGAAATGTGGAGTGCAGCGTATCCTGCAGTGCAAGTGCCTTCTCCTCCTGCTCAAATACCCGCCATCTAACATTTGATCATCTAGCAATTGCTCACACAGTGCCTTCCATTCCATTTGCTACCTTTCCTCTTGGCATTACGTAGTTTTTCTTTACTTTTTATACACGTACTTTTGGCAAGCGAACTCGATTCGTAATGTTGTTTTGCTGCGCTGGCGCCGCTGTCAGTCAGCTGTTGTCAGGGATACCCTGTAGTTTCTCTGGGCGAAGAGTGTGCCAAGCTAGTCGATTTGGTTTCATTTTAACATACAACTTACTGAAATACATTTACACTAACTCTAGCTAATGTTGAAATGTCCTAACTATATCTATAGATATAGATTTTTTATAAGACAAAAGAATTAGATTATTTATTTATGAAAAGCTTGGATGTAAATGAATTTTTAAAGTAACTAAAACTTGGTCCTTACTATTTTATAGATATAAATTCTTAGTTAAAAAAAGCAGAAGGTAATGGTTTATTTTAAATATTGATAAACATCATGTTTGTTTCAATTTATAATCCAATAAATACCTGCGGTTCCGGGTGCTGGGTATTTCAACAGTATAACAATGTTTGATTACCTTTAATTTTGTACCTGCTTTCTTTGACTTAAGTTTTAAGCACCCAACAAGACAGCGGCAATAACAACAACAATTGCAAATGACTAAGCGACAAACGGTTAACGAATGAAGCTCTCCCCTGCAGCCCACCTTAACCCCTTAACGCCACTTTTTCTACCCTCGATTGCGTTTCAGATTGCCTTCTCAAGTTTTTTCTCGCTTCGCTACAATTGTGCATTGTTAGTGTTGCTTTTCATACTATTATTACTGAACGTTGTTGCTGTACTTTTTGCCAAAGTTGATTTGTTGCTGCTGGCTGGCAACCTTCAGCATTGATTAACATTTGACGCCATAATTTCACAAAGTCGAGCAAAAATCAAGCAAAAATGGTTACATTCGTTTGTCCGCTATTCATTTCTCTCTAACTCGTACACTGTTAGTAATATAATCCATTTAAAATGCTTTGTATATCGTTTATGTATTAAATATTATTATTAAAATATAATTTCACTAAATGATACTATTAATTTGGAAACATTTTTTATTAACACTTAATAGTATAGAATATATTTTTTCTCAGTGCCAATGCTCCCTATCTCTTTCTTCCACCCCCTCGATCTTCCCCCGTTGAGTATTGTTATTGTCGCATGTTATTGTTGTTATTTCTGTACGTGACCTTCAATAGTTTAGTTTATATTGCGTTGCCTTTTTATCGTACATTTTGAAGTGGCGCAAAGCGACAGGTGGAGAGGGCCTGAATGTGGGCTGTTCTACTTGAATTCTATTTGCAATAAAACGAAATAAACCTCATGCAAATCGCCTGTTAGGCAAAACATGTGTAAATCGTTCCATGGCCAGACAGTGACTGCTATCGTTCGAGCTGAGATACCCTGTAGTTTAAGCTCCACTAAGCAGATGTTTGTACGGCACACATAAGATTTTGAATTATTTGAAAGAAAGAATTAGATTTTGATCACGTAATTATCGCGAATTAATATACAGAAAAATAAAAGTTAGTTAAATTTCTAGTGCATTTATGATTTTTCCACGGAAGTGTATTTCAAGAAATGTTTCTTCTATCCAACTATATTTTATTTTATTTTTGCAAGTAAAATAACCATTTTATTAACATTTGAGTGACTTTCTTTCTGACTTGTTTACTGGTATCACTTATAGTACTTACAGGGTACTCATCGGTTTATATTTTCCTGCAGTTTTTTCCCCTCGCTGTTTTACAGCTGACAGCTGTTATGTACGTCTAGTCCGTCAACTTACCCCCACTAATGCTCTGTATTTCTCTTCATCCATCCCCCCGAAACTCACGCAGGTGGCTTCGCCATGGTTTTTTTGGCCAGGGGAAACGGTGGAGGCAGTGCCTCGGCGACCAAGTACGCCCTGAAGCGAATGTACGTCAACAATGAGCACGATCTGAATGTAGCCAAGCGCGAAATACAGATTGCGGTGAGTAAATAAATCAGGCCAAACAAACCTAATCTAATAGAACAATCACTTTCACTCCCGCAGAGCAACCTGAGTGGGCACAAGAACATCATCGGCTATGTGGACTCGAGCATCACGCCCACCGGGAACGGGGTGTGCGAGGTGCTTCTCCTGATGCCCTACTGCAAGCATCACATGCTGGCCATGATGAATGCAAGGTAAATGGAATGAATCAATTAACAAAGTTCGTGAAAGTCAAATCTAATTAAATGCAATTTCCACAAAGATTACACGTTGGCTTCACGGAGCCGGAGGTGCTCAACATCTTCTGTGATATTGCCGAGGCGGTCTCCCGATTGCACTACTGTCAGACCCCAATTATTCACCGCGACCTGAAGGTGGAGAACATCCTGCAGACGGACTCTGGAAACTTTGTACTCTGCGACTTTGGCTCTTCGACGGCCAAGACGCTGAATCCCCAGCAGCATGGAGTGACGGCGGTGCAGGAGGAGATCCAAAAGTACACCACATTGTCTTATCGAGCTCCGGAGATGATCGATCTGTACGGGGGAAAGAGCATCACTACCAAGGCAGACATCTGGGCACTTGGCTGCATGCTCTACAAGCTGTGTTTCTTTTCCCTGCCTTTTGGGGAGAGCACACTGGCCATCCAGAATGGGCAGTTCTCCATTCCAGACACTTCGAAGTACTCGAAGGGCATGCACCAACTGATAAAATACATGTTGGACACGGATCTGGAGCGGAGGCCAAACATTTGGCAGGTCTGCGAGGTTGCGTTTCGGTTGGCCGGCAAAGATAATCCCGTACAAAACCTGCATGTAAGTGAAGGGCCAATTAAAACATTTGAATGGCTTATTTATTATTTGTGTTGTTTTCCTACAGAAAACTCCCATTCCAAACTTCGACTTGCTGGTGGTGCCTCCGTTTGAATCGGAGGCCAAGAGAATCAGTGCGGCGGCCTCAAAAGCGGCTAAGGCCCAGAATGTGTCGGTTGTGGAGGCGGGCACCAGCGTAGCTCCTCGTTCGCGGCCCAAGGGCTCCTCCTCGGTGCACGGAGGTAATCCTCTGGGTCTCGGCTTGCCTCCCAGCCCCTCGCCAAGGCAGAACATCACCTCTCCACAGCCTCAACCCCAACCTGTGGTGGAACAGTTCCAGGCCAACTTCCCAGCCATGGCTGCCAGCAGTTCCGCCACCTCCCCAGGCGGTTACGCCTGCAGCTCCTGCTCCTAGTAATCTATTCGAGACAAGTGGCTATCCAGATCCCTTCAATGAGCCAGATTCGGCAGTAATTCCAGCTGAATTCATACCAGCAGCAGAAGAGCCCAATAAGGAGGAGGTGGCACAGGATTTGTCTGTTGCTGGTGGAACGCCCACAAAGAACATGCTGACGCCTCCGAAACCCAGCGGTGGCGGCGGTCATAGACGAAATGTTAGCGACACCTCGGCCTTTAATAAGTAAGTGAAATAATACAGAAAAAAGAGCTCCTAAAATTAAGAATATAAATGTTGGTTTAAGTAATTTAAACTATTAAGTGTGATTAACACATGCTTGAAACTGACGTAGTCATTTTCTAATGAAAATAAAAAACGGACTTTAAAATGTTAGTAAGCATATAGCTTTGTTGTCACACTTGTGCTTCTTTTGTGAACAAACGATTCCTTAATGAACATAACAAATATTCTTGATTTTAGACCCATATCAATGGCTTGATACGGCACGATCTGTATGTGTTCTGTGTTTTGCTCTTCTCTTGCTCTTTCACCTACTCTCTGCTTATCTCTTTCTGTGTGTTCCACATCCTTAAGAGCTACAAGTGACCAGGATGAGGCCGATGAGCCGCGGAGTCAATAGAAACTTTGTAGCCTTAAGATCTGTAACCTTTCCTGTATTTACTTTATTTGCTTTGCATGCTCTATTCCCTTTGAATTTGATTTTTCTCCCATCACTCACTGATCATCTACTCATCCGTTTATTTTGTTGCGCTCCAGAACTTTTGCCAATGAGACAAGTCAGTTTCTGGCCCCGTTTAACAATAACTTGGCTGCCATGGGTGATGGACCCCAGACTTTGGCCAGTGCTGCCTCAAATCCTGGGATATATGCATCTGCATCGGCGAACTCTGCTGCGGTATCGATTAGTGAACTAATGATGAAACCAGGACAAACGGCGGTGGAGAAGCGAGTGGAGGCCTGGAATCCGTTTGAGGAGGAGCAGCCCTTCAGCCAGATGACAGAGGATCACATCTTTGAGGCAGAGTTCGACAAGATTCGTCAAAGAGGAAGTCAAGGAAGTAAGTTTGGGATTCGGGCTATTGACCTAATTTTAAATTTACTGCAATTGGGAAAGTAGGATTTATGTTTTTTATATTCTATTACTCAACTAATGTGAATAAACTAAACATTTGCAGGTATCACAGCAAAATCGGCTTCCACAACTTCTACGCTGACGCCCACGGAGCAGAATCCCTCGGCGGCTGTGGCTCCCATTTCAGCTGCTCCTCCAGCTGCTCCTCCGATCGCAGCCGCTGTATCGCCGCATCCACCGCACGTTTCGGAGGATCCATTCGGATCGGCGCCATTCAGTTTGCCACCCGGACTGCGCGAGAAGGCGAGCTCGCTGCGCAAAACCGGAGGTAAAGCATGAAATTCTACCTTAACCGTTTGCAAATGCCAGAATACGTTTAGTTTTCCGATTGTTGCTTTTGTTCGCTCTCAATCTCGATGCAGAAAGTGAAAGTGATTTGAACGTAGACGTAGACGTAGTCTAAAAACTTCCTAGTAACGCTCAGCTCAACTCAGCAGAGAGCCGCCAAGGCGATCTTCTCGATATCTCCTCCATCCAAGGAGCCGCTTCCAGACCACATCGGCAGCCGCCGAAAGATCCGATCAGTTCCAGCTATAGATTATCCGTATACTAGCCGATCGCTGCTCGATCGAAAGATTTAGCGTGCCATATACATAAATGGGTGGAAGATCCCGCGACGTAGCCTATGCTTAAGTGCAATCAATCAATTTGTAAATACCCCAATGCACCCACTAATCCACCCAAAATTAGCCAAAAGAAACTGTCTTTTCTTTCTTTTTATACTTTTTTGTCGTCTTTTATTTTTTTAAAAAGTATAACGATAATTTAATAAAGTCAAAATTATAAGCAATTCTGTCTATGAAACCTCCAAAAAAGATACACAAATTTAATTAATAATAAAAATAAATTAAAGCTTTATCAGCTTACTTAAACAAAAATATTATTAAAAAATAAATCAAATGTAAATTTAAATGTGAGACATGATTGGCAATGTCTTATTGTTCAATTATATTTTTAAATAATTATTATAGTAAGCCAATTTAGCTAAATTATTCAAATATTCCTGTTTGTAAATGGTGTGTATCTAGGTTTTTTATGAGTTTTTGATTTTCTTTTCTGGAAGTTAATATACATTTCACCCGTTTGCACCACCTTTTTCTCCCCTTTAATAATCTACAGTCTAAACGCTTCTAACTAAATAATTCCTGGTGCTGGTACTATGCTAGAAACAAAAGAAAACAAAACAAAACCAAAATTAATATACATATTATATCTAGCCTCTATGTAAATTTAGTCCTTAACAGTAATATTATAGAGGTTGTGGTTCGAAAACTAACCAATCAAAAGAACAAAATTTCAATTATTTTTATTGTTAAATTCAAAGGCTTATTTGTAAATGTATCTGCTCTGTGTGTAATTGTAAATTTAGCTAACTAAGTGAAAATACTAGAAATATTTATTCATGTTGTTGGCGTAGAGTGTAAAGAAGCAATTGAATTCTAACTAGCGTATACATTTTTGGCAATAATTTGCATATCAGAGTTATTACTTACTATTCATGTGTTAAAAACGTGCAATTCTAAAGATTTATGCTAATGAGATTATTATTATGGTTCTGTGGATCCAATTATCGCTCAACATGACAGCAAACTTGATTACGATTTTTATCTTCTGATTGTTTTATATTTTCGCTTTCGATAAAGTTCGCCTCAAGCTGCGATCTCTGCGGATGTGGCAGCAGACAAACAAACAAAAGTAACCCAATTAATTGTTAATCAACGCAAGACAATACACGTTTAAATCCGAGATAGTCCAAGAATGTTTTCCAAACTGTCCAAGAATTGTTCTCTTTCACACACAGTCACAGTCACACCAATCGAAATGTTCAATTAGCTATAACTACTGATCTTGTTAATGCTGTACATAAGTTAAATCGCTGGGAGTGGACACCTTGAAGCGTTAAACCAAAGAGCTAACATTTAGTAACTAGAGTACCCAAGATGAGCAACAGATAAAGCGCAATGAAAGCAACAAAAGTCAGGTAACCAAGACACATACAAGCAAATTATCAGATGACAACAAAAACAGATTATATCTATATATACATAAAGCACTATATATTTATACAAACCAGTTAAGACAGGGCGTTAGCTTAAGTTCAGCCACAAGAATTGTATGAGATTTAAACCAAAACTGAAGCAAAACTGCAATAAACTCTATATTATGTTTCAAAACCGAACTGAACATTCACAAAATGTAAATCAAACTAACTAAATGTGTGGGTAATATAATTAATAACTAATTGGATTTTCTAGGCATGCACAGGTCCAACTAAATATATTTTAAATACCATTTAAAATCCATTGTTTTTCTAAATATTGTAATTTTTTTTTTAAATGAGGTTTAAATAAAAACCAAATTCTAAGGTCAAGTTTGAATTAAAAAAAAAGTTGAATATAAAGGGAGCTAAACAAATTATAATTAAACTGTGCATGCCTTAAAATCAACACATAATTCCCCGAATTAACGTTTGGGTCAACATTACAACGTCTTCCAGCTTCTATCGTCGCCTTCGCCATTGAACTAACCAAAATATTACGTATACGTCACGTTGAGCATAAAGCATACATACAAATCACTCAGTAACTAAATCAATTCCAGGGGATCATCCACATGCTCTCACACATTTCATCCATAACTAGTTGTAGAACAAACAGCCGCTAACCCGTAAACCCGTAATCTCATTACCTTACTGCATAAAAGTCCTTCGCTCTCGTCCACAGCGAAATTCATCGGCGTTTCCTCCGGCGGATCGGGAGGCGGCGTGTCCACGCCCATCAGCCTGGTGACAGGCGGAGCTAACACCGCCACCTCATCCAACTCATCGAAGTGGCTGCTGTCCCCCACTTTGGAGGTTTCCAGCGAGGAGAAGACCTCGCTGATCAGCAAACTCAAAACCGATTCGGAAGGTGGCCTTCCCGGAGGTGTCGGAGGATCTGGGGATGGTGTCTCTGGCTATGTCAAGCTCCCCCTAGACGATCGCAACAAGTACGAGAAGCTGCGCAGCAAGGATCAGCCCACTTCCGATGACTCCGATTCCGAAGGTTCCGAGTTCTTTCAGCAAGACAGCGACGAAGGAGGTGGCGGCATCTTCAAGCAGATGCAGCTGGTGACCAGCAATCTGCCGGAGACCATCCACAAGATCCAACAGGTGGCCTATCACAAGGTGGACAAGACGGCCCATCTACCGATTGTGAAGAAACTTCGCGACAAGACCAAGAAACCCACAACAGCTGCGCACCAGGCGGCCCAACAGCTGAATCTCATGGCCGCCGCGGTGGCTGCCCAGGCTGAAGAAGCCGCCAAGGCGGCGGAGTCGGACGGGGATTCCATTGGATCGGCCAGTGATCTGCGGGCCGAAGATGACGACCTCTTCGACGAGAATCCCCGCCAGACGCAGGCCAAGCTGCGTCGTCCTCTGCCTACGGAAATGGATGGCATTAGCGAGTCGGTGAAGACCTGCAGCAGTTCGGCCTATCATGCCGAATGTGAGAGCGTGACCACCCACGAGGACGATGTGCGGAGCAGGGTGGTGGTCAAAGTGCGGATGAGGAAGAAGGACAGGAGTCTTGTGGCTGGCAATGGAGACCCAAGTGTCCCATCCGAGGAACTAAGTCCCACTTCCAGCGATCTGCTGCACAAGTTCGGCGATCGTCCGTTGCTGCTGGACGATGAACTGGACTATGGTTCGGGAGAAAGCAAGAGCAGCACAGAATCTCCACTGGCGGCACCACTTCCACCAAATGCAGAGTTACTCGAATCCGAGGAAGATGTGTTTGCCCTGGCCCCGTTTAAGTTGCCC
This sequence comes from Drosophila gunungcola, assembly GCF_025200985.1. Lineage (NCBI taxonomy): Eukaryota > Metazoa > Arthropoda > Insecta > Diptera > Drosophilidae > Drosophila > Drosophila gunungcola. The sequence continues at coordinate 14,058,175 of NW_026453197.1, forward strand.
GTCGGTGTGCCTCTCAAGAGGAAGAGTAAACCCAAGGCTAAGCCCAAACCCTCGGAATCCGAAATGTGGACTTCTACACCCGTTAAAGCTGCCGGGGCCGGAGATCCCGCGACCAATTTCGCCAACTTTCCAGCCCAGCTAACGCCCACAAATCAAACGGGGAACTCCCCGCAGCTAGATGAGTTCAACGAACCCATTTTCAATCCCTTCCAGGAGAACTCACAGAAGCCGGAGCTGGTGGAAAACAATCAATGCGATCTGTTTGGCTTGGAGCCATTTCCGCAGGTAATTCGTACCATCGAACAGAATCCACAGCACCACCAGATCCACCACTTTCCCAGCCACAACAACAACCACAGCCACAACAATAACAATGTGATCAAAGTGCCCGCCTCCGTGTCTGTGTCTCTTCCTGCCTCCGTTCCCGTGTCCGTTTCTGTTAATGTGTCTGCCCCACAACTGGTGACCATCAATCACTCGATTATTATCAACAAAACGCCGGAGCCACCGATGAACTATAACAATAATAATAATAATAATAACAATAGCCAGATGGTTAAGTCGAGTGGCACCAGCAGTGTCTATGTGAATGTGCCGTCTTACTCCAGCATTAGCACCAGTTCCAGCTCCATTAACCAGCCACAATCCTCACCAGCAGCTGTAATTCCGGTTCCGGTTCCGGCACCTGTTCCAGCTCCAGCTCCAGCTCCTGCCCAACCCGTTTCCATAACAGTTCCTGCTCCAATTCCAGCCGCCGCCACCCATCTTCGTCCATTGCTGCCCATTGCCGATAATGCTTATGTGCAAATCTCCCAAGATCGCTGCTCCGATTTCACGCCGGACGACGAGGAGGAGCCCGTGGTGCTGCGTGGTGCCGATGTGGTGGCCGACGGAATCGGTGTACCGGCCGCTGGGAAGGCCAAGAAGGAGAAGTCCCATCTGGCTGTGAGGGTGCTGCCCGGCAAGCTCACCCAGAAGGTGAAGGGCCACTCGTACAAGAAAGTAAGCGCTGCCGCCCTTGGATCCACCAGTTCGCTGAGCTCGGGCAGCAAGCAGAAGCACCAGCGATTGCAGTACCAGTCCCACGACGATGACGACGACGATGACGGCGAACAACACGGTCAGGATGAGAATCGGGGAGCAGGTGGCAGTCGCAATTTCCAATCGAACACCATACAAAACTCGGCCAAGACGGGCTTCAGCAACATGAGCTTCGAGGACTTTCCCTCGGACCAGGAAATGGATCGTCTGTCCAGAACCATCCCCTTCGAGGTGGTTCGGAACGAAAAGATGTTGCTCGAGGCGGAGAAGAAGTTCGGCTCCCTCAAGAGGCGCAACAATCTGTTCTCGTAAATGGGAAGTGTTGGGGATCAACCAACTATCATGGAGACCTGAGACTGAGTGTTTCAAATTATTTTGGCATTTCGTTTATGCTTTTCTCCGTTCCAATATCAATACAATCTGTATTTTTTGAGCCTAGTATTTATGCGCGTGTAGCAATGTTTAAAAGTGGTTAATATTACACCAACTACACTACGATTATACACACAAAGCAAGAACAATACCTATAACTGTTATTTAGTGCAAAAATGTAAACTAGATTTAGAGGCGAATCATGTTTTAGAATTTATACAATGCGTAAGTTTACCAAAGTTACATTTATGTTTGTGGCATTTTTCAGCTTGAAATATTCCCCGAATTATTTATTTATACAAAACTATGTGATTATACACCCAATAATAACCCCAAAAACAATTTATTACTTAAACCAATTGCATTCACTAACACCAAGGTATTTAAGAATTAATTATTCTATTCGTATCGATTGACATACGCATCTATGTTAGTACACCATTTGTTTTGCATATGTATTATCTTGACTATATAAAATATGCCTATTGTATTTATATATAAATTAAGTGTTTTAATTGGTTTGTTTGGGTAAACAGCTGGAATGATTACTCAGAATGTTTGGGCATCTATTTTTTTTTTATTTTGTAAAAACAAAATCATCAATGTTCAATTTTATAGGCATGACAGTTGGCAGTGTGTCAGCTGTAGGGTTGCTTCTTTTCGAAAAAAGATAACGTTGCTGTAAAAAAATATATAAATATATATATTAAGGTACTTTCCTTCTCTTCAACCGCTTCTTGCTATTTTTGTACTTTTGTGACAATGATGCCATTGAAATCATACGCACATACAGTATGAACTCAATTTTAATTGATTGTTATTTATAAATCTCGTTGTTTTAAAATTTTGAAAAAAATTTTCTAAAATTTTTTTAATTACCAAATTTGTAAAAAATTTTATTATATTAATTTTGAATATTTCCTGTATCTATATATTAAAATAATTTAACTTAAATCGCGATTGTGATTTTGTTTATGCCTAGTTATACACCGAATATGCATACATAATTTTCTTCAATATTGCAAATTCTTATAAAATGTTTTCTCCATCGAGTGTTCACTGTAGCTAGTAAGCTTTCGTAAACAAAGAACAGCTGAGCATTGTGGAAGTGTAAGTGAGATTTTGCATTGTGAAAACTCACACAAGATAAGCGGAAAAAGTTGCCAACCCAAGCGAAAAAATCCGACAAAAATAATAAAATTCCTAGTCGACAAAACTCAGAATATCACGTATCTGTCAGATACAAAATACAGTCGTATCGTCAGTTGGAAAGTTCTGCAGTTGAGCGAATCACGTAGGCCAGTGAAGGCATGGAGAACAACCACTACTGGAGCAGCAAGGGAATTCTGGTCAAGTGCGGCGGATTCTCATCGCAATTGGCCAGGAATGTTACCGAAAAAGTCGATGGAGACCCGTTGTGGGGCTCCCGATTCGATGCCACCAATCCGAAGGCTGTGATCCAAACTCATCTGGACTTTCTGCGCATTGGAGCGGACATCATTCTAACCAACACATATCAGTCCAGTGTGGAGGGCTTCGTCAAGCATCTGGGTGTTAGCAAAGAGCGGGGTGTGGAGCTGATCCAAAAGAGTGTCCAGCTGGCCAAGGAGGCCAAGGAACAGTACCTAAAGGAAACCGGCTCGGGATCAGACTCCCCTCTGCCCCTGATTTTGGGCTCGATTGGACCTTTTGGCGCCTGCCTGCACGACGGATCCGAATATTCCGGCAACTATGCGGACAAGATAACCAAGGAGCAGCTGCAGGCGTGGCACAGGACCAGAATCGAGATATGCTTGGCAGCCGGAGTCGATGGATTGGCCCTGGAAACCCTGCCCTGCCAGTTGGAAGCGGAGGCAGTCACCGAATTCGTACTGGACAACTGTCCGGACACCAAGTTTTGGGTCTCCTTTCAGTGCAAGGTGAGTAGTAGTGATTAGACCAAAATAACAAAAAAAAATTATAGAAATTAAATTATTATTGTATTTAACAAAATTTTAAACTATAAAATATTTTTTAAATTTTTGCAAGTGCACGTGTAATGAAAGCTTTTCTAAAACTTTGTGTTATAGAAATACTACAACCAAACATCACCTCTAGTTTAGCAAGCAAATAAACTAAGGTTTATGTATTAATTTACAGGTTAATAATCAATGCCAAAATTATGTTGCTACATGGGGATTGAGTTAAAATAATTTCTAGTTAGAAAAGTTATATTATATTAAAAGGGGATATACAAACAATTGTTTGTATTTAAATTTACATTTTTATATATTTCTCTAAAATGTTTTAGTTTAAGAAATACTTAGAATGGTTTAAAAAATTTGTTTTTTAAGAGTATTTAATATTCCACTTGAAATTAGACCCTAGTCAAAGTGTATAGTTTATATTTTCAGGATGAAGAGCATCTGGCAAGTGGTGAATCCTTTGCGATGGCGGCTCTCACCGTGTGGCGTTTGGTCCAGAACCGGAAGGCTGAGGACAGGCTCTTTGGAATCGGGATCAACTGTGTGAACCCACTATTTGTGACGCCTTTGCTAAAATCCCTCACCAAAGCCGCAGGATCGGATCGCATTCCGCTGGTGGTCTACAGCAATCGGGGAGAGATCTACGATGCGGATCAGGAAGAGTGGACCGGAACCGGCGAGGAAGTGGTCAGGTTTGTGCCCGAATGGATCCAACTGGGCGCTCGCATCGTAGGCGGCTGTTGCCGGGTCTATCCAACGGATGTGCTGGCGATCCGCAAGTACATCGATAGCCTCAACATAACGCCGTAATCGGTCGAGCACTCCAAGCACTCCGAGCACTGATAGCTGCCTTGTAGTTGGTGCAAAAGCCGTTTAGTGTGACTAGACCTAGACCTATTTAGTGTGCTAAATACATACAATTGTGTGCTGAATGTACCCAGATCAGATGGGCAGCCTAATCAGCGGAGAGTGGAATAAAGCGTCGACGGCTGGGAGACGAGAACAGATTAAGCGGGCGGACCAAAGGTAAAAAAGTGGGTTGGGGACAGGATGGGATGGGATGGGAGGGGAATGGGAATCGGAGCTGGCGGTCACCGTCACCAAGCGACCGTTTTCGCAAACCTAGCTCAATTTAAGTCCGAATCCAAATCGGAGCAATCTCTGATTCAACTTATACATAGCAAAGTGCATTTTCCCTCTTGAAACGAATGTTTATTTTGTACTTAATATTTCAACCTAATCACGTACATCTTGTTAAACTAGCTTTAAGTGAACTTATCGTACCTAAGCTCTAAAATGAAAAGGAGATTTTATATTTGCAAGAATTTATGTATGGAAAGAAACATTTAAGAAATAAACTGCACAATTATTTTTTTTTTATTTTAAATGCGTTTCTGTTTGTTTACCTTAATTCATTTTTGGTCCATAGTCTAATTCAAATCGTCAAAAATTGTTTTGTTATTTGAAATGTGTTTATGTTTGTTTACCTAAAGAAAGGCCTTGAATTATTTTATTTATTCAATTAATCAATTTATTTTTGAGCCATAATCTTGTGCTATTGGAAGCACCCACTGTTACCCTCTGTTGGAGGCAGAGTCAATAAACCAAGTACATGGTGATCCAAGTCGGCTTCCAGAGGTTATCGACGTCGATTTAGCCGAGATCCATTCCGAGGAGCAGCATATTCCGAGTGGCATCGCTCGGAGACCTGGACCACGCACTCTGACGATCTGACGATTTCATCAGCCTTGTGATGTAGATGGTGAGTTGGAGGTGGAGGAGGCTCTGTCAACCCGGACAATCCAACCATCCAATCCGCATAATCTCAATCTGGCTGGCCAGCGTCTGGCAGCTGTGCACCCGTGTTATCACCCAGAAAGTAACACTTGGTGGGGGCACTCTCATGTTTGTGTTTGCCGTTTTATTTTGTTTTGTTATAAATTTTATTTATTAATTTCGCCCTGATAAGCCAACCCGCACAGCTGAGTGGCTGCTGGCTGGTAGCTGGTGCCAGAAGGTATAAAAGCCCCTCGACGCGTTGTAAAACACTTAAACGTTCGGCGAGCACCCAGTGCGATAGATCATATCCAACAGTCTGAGGGTTCTCTACAAAAAAACCAAAGCAATAGCTTGATAACCACCAGTCTAGTGTCTAATAAAGTTGTTATTGACTTTAGCGATTTACAAGATCTATAAATAAGCTTCCAAGGTGAGTGTTGTGTTTGTGGCTGTCTAGCTGTCAGATTGATTCCCTGACAAAGGGTGCTTAAACTCCCAAAAGAAGGGTCTAATTTATCTAAAAGTCGTACAAAAATAGCTTTTATCAAATCATATTCTTGTTCTCTTTATTTCAACCATAAATGATATTAAAAATACATATGAAAGGCTTTATAAATAAAATGGAAAATGTTAGGATGTATAAATTGTGTTATAATCTTATTTTGATTGATATTATTATTTTAAAAAAATCAAAAATGAAAATCAAATCTAATTTGTGGTTATTTGTTTTTTGAAAAGTAATTTTTTTTTACTTCAAAAAATTTATAAAACTTACGAAACATACTTTACTTTTTGTTATATCATTAATATTATTAAGCAAAAATATTTAGTATTCAAATAAGCTTAATTGGCCCCCCACAAACTATGTATAGCATTTCGAACTACGCTTATCGTAGTTAGCCTTATTTTCTAGAATGTACTTTTTAAGTTGTCAGTGCACTTGGCTTCCGTTGTGCCAAGTTCGTTGAACTAGAAAATGGGTGATAAGTTAGTTAAGTTAGTAAACAACTGCAACATTTTTGCTTAATCAAACCTTATTTATTGGGCAGTCGGCCAGATGTCGGGGCTCATATAACAAATATGTACATATTAATTATCTCCTATTGCGCTGACGTAGGAAAATGTAACTAATAAATAATTTAGCATTTTCCCTCCCCCTTTCAGCAACCTTGTGAATTGTAATCATGGGACTGACGCGCGTGCTGGTGAAGGATGGCGGATTCGGCACCCAGATGACCGTGCATGTGGGCAACTCTGTGGACGGGGATCCGCTGTGGAGTGCCCGTTTCAATGCCACCAATCCGGCGGCCATTATCAGCACCCACCTGGATTTTCTGCAGAGTGAGCACCTGGTTGATAGGAGCAATTAGCAGCAGACTAACATAATTTCCCCCCCTTACAACAACAGATGGAGCCGATATTATCCTCACGAACACCTATCAGTCCAGTGTCGAGGGCTATATGGAGTATCTGGAGTTGGACGAGGAGCAGAGCGTCGAGTTGATTAGGAACACGGTCCGTTTGGCGCACATTGCCAAGGAGCGCTATCTCACCGAGTGCTATCAGGCCCAGCTGGCCATTCCGGAAGGTGAGTCCAGATATCCTGGTGAAACTTCTATATCTATGTATATCTGTTAAACACGTGCTGGATTTATTGACGTTGTACTAGCACAGGATTTTAGATTGTCTTTTAGTGGGGGTTTAAACTTCGATTTGCTTTTGTTTATATTTTCATATTATTTGTTTTTTATTTGAATGTGATATCCACTTGATTTCAGTTGCAATTGTTCCTGCATTTATATAAATAAGTAATATTTAAATTATTTTGTAAAATAGACAACTTAATATGTTATTTTTTTATTTAAAATGCCTTTTAGTGAACACAGATTATTATTATGCTGCTTTATTTAATTGCAATATTTTATATTTTTATAATTAAAAAACAAACTAATAACCTTAGTTCGACTTTATTTTCAGGCTACCCATTGATCATCGCGTCGATTGGACCTTTTGGCGCCCACCTGCACGATGGATCGGAGTACACCGGCAGCTATGCCGACTATGTGCCCGCCAAGGAGATTACGGACTGGCATCGCGTGCGGATCGAAGCCTGTTTGGAGGCCGGCGTGGATGCACTGGCCATCGAGACGATTCCCTGCCAAATGGAGGCTGAGGCTCTGGTGGAGATGCTGTGCGATGACTATCCGAACGTGAAGTTCTGGGTGGCCTTCCAGTGCAAGGATGAGAGCACTTTGGCGCATGGCGAGGCTTTTGCGGATGCGGCAAATGCGATCTGGGACTTTTTGGCAGAGCGAAATGCCCAGGATAAATGTCTGGCCATCGGGGTAAATTGTGTGCATCCCAAATTTGTGACTCCTCTGTTCAAGAGTTTGAACGGGGATCGCCAGATCGCAGAGCAGATTCCCCTGGTGGTGTACCCGAACAGTGGTGAAGTTTACGACGTGGTCAACGGCTGGCAGGGAAAGGAGCACTGTGTGCCCCTCGCCAACTACGTCCCAGAGTGGGCGCAACTGGGGGCCAAGGTCATCGGCGGGTGCTGTCGAACCTATGCGAGGGATATCCGCCACATTGGGGAGGCCATTCGCAACTGGAACAAGCTGAAGAAGCTCTCCTAGAACCACAACACTGGGGATCTCAGTTACTTCGAACAGAACAAAATGCATTTCGAATTAGGCTTTGTAAATAGTTATTAAGATTTAGATTTAAATAAAGAAAAGTAAGACATAAGTTATTAGTGATGTTAATTTTTATTTAATCAATTCACAACTTTTATAATTGGAGATACTTTCGGTTAAATAATAAATGCAGTGACCACCCAAAACACTTAATATCATAATTTTAAATTTTAAAAAATTGGCGCCATTAATAAATCCAACTATCGATTGCAATGCATTTTGCCAGTCACAAAGAAGCAAATTAACGATAGTGCCTCCAAATAACAAAAATCCAAACTATCGATAGTGTCATCGATGTTTTGACAGCTCTAGTTCGCCTGTAATCGAATCAACGCCGAACGAGTGACAGCCAAAAAAACAGCCAGCTGTGAAAATTAGCAAAAGTTGTAGATAATTTAGCAATTACACAGAACAGGCTACTTTAAGCACACACAAAATGTTGATCAAAGTAAAGGTGAGTGAAAAGTTATACTAGCCACAATGTGGGATAATAATGAGTTTTAGCCCCCGAGCCAAGCGTCACTTCAAACAACAACAAAAGCGAGGGATATGAAAGTTTATATTGAATGGCTTCCAAAACAATATTAATGTTAATATGTGTTATATTTTTGAAAGACTCTGACCGGCAAGGAAATCGAAATCGACATTGAGCCCACGGACAAGGTGGATCGCATTAAGGAGCGCGTGGAGGAAAAGGAGGGCATTCCGCCGCAACAACAGCGTCTGATTTTCTCCGGCAAGCAAATGTGAGTTTACCAGGAACTTCGCCTTTGATTTAAACTAATTCCGCATGTAATCCCATCCAGGAATGATGATAAAACCGCGGCCGACTACAAGGTGCAAGGTGGGTCTGTCCTCCATTTGGTCCTGGCTCTGCGAGGCGGTGATTCCGTCCTGATAAACTGTCTATAACTAATGCCGGAACTTGATTAAACATACTGTTTTAAATTGGAGAACACACTCATTTAAAATGCATTCAAATATATTTAGCTTGAGAAGCATCGGATTAAAGTATAACATATAAAACTATCAAATCTGTATTCGCTTAAGGGAAAACTAGGCTAAAGTGAAAATCAGGATAGGATTCAAATGAAATAGAAATGCAAACTAAATTTAAACAACCAATTTCGGTCAAAAATTAAATTACTTAGTTTGTTACTTTTAAATGCTGTAAAATATTTGTATTTCTACCAAACTTAAACTGTTTCCTAGGCCTTTTTATGATCATTTTTGTAAAGTTTTAAGAACAATTTCATAAAAGAATCAATAAAATGCACATTTTAATTTATGTTTCATAGATTCAGCCATATACTTAATACAATAAAAACAAAAAACTAAAAGTTTAAAAAGTATTTTCAAATAGTATTCAAAAATTGAAGCAGAAAGTTTACTCTTAAATTAACAAAAAGATCCGATTCAATTTGAATATGCAGGCAGACGCATTATTGACGCATCGTAATGATAACTCAGGCTTTGAAAAGTATATAAAAATGCATTTATTTTGTATCAGTGGCAGTTTGTAAGTTCAGTTCTGTTTAACAAAACGTCCGACTAGCAGGTGATTCTTTGGCGTGCACTGCCCGGGCTTCAGGCGCGTGAGGATCACTTGGTAGCCCGCCTCCTCTGCCTGCATCTGGCGATCGGTGTCCACCACGGCCATGCAGTGGAGTCCCTGGAGCGTCGTCTCCGGCTTGCAGTTGGTGGTGCCCATCTCGTGCGCCTGATCCGCCGAATGGGCGATGTACAAGAAGTCCTTTGTGCCCAAAACCCCCTGAAACGCTTCGCTTAGTGGGTACGAAATGTGCGGCATGGGTTGCAGGGATCCGTAGCAACAGGGACAGCAAACAAAGTGCGCCTTGGCCCGGCGACACTGCTGCAAAACAATATCCGTGGCAGTTCCACAGGCGTGCAGCGAGGCCCCGATCTCGAATCCTCCCACAAAGTAATCTATATTGCATTGGTAGAAGACGCAGTTGCTTAAGCCCAATTCGACAGTCCTCTTTTGGGCTTGGAGCAGGGAAAAGGCTTTGTTTTCCATCACAATAATGGTGCACTTTGGCAGTTTGAGGGCCAGCAGAATGGCCAAGTGACCTGTGCCGCTGCAGAAGTCCACGATGCGATCGCCAGGCTGAGCTAAAGAAACCACAGCATTTGCCATGTTCTCCAGCTGCTGTCGCTTGCGTGCGAGTCGCTCCTTGGGCAGCGCTGAGCTCTTGGCATGCGTGGGCTCGATCTGCTCCCAGTCGATGAGCTGCTGGCCGTAGGTGTGCTCCGAATCCGAGTTGAATTGCAGCTGCAGCGGGGAAAGTTTTCCCAGGGCCGCTTCCACCTCCAACTGACTGGTGTAAACGCGGTTGCGTGGCTTGTATCGCTTGGGATCGGCCTTGTAGAGACTGGTGGCCTCGCAGTCGGGGATTCCAAGGTCACCGGGAGGTGTCCTTACTGCCTGCGGCACATATAGCTCCCTCAGGATCCTGGCGCACTTGCCATCAAAGGCATCAATCTGAAATTGGTAACTTTTCAGGTATTTAAAGGCAAACAAAATGAAGGTCTTGTTACTCACCTCACTAAACCAGGTACTGGTGAGAGGGAAATGGGGCAGCATCTGCCCGCAATGCTGGAAGACGATCCTTAACAGGGGATACAAGATGAGATCGGCAATGGTGAAGCTTATGCCCTCGGCGAATCGGTGCTCTATAAGCAGCTCCTCCTTGGGCGTGGTGCACTTGATCTGCACTCGCTCCCTCCTCTTGACTGTGCCGCCATTCTCTGTCTGATTGGCCTGTTCCCTGGCCTGCTTATAGATGTTGTGCATCCTCACCGGCTCGTTCATATGTTGTTCGAATCTGACCACTTCCGGGGGCACGGAGTCCAAAATTTGACCATTGTGAAGATTACTCACAACATCCACCACATCCACCTCACAAAACCTGGTCCAAATCGAAGCTTCTGATGGAGCCAAAAGGCAACTGCCCTTGAAGCCCAACAATTTCTTTAGTTCCTCATTCGATTGCCTGGCAATTAGCTCTCTGAAATAAAAAAAATTGTGTTAAAAAATGGTATATAATATTAGGAATTTAAGAAAAGATAACGAGAACTAGAATAGGATAGATTAATCTAAACTTTAAATAGAAATATCTATTTATAAACAAAAATTCTTTTAATAAATAAGCAACAAGAAAAATTAAGTTAACAGGAAAATATAATACTAACAGCAGTTTAATTGAGAAAAATTTAACAAAATGTGGCTGCAGTTTTGTGTTGACCAATTTCAGATAATAGTTAGATCTAAATCTTAAGCACTTCAGTGGTCTTCTGTACATAACCTTTTTTTCTAAGCCCAATATTAATTCTTTGATCAAACCTAGTCTTTAAATAATCTGACAAGGGTCTAATAATGTTAACCAACCTGCAAACAGCACAGGTTCCTGCAATATACGTATTTCCATCCTTCTCGTAGATGGGAAGTTTCAAATCTCGGATGGCGGGCAGGGATGCGGCCTCCCGGCACGTGATGTGCTGATCCGTGAGCTCCTTTCGCAGCTGCGAGCTCCTTAAAGCTATCTTACCGCCCTCAATCTTGGTGGACAATGGTTATGGGGTTAATAAACATTCTTTCAGCTAGTTTGTAAAGCACTTATCAAACCTTAGTGGAAACGAAGTTGACCCGCACATTTTTTGGATCGTCCAGGAATTGATACGTATACAAGGCCAAAAACGATGAAACACTGGTGTAGATTGTGGTCTCCTTCTGCGTGCTGATTTCGATCTCCAGGTACAACTGATCCATAGTTTCATTAACAAATTGGGAACTTAACAAAAACCCAAAATAAAATAAACGAGCGAGGAAATAATAACCAGCTGGGGGGCAAACAAAAGGAAGAAGAAAGAGAGCCATTCACCTGTCTACGTAAAGAGCGATAGTTATATTCGATAACATGATTGTTAAACAGATTGCAAAATCGGCGCGCAATCTTAAGTTAAAAATTTACAAAACGAATTATCAAAAATTTAATGAAAATTGGTATTTTAAAGATTTCCCCGACTTACTCTTTTAATTTTTTATTTATCATTCTTGTTGAGAATAGAGTTTTTAATGTAGTTTAAAGATGCCTTGATTAAACCCCAGGAGCTAAAAATAAAGTAACATTAACGTTGATATACCAATACTTAAATACAAGGAGTTGCAATTTTAGAATAAGTTCGTTTAATACAGAAATGATTTTTAAAAATAAAATTGCTCTTTTTTATATGCATATATAAAAATCCCTATCGTGGTTTCTGCAATCCTTTTCGATTTAGCAAATACTCGTTTTGGACCGCCTTTTTGTTTTCTGCCATTTTCATTCTTTTTCTCCCCAACTCCCCCTCTCAGGCCGCCATGGCTAGTGGCTAAAAATAAAGAAGTTCTTGTTGCCGCCGTTCTTCTGGCTCAGCAAAAAGGGCAACATAATTCTTCCCCATACACTTCTCTCACGTATGGTCTTACACCTTTTGGTTTTAACGTTTATATGATTTTTTTTATATATATTTTTAATTATTTAACATTTTAGCCAACAAATGATAAGTTTAAATAACGCAGTTTTGATATCGGTACCTTTTAAATTATCTGGAGGTTAGAAACAATTTAATTTCTTTAAGTAATGCTGTGATAAGCAGAATTCAAATATGGTACTTCAAAACTCTAGAAATTTAAATCTAATTTTAAAAAGTGAGTACAGAAAAATGTTCAATATTTTAGGGAAGGTAGAAATGAAGAGTATTAACCTGAGGAACGATGTGCCCAAGGAATGGGAAATGGGGAATGGGCATAAGGTAATGGTAGTGGTAATAGGGAATGGTGGAAGGAAGGAGGGAAACCGACTGAAAAATTGACTGTTCCATTTGCCTGCTGCATTTTGCTGAGTGCCTGCTGCAATTTCTAATCGAAACGAAACCTTCTACACTAATGATGGCCTCGGGAAATAACCTTGGCCCTTTCCCTTTGTTAGCTGAAAAATCGGAGTTTCGCCGGCGCAGATAATCGGTTTTAAGAGGGAGAAACATGGTGGTAACATGCAACATGCTGCAGTTGAGATCGCTGCGTTTTAAATACTGTGCGCCTGCTCGAAGTTGTTCCGTTAAAATCTGTGCTCTAGGGCAGAGGCCACAAAATGTTGCACAAACATCCAGGTTCAGGGGAGCAACATAATAGGGCCCTCCGTATCAGTCGTCTCCCTCGCACTCGCCCACTCGTTATGGGGCCCTTCTCCAAAGATATGCAACCCAACACACTCTGGCCCTCTCGCTCTGGCTTAGAATTCTTTTTCGCTTGGAATGACATGGGGAATATAATATACACAGTACATGGGAATCGGTATGGGAATGGGAAGTGGAAGTGGATGGCAAAGGGGGTGCCTTACTGCTCTAACTGCTTCTCGTGTATCATTCCATCGCTGCTGCTCGCCTGTTCCCGGACACCATCGAAATTTCACATGTATTCCCACGGCCTGAATTTTCCCATGAAGAAGAGGAAGAGGATGGGGAGAATTTCAACAAGAGACAGCCGGAGAATCGCTCACACACACACTGCCTTTTTTTTCCGTTTTTTCTTCATTGTTGCATTGAGTCTGCTCCCAGGGTCCGACGCACTGAAAAATATAATCCTTTAGTTCCTGAAAACTGGGCGGTTTTGGAAAGAGTACAAAATGTGATGTAAGATGGCTTGACGAACTTTGTATAAATTTTACTGAGTGGTTGTTTAATGAATTATTTACTCATGTTGATTTATATCATTAACCCTGTCGATAGTGAATTCCGAAGGATAATGGATAAGGATAATAAATAAAACAATTTCTTACATTGTACATATCTGTTAATAACTTCTTAAATGTTATTTTATTTATATTTTGTAATACGTCCGGATTAGGAGTATATTTTAAAAAGGTGCCCCGACGCACATCTTAAGAGCGGAGAAAGGTTTAAAATATGTCACAATATTAAAAACCAATAAAAGCCAATCAATTTCAACAATCATTTTTTTTTTTAAACTTAAAATGTAAAATAAAACACTTGCTAAATTTGGTTCAGTGCCTGGTTCTTCCGTTCCTCCAGTTCTGCTGGTCGCTTTGTTTATGCTGCTGAGGCTGTGGCTGTTGATGCTGCCTCTTCTCGTATTCCCATCCCATCGCCCTCATCCTACTCCACCTCCTCCCGATCCCGATCCAAGTTAGTGCCCTAAGTCCAGACTGGTCCTGGTCACGGTCCCTTGTCCCTCCTCGAACTTTACTTTTGCATCCGCTCGGGCTAACATCTTCTTCATCTGCCTCACTTGATGTCGTGTCCCTCCCCGGCTTCGAATTCCTTTGGTGTCCAAGTCTGGCTTCTTTAACCTCTCCTTACTAAGGCTTCTTCAGCATCTGAGGCACTGTGGATATGGTTGAGAATTAAGTATCAAGTATACCAGACTTATTAAGATGATATGTGATCACTTCTTCTAAGATGTCCCATAAGACTGTTGACGAACATTTTTAATATAAACAATATAATATCTAAGGGTATACTTACTTTACCAACATCTCCTCAAGGGCGGCGACCAAAGGCGGTACAAGAAGCTCCCAATGGACGAGATCAGAGTGGTAGTCACATGCAGACTATAATGCAATGGCACATATAGAAATTCCAGACTTTGTAGAGGATTGGGTCTTATTGTGTGAATTGTAACTGGTACAACAGCCATTATAGGGAATTTAAGAAGGTCAACAGCAAACGGAAGAAACGTGCTTTCAAACCTTAATAAATGCTTCGAAATTTGGCAACCGAATGAAAGAAAGACCTACTGGGGATGTAGTTAAAAAACATAAAAAACATCAAATTAAATTTTTTTTTGATTTTCTGGCCACTGTGCCGCACCAAAAGCGGCCTTGGGGAGCTACAGGAATGTCTAAGCAATTGCCAGACAACTGGAGCCACATCCTCTGTCCGATTTCTCGACTAAGCCTGCCCCTGCCTCCGACCCCTTCCCCCTCTCGTAACCCACAACCTTGAACAAGGCTTCCTCTAATGGTCGGCTCCATGAATGTCGTGTTTCCACTTCGCCTCATCCACTGCACTCCACTCCAGTTCCCGCCACCACCCCCAAAAAAACTACTTCAGTTCCCGATAATGTGGCATTGACTTGGCAGCAGTTATTCCAGTTATGTGTGCCACACTTCGGCAGACATGCAGCTCCGGCTACTGCACTCCTGGTTCGTCAATATGTTCAAGGATTTTTTCAAGCTTCCAGGCATGCCAATGACGTAAGTAGGATGTCGAGTTGCTCTGAAATATGAGAATAAAATTACCAAAGAAATAAGATCCAAGTGCCCGTACAGGTACAGATATTATTCAAATTGGTAAGCTTTTCATTTTGTTTATTGAAAAAAACAATGGTAATTGGGCAAAAACTCTAATTTATTAAATTGACAACAAAAATGAATAATAATAATAGGGGGACTTATTTAAATTATATAAACAAATTATGTAATATATTTGTATTATATTGTTTGCATATATGTAATGCATTTATTATTTTTTGTTAGTCTTAGGTCTTTCTTTTTGTCTATACGAAACAAAATAATTTAAACCATTCAATTTAGGAAAGAAAACATCCCTCGAAATTTTTGAACATGTTCTAATCCAGCATTTGTACCTTATGATAAATTTCGGAAAATATATCTAATAATTACAGAATTCTTAAATATAAATAATTCTAAAATCGCCTTTGCCAAGTAAAATGAGTTACCGTGCAGTTGGAATAAAGGAAACCCCAGCATGAACTGCGGATGTCCCGAGTATAACTCTATCCACCACTCAATTCAAAATATGATTTCCCCCAAAACCACCACTCAGCTGTCGCCCCACACAACTACGTACGCACATACACATACACCCTCTCAAAAGCGACTCCATGGCGAGAGGTAAACAAACAGGCAAACAATCAGACAAACCAACAAAACCAACAACCGCACATGGGGCTGAGAAATTCACACTCAGTCGAAACGGAACGAAATCGGAGGTCGAGTGACTATAAATCTCGTGGGCAACTGGTTGATATGCCTGGGCGCCTGTTCATTAGAGTCCATGAATCGAAATTGTGTGACTCAAGTGACGATATTGTCTTTTTTTCGATTTCGTTTTCCCGTCCGTTGCATTAATTCGAAAATTAGTGTTGGTTAAATGGAAGTAGAGTGCCATGAAGAAGACACTTTTTGGATGGAAATAACTTGTTTTTAGTATGTGGTGGCAAAATATACTTCGAAAATAACAGCTCACTACTCAAAAGTTGAGTGTTTCGGGGGAAATTGGGGAGACTGGAGCTAGTACCGACTCCGGGTTCTTTTCCTTTTGTCTTTTTCCGCGCTTTTTGGCTCCGCTGGCGCTTCCAATTCGAACAACTAGAGCAGTGAGCAGCATCATTTAGATTTAGACCGGAATTGTAACAGGCGCGCAGATTTCAGTAGACTGGTTTTTCAACTCGCCGGCGATTATTCTCGCCCGCTAGCTGTCCCGCTCTACCGGACCTATCGTTATCTCGTTTTCGCATTGCGGAGCTTTCGGTTGGAGCTTGCAGGTGGGGAGCGCCACGTTTAAATTTAAACTTTTTTGCCACTTGGTGAAGCTTTTTGTCTAAGTAGAAAAATAATTAAATAAATGTAAAATCAAAGGAATCTTCTGAAAACGACTTAGACCTGCGGTTTTTGGGGCATAACTTACCCCATTGATAGATTTTTGAGAAAAAGAACCTCTTTAATTTTATGATTTTACTTTGGTTTGTTTTTGGAATTTTATTTAGCTTTTGCTTGTTATTTAAAAAAAATACTGAAGGCTCTAAAAAGTTAAATTACTCACAAATAAACGTCGATACGGACAACTTAAAATTCAAAAAAAAAATTTTTTTAAGTTTTATATCTCTCTGAGTTTACGTTAAATATCGATTGACTACGCGCCCAAAACACTCTTCCATCGGTTTTTATGACGTTTATCGATTTATCGATTGCACTGGTTACTCAAAAGCAACTCTGCGTCCGAATCAGCTGGCTCTGCTCTTCTGAAATTGGCAGAATTCAGAATTATTAGACGTATATTCGACGGAATTTTCTCATTTAACCGGACCACGACAAGGATCGGCGTTTTGGGACACAGGAAAGTGCACCCGGTGGGCGGCGATCGACCTAGTCGAAGTGGATACAACCAAGTGCCGTTGGGCAAAAATGCTACCCAGTCCGCTGGCGTTGCGAAATTCAGCGACAAAAACAACAAAGAAGCGACGCTTTAAATAAGAGACGTCGAAAAAGGCGAAATAATCAATTAAAATCGGAGCGGTGGCGAGCGTTTCAGTTGGCGGATTGCAAGAGTGAAGGAGCTGACCAGGATTGAGAGTGCCACAAAGGACGAAATATAAAGTTGCGTGAACAGCTGCAGCAGCTGCGTGGGCAGAGACGCGGGCAGAGGAGCCGGCAGAGGCAGCGCAGCAGCAGCCAAAACCCAGACGACAACAACAACAAAAGGCAGCAGCTTTTTGGTCTACCGTTCAACAATGGAAATGCGAGAGGTCTTGAGTCGCGAGGGCAGAGAAGCGAAGAATCTGCTCGTCTACCAGTTCTGCGATGAGACAACCACGAGTGGTGATACTGGACTCGTGGGCGGAGGAGGAGCAAGTGGCGATGGAGGAGCAGCTGGAAGCGGAGGCGTTCTCTTGAACGGCGACTGTAAGACTAACAAATTGTTGCTTTCCGATACTTGGTACTTAAGGAGTTTATGTCTCCTATTCTCATTCTTGGGGAAGCTTATCCTAACAGGATTATATTTCTATCGTCTTCGGACTTTCTACAAAAGAACTTATAAATAGGATATATACAAGAGAGATTCCTCTACACAGTTTGTGATTTTGGTAATTTTCTATACAAATTTGACAGGCTTTAAAATATTGATACACCTTAGAAATTTTATAAAAGTTATCGAAAAAATTATATAATGATGTAAAAAATTGCTTTAAAAAATGAATGGCTAGGCGAATCTGAATACCAGGTATTGGAAATTCAACTTTTTCAACTCTAGGTTGCCTTTGCATTTCAAACTTAAATGTATTCTTTACTACAGGCTATCGCAAGCCGCCGATGGTGCCGCCAAAGTCGCCCTGTGGTACGCCCAAAAACTGCCAATCGCCCACTTCACCAGGAATGAAATCCTCCGGAAGTGTTGGAGCAAGCGGAGGTGGAAGCAGTGGGCCACGCGTGCGCAGCGCATCCACCGGAAGAGATAAAAAGTCGGAGCTACAAGCCAGATACTGGGCCTTGCTTTTCGGAAATCTCCAGAGAGCCGTCAACGAGATCTACCAAACTGTGGAGTGCTATGAAAACATTTCCAGCTGCCAAGAGGCCATTCTGGTGCTAGAGAACTATGTGCGAGACTTTAAGGCGCTGAGCGAGTGGTTCAAAGTATCCTGGGACTATGAATCTCGGCCACTGCAGCAGCGACCCCAAAGTCTGGCCTGGGAAGTGCGCAAGAGCAATCCCACTCCCAGAGTTCGGACCAAAAGCCTCTGCAGTCCCAATAACTCGGGGAAATCGAGTCCAGCCTTGTTTCCCGGTTCTCAATCCGGGAAAACCTCACCGTGCTGTGATCATGGACAGATATCGCCCAAGAAAATGCTGCGTGCCTACGACCAAGTGCCAAAGGGAGCTATGCGTGTTAATGTCAGGGAACTCTTTGCGGCCAACAAGCGAGCCACCCAGGGGTCATCTCAATCTGACAACATGGAGGGTCCTCTGGATTTGAGTGGCGACAAATCGAGTTATGTGCAGCTAAACACCCAGTATTCCCAAACGGATCTAGAGGATCCGCACTTGACATTAGCGGATGTCAGGGAGAAAATGCGCAGAGAGGCGGAGGAAAGGGAAGCTCAGCAGAGGATTGAGAAGGCGGCTTTAGAAGAACTTACCATTCCAGTAGACAAAGATTACACCGAGGAAATCGCAAACCAACTGGTGGTGCCTCCTCTAGAACAGCCAGTCACAAATGAAACGGAATTGAACAAAGAGACTGCGATGGTGGAAACAGCACCAGAACCCACTGCTCTGGAGATGACTGTGGCTTCCCTGGAGTCAATGGAGAATGCGTTGCTAAACCAGCAGGCCAACAAAGAGCCCACGCCACCCAGCACTCTTGTTAAACCCGTTGCGGAGCTGTTCAAAAAACCACAACCGCTGAATCCCATAGCAGGCAATACTGTCCAGAACAGTCCCCTCAAGTATTCCAGTGTGCTGAATCGTCCCGTGAAGAAGGTGGTACCGCCGACTGCGGGAATGGCAGTTCATAAGACAGCTGCAACTAAGCCGAGTCAGATAAAGACAGCTCCCGCGCCACCAGTCAATGGATTGCGACGCATCAAAACAGCTCTTCCTTCGAGCAAAACGACTGGTAAAAGTGGATTGCAACCACCAAGACCCTCCAGCAAAACCGAGTGCTATGGCCCACCCAACAATGTGGCCTCCAGACTGTCAGCAAGATCCAGGACCATGCTAGAAATGAATGGGAGTACTGCTAATACAAATCCATCCACTGGGGTCAGAACTTTGCCGAAGAAAACTGTTCCTAGTTCTATTTTAAGCACTGCCAGAAGAACTACCGTGAGTTCGAGACTCAGTTCCAGGGAGGATATAGCCAGCTCCACTTCCACCCTAAAAGCCAGCAACGAACAGCTCTCAAATTCAAGAAGCACTCTAAAAGAGGAACGACATTCCGAGCCTAAGCAGATTCAACTGCCTACAGATGCTAACGATGGCTGGTTGACTGTGAAAAACCGCAGGCGGAGCAGCATGCACTGGGCGAATAGATTCAATCAGCCCACAGGCTATGCCAGTTTGCCAACATTGGCATTGCTGAATGAGCAACAAAAGGAGCAGGAACACAAGGAGAAACAGAAGGGAGCAGAATCGTCAGGAGGTGAAGGAAAATCTCTCGGCAAACCCACTTCAGGTAAAAATGGAGCCCCATCAGCAGAAGCCAAGGCAAAAGCCAAGACAAGTTTAACCATCTCTCGACCGGAAATCAAGAATGCCAAGGCTAAGGTGAATTCTTTTCCAGTTCAGAGAAACACCACCTGCCAAGTGAAGAAACTAGAGAAGCAAGAAAAGTCAGAGAGCACTGAGAAGTTGGAAAAGAAGGTGGCTCCCACACCTGTGATTCCCTCAAGCGTTACACGAAGCAGCAGCAACAATGGCTCTATTGGACGCACGTCCATAATTAAGAGACAGAAATCCGATCTTACAGGACTAAAGATGACATCCTTGCACAAGGAGTACATGAGAAGTGAGAAGAATGCGCTGAGAAAGCTTCAGCAAAAGGAGCAGGGAAACAAACAAGGAAACAGCAGTTCCTCATCCGCGGAAACTGTCGTAGAATGTGAGTCCTCATTTGTGCATGCTAGTAATATCCAAATTAATATAATTTAATTTAATTTCAGCCAACAACGACGACCACAGCAAGATCGATATCAAGATCCAGACCAACTGTGAGTTCTCCAAAACCATCGGTGAACTTTACGAGAGCATTGCCCACTGCAAGCTCCCAAATGGAAGCCTTAAACATAACGCCTGCATCCTAAGTGCCTGTGATGAGAACGAGGAGCAAAATACGGATGACAACGAGGAGGAGCGCAATGAAAGGATCTTAGTAGAGGTTCAGGAATCTCTGGAGCGACAAATCAGAGAGCTGGAGCAAACGGAGATCGATGTGGATACGGAAACGGATGAAACCGACTGTGAAGTTCAGCTGGAGGAGCAGGACGATGGAATCGATGGATTAGAGTTGGGTAGCGGCGATGACTCCGCTGTTTTTGTGACCATGAGTGATGACGAGAACGCCAGCTTGGAGTTGAGATACCAGGCTTTGCTATCTGATATGTCCTGGAACGAGAGGGCAGAGGCTTTGGCCACTTTGCAGGCATATGTGGCCAGACATCCCGGAAGAGCACAGGAACTGCACCAGAAGTTATCATCGCCCTCCAGGCGTCGTTCTCTACAGGAAACTCTGAAAAATATCAGGCAAAACAAGCCAGGGCTCAACAGAAAAGGAATCTGCTCCAGCAGGAGAAGGCAGCTAAGCTACAGCAACTATTTTCGAGGGTGGAGGATGTCAAGGCAGCTAAGAATCAAATTATCGAGGACAAACGGCAGAAAATGCAGGGAAGACTCCAAAGGGCAGCTGAAAATCGAGAGCAGTATCTCAAGCAAATCATTGAGAAAGCTCACGATGAGGAGAAAAAGCTGAAGGAAATTAACTTTATCAAAAACATAGAAGCCCAAAACAAGCGATTGGATCTTCTGGAGTCCTCCAAGGAAACGGAGGGAAGATTGCAGGACTTGGAACAGGAGCGACAGAAAAGGGTGGAAGAAAAGCTGGCCAAAGAAGCGGCTGTGGAAAGACGTCGCCAAGCTCTGGAAAAAGAACGCTTGCTGAAGCTCGAAAAGATGAATGAGACGCGGCTGGAAAAGGAGCAGAGGATTGGCAAGATGCAGGAGCAGAAGGAAAAACAGCGGCAGGCTCTGGCCAGGGAAAAAGCCAGGGATCGTGAGGAGAGACTTCTAGCCCTACAGGTCCAACAGCAGCAGACCACGGAGGAACTGCAGCGCAAAATCCTGCAAAAGCAGATGGAATCCGCTCGCCGCCATGAGGAGAACATCGAACACATCCGACAGCGGGCTCTGGAGCTAACCATGCCCACCAGGCAGGCAGACGACGGGCGTGGCGATCAGGATGAGTCCGAAGACCTCTTGAATGGAAATGCCACGAGCACCACCAACGAGGATTGCGATTTGTCTTCCACCCTTTCCGACGTGGGGGGAATCTCTGGGCATTCGAGGAGCTACAAGAAGAAGATGAAGAAACTCAAGCAGAGAATGAGTCAGTGGTGAGTAAAATGAGGTTGGTTCACTTTTAATGATGGAACTAAATTAATTATTGTGTTTTTTGATTTTGGTAAATTTCCACTTAATCGTTAAAGTCTTATAGCCTGGCTGTTGGGTTTTGTATGAATAAGATTTAATTTCAAGAAATAAAAAATCTTATTAATAGAATTGAATTTATAACGATTATTCCTACTTACAGCGCTGCCGAGTATATCGAGAGTCTGGAACCTTTACCCGCATATATAAAAAGAGATAGTACAGTGCCCAAGCTTCTAAATCTGGTGGTCAAGGGAGGAGGTGCCCAAGGATTGGATAGAAACCTAGGGAACCTTTTGCGTCTGATACCCAAGGCTCAGAACTTTGACTTCCAAGCTTTCCTCTACATGGATGCTTTGGGCATTTTGGCCAACCACGTGATCAGCAAGGGCTTTGAGGAAAACACTGAGATCTCAAGAAAGTGAGTTTGCTTGAATTCATAAATTTAAAATTCTATAAATACTTATGTACTTAATTATTTCAGATCCGTTCATTTGGCCGTGCAGCTGTACAGGAATGCCTGCTCGGTGTGTCCTCAGATTGCTCGTCATGCTCTTCTGGGCAATTCCATAACCGTTCTGTTCGATGCCATCAACAAGAGTTTCCAGGTAATCCTCAAAAGCAGTCGCCACACAAAAGAAACTTTTAAGAACTTTTTGCCACCCAAACTGTTCCACAATAAAAGTGTCGCCAGGCAGTCGTCCTCGCCTTTAGGGGATGTCCGTGGGATTGGGGCAGAGCGTTGAAACAGTCGCCAAAGTTGGCAACTCACAATTCCCCAGGCCACGTCGGATTTCGCCTATGTGTATTGTACAAATTCCTACTTGGCTGGCGTCATAGTCTTGCCTGGCAGCCACTTAACACTTGGCCGCGTTTATGTCTCAGTCCGTCTTTAACCCGCGAAAAAGAAATCATAGTTTTTTGAGGGTATTTGCGGTTTTTCACAGATCTAGCAAGATTTTTGGAACCAAAGGTTGATACAAATTAATTTTTTTCTTCTTAAGTTGCTTATAAAATATTTTAACTTTTAAATAATTAAAATTGTCTACCACTGCTTTCTAAATTGCTTAAAGAGCAAAACCTTTTTAAATAGTACATTCTAAAGCTCCTACACTTTACAAACATTTTTTTTTTTTATAAATTATTATAAGATCCAGGTTAATATAGTTAGAAAGAGCATTTGCAGGTCGGCTAGCCTACTATACGAATTTGGCCCTTTTTAAAGTTTATTTTTCGCTTCAGCTTTTGTTTTTGCTCGTTTCGCTGGCGTTGTTTATTTGCCATTTCTTTGACGCTTTTATTTGGCGCTGCCTTTTGTTTGGCATTTTTATTTGAATTTTATTTACTGGCCTCGCGCGCTTGCTTGTCTGTCAGTTTGGCCTATCAATTTTTAAGCACTAAGTCGGTACCCTGACCGCCCTTCCATGGACTACCCCACGTTCCCCCATTCCCACTTTCTGGGTGCTCTTCCCTTTCCTGGCCAATTTGTCAGCGTGTAAAATGTTTATACATTTTGCGGCTGCTGTTAAATCAATCGTTAAATCGCATAAAAAGCCACTCTCCCACCCAATAAATGTTTTTTTTCTTACTTTTCATTTTTTTTTTATTTAGGTTGTATAAGTTTTTCTTTAATAATACCCCTTAATCATGTAGTTAAGGGGTATATAAAGCAGGATGTACATATATGATAAAGCAATCTTTCTCTTTTCTGAAAATGAATTAATTTTATTTTTTAGCTTGTAACTTTTATCTGAAAATATAAACATATTTATATTGATTATGTCGTAAAAGTTTTTAAAATTTTGATGATATGAATTGAATTATAATTTTGTTGATGATAATTTAGATTTATTTTTAAATCTTAAGAAATAGATATGGAAGTTAAACATTTAAATTTAGATAATGATAAATTGAAATAAATATCAAAAAGTTTTTCAAAATAAAGGGGTACTACACAGTCGGGTCAATATTCCCAGTTCTTTTTTTGTACGTAATTTTTTTGTTTTTTATTTAAATCTATAAAAATATTTTTACTGCGCATCGCACTCTGAGGTTGTTGTTGTTTGTTGTTGGCACTGTTAACTTGGCTCGTGTTTATTGTCGCCCCTGCCACACCTCCTTTTTTACCTTCCTTTTTTTGTTGATGGATCAGCGCGCGCGCCGCTTGTCATGTAATAAAGAAGAAAAAGGAGAAGAAGAGAAAGAGGGAAGCGAATAAGGCGCAACAAAGTGAAAAAGTTAACTGTACGTGAGCGAAGAAGAAATATCAATTAACATTTTGATTGATGTGGATGTATCTTTCTCTGTCTCTCCGTCGGTCTGTTGTTGCTACTTAAATTGGTAATTAATTTAAACGCGCGGCGAAGAATTTCAGTGTTGGCCCCAAAATGCATGCAACAATTGTGCACTGCCACTTTAATTATTCCGATATATGTATAATGTTTATTAGCCTGATATTTATAGTATACAAACTATTTTTATTTAATTATTTATTTTTTATTTTTATTTATTTAATAAGAAAAGACTTTAAACTAACAGTGTGTTCCTTTTGTTCCATTTTTGTTTGTATGCTGCTAAACAATTTTAAAGCAGTTTATCAAAAGGGAAACTTTTTGATTTCTAATGGTGATAATTTACTTACGTTAGAAAAAGAAACAAGCCTTCCAAAACATTTTTATATAAAAACAAGACGTGTGTATAAACGAAATGCATGTTTTTCTAACTCCTTTGCGAACTGTTGCAGATACCCGAAGAAAAATCACCACAACATCCGGTCGAGTTGTCCACGGAGCTAATGCTGGCCTGCACGGAGGCGCTGTCCTCGAGTTACGTGAAGAAGAACACCCACCCAAAAGTTCCGGAACGCCTGCCGGACATGATAAAGTGAGTACAACAACAGCAAGTGCAACTACGCCGGTTTATTGCGGCCAACTACAAAAACTTCGAATGAAAAAAGGGGAATTCCCTCGAGTTCGAAAAAGAGTTCGAAAGCTGATGAGGGTGGGAGTGAGATGACTATAGGTGTCTGCGTTGTTGCTATTCCATTCGCACAACAGAGAGGGCGTGTCTGCGCGAGAACGGGATAGCGAATACGGCTGCGCTGCCTGCGCCGAAGTCGCTGTAGACTGCGCTGCCCGCGTCACTGCGCTTAAAAAATATTATTTTTAATTTTAACTTTTATTTAGTTGGTCACACTGATGCACAGCATATGGGTCGCTCTGGCATGATTTTGGGGTTATATTTATCCCTGTGCTTTACAAAAAATTAAACGTTTCTTTTATGAAAACGGGTATCAGATTAATTGATTTTATTATTTCTATTTTTATCGGTATTGTTGGTTTCTTAAGGTAATAAAAATGCCAAACAAACAAAAAATTTAATAATTAAACTCTTTCAAAAAACAATTCTTGGAAAAGGCTAAAACTTTAAAATTTGTATATAAAAATATTGTAAATTCCTTTTTATTATCGATATATTTTGGATGTTTGCAGTTTGTTCTGTAATCTTTCTACTCCTTTTTGGTCCGGTTATTGATGTTCGTTCAGCGCTCTAAAACATTTTTTATTGCCACCCTTCGTTGCTTTTTGGCGTGCTTTAATTTAAAATTCGGAAACTTTAATGTTGCATCAAGTTCGGCCATTCCTGATCCGTCCTACTCCTTTCCCCCTTTCGTGTGACTGTTTTTCTTTAATTTGCGCTCATTTTTGTGGGCAAAGTTTTAATCGAATTGTTGTTATTGTTGACGTTTCTATAGTTCCCAAATATAGACGCCATTTTGTTCATCTATGTTTATGCACAATAAAAAAACAAATTTACTTTTATTTTTGTGCTTATTAATCTTTTGTAATACTCTTGGGTTTGTGGTTTACTTTATTATACAAGGGCATGTTTTTTTTATTATATACTGGGGCCTAAAAGTTTTTTTTTAATAGAAAAATGTTTTTTATAAATGCACTGCTTTAATATTACAATTTAGCCATCCTAACATTAGTGCTCGTATATTTTTTATTGAGATATTTTTTATCAAAAACGAATATTTAAATATATAATATTTTAACTAATGTTTAGGGAAAAATAAATAATGATTGAAATTCGCAAATATACAACTTATTTTTCACTGGACATGGATTTTTTTTATTTGTTTGCTAGTATGTATTAGTAAGTTTTTTTATGTGTTTGTGTTATCCATACTATGTTCCATAGAAAAAACTTTCTTGTTATGCATTTACCAATTGTGAATTGGCTTTTGTTTGTTACATTTGCGTTTGTTTTTGTTTCGGTTTTTTCTACCCATTTTTTGTGTTGGCTTTCCTTGTATGTGCTGTGCTGTGGCTTTTGTTTATCCTTTTGTGTGTGCTCTGGGCTCTGACCAATTTTCGGCCTTTTCCTAGCTGTTTGCTTTTTATTTTTTATTATTCCATTTTGTTGGCTACCGTTTTTTTATGTCCTTTATCAATTTTCGTTTGTTTATATTTTCAATTTGCTTACAAAAGCTTTTCGTTTATTTTATTAGCCAGCCATTGTTGTGTTTTTTTCGTTAGTGTGTCTCCTTTGCAGCCTTTTGTGGTGGCTGCTGCTGCTGCTGCTGCCTTTTATCCTTATTCTTTTTGGTTGCTCGCCTTTATTCCTTCGGCCATTTTTCGTAGCGCGCTTTTCGGCGCTCAATTCAATTACAGCGTTTGCAAAATCAAATTTTCGTTTGACTATAATTTTTGGGGAAACAACCCCCGACTGGCCCACATCTATATTTATGCCTGCACCTTGCGCCATTTTGACTTGAAAATAAATAAACTTGCTTGAATGGGAAACTCAATTCGCCGCACTTGAATGGTCCGCCATCTTGCACTTCTTCTTCTTCTCTCCCTTTTCCTTTTCCTGTTTCTTCGTCCATTTTGGCCACGAAATATTTGGCATTTTCCGGCTTCCTAATTCGATTGCAGTTTTCTTTCTTTTTCTTCTACGTGCCGCATTTTGTCGGATGCATAATTAAATTGTTGTTTACTTTTTTTTTACTTTTAATTGTTCAGGTAGTATGGGGTAGCTTCAAATATTTTGTTTTTAATTTGAATAAAGTCTTTGAGGAGTCGTTTAATCGAATTAAAGTTGACAAAGAGGAACTTTTATTTCTAGACAAGGGTTTCTCTTCTCTTCAAAACTTTGTTTGGAACTCGGAAACTTCTGGTAAAAAAAAATTGTCCTATTGCAGTTTTTCTTTCTAAAAGAGAAACTCCATTTGCTGAATTTTAAAGTTTTTTCTCTTTTAATTAAATTTCACTTTGTTTTGCTTAATGATAAAGGGAAATACAAGATACAAGGTACAATTAAAACCCGAGCAGGCATGGGAAATGTTTGCAGCACACTACAAGATTCTGTTAAATTTTAAATTTTATATTGATTTTTGAAGGACACTGTTTTTTCTTCAACGAACTTAAGCTTAACTTGAGTTTTAAAATTATTGTGTGCTTTTCATTCCATTAATCATAGCACACTTTTATTGATTGAATTCTATTTATTCAAATATTGCGCTTGGCTTTGAATAACCATATTGCCCACCATAAATTTTATCCTCCCACCACCTAGAATGTCATCCCCATTCTAAAACCGTGACAAATTTGATTTGCATCGCTCTGGCACCTTCACATCACACAAAAAGCGGTGCGCAGATCTATGAGATATCTTTTTACAATGTAATTGATTCATAATTAATCAACACAGTCATTAGCCCTCCTTGTAAAAAATGGAAAGTAAATATATTTTAATCACGATTTGATCATCAATCGCAACAACTGAAAAGGAGGCACATCGCAATCATAACGATGATTTGGCACGCGATAAGGCAAACACCCCTAAGCGAGGAATCGAAACCAGAATCCAAACCGGTACCCCTTTACTTTCCATGCCACCCCTAAAAAGCAGTCATAATGAAATATGCATAATACTCTGGGTGTAGGAAAAAAATCTTTTCGATATTCCCCAGCCGCGTGCTCGTCCTTTGGTTTGTTTGCTCCTGCTGCTCCTGCGGCTGCTGTTTTCACTGGCAGGATGTCAGCAAGGACGACATGCTGGCAGAGTTACTTCCGCCTGCTGCTGAACTGCTCGGCTGCTGTGCGGCAGTTAATTTAATTACCCTTTAAGTAACCAGATCGAATGGCCAATTTGGAGTTATGGCCGACAGACCTTGGAGCTGGCTGCATTCACATCCTTCGGGATGTTGGCATGCATTGGTCCGAGTGTGCAGGTTTTTGTGGCCTGCACTTTGCAATTGACATTGTTAACCGGACTGCACTAAGCTAAACAAAATAAAAAAAAACAGGAAATCCCTTTTCTCTAATGTTCTTACAAAAAAAAGCGTACCATACTATGAATGAAGAAATAATTGGTAATGTAGGTATTATACAATAGTATAAAAGTTTAACATGTCCTTTTTTTTTAGAAGAGTGAAATTGCGAGTTAAAACAATAAAAGCTGTCCAAAATCAATACTTTTGCAACGGAATGGAAACATCTATAAATTGAATAAACATATTTTAAAATTGTATAATGCAAATGATATGCTAAAACTTTAGACAAACAATTGCTTTATAAACAAGTTCTTTACTCAATTGTTATAACAATGTGAATTATTTAATTAATGTAAGAAATAGTTATTTAATTACTTTTCATTATATTTAATGATTGTTTTGCTAGTTTTTACTCTCCCAGTGCCAATAAAACTTTGGCTCAATTACAAGGACAGTATCTGGCATCAAAGCACACTCGCACACCCACACACACGTGGCTGTGGGTTTTATTTTACCATCGACATATTAGTGAAACTATTTAGACCTTAAACTAGACAGCAACCATGGTCTTTGGCTCTCCTATCTGGTCAAATGTATTAATTTCATTCTTGGTCCTTTGTCCTCGTTGCTCTTTACTCTTCACTCTTATCGCTTTCTCTTACTCTTCTGAAAATATCCTTCGACGTCTCCTGTTTCTCCTCGCTGGGCCTTTGTTTGTGGGTTTTTTTTTATGTGCTGCGTTTAATATCCGATTTCAGTTTTCCCCCTCGTCTCTGTTGATTCTTTTTGACAAAAGGCTGAGCATAGGGAAAACTCGGCTCAGTTGCTGTCTCTTTCGCTTTGTTTGGCTTTGGCGAAGTTTCCTATTTGCTCAGTGCGACGCTCCTTTTGTTTGCCCCTCGCCCATTCCAGTTTTTCCCACCCCCGCATGCAGGAAAATCAAAATATTGACTCTTAACGGTGTGCTTATTGATCTTTCAGCTACCCCCAAAAAAGGGAGAGGAGGAGGGTGAAAAATTGGGGGAAGGAGGTGGCCTTTAATTTCCTTTTCAAAATTTCACACACTTAAACTTATGTCAATTGAATTTTCCGTAGAAAATTAAAATTGTAATGCATTACATTTAAATTATTACATGAAAAATTATTCCATCTTTTAATAATCGTTTCCATCGTGCTTAAACTTGCTATGAAGTAACAGAATTTCGCCTGCACAAAAACCACCTGCCAGCTTTTTGCATGTCATAATTGAATTCAAATCAGAAAACTGTCACACAACTAATCAGAGTTGTCATCTGTCTCCTCCTCTGACTGTATTCAACTGCTCAACTACAGCTCAGTTTCAATTTCTATTCGAGTTTCAGTTTTCGTTTTCAGTTCTCGTTGCTCATCTGTTCGTTTCGACATTCAAACTGTCAAAAAGTCAGCATCAATTACAGTTCCAAAGACATCATAGCAAAACCCCTGCACAAAAACCCACACAAATATCCCGAATTCGGTGCAGTGTGAGTGCAGGGTCGGTGTTTTTTGGGGGTGTGGTACAAAATAGAGAGGGGTCAAGGGTCAGAGTAGCAGCTCAAAAGAAGTGTAGCCCAAAACTTCGCTGTAGATTTGCATCAAAATGCATTTGGCCATAAAGGACTGACGAAAAAACTAGATTTATGAGGGTGGTTTAAAGAGTTTTTGGAAATACAAATTTGTTTAAAAATGTGTTTGGATCTAGAAAATTGTTAAGACATTTATTTAAAGTTAAAAAAACAAGTTAAATTGATGACACAGAATATCCAAAATAAAACGGCAATATTTCATGCATTAAATAGTGAGTAGGCTTTAAATATAACCACATTCAAGTTTATTTTTCTTTAATCTTTTTTTTTATACTGAATCTATTTTGGATAAATTAAAATATTTTTTTTTTCCATATTCCGGAACTAACTGAGATCTAGTGTAACTTTAGGGTGAACCCTCTCCTCGCATAACCCGAAGAGGTCATATGCAAAAGTCTGACATATGCGCTGACATTTTGCATGCAAAAAGGCGCAGCAGCCTCAGCAGCTATGAGCTATGAGCTATGTGCTATATCCTTTCCCTGTCCTCGTCCTCGTCGTCCTCTCAAACTCCTGTCCCTTGTCGAGCTGCATGTCAAAAGTTTGATGAGTGCCTGTCCAGCTCCGCCGCATGTCAAAGGATGAACCGAGGGGTGGTGAGGGGTGGGGAGGGGGCCGAGCGGTACGGCTTTTGGCTATTGAATTACCTACAGGCTCAGTCCGAGACTGATCCACTCCTCGTTTGAGTGCATTCGCTTTGATTTTTGGGCGTGTTTTTTTTTTTCCACTGCTCTGTTTTGGGTTTTCCCTCTCTGGGGAAAACTCGCGGGGGAGGAGGCGGCGGGGTAGCAACCACCCACCAAGATGAAGTTGTATCTAGTAGGCGACATATGTAAAATGTGTAAAGTGCAGTGCCGGTTACAGTTAATTTAATGCTCGTCAGATGCGAAGTACTATATCTCCGGGATGATAAGGATGCACCCTCTATAAAATCACATCCTTTCTGGTTCCGTTTTTAATGCTCCATCACTTGGAAAAATATATCATGTAATTGAAGACAAGACGAAAAAAATTGCGACTTCTCATAATAAATGAACATCATATATTTGGATGACAAAATTTCAAATACTATTTACAGTAGTGTTTTTTGGAACTAAGTTGATGCAGAAATATATAAGAAATTGTCATAGTGTATTTATAAAACTTTAGAAAGTGTCAGTGCAATTTAATTTCAAAATAAAATACTGATAAACATGATTATTTTTAGTACATTGAAACCAAATAAATAATTATTTAAATCTAACTAACATCGAAGTAATCAAGGATACATTTTTTTCAAGTGCAGTTAATGCGCATCGGTAGCTCTCAAAACAAACAGGAGCAGGAGGGTGATTATGAGGGGGTGGAGATAAACAAGGCGCAAGGACAAGGACAACCAACTGACGCATCACTCAATCAAATGGCAATTGTGAGGGCTTAACACGAGGCCTCGGGCCGCAACACAATCGGAATACCGAGCAACCCTCGCACTATAGTTATATGGCAGATAGTCCCGGTTACGGTCGCATCCCCTGCTGAAGATCCCGAAACGGGGACTGAAACTGGTGCAAATTAACACGCTAAGCACTTGAATCGGGCCAAATGTGGCATGAGTAATGCCCTCAAGTGGCCAGCAGATGGCGTACATTACAAGCCACTAATCCGGGAGCTATCCACTACCACTGCCGATTTTTCATACCTCCTCCCATGATCCATATAAAAATTTACGATGCAAACTAAAAATCTTTGCAAAAGTATTTTTTGAAATGGCCCAGCAGTAAAGGTCATTTAGCACTAAAAAGGAAAAGTCGCTCCTATGGTTATGGCTATTCAATGGTTGTTGAAATATCCAGGAGCGGGGGCGATGTAGGGTCATCATACATATATAGTCATAAATGGGGGCGCCGCATTTATGATTGGGCGGCGACTTTCCATAAATTCTAATTTGATTTTGCCACTAAAGTGCCATAAGAACGCAATTTGGTTCCGACTCCCCATGCATATATACATGCTTATACATTTATTTAGTGGGGCTGTGGAACCTTACGTTGGGCATAATTTTTTACGATGCTCACTCGGCGACATTTTCATTCGTTCTCCATTTTCCATTTTCTACTTTTCCGCACACAGTCTCAAAATGGGAAAGCCAAATCACAGGCGCCCATTTTCAGTGACTTGAGCCCTAGACTCAAACTTCCCAATCCTGAAAATCTTTACTAAGGGGGTATATAACATTTCCTAAGGCGTTTCTAAAATATGAAATAAAATATATATTAAAAGTAAATGTGTTCTGTTTTAATAAGGTATATAAAACATAAATGCGATATTGAAATTTTTAACACAAAAATAAGTTTTGTTTTCTCTCTTTTTTTCTAGATAATACCTACAAGTGATTTTTGTTCTTAAAATGGAGGCCATATTTAGTTTGCAAACGAGATCAAAAGTCGTTACTTTCCTCGTTGCTTATTTCTCGAGTTTAAAATGCATTTTGCATTTGTTGGAATCTTTTTAAAATACAACTGCTCATAAATTGCCTTGTATGCAATATAATTTTAGCACGCTAAGAAAAGCTGTAGTTTCAAAACTTAAAATATTTTTAAAAAGTTATCAAACGCTGTTAATGCGTTATTTTCTAAAAGTTGTAAAATTTTGTTTAATTCTTTAATTATAACTAATATCTCCATCGAGAAGAGTATTCCTGTTTTCGTATGCCATTCTTGTACTTAGGTACTTTTAATGCCCGTGCCATTTTTTGTGACCCACCTCCCGTTCGTGTGTGCTGTTCGACTGGCTTTAGTTGGTCTTGTTGCTATTTTATTTTATTATATGCACTTTTCTTCTACAAAATGGCGGCAAACGTCGCCGCATGGTCCTGTTCAGGGTCTTTCTATGGGTCTGGGATGGATTTCCAGAAGGAAACGTCGGGGGGAAGATCGTTATGGTTGCGGTTATTTGGCGCCATGTTTTTGTGCTGCTGCCGTTGGGTTTTTCAGCTTTTTCTTCTTCGCGCCTCGTTTGAGTTTTACGAGCGGCTTTACTTTCTCGCAGCTATTTCGACTTTGGCTTTTTAACAGCCTCCAAAAGGTTCACGGGGGATTTGCCGACACAATCCCGATGCCAAATCCCGTCACCGTCGCTGCCCCACGTGTGTTGTCCATTTGTGACGTCGATTTCGCCCCCTCCACGTTAATGTTTCCGTCCTATCTTTTCGGTTTTCTGGATCTGAGCATCTGCGGTAGGCAGGAGAACAGAAGCCGCCGCCTTATGTTAAACGGTGACAAGCTCCATATGGAAATCAGTCAGGCACTGACAAAAAGTCTAACTAATCTGAAGAAACCATGCCCATAAATATAAAGTAAGATAATTAGTTAAACACATCTGTAAATAAATTTATAATTATCAAATTAACATTGAATCTGTTAGTTAAAGACTTTAAATGAGGTTTTTGTTCAAAGATAATTTCGAATATTCAATTGGTTTTGTCATAGTTTATTTTTAATAATTTATTACTTAAACTGTGTTATTTATAGGAAAGGAATTTTAACACAAGCAAACCTATGCCATTTCCTAAGAACACTTTTTTCACAGTGTAGATGGCTAAAAACTGCTGAAATTTTATTTTCAACGCGCGTGGCGTAATTGAAGATGCCCGAACTCTTTTCCCCCCCGCCCCTCTTTCTCACCCCGTCTGTCAAAACATATATATATATATTTAATATAAGACAAAACGTTTACCCCGTTTGTCTGTCGCCCCAATGTTTTTCCGTGTGTGTTTTTGGGGTAAATGGAAAACGCTTTGGGTGGCGTTCGTTACTAAGAAAACACAGGAGACATGACGCGAGATGGAATGGTTTGGTATGGTATTGCTCTATGGATGGATAGATGGATGGATGGATTGGATGGACGGCTGACGTGTTGATGAATTTTCATTTTAAAAACTCGGCTAGACAGGATCGGGATTATATATCCCACGGAGTGATTGCCACATCCGTGTTTGTCTTTGCCCTTCGTTGGCCTACCGCATGCAGATTTATTTTTCCTGCCATATCTATAACTTGCGTTTACTTGAGTTTCACTCGAGATACTTTTCATCGACTTCTTGGATTTCGTTTGCCCCCCTTTGTTTTTTGCGGATATTTTTTTGCTCACTTTTCTGGCTAAATCTTGAGGGCACACTTGACAGCTCAATCTCGGCACTTGCCAGGCACTCTTTAAAATTTCCTTACCCTTAACCGTCGGCTCTCCGCTTAATGTGAGTTTAATCATTGACGTATAAAAAAGTGAGCAACAACCCCGGGGGCACACATCTATCTGCATCCCTTTAAACCGAACTGACAACCGAATGTCTTAATTTATTCATAACTTTTTATATATGTTTATTAGACTGCGCAGACCGAGGGGAGGCTATTATATTGTTGTTCTACGGCCAGAATGCAACCCCCCTGCTCCGCGCTAAACAATTTCCATGTTTTGATTTATGAATGATAATGCGCTGTGACACATCCCAACCCGAACCTGAACCCGATTCCAAACCCAAGCGAAGCGAAGCGAACGGAGGCGAGTTCTTGATTTTGGCATATGTCTGCATTGCGTTTAATTTGCATTAATGGGCGTGGTAATGGGCCTGCTCCCGTGGCCACCCGATTTTTGGGCAGGTTTAATGAGGCGAGGCCTTGTAAAAAGTTTAACACATTCCGCAATGTGCATGCCTGAAAATATTTTAAATAATGGGTTCTGTAGCAACTGTCGCAAAAAAAGGGTAATATCTGCATTAATAGGCGGGGCAGGGGGTTATAAGTCAATAACTAATATGGTTATTATAAATCAATTTTAAGGGATTAAAGGGCAACGAGGAGGGTTTTACGTTGAGGCTAAACCAATAAACTTAGAAATTGGACTTTTAACTATAGGGATGTATTTAAACCTTTAAAAAATTAAAACCGATTAATTGTTAATAAAATATATAATTAATTTGCAAATATTTATGTTTGTATGTTGTAAAGACATTTATTGGCTAAAGAAATATCCGTGTTATTAGACAAATTGTGTATTTAGTATCACCCAAGCACTGACTTTCTTGCCTTGGCTTGCGCTTTTAGCCACTTGGCGAATTATTTATGATGAGCTCAAAAAGCCGAGGCGCAGATACTTGTATATAAATATGCATATATACCTCATGCGAGGGCAATCCTTTCGCTGCGGTTTTCGCTATGCGCTGTACCTTGATCTCCGCTGGCTTGCGGTTTGCGGCGCCTGTCCTGCCGTCTCTTTCGGTTTGTATCTACCCTTCTCCTTCTGCTACAGCGTTGAAAATCAATTTACGTCAATGTCTGGGTTCGGGCATCCTCATTCTCCAACTGAATCATCATCATCATCATCATCCGGCGACTGTCGCAAGGTAAATGAATTAAAAGTGTTGTTGCTGCTCGGACGATACGTACAAATTCATTTGCATTCAGAAATAAAAATAAAATGTAAGGGGAGAGCCCAGAAATTAATTACGATCTCAACTGGAACTCTTATCAGTCGAAGGTGCGGCCCTGAAAAAAACACACAGCTGCATTTTTCGCCTCTCCGCATGTCACTTGATTTGTATTTCTGTTGTTCTTATTTAACACTCGGTTTTTTTTGCTTTGGTTTTTTATTTAACGCTTAATTACGAAAAATTACAAATTAGTTAGATTTTCAAGGGTCTCCGTTGACAGCTGTGCGACCAACAGAAAAAAGGGGCCTTTGGACAGGGCGTGACCGTAACTGAGGTCCTGGAGAGTCCTTCAGCGTGACCGATTGAATTCAATTGGTTTCCGCACACACATATATTGGAAAACTATAAAAAAAAATAGTTCAAAAAATGTGAAAGGAACCCTCTTTTATAGTTTAAAGTTTCGGTTATTAGAAGTTTCGATTTGGTTTCAAAAGGTATTCGAATAATTCGTGTCCTGCTAATATAATAATTGTATATATTTTTTTGTGATTTTGCTTATTTTTAAGATAGGTGTCTTATTTTATTTTTTTTTTTATATGATTACGTATGCTATAAAAAAGACAATGTCCTATAAGTTTAATATAAACCGTTTAGCAAATATTTATTAAACATCATAATTAGTTATTCTAATAATTAAATACCTATTGAGCAGCTATAAGAATACTCTCTTTTCTAAAATCCATAAGAATATTGTCCCTTTATTATTTTTCATTACCGTTCGATAGAAATTGAAATTTCGCATAGGTCATCCCGTAGAGAATCTTTTGAAATCATAATCGCGCTCCGCCTCAGCCAAAACATTTACAAATGCAATTAAAGCATAACAGTCCACCCAAAGCATAACCATAAATCCATCCGCACATAGGGGTGCCATTTTTTCATTGACCATTTCGCTATGCCTGCCACAGGATATTTTCAAAATTTCCAAATTGTGTGCACCCGAATGCGGTCAATTCAATTTCGATTTCAATTTCCATTCCGAATTGCATTTCCCGGGCAATAATTGATGGGCAGCGTAGGACTCGGCACTCTTCCTTTCGCTG
Source organism: Drosophila gunungcola (assembly GCF_025200985.1). Lineage (NCBI taxonomy): Eukaryota > Metazoa > Arthropoda > Insecta > Diptera > Drosophilidae > Drosophila > Drosophila gunungcola. The sequence goes on from NW_026453197.1 coordinate 14,094,382, forward strand.
TTCTGCCCTCATTCAACAAAGGGATAAGTCTAAGTAAGTGGGTTATTAGCACCGCAGGATGTCCGAAGTGGCAAAAGGACATGCAGGCCAAAAGGAGACCCCCTGCCAGCGAAACGGAACCCTTGCTGGGCATTAGAGAGTCACGTCCCGGCTCCTGTTGATGTGATTATTGTTGTTGGAGGCGTTTCATATTAGTAATGTAAACATACACAGGAATATAATGTGAAAATGCCTGTTTGGAATTCGGTAGTGATATACAAATGTCTTGGGATTTGAATTATTGTACCTACTAATAAAATTTGTTATACTAGAAATGAAAAACAATGTTAGATAAATTGGCACCCTTGAGTAATTTTATATTATAAAGTCAAATAAAAGCTTTTATTATATATTTCAGCTAAGCAATCAGACAGCATAAATTACTCTGCATTTGAACAATACATATATTTATAATTTATTAAATAAACTCAATAATTGTTGACATTTCTTTATGTGCATTTAAGCACTAGAAGGTAGAGGGGATCACCACCCGGCAATTGAAATTCATAAGAGGTCTACATTTCCGAGTCGTAGCTCCATTAGCCACAATTGAGATCTCTTCGTGGCAAATCCCTCTGACATGACGAATTGTTTAGTCCTGCCAGAGATTTATGTAATAAATATATCCCCCTGCCACTGTTTAAGTGACAGCTGCTGTACGTGCTGCCCTAGTAAGCGCAATAATTGTGATGATAAAATGATGATGATGATGTCACACTGTTGGTGGCCCTTAATGATAACGATGTCCCAGCTCTTCTCGCCCACTGATAATGCTACTTAACTCCACATGCCCACATTTTTCGCGTCGCCCATTAAAAGTTCACCCTCCCGCAGTACAACAATCCCTTCGCCTCCCTCTTCCATTGAATCCCTTTATGGCCATAAAGGAGGCGACCAACTTGCAGCATGAAATTATTTTACACGCGCTCTAATGCATAAACATGGCCAACAAAGTTGGCTGCCAAAGACGGCACCAGGTGTTGTGTAATTTTAGCATCATCAATGAAAGACATACACTTACCGAAAAATATTTAAGGTCTTTTTTTCTGTAAGCAGTATAAATTGTTTTTTATATTCAAATGTTATGAATTGCTCTAAGATGTGATGATAGATTATATTGTAAATTATTAAGAAAATCAATAAATATTCCCATAATCAATCATAATTTGTAATTTTTTATTTGTTTGTTTTTTTTCTCTATTAAAACGAGTACTGCACTATGTCTGATGAAATGTAATTTCATGTATTAATTTTCTAGTTTCCAAAAGTCTAGTTTAATATATTTTGGTGATTGTTCCCATACCCCAATAACCTACCTCCGATACATTCGCCTACCTTGAATATATTCAAATGCCATTTCGACCGAGGGTTGCTCCTCTCAGCCACTTGTGGGCAATCAGAGCCCTCGACTTTGGCCGGCTGTTTGACTGCCGATTGCTACCCCTAAAACTGCGACTCGAGTTGCATTGTTTTGACATGACACCCGAATAGGGTAGCCCCGAGATATATCCTCCCTTTCAGGACGGGGGGATGCCGAAATACAAGGCGCAGGCGCGACAGTTTTAACCCTCCGAAAAGAAAAACAGTTGCTCTTAATCAAGTGCTGACAACCAGCAGAGAAAACAATTTGAAATTGCATTTTAATCAACTCCGGCTCGTGCTCACTGCAGAAAATTAAGGGGTAGCTACAAGCTACCTTTCCCTGCTTTCTTTTTTTCCGGTTTAGTTTTCATTTAACACCTTTCGATCCGTGTGTGTCGCTTGTTTTGCCTGCCGGCTACAATCAAATTTCCTAATGTTGTTTTAGGCCCACCGCAAGGCGTTGAGTTTTATGCACATGCCTCCGACCTGAATCTAAATCTGAGTCTGAATCGGCTTCGGATTGCTTTCTATATGTGTTCTCGGGTGCAAAAATAGCAGCCAGCTGGCATTTTTCCAGCCTCCGTTGTTGACTTTACTTGATTGAATGAATTTGAATCTGATGAATTTCAATGATTCGTGTTGAAATTGAATTACTACGAAAGCTGCTAAGCAGATTTGGTTGTGAAAACACAGAATGTGTTGGGGTTAAAACTGGGCAAGTCATTTTTGCGTAAATTAAAAATGTATGTGTAGATAAATGCAGGAGAAGTTATTAACTAAGCAGATTATTTGTTACAAACGTAAATTTAGTTTAAGCAAATTGTTTAAAATGAATCTTCGTATTAAATCCATTTTTATCCATATTTCTTAAAGTTGTAATACATTCACAAAGATTGTTGCTTAAAATGATAGATTTGGAAAATAAAATTATTGAAATTACTCCAGATGATTTGCCGGAACTAACTTAAAACTTTTTAGTTATTGTATAATACAAATGTTCTCAATAAAAATCAATGCATCAATTAGTCAAATTAAATTAACAGTCGATAGACTTATGCCATAAGGACATGTTAATACTTAATTTACTTAATTTGTTTTGAAACGTTAAGCTGACAAAAAAGAGATTTCAATAAAAGGCCCAAAATTCATGCGCAACTTTTAGCCACCAATCCCATAAACAGTTTTAAAATCATTTGTTCATTTGTTCGCCAATGCCACGTGCACTGCAAATTTTGTTTTAAAGCCCGCCGACAATGACTATATAATTCTTTCATATGCTAATGAGCAGCACGCGTCTAGCATTAAATGTGCTCAAAATGCAAAAACCGATTAGCAAAAGATTCAGCTACGTTCGTCCATAAAATGCTGCTAAATGTTTGTAAGCAAATACGAGTGGCATTTGTGAAGAGTGTGTGGCATCCCGAGAACTGTGACATTGCATCCATTTAGCAGCTTTTGCAGCTTTTGGAGATTCAAGTGCAAGTCCTTCTCAAACCATTATATTTCATTTGCGGAAAAAAGATTGAAAGAGAAATTGTTGTGCAAATAAATTTGATGTTTTGATTTCAATTAAGCGAGTGCTGATTACAAACACTAAAAATATCAAACAGAACTCACTCTCCTGTTCGTTCATTATTTTCTGTGTGATTTATCATAATAAACGAAAGCGAATCATCAACAAAAGGAGTTCATTCATCGTTCGATGTTTACAATACAAATGAATGGCACACAGATTTCTGCTATTTAAGTGGCAAGCCATAAACATACACAGATCTATAACATTCTATATATGAGTGATTGATATGCCATGGCAATGTCCTGCCGCAGAAATCTGGGAATTTCGTTGACCATGAGAACAGCAGTAGCAGCAGCAGCAGCAGCGTCAAAAAGCAAACACGGCCAGCAGCAATTTTTATATAGCCGAAAAATCCATTTTGACCCCTTTTGACACAGCCAGAAGTCCTGTTCGCAAATAAAAGCGTCCATTACTCAAACGCTAACACACACACACACAAGCCAGCATACACACGCACACCCACAATGAGAGAGACAAACAAAGCAGCAAGGACTACGTGCCGTTGCCAGGATGAGTCCCAAAGTCCCGCTCTTTTATATCTAGATCTGTGGTGCCAGCTTAAGGTACTTACCAAAACTAGCCAGAACGAGTTCTAGAATTGTCTTAAAAAATAAAAAACTTTTTGTTTGTATGTAAAATCAATTTGTATACCCATTAAATAATTAGTTAAAAAAAATTTAAAAAAAAGTGAAACAAAATCGAGTGATGTATGTATGTTTTTCACAACAGGTGACGCTTTCTACTTTGCGAGCGTCTAATATTGCTGGCGCCATCTGCCTAAAGAATATTTATTTTAAATTGTTTTAAATGCAAATTAACAGCTATAATAGTAAGGGCACAACAAATATTAACATAAATATTTATATATTATATGTATTATAAATACAAATATTTATTTAGTTCTCACAAAAAGTCATCAACACTAAAGATGTCTAAATAGAATCCGCTAAAACAAAGCTAAAAGCGCATTCCTGATGATCCCATGCTGATATCCCCATAGCGTTTCTGGCGTTGTCAACTGTAAACATACTTGAGCTTCCTGTTTTGCTATTTGTGCCTCGCATCGCACACAGGACACTTAGCGCAGACAGGCGGACGCAAGGACACAGGGACACAAGGACACCCGGAGGCAGGGACAACCCACACGATGTTTGCTCTCCTGGTTGGTCAATCTGCACCCGCCGCTCTCCCTTCGGACTGCTGGGCAAAAAGTACTTGGCAAACTCATCAGCACCACAAAAATATCCTTAATAATTTTCTTAAACCAACAAGCACAAAGCTAGCACGGAGCATGAAGGATGCTTTTACCCCGCCGAGTCTGTGGGTGACCTCCCCTTTTCCACTGGACTGTCATCGTTTGTCATGTGTCCCGGCCGGAGTTTCGCCTGTGGAAAAGTATTTAGTTCGTTGGTCGCATCAATCCAAACACAAAATGGCCAACACCCGGGCCAGAGACGTATCGGATGTGGCCGAGGTTCTTCCCAGGACCAAGGACCCCGGACAGGACATAATCGTCAGCGCCGTAAAATAAACAGCAGCCAAAAGCAGCAGCCAACGATGGCGACAAAATAAAAATAAAATGCGACAACACAGGGCGAAAATGGATGTCGAGGGGGTAAACCACTGGCAGGACGCCCAGACAGGACATTTTCGGGTGTGAAAAGGCATTTGGTGGAAAGCTCGAAATAAAAATAAGAATCCCCAGCTGGAAAAAAAAATTAACATCCTTGTTAGTTGTGAAAACACGTTCGCTAAATACGCGCGACAGTTGCAGGCATCACCATCCCCTCATCTCCCCCCCCAACTTTTAATCATCAAGGACCTCCCTTAAGTGTATGTGTGTGTGTGGGACAGGCGCAAATATTTTAACAAGTGTCAAATGCACACGCTACTTAACTCAAGCTCTGTCTCTCTTGTTTAATAAACAAAATAGTTGCAATTGCCAAGAAAAAAATTGCAACCCCTTGACAGGGTATAAAATGGGCTTGCTTTTTTTTAAGAAACGAAAATTGGTCCCCTCCCTCCCTTAACTGGAAAATGTCCTTTTCACGGCGCTTGTAATTTGGGCATTTGTGTGCATTGATTTCGGTACTTAAGGCGCATAATCGGCAGCATAAAACAGTAGCAGCAGCGGATTTGGGTACACTTCAATTAATTTCGGTTCAATTATAAGATTTTGCTGGAAATGTTTTTATTTTAATTTTATACATTTAAGAAGTCAGTAGTACTGTGAAGTTTTTTAAGGACATAAGACACAATTGACTAATGAAACCAAAGTCAAATTAAGATGTAATAGTTATTGATGCTGATTTACGGACTCACATATTATAGCAATAATTGTTTGAGTGTATCGTCAATAAGCAGCACAGTTCGCTGAACAACAATACAGGAGCAAGGGAAAAGGGAGAAGACAGAAGAGAGAAGAGGGAAGCTCACGGAAGCAGAAGGCAACACAGGTCCTGCAGGACCATGGGCATGCATTTCGGCATTTCGGGCTCGCATAAGCTGGATTAAAATCAAAACAGATTTGCGCTGACAATGACAACAGGCAACAGCATCAGCATCAGCAGCCAGAGCAAGGACATGTTAATGTTCACTCGGAGGTTAAACAGGACACTATTCTGCTCTCCTGCCTTGTCCTGTCCTGTCCCCTCGATATGTGAAAGGAAACACCTTGCCACGGCAGCAAATGAAATGTCATTTGCTCGTTGATTACTCGGGATGAAGTGGAGATACTCCGAAGCATGATTCGGGGATAACTTGTTGTTGGCCGTCCGGGGAGTATGAATTTAAATCGCTTTCAAATGATATGACACATGGTCGGGTTCTGTTGTTGGACAACCGTGATTTAACCCCGTGCCTTTCAACGCTCCGGGCGATTAACAAGTGTGGAATGACCTGGACCAAAGGTAGCTAGTTCGGAGAGTAGAAAGTGCCCAGGGGATAGACCAACAGAACTAGCAACACATGGACACGGGAAACCACGGGGCAAACAACAAGAAAATGGCAGAATGATTGAGGTTGAATAGAAAGGGATCGCTGTTAGGCATTAGCATTGTTTGGGAGCCAGGGATTATTCAGTTAATTCACTCTTTGCAAGGACATTAATTCAATAGAACATATTTTAATCATTTGAAATGGATAATAGGTATATAAAATTCATCCTCACCCACAAACATAACCTTGACAGCAATACCTCAAGAAACTGTCCAATTTGCCAAACTCATACAGCAGTCACCATAGATAAAAATCTATTAATCTATATTTTCTGTTTTTAGCTATGCTGTGATTACGGGCTTGATTGAAATCCTTTCCCGACGCAATCAGAAGGTGCGCGAGTCCATCGAGGACAACCAGAGTGTGATGCTGAGCCTGCTGACCACCTTGGGCTTCCTGTCCCGATTCCTGGATGTTTGCCAGCCAGGTGAGTCATATTAGACAGCTTCCATTTGTTGCTGCAAAGGTCACACCTGGTTGAGGGTAAATAAAGCGAAGGGATCCATGTTAACTCATCTCTTTATCCTCTATCGACAGGTCCTGCCGATCCGACACGTCTGCTGAGCGCTGCCAGGTCCACGGAGCTCTTTGGCACCGTTTCGATGCTCTACGGGAGCGTTATGCCAATGGGTGAGTTGCAACTGATCCAAAACAGTAGCTGAAAATTGGTGAGGAGGAGGTGCTAATTAGATTTCAATGCACTTTACGAACAACCCAAACGACGTGATCTCCTCGCAAAGGCGGAAATTAGTTTTGATTTTTCCGTAAACCTCTAATGTTTTATGAGGGAATATCCGCTACCGCTGCTCATCCGCTTTTCCATCCCATTTTCTGACTCTTTTTTTTTGTGTTTTTATGTTCTGTTTTTGCAGGTGAATGCATTCCACCGCGCACGACCGCCCTGGCGGCATCGACTTTTCATCTTTACGTGTCCCTGGCCTCGCTGGATGTGAACACTTTCCAGGTGAGTTTACCTTCTTTCTACTGAAGAGGGATTCTGCGGAGTTTTCGAACGTCGTGCGTCGCCGTTTAAACAAATCAAAAAGTCAGTCAGCCCTTAACCCAATGCGAATGGCACAGTGGTTTTAGTTTTATTTTGTGTTTTAAACTAAGTAGGTAAAAACTTCTTAAGTCAAGTATTTTAGAAGAAGCTTTCTAAAGTATTGACGTTATTTAATGCACAAGATCTAGAATAAGTACTTTTTGTATTTGCTGGAAATTTTATTCAAAAATTGAACATATGCATCAGTTTTTTCAAACCAAATTCCAAAGGTATGTTAATATGTGAACAACTATGTTATATTATTTTAGTATAATATCAGTAAACAACTTCTGATGGATTATGCTGTCTGAAATGTTAATGAATATGGACTATTAAGCCTTATTAAGGTTTTTTTGAGACTTTTTTAAACTATCAGTTTTTGACTATTTTCTTTTCAATGTATCTTGCTTTTTCCTGCTCAAGCAGCGAAGCGCAGAGAAAATTTCATTAGAATTTTTCCTCTTCTCCTTTATTTTTTCCCGTTGATGCTGCTCTTGTTTTTGCTGGTGGTGTGTGTATGCCTTTGGCTTTTCTTTGCTTTGCTCTTCTAAACTTTGTCGAACGTGAAATCGCCTGGCGAAAATTGAGAAAATCGGCAACAACAACAGCAACAACAGCAGCATCAGCAGGAATTGCGGCAGCGGGAGGACAACAGGAGGAAAAGTTAGTGCAGACGTTTAAAACTTTGCAATTGCTGCGGCTTGCAATCTGCGAGTGAATTTCGCCAGAGTGATTTGCATATTGCCAAATGTCATGACAGCCACGAGAATTGTGTATTGTGTATTTTGTGGGGTGGGATTTTTCCGGTGGAGTGGGCATTTTGGGTTGGGGAAAATGCACAGAGTGCGGGGCAGAGTGACATTTGCTCAACAGACAACACAGCGCCAAATGACAAACACAACATGAGGCAAACGCCATTGAACCGCGATGACATTTCGCTCTGTACTCGTGTACCTGCGAAAATTCAGGGAGAGAATATCAGCAAAATGGCAGGTGGGTTGGGATTTGGGGGTCAGGTTAAAATAGAAGATGGGGGGCCATACGCAAATATTTTGACACTTTACTTGGCGCAAATGTCGGCAGTCGTCTTGGCGTGGCCTGAAATATTTATGCCATCCGTAACGAAACGAACCAACTGGAGTTGAGTTGAGATGAGTTAAGTTTGGTTGGCAGCCAAAAACCGCGCCAATGAAACAGAATATCGAAGTGCTGCCATCGTGATTCTAACTGAGGCTTAGCCTGCGAGTAAGCTCCCTATAAATACACCATAAAAATAGTACATTTCTTGGTAAAGTTTCCGCCAAAAGCCAAATATTAAAACAAAATATAAAAAAATTATAAAAATAGATTATCCCAATTGCAAGTTTTAAACAGAACATAAAGGCAACGATTATATTGTATAGATACATTGATCAATATATATACAAATAATTAACCTTTAACTTATTTATCAGTTGGGAAAGTTAAATAGCCAATTTCGATTGCCTTTTTGGTAGAGTGTGGCAGTTAGATTTTAATTTCCTGTGTATCCCTATCCGGTATTCGGAGTTTTCGAGTGTGCGTCGGTTGCACGTGTCAATATTTAACAGATGCAGGCTCTGGCAGGCAAGTCTACGCACTTGACAAACTAATTTGCTAGACAAACTTTGCCGCTGCCGAAAGCTCCAACCCCGAATTGCACTGGGATTAGAGCTATTTGTTTTAAATTACCACAAAAATAGATAAGGGTTTCGGATGCTACTCGAGAGCGAGGAACGGTTGCTCCGTTTTCGGCAAATAATTTGATTTGGTTTTAATCAGCAAACTCAATTTTGGAGAGATGCTCCAGCGGCAGCGCTTGTTTTTGCGTAAATATTGACTTTGTAAAATGAAATTTTCAAGTTTAACCCAAGCCAATCCAAAGGCCCACGCAATTTTATTTCATTTTTTTTCGTTTCGTTTCAACGTTTCCGGCTGGAAAATCCTTGCCGCTCGCTCATATCCTGCCCGCCCGGGTCGGAAAAGCGGGGTGAGGGGGCGTTGTTCTAGCCAGCCAGGCATGTCAATTGTTTGGCTAAATATTTGCTTAGTGCTCGTACTCTTACTCGTTCTCGTCCACGTCCTCGAACAAGTTGCCAGTTTCAGTTGTTGAATTGAGTTTCGGGTTTTGGCCTGCGAGGGCAAACAAATTAGAAGCGCTCTCCCGTTCGCTCTGCGGAGTCCCTTATGCAAATAACACGCAAATATATAGGCATGAATATAAACAATCGGGCCGCAGGACGTGCCGGCCCTTCATTTCCTGCTCTAAACAAGTGCCACTCTTTGATATTTGCTTTGACTTAATTAAAACATTTGCTCAGTGATTTCGGTTTCGGTTATTTTTCTCCCCCTTTTGTTGTGTGTTGCCAATTAAATGTTGTTTTTTTTTTTTTTTTTTTTTTTTGATTTCCAGGAGGCATTGACTGTGGAGGGTCCATTGTCGCTGAGGCTGCTGGATGTGATGACCCTATCCTGAACTTTAGTGTGTCGAATGCCCAGTGGGTGAAGAACAACGAGAGCACCACCATGCTGATCGATCTGATCGCCTCGCTGGCCTTTTTCTGTGTGAACAATCGAAGGCACCAGGACCTGCTGATATCGGAGCAGTTTGCCGTGATCTTCAAGAACCTGGCCAAGCTGTCGATCCAGTTCAATCCGGTGATCTATCCGTTCCTGGTCACGGTTTCCTTTGGCAATGCGGCTGCCAGAGAGCTACTCTGCAAGGATTTCGATTTGTCGGTAAGTAATTATGACTTGCCTCTTTTAAGGATATATTTTTTTAGATTATTGTACCTAACAAATGGCAAACAATAAATTCTTGTTTTGATTTATTCTTTTTTCTTAATCTCCTTGCAGTTCGTAGATGAGTACAGCAAATCGGAGGTGGCCCAAAGAAATAGCGTCATAAAGCTGATACATAGTCGCATTAAAGACAAAATCAGCCCCGGTTATAGCAACAAACCACAGACACACATCAAAGGGGGTTAAGGCTGTAGCTATGTCCATTGGACAGCTCCCCAAACTCGAAGTCTCAACTCTCAAAGTGATATTATTTTCAAAGAAAATTAAAAAAATTAAAGGAAAGAGCAAAAATACAGAACTTGAAACATTCGCATGGAGATGAAGAACAGGAAAATAGGAAGTCGAGAGCAGAAGCCACACACAAAATATGTTTAATATATTTTATACACACTTAAACGTTAAACTAGTTTACTAATCAATCATCATTCATCTCACTTAATCTCACACATTCGCTAAAACACATTCACAACAAGTCGAACTCGCATAGATTTTATATCAATATATATATATATATATATATTACATACATTCATTGTAGTTTATGTTTAATGCAAAGTATTAACATTAATTTAACGCTTGTATCAAACTCACCCACAAACACTGCAAATTCTCAGTTATCGAATTAATCAACGCTTTTCGAGCAGATGCAACTATCAACAACACACTCACAAACGAAAATGGGAAAAAAGGAAAAATAAAATGAACTACCTAATGTATATTTTATAGACATCAATGTTTTGTGCAAAAACAAGATAATTAAATTTAAACAAATGAAATAATGAATTCAAAAATTAAATAATGTGTTTAAACTGTTAAGAATGGGGTTAATATTTTTGACTGAATTGAACAATTGAATAATGTATTTGAATGGGTTATTTTAAGTGGGAAACTGGTTTAATATGTATTTTGAAGCGTCACAGGCTTAAACAGAATTAGTTTAACTAACTGGATGCAATGGTTCTTTTAGCTGGCTGTATACTAAGAATATTTATAAACAATTGTTGAGTTTAATATAAATTTAGTGGTTGTCTAAATATAAACGGGAACATTTTTCTAAGCAGTTTTATGTTGAGTACTTTTTGATTCCGCACTCCCTAAATTAGATGGCATTTCCTAATTCAGATTAAGAATATGTGATATTTTTTAATTCCTCTCAGCCTGGCAGATCAGCTTATTCCTCTTACGTTTGAAGTGCTGCAGACAATGAAACGGAGACCTGGCAATTTCTTTCTCTTCCCCCGAAAAAAAAAACACAAATTAAAAACGACAAAAATAATGGGCCTTAATCATTTGTGGGCGTGGTCCAGAGGGGGCGTTTGGGGTTCTGTGAGCGAAACAATGGTAAAACTCATCAGTGTCGGCAACGGTGAGACATCGCGCAATGTCCTTTGTCCTGCTGACTGTAGCGGGGGGCGTGGCAAGGACTCTGGGGGCAGGAGGATGTGTTGGGCTGGCCATTGTCTCGATTGTCCCTGTTGTTGTTGCACCTAGCCCGGAATTATGTATGTCACACGGTGATGGTGATGGGAGCAAAAAATCAGAGAAAAGCAGCGACAGCGACGACATCTAATTTCTTTGGACATTGTACGTGTGGGTTTTTTAATGCTGCCATATGCACAACCCCTGGCCAGACCCTTGCTTTTTTTTTATTTTGCCAAATTGAAAGAACTCGAACAACGACAACAAGTATAATAATAATAAAAGGCCTCAAGACTCTTTCTCTCTGGCGACAGATTGAAGTCACTCAACTTGAAATAAAATGCGACAGCGCTGAACAGTTGCACAATCAAATGGGGACAATATGCGGCGCATATCCTGGAATATCCTTGTTATTGGATTTTAGAGGACTCCTCTAAAATTAATTTAGAAATTAACATTTTATAATGGATTTATTTTTTGCTTACAAAAATAATGTTATGTCTAATTGTTAAAGTTAAGATAATAATATAAATTTACGATAATTTTTTTTGGATCTTTGATCTGATACTGATTTATATCTGGAATGTTTTTGCAAAATTAATTAGAAATGTTTTATAGAAAAACTTTTTATTATAATGTAATATTTCCTACATAATCTTCATATTGTCATTACAGGGTATTGTCTCTGTTTATAAATACAACCTTAAGTTTATCACGTCTCCTGTTTTGGTTTTTTTTTTATTTTCCTCTTTTTTGTCAAACATCATTTTTAATTTGAAGCCCGGAAAAGCAATGAACAAATTGGTGTTAGCAGAAGCCAAGTGCTTGAGCACAAAGAATGGAAAAAGTATTTGTTGGTGTGGGGGCAGTTACAGTAGCAGAAGGGCTATTTTTGGAATGGGTGAACTTGCCGCAAATGAAAGTGCGTCAATCAACCCTTCCAGCCATCCATCCACTATCCATAAAAAGCCATAATTGCTATGTAGATGCCATGACTCCCACTGTCCAACTGTCCACTCTACTAATTGCTGCAAGTGACTAAGCAGACGACTTCGTTGAGCGGCAATGTCAATATATCACAAAATACCAATTTCACCTTCTCAATCAAAATTATGACCGACAACAATATCGAAACGCTATAGAAGTCACCCCCAAGGGAGCTGCGTTTTGTGTAGATTAGTTTAGCATAGTCAGGGGCAATTAAAATGAAAAAGTGTGCGGCACGTTGCGTGCATGGGAATCATAAGACTCGGGATGGGAGTTACTTTCGGGGAGGGTTTCGCTCCGGTCGGCTTAAAGCCGCCAAAAAGTTAATTGCAACTTAAAGAGGCGCAGCAGGCCAACAGATTTCCAGGCGCGGCCAGGACATACAAATTTCCGCCGACCACACAAAATATGTTGACCAAAGGAACACCGAAGAAGACGTGCAGAAATCAAGAAAATTGGGTAAAAAATGGATAAGTGACATTTAAAATACCCTTTTTGATAAGTGTGTTTTGAAGTTATTTTAACATTTTTTTAAGATTATATCAGGCAATTTTTCAATTTATCATGCTTATTTTTAGGATATAAACATTGCTTTTTAAAAAGTTTAAAGATCGTACATCAAATATTTGCTTCTAGTTGTATTTTTTGTTTTAATCAATGTCAGTATAAAAAGTATTGTACGCTCAAGCCAAAAGGGTGTCAAAAGAAGTCCGAAAAAAGGAAAAGTCGACTATGCTGACTGTCCATTTTTTGTGTTTTGTGTCTGTTTTGCTTCGGTTTGTGTTGCGCCTGGACTTCCGGTCAGGATACGTTCCTAATTTGTTTACCAGCGCTCTTCGACGTTGGCTGCTTTATTTTCGCTCCTCATTCGGTTCAATTTTTTATACACAGAGAATAAAAACATGACATAATAACTTGAACATTTTGTTTTATTAGGATTTTCCTTTGAAATCTAAAATTGACTTAATAAGCAGGAAATTATGTTCTATTTTGCAAGCCTGTATCTTATAATAACTTAAACCTATTTTCTTTTAAGATTACCATTGGTTTTTGATTAACAATATGTAAGGAGATCTTAAATTAACTTAATAAGTTTTGTTACAAGTAGAAAATAATGTTCTGTGCAGGCTGTTCTAGAAACTTGGTCATGTAGATTCTACAATCCTGACGTGCCCCGTGCGCATTATGGGCGATGCATGGTGTCCGATAAGAATCCAGAATTCGAGAGCCGAGCGGGGGGTTGACTTTCCGACTTTTTATTTACGGACTTAGCGGACAAATGATGTGAGCAACAATAGTATTGCGTGATGACCTTATGATGACACCCAGCTGATTATAAAGAAATATCCTGGACTTGGGTTGCGTGCTCGCCTCAAATTCAGCGGAAATGTTTGCAGCAACGGTAAATTATGTAACACACGCAGGAAATTCGAGGAGGGGTAGTTGCAGGGGCAGGGACAGGAGCAGGAACAGCCTTTCCCATTGAAAATCAACGGAGCGCAGTGGCCTAAGCTCCTGTTGCCAAGTCCCGTACATGGACAATGTCCTTAAGCGGCTTTGCCGATGCTCATTTGCACGTATAACTCAACCAGACCCGACTGGAATAAACTCAACTCAACTCAACTGAATTGTGCCCCCAAAGGCAGCGAAGCGTCAAGGCTTAGTAATACACAGGAAAAAATCATAAATCATCATCATATATATCATATATACTCTTAATCAGGCATCAATATCCCAGTCGGTCTATCTGTCCATCTGTCTGAGCTGTCCGGCTGAACATCGAAATCTCGGAAGCAATATAACCAAAATATTAATTTGGAAATCGGTTAGCTAACTATCTGGGTACCCAAAAGTCGGGGCTTTTTTAGGATTCATGATTAACAATACGACTTTTTATAAATCATATGGTAAATAACAAATATTTTTCGGTGTGTGACTGTGACTATCCACACACATTAAAAAGAAACTGTGTTTGTGCAACTATTTGTCCCCGAACCATTTTCTCGGAGCTTTGCTTTCAGCTGCAAATTTATGACCACATAAATAACATAACAGAAAAACCAGTGGCAGTCAGCGCCAGAGAGAGATCGAGCATGTGCGAACGGGATGGCAGCAGAGGGAGACCCACCGAAAAAACCCCAAATAACCAAAACCAGATAAAAACGAAGATAAAAATACCTCGGAAAAGTATAGTGTTCAAGGTAATTATGCGTCGTTGGCCTAGCAATTTTAATAGTATATTTGTGATTTACAGTACTTGCTGTTCCCGAGAATATTACTCTTTTGGAGTCCAAAAGCTTTTATACCCAAAATGTTTGAAGTAAGCAAAATAAAAGGAGTAACAAGATTATAAATAAGCTTCAAAAAATATTTATTATTTCGTGTAACTTCTGAATATTTATGAATTTGATTTTAAGGTTGATTTTTATATATATTATATACAAATTCAACTTTGTGCCAAAGAGTCTATTATAACCCTCGAAAGGGTATGGTGAAAAAACCTGCTGCTGGCATTCATTCATTTCATATGCATATTTATAGCTTAAATAAATAACAAATAATATGGCTATAAATTTTGCCACTCTCTTTTGTTTTAATAACCGGCCAGAGACAGGCCGAGAACCGAAACAGATCCAAACAGAAGGAAGCTCAGTAGCCCCCCCGACTATAACCAACTAGGCATTTACATGTACATGTATTGGGCACAGTTCATATTGATAAATATTAAATATGCATAAATAAAACTCGACTCGACAAATGAACAGCGAAAATGTTTGTTTGATGCCAAAATGCCACACACTCGAAAAACAAGTTTTTGGACAGGGGAAAACTATGGGGACCCGGGGGAAAATCGTGACAGTTTTCTGGGCATAAATCACTGCCATGTGGCCTAGGTATCTCCTGCTGTCCCGATAAGGCCGCCACGGAAGATAACACCAATTTGTTGTAGCTAAATCTTTATCAGAGCACTTTCGTGCCGTTTTTTTTAATGGAATTTCCTTTTTTTCGAGTGCGACTGGGAGATAAATTAAAACCATGTAAGTGGTTAATTAAACGCGTTTTGCCCGCACTCGCCATCACCATATCGTTTCCGAATATATAGCATATGCTGTGGGGCGCACCCGATAAGATAGGTAAAGATACGATTATCGCAGCAATAATTGGGAATATATTGGGAAAACTACATGAGTAAACGATTATCTTTTAGCAAAAAACTTTTATAAATTGTAAAAATATGAAAAGTAGTTTAATATCCAAAATATTACTTGTAGATTGTAATACACAATTCCATTCAAATACAAAAACAAATAAGACATACGAAAAATGGTTATGCTTGTTTTTTTTTTGTGGTGGCCTGGAGGGCCAGAGGCAAAAGCGTTGACAGCATTTTGTTGAAATTTGAAATTGCTTGAAAAGCGGAGAAGAGACGTTTATATATTCCAAATGCCATATTCAGATGGAGGAGATGGGGCGGAAGAACATCGGATGTTGTAAGGCATTCAATTTTCATCATTTGCTATCTCGCAAACATTTTCGGTCTCTCATGCAGATATGCGTTCGGATATGTACATTGTACAATATTGCATAAATTATTAATGCCAACTTTTATTTATTCCCATTCTTTTTGCCCATATATGGACGTTATTTTTACATATTTGAAGACAGTTGGCAGTCGGCAAACAGACGCACACTCGACAACAAATGCGAATGCGAGGGGATATAGACAGTCGGTCCGTCATTCAGTCACTCAGTCACTCAGTCAGTCAGTCGTCGCTCGTCATATTTGCGTGTTTGCATTTAATCATCGAATGCCATGCAGTAGCAGCATGCCACGCCCACACTTCTGGGCGCAGACCACAACCCCTTCCGCCCCCTCAGCCGCCCAACTTTTGCGTTATTTGCATTTGCTGGAAGTTATTCTTCGTTGAATCGACTCTTTTTTCTCCAACAATATTATTTCCATTTTATTACATTGGCTGCAGAAACAATAAAAAAAAGAGAGCAGCCAAAAGTATTTGGATTATCCAGATAAGAGATTGGAGTACGAGGCTTAAATGTTTCTGTGGCGACTTTTATAGCTTAAAGTTATATTGGAAAAATGTAATGTAAAATAAGAATTCCCATTCATTTCTAGAATGTATATTCTCAAAGCTTACCTACATATTTAAAAAAATGTTGGCGTTTGTAAATGCTTTACAGTTTTAATCACCTTCAATAATTTTACTATAAACATCTATAATTCTTTAATTTTAAAATCTAGGGTGTTCATGCTAAAAGGGTATTTTAATTAATAATTGACAACTAACATTTAATGTCGATTGAGGACTTATCGATCATACATATATATTCAATTGAATCAGTAACCAAACATATTCCATCTCGTTCTGTAATCTCCCACAATCATCCTGACTTCACAAAAAACAGTATCTCATAATTGTCAGTTGACATGATTCAACTATTTTGTTTGCATAGTAACGCAGATTGCCAATGAATTGCTTGCCACTGGTCATGTCCAGTCAGCTTTTGGTCATCGGAAAAGCTCATGGGGTGGGCGAAACCACCCCGACCATTTTCCCACAATGAAAACAACTCCATCAATAAACCAGGAACCTACTCTAGAACACTCGAAACCGGGGCAGCAATGAGGAAGACAAGTCTGTCAATTAGTTATCATGTTCAGTGTCAGCACAATATGATTTTGATTTAATTTTATGGGCCAAAGGCACGATACGGTGTATAAATTGGGAGCACGTTCGCAATGCGATAGTGCTGGATATTCTGATAGTAATAAAAGTAACTCCCATACTCCATGTGGTAACCAAAACACACAGAAAGAGTTTAATAATCAAGCAGTTGAATTGGAAATGAAACAAAGATACTCAGAGAAAAATTTACAATTTATATATTAAAACTTAGTTGTATATAAATGTTATGTGTTTATTATATATTGTGGAAGACTTAAAAAGTATATATCAAACATAAGCTACATTACTTGTTTTAAAAAAAATTTGAGAAACAAATTAAGGCAATATCTTGTTAAATGTTATTTAGTAGACATAAATATTGAATACATTCTTAGCTTTTCAATCGGTTTGCCTATTAAAATGTATATTTTTCAGTTGTTGTATTCCTTTTGAAAATTATTTTGTCCGTGCAGCAAATGTAAGAGATAGAATGTGGGATGTAGATGTAGGGGGCATATACATGGATATCTACTGGACACCGACTGATCCTTTGTTGTACCGCAAACTGTGTCCAGCATTTTTGCGTGTTTATAAAAAATTAAAAATAAAAATCTCTGCCCAGTGTCCTCGTTGGAAAAGCCACATGCCACGCCTCCTGGATACGCCCACGGACCATTCTGCATGCCACATGCCAGTGCAGAGGCAACCACGGCCTGTCTTTTGCCCACCAGACCATGCCGTATTTTGATTAAACTTGGCTTTTACACTGCCTGCCATTACCCATTGTTGCCACTGCTTTTGGCCGTTG
Source organism: Drosophila gunungcola (assembly GCF_025200985.1). Taxonomy (NCBI): domain Eukaryota; kingdom Metazoa; phylum Arthropoda; class Insecta; order Diptera; family Drosophilidae; genus Drosophila; species Drosophila gunungcola. Next base: position 14,112,117 of record NW_026453197.1, read on the forward strand.
CTATTGTTATTACTGTTGTTATCCCACCATCGCAAGGCAACACATTTGGAATTTGAATTCCCGTTTCAGTATTTTTAATTGTGTGTATTTAGAATTGGAAATCAAATTTGTAGGCAAGCATTTAAAAAACATAATTTAAATTTAAACCTTGCTTTAACAATACAAAATCTATAAAGCAGCCTTACAACTGGAATCCTGTTAGTAAGCAATTTGGATAGTTCTTAAGTTCTTTTAAAGATTAAATTAAATTACAAATTAATTAAAAATAAACCTTAATAAATGCTAAATATTCTTAATTCTAAGTAAAGTGTATTGCTAAACGTGCTTTACTCCCCTATAAGTTTATCTTTAACTTTTTTTTTTGGGCTTTAGCTTCAGGTTCAGTTTCTGTGATGCCATGTTTTTGTTTTCATTTGCTTTTATTGCATATTTGCATTTTGCATTGTTATTGGCCATGCTTGGGTTTTTTTTGTGTGTGGGAGGAGTTAAAGGAAAAATAGGAGACTCTCTTTGTTGTTGGCTTACGTTGCATCCTCTTTCCTCTTCCCCTTGCTCTAACAATGCTTTCCACATCAGTCCCACCAGCTTTTCACATTTTTCCAACCCATTCCGTATTCCTTTATTTTTTTTGCGCTTGTCCATTTGTTGTGTGACTCTACCTTTGTTTAACTTGTGTTTTTTTGGAGCAGGGGCGGAATGTTTTGCAGACTTTTTCCAACTATTTGTTTGGTACATGGGCATAAAATAATATGCAAGTGATTTTCAGTATTAACGAGAAGAATGAAGACATTAAAAATGCAAAAAGCGTTGGCTCATTCATAATGCAAGGGCCAAATAAGAGAAAAGGGGTTAAGGGTGTTGCAACTGCAATTGCTTGAATAATGAATGCGTGTGGGCAAGGGGACAGGGGGGGTGGTGCAGAAACGGGGACCCCACAAAGCCACTTTAATCAACTCTTCTGCGGTGCATTTCAAAGCAAATGTCAGCCAATCCATGCGATCCTAGTAAAGCCCCCGAACAAAAGCCGAACAAAACCCAAACTGAGCTGTCAACGCTTCTCCAATCCAATCCACCAAAACCAGAACTCCTTGTTCCCCCAATTTTCCACCCAATTTTCCTCCCAATTTTCCCACTCCTTTGGAACGATTACAAGCTTTTCACTCGCTGATTCTGCCGTTGTCGCCGCTGCATGCAAATCCCTTTTTGACACTTGACCGGTTGACCAGCGCCGGTCAAGCATTTTCCACCCACTACCCACCACCACCCCTCTCATTTCCTTGATGGCTTGGTGGGTGTCATAATTTGTAATCCTGCAGCGCAGCCTGTTTAATTTTCACACCTTTGTGCTCGTCGCTGTAACAGCTCAACTCAAATGCCAGACACACGACCAACGGCGGATTAAATGGCTCATCTGGACATTGGGCAGCTGGACACTTGACATCCCTGTAAAGTGGAACACTTGACCCCAGCGAACCAAATTAATAAACTAAAAACAAACACGAAACTTTTGTCATTACAAAATTGCATTCGTTTGGAGATTAGCCAAAGGGGACATCAAAAGCAAATACTCAAAAGGGCAAAGTAGATACCTTTTATGAAAATCACTTCTTACAAGAAACAAAAAAGGGTCAAGAAATTTATTCTTAGGCTGTGAAAAGCATATCACAGACCAGAGCTTTTATGTAATAAATTAAATTCCCTAAAATTGGTTATATTGAACAAATACTACACACTTTACCAATGGCAAGGAAAAAAAAATAAAGTGCACAATTTTATTTAACTTAATAATATTTTATGTCAGTAAATTGTAAAAGAATACTTATTCCATTGTTGTTGTGCTCAACATTTTGATAACCCAAAATATTCTTACAAATAATGGTATTACAATCAAGACGACAAAAATATTTGAGCAATTTACCTGCATATGACTTAACCTTAATTTTTATTGTGAAATGCTCTTAAAAAAGCTGTTAAATATCATGCAATGAGTGAGACATTAGGACAAATGGACAAAGTCCATAATCATTCAGCATAAAAATTTCACGTATTTTCTGCCCATCCGTTGCCATATCTATCTAAGTTATTTTTATGAATTTCATTACAGTTTATGACTGACAAGAATCATCACTGCGGAGTTGCTCCCACAGCATTTGTCAGATTTCGGTTTGGCGGGGTTAAGTAGATACATATGCATATCCACCAAATCGTTTAGCATGATAATCGAAACGAATTTGCCCCTCAAGTGCTTGCCCCTTGTCTTGAGTCTGTGTTTCTCTAATGTTAAACCCCCGCGCCGCGTCTCTGCCTCTACAATATCCTACGATTTAAAGCCCGGTTTTGGCAATGCCTCAAACGACAAACTGGCCTGCACTGGGAAAAAAACAAAAAATCTCGTATGAAAAAAAAATTTTTTTTAATAGAACTTCACAAACTTAAAAATCCATTTTTTTTATAATAAATGAGTTTCTTATCAATAAATGTCTACATAATAATAGTATATAGTTTTTGCTCTACAAGTTGTGTTAAAATGTTTAAGTTTACAAATCTTAAAATTTTTTCAATCAAAATATAAACTATATTATATATTTAAATTAAACACAATTAGGCTGCCAATTTGGCATTCATTTCATTCGCTGTTAAGAATTCAACAAATTCTCGATGGCCAACGAAGGAATTGGAATCGCTGGAGCCGGATGAGGAGGTGGATGAGGAGTCTGGGTCTGAGCCTGAGCCTGGCGCTCGCCATCATCAAGTTGGCGTGTTTATGGGCCAAGCGGCACAATTAACATGTCGCGGCTTTTAGCGTCTCTGGCAGCAGTCTCAGCAACAGCAACAGCAACAGCAGCAGCAGCAGCAACAACTTCGGAGGCAGCTTGCACAAAATGACATATGAGGCGCATAATTGAAACTTCAAAGGAGCAGGGGCGGCGTTCGGGGCATAAATTAGGCGGCTGATCGCTCCGGAATGGTGATGTTGTCGATGTCTCTGCACTGCGAAAGGTGAGGACTTCCATCCGCCAAGAACACAGAGACGTCATCGTTTTGGTTCCATTAGCGACGTGTGGCGGCGGGGAAGTGGCAACAGCAACTGAAACACCGGCAACATTAGCTACAGTAGTCCCTCCCGTTTGTCATGCCGCGCCCTTCCATTAACACAACATATATCCATAGTTGCCGTAGTTGTTGCTACACGGAAATCAATAAAAATCTGCGTGTGCGGTGATCTAGCATTCCAAATGGAAACAGCCAAGATCTACACAGAGAATATAAAGCATCTTACTATAATTGAGCTCAAGGAAATAGTTTTAAAGTAAAAGAGCCTCACATTGCTTAGCTCTTTTATTTAAGAATATTTATTTATGTATAGTAGCATACTTGCTTACCCAAAATGTCCTTTTTTTTATAAACAAAAACTTTCAAAATATGCAGGAAATAAAAAATTAAATCTTTATCTAAAAATCGTTTTTAATAAGAGGCTTCATATTTTTCAATTTTTTCTGCAAAATATTTAGCGTCAATATTCCACTTTTAAGTTAAAAGAATATGTATATATGATGTAAATAGTTAAAGTTATATTTATATTTAACATCCCATTTAAGTTCCATGTTTTTGTGCCCCAGTGTTTCACTTCAAGTTCAAGGGGAGACCGCTTGTGAGAGAGACGGCAACTGTCGCAGAGGGAGATGAAAAATTTTGTCTCATTGTCGGCATTTGTGTTTCCCCCGCCGATTTCCATATTTTACACCATAAATTATGCACTTGAGCAGCCCAACCGCCGAACCACTTAAATGGCATTGGAAATTTTTCAATTGTTGCAGCTAAGATAAGGAAATTGAGCGTTTTGTCTGGGCTAAAACTCCGAACCGGAAGAGGAAAAACCAAAGATACTGGCTGCGTGTGGGAAAAATCAGTGAGGAGAAAAAAAAATCCAGAAAAGGGCAAATGAACACGCAACAAATCTGCCGTTTACTCACCAGCACTCGCTGCACTTGCCACCCGAAAAATCCATATGTGGAGACACCTTCGACCGCCATCCAGTCGAGATCCAGTTCCATACGCTGGTCTACGATATTTTCCGTTCGAGTCTTTCCCGGCAGACACTTTGCTGCAGCTTAAGCACCGCCAGACACGCCAATGGCAAACAAAGTCAATAGCCAGACAAATGAAAAGCTCAGTTCGAGAGCGAAAAACTGTGAGAACCGAATGTCGTGGCCATGCTCTAGGGAAAGTTCTAAATGATGCAGAGAAGGGAAAGTGGAAGTTTGGAATGCTCTCATAAGGACAAGAAGTGTTAAGTTTGAAAAAGATTCGATTTCAGGCAAAGAACATCGAATTATTTCCTTACAAAACGAATTTAAAGTGATGCACATACAACTGTATGAAAAAGGATACATTTTGTGCACAAAAAGTCGAATAGTAATTTAAATAATTCAATAAAAGTATTTTGTCGCTTGCCAAAAGAATTTTAACTCATTTACCAATTTAAATAATAGGATACAGTCTTAAGCATATTTAAAACATTTTCTTCCTCAAAAAACTATTAATTCATAGTTTAAAATATATTTAAAAAATAATTGATCTTAATTTGTAATAACCTGTATGTATTTGTTTTATTTATTTTTAATTATATCATATTTTTTTTTATCTTAGTCAAGGCATAGTTTTGGTTATAAATAACTGTTAAATATGTATAAATGATAAAATCAATCAATTTATTCGAAAATTCTATGTACTTCCCCTCGGGGGATAGAGCATAAAACGGTTCATTCCGCTCGAATAACCATCTTGGTTCGGGCCACGTAATCCAGCCCAAGCCAGCCAACCAAGCCAGCCAAGCGATCCTGGCCAAAGGAGCCAGGAGCAGGCAAAGCAAGGGATGGGCAGTGACGGGCTAAGGAAAAGGAAAAGCTGAAGGAAGCCCAAGCGAAGCGTAAACATTTTACACTTTTGTGTGCAATGAAAGCGACGCCATCTTGATGTGGATGTGAATGGGGCTATGGCCCCAGGGGAATGGGAGTCCAGGAGTCCGGAGAAACGGGTTCGGAGTCACCCAAAGGACTATAAAATCATTTGAGCTGCACCGCCCCACACCAGAGGCGGGCTTCTTCTTTTGAGCAGCCTTTCACTTTCTTATCGCGCCTGCTGCAATTTGTCATAAATTTAGCAAGTTATAGGCCAGCTCGTAAGGTACATGAAAAATGCGGCAAAAATGCAGCAAACAAAATAAATAAAACACGCTGAAGAGTGGTGGGAAATGAAATTTCGTTTGCTGCTTAGATGACAACTAAGTGTGGTTCGGTTGGCTGGTGGTTTATGGTGGTTCCCGGCGGTTTCTCTGCATCCTTGCCGGCTCGTAAGCCAAAATGCAAATGTAAAGCAACACCTCGTGCCTCCTACTTTGCCACGCCCACCACGCAAAACATTTGCATTAATCATGTTTGCATTGCATTATGCAGCAGCATACAGTTGCCAATGGGCGGTGAATGGGGGCGTGGCCGGGCTTAAAGCCCCTCGGCACACACTCAAAAAAGGGGGCAGAAGTGGGTTTTGGTTTGGGGTTTTCCAAGCGAAGGACAGAAACTCATGCATAAATATTTTTTTTGCATAAACAAAAGTGTTGAAAATGCAATTTGCTCCGTCTGTGGGCAGGAAGGGGCGTGGCAGCTGGGGTATCCTGCGGCACGATGCTTAGTGTGAGGTCAAACCCACAAACAAAAACACAGAAAAATAAAATGTGTGTGTGCGGGTATGATGCCAAAACAAGAAATCCACAAATATGAGTTTAAAGGAGTATGAACTATATAAACGATAATAGTATATAAAATAGGTAAACCCAGTTCTGTGTATTATTTTCAAAATATCTAGTTTTATTCTCATATTTAAATATATAGTGCTGTTGATAAAATACAGATTTTGAAATATTAAATTTGATCAACTTATTTAAGGAAAATCCAAAAAAAAATCGTAAAACCTTTATGACTAAAACTAAAATTATTCTTTGAATGGTGTGTCCTTATCATAAATCTATTAAATTTATTAAATTTAGTTTCATATTATCTATGTTCCACAATTAATTCTCTATTCCTAATTCCCCTTGGAAAAATAAAAAGTCTCCGCCTCTAAAAAAAAAAGGAAAGCAGAGCTTTTTTGTTGAACTCTTAGCTTCTGCTTGTGGACATTGTCCCTAGACCAAAAGAAAAACGACGCGGCTTATGCGGCGGAATGCGTATGTTTCGGGTCCACATTATGTATACGCACTGAGGTACAGGACTCACAGAGAATAAAAATACTGGCGACGAAGGGAAGCAGACACATTTATATGGCAAACTGTTTTTAATGCTTTTAATGCGCCAAAGTGTTGTTTCATTTTCATTATTTGCACAAGCTGCCACACATTTAAATGCCAGTCCTCCCCTTTGTCTGTTTGTTTGCTTGTGTGTTTGTATATGTGTGCAGCTGTTGAGCTATAATCATAATTTCATAAAGCACATTTTCGCAAAAGCTTTCAGCACCCTAAACTGCATTGTAATTACAACGAAAGCGCTGGCAGGCGAAGCAAAGGGATTGGGCATTGCAGGGGTGTTGCAAAAAGGGGGGGAAAGTGTGGCTGACAACGTTGTAACACCGCAGAGGACGAAAGGACCCGCAGCACAGCGCGCATTTCGTTGCTGCGCCAACGTCGAGGAGCGAAAGGATAACGATAACCAACATGTCGGTGGTTTGTTGTTGGTCCGCAACTGAGTTGTCAGAATGGATATTTAACGACAGATCTTTTAGGAATATAGCTAACTATTATATCGCTAAAAATTGTTGAAATATGTACAGGTTTTTCATTTTACTTATTGTTATTTTGGGGTTTTAAATTCCTACATTTTTGACTCATTTTCATAAAAGATATTTAAAATATTTATTTGTTTACAAATCAGTAAATTTATTAACTATACCTTCCTAAAAAATGTTGAAAATATGTATATTTTTTGTTTTCAACAATTAAAGATCCAAAAATATTTTGAAGATCTAAAATGTTTACTGGCTGCAATTAAAGTATGTAAGAACAAGAATTCTTTAAGAATATTTCAATAACTGATATTAGATTTAGATATTAACATGATATAATTTCAGGATTTAAATTTAGCTTATACATTTTTTAACAAGTTAGAAATACGATTTAATTTGATGGAAATTGTTTATTGGTTTTCTGTAGTTGTCTTCTGACAGCGGCTTATGAAAACCTGGCAAAACTGGCTTATTGGTAGAAAAGGGTTAAGTGTGAGTGGTGAGGGGGTAACTTCAGTTTACACTTGTTGTTTTTGCTGCTGGATCCCTCCTCCTTTTTCCCCCCTCTTTACCCAACTCTGTCTGTGTTGCGTGTTGATTTCAACGCATAAATATTTCAAAAGGTTTAAACAAAATGGCGTCGACGCGCAATAAATACCAACGCTATCTGTGTGTGTATGTGTGTGTGTATGTGTGTGTATAAAAGTGAGCCTGCGCCTGTGTGTGTGTGTAACCCTCTCTGGCTGTGTAATAAAAGTGAATTTATGCAATATTTCTGCGCCTTTGTGCAAATAACATTTGTAATTCAGCGAAACAACAAGCAGCAACCAGCACCGAAAGTGTCCTCGCCAAAGTGTTTGTTATGCTAATGAGGCATTATGCCCGATCCTATCAAGTGCCATCACAGGAAACACGAATTTGGGCACTGAATCTATTAAATAATTATTAAAACATTTGCCCAAAAATGTTTGTCAAGAGAAATTTCAGCGAAAAATTTATAATAAAGATTTTACAAAAACATCCGGGTCGCCAGAGGCGAAAATTTCAGAAATATTTTGTTGTTGTGGAGGCCATAAGAGTTGACAAATGGGCTGGCCATTAAAATGATTTATTAATATTAATTTTTAAGAATTTTAGATTGCATTTTTGAGATCGCAAAAAATGAAATATATATTTTTATTTGTTACAAGAATATTTCAAAATTTCTAGACTGCTATGAGATATATATATTTTTTTGTATTAGAGTTTTTTATAAATTCAATTTAATACATATGAAAATCTACAGTTCTTGGAAAAACCAGGCACTCACTCGGCCTTAACTTCCCCGACTGTGTTAACTTCAAGCTCTGCGAAGAATTATTGAAACACTTGTTCCCTGTCACCGTCCCCACAAATGTTTGTCAAAGGGTTAAGGTGCCGTGGTACCAACACCTGGGTACCAGCCAAAGAACCAACCGAAGGTAAAATGCTGGCAACTTTCCGTGCTAGTTACAGCTTAAGAAAGCAGGAAAAAAATAGCGAAAAATAAATATCAAAAGCAGAACAATAGAGGAGAGAAAATAGCTAGCCATAGCCTCGGGTGGTTCGCATACGTTAAAAGTGAAGAAAAAACAGTGAAAAGAGGTGTTTTCCACTGGCTTTAGAGGGCAAAACCAGAGAGGCCTACAGATGACATTCAAGCGCTTGGTTGCACATTATAGAAAGGGTAAAATGAGTGATACACAAAAAAAACATGTGTTACAAAATACAATATTTTATAAAAATATGTTCATATTAGTTTTAAAAGTTTTATAAAATATAAATCTGTGGTGTTGAAGCTCTTAGAAATAGATTAACATTTGTCTCTCGATAATTTTATAACGAATTATATTTTTATTTATGGTTATAAAAACACTTGAACATTATGAAATAAACCTTAATTTTTATATTTTTTTTATTGTACACAAAAATGAATTCTTTGTTAAATTTAGTAATGTTTGGTTACACATTAAAAGTCATGTGATTTTTTTTAAATGTAGCCAAAAGGGAAAGATGTTGGTCTCCTCAAGTGCCAATGGTTTTCCGCCTTTGGCTTTTGGTCGAAACGGAAATCCATTAGGTTTACCCCATTGTGTCCCGCTTTTCATCCTCTCAACCGCTGCAGTTTGCATTTGTGTGCGAAGATTTCCGTTTGACATGGCACGAACCCCCATTAACCGCTTGTAGGCCTACTGCTTAACCCTTTCCCCTTCACAATCTCAAAAACGTTTTGCATACATTTCGATTTGGGCCGAATCGCAGGTTTATGCGTTTCGATTTGCATAAATCAAAGTTAGTCAGAGCTAGCCATGACTTGAGCACGTTTTCTTCTCTCGAAAATCACCGCATCCATATCTATTTTGCTTGTAAAACACATGGAGGAACTGCTTTGGAAACACCTTTCTCTTGGCAAAAACAAATATTATATACACGAAACCAGAAATTCAAAACGCGACAAAGCGAGCCTGATGAAAACATTAACATTATACCCGAGATTTTTTATAGCTACTTCAATTTTTAATGGTTGCTTGCGCAAGCCAAAGATGCCCTTGTATGGAATCGGGGTGCTTTGATTACTAGGTTGTGGAAAATTTAAATAGATTTTTAATTTTTAATTTAAGGCAAGATTAGTATAAATAAATATTTGGCTTTTTGCGCCACAGAAATGTCTAGGTGGTCAGTCACAAGTTATAAAAAATAAAGAAGATCGATTTACTGAAAGGTAATACGTTGTTCACAGATTTAGACATATACAAATTTATTTACAGAAATTCTGGAAACAAAAAGAGAATCCAATCTTCTACCTCAGCAAACTCCAGCGTTTGCCTGTTTTGATTGTTTCTTATGACAAATAAACATTGTTTTTTTGTTGGGAATGCGCATACGAGTGTACCATAAAATTCGTTAAATATTCGCCGCGACAGAAAAGAGACAATCGTAAATAAGAAAACAAAAAGAAGCATAATACAGCACACAAATCGTTAATGACGAAGTATTTGTGTTTTTTTTTAATTGCTCGTTTGGTGGCTTGACAAGCTCTGGGAAGTTGATGAATTCGCGACGCCCGCATCGGTCAACCACATTTACATTTGGCCAGGTGGAAAAGAGGGGGACAGGCGCGGTCGGTCAAATACCCACTGGAATCACCTGTTTTTTATTTTTTTGGTTAGCCGGAAATGCAGCGCCGCTCGTCAGTGTCAGTGTCAGAAGTCCGACTTCAGACATCTGAGGCATTACAGAAATATCTTGATAACTCAATCTACGAATCTTAAAAGGGGGGAGGATACTGCGGAAAAAAACGCCAGCGTCATGGAAGTCAGACTGTCAGTCAGTTGAGATCGCAGCGGATCATGACTTGGAAGTATTACCACAAGGTTGTGGCCACAAATTGGCTTGATCGGTGCCGGCTTGAAGTCAATTTGCAGCGGCTTAGGCCCACGGATCGATCGATTGGCATCAGTCTGACTCTCATCTGACTGCGCTCGGCTTGTTTCGGCTCGGGAAAACGGACTAAATGACTGACGGACTAAATCACTCCACCAAGTACTAAGTACCTTGGGATGAGGGACAAACGAACCGCGAAAGTGCTCCACAAAACATATGGCACACAATTATTCAACTGACAGCGACGATGTGTTAAGAAATGCCAAAATACATGCAACATTTGTGGGGAAAAGACTAAGGAATACTGTGTTTATAATTTTTTAAAGATTTGTAACTTGTAAATAATATAAATTCGAATATGTCCTTTGCGGGGAATTTATTATTAATGGGAATAATTCAGACAAAATCAATTTTAATTTAACAGAATATTTTGTTCTTAAGTTACTTTTAAATAAACTTTTTTTAAATAAAACATTTCTCTTACTTATTATTATTTAAAATATACTTAAATTATATACAATTAAAGACGTTTAATAATATTTGAGTATGAGTTATAGATATTACCTTGTTTACGCAGCCAAAATGTTTGCGATCTTTAACAATCGTCAGTTCCATTACATCCCGTAGATACCCTTTCCTTTCTCCTGATATAAAAATGAAAATGATGAAGTAAAAAAATGTGAAATCTGTGGTAACCAAAGGCCAGGGACACGGTCTGGGACAGGGAACCGTAGATCTAGAGAAAGATCCCAGGGAACAGGGAACTGGAAACTGGAAACTGGGAACCAGGCGGCACATGGCGCCCTCTGTGCGGCATTTATCATGGGGCCTCCAGTGCACTATATTTAGACGACGGGCTAATGGATGCAGCAGGGAAAAATAGACAGAGATAGGGACAAAGAAAGAGAGCGAGAGGGATGGTGGGAGTTCCTATGCGGCACAGGCCACACTTTCAAATTCATATTTATTGTCTAGGCTGCGGACTGAGTGCATTTTTATATATGGCAGTCCATTTGCCGCCAACTCTCCCACCACCTCCAAAAACCAAAATAAACAATAATTGAACATGCACGGAGAAAAAGTTGAAACAATAAAATCTGTATATCTTGTTTTAAATTTGTTCTAGGTTATTATGATTAAATCATTAAAAACAACCCTTAAGGTTTGCAATAAATATAAATTTTATAGAGAATCATAGTAATGCATTTAATTGTATTTAAAAATCTTTAAAATCATTGAAATATTTAAAGCGACATCTCAAAATTTGAAATTACAATTTAATTTTTTTGTCCGTGTAAAAGCGGAAAGGAAATCGCATTGTACTGCAATCTTGGGATGTGAGCAGCCGTGTAGGCTGTGAAATGCGTGGCATTTTAAAAGGTTCCACATTTTGGGGGTCAAAATGTCGGGGGCTAATTGCATTGATTAGCTGACGGAGCGTTTTGCCGCGCATCAAAGTCGCCTCAGCGGGCTGGAAAATGCTGGGGCAACGGTGGGTTAAGGGCGGGGTATAAGGTGCCCCGAGACTGAGGCAAGTCAGCTGTCAGTCAAGTGGCGACATGTTTACTTGGTTGGCAGTCAAAAACGGAAAAAATAAAAAACCCTTGCCCCCTTTGAAACCACAAAATACAAAAAAAAAATCGAATGAAAGAAAGAAGAAACCAAGCCGAAAAAAAATACGGAAACGTTTGAGCCACGCCGCAAATGAAAGGAAAATATTTTGTTGTTTGCATTCATATTTCAATATTTTCCTCTGATGGTTATTTCGGTGGTGTGAGATGCTATTAGAAGATGCTTGAATTCCAATCTACCGCCGGATCGGTGGAGTAAAAAGAGCGGTGATCAAAGGTGAGCGACTGTGGTCGGTCGATGGGCAGTCAGTCGTCTAATGCCGCTGGCGATGCCAAATTGACATAATGTGGCGTTTAACAAATTCCCAAACAATGCACATCCATCAAAAATTCAACGTTTGTGATCAGGGCTGCACAAGCGATATGGAGATTATGTTGATTTCAGAGATTTTGTTTTGAAGATAATACTTTAATAGAAAAAAGAATATAAAAGGAATACAATTGTTAAGAATTCAAATTTAATATTGCAAAAAAGTTAAAACAAACTGTATTTATTTCGTAAATTCGTTTAAATTCATTCATTGAAAATTGTCAATTCTTATGTAGTCTTCCTTAAACTGTGTAAGAATATTAATACATTTATATTACATCTTTTAATATTTTTACGAATTAGTTCTTATTTTGAAAAAAAAAAAGGTTTTACTTAGCTTTTCTAAGCCATAAATACAACATTAAAGGTAATAAAACTGTTGACTTAAATATTGACTACTCTTAACGAACATTACTTATTACAAATCATCCTTTTTTCATACTTTTCCCAGCCCTAAGCCTTAGGAAATTCCCCTTCAATTGAGTCATAACCACAAAGGCACCCAAGGGGCGTATCTTTTTGGAGGGGCAGCTGCATTGGCGGCGATCGGCATTCGATCACAATGATAGATAAACCGAATCCAAAGCCGAAGAAGGTGTAGAAAAAGTAAATGACATAATGCAGCATCATCACGGATGGATGGATTAGATTATGGTGGTGAGGGGAGGAGAGGAGAGGAGAGGGGCGAAATCGCCGGACTGATCGCCAGATCGGCAGACAGGGCATTAGGCTAATCGGATGGTCGGTGGGTCACCGTCATCCAGACAGATATTGTAACACCAGAGAGATAAGAGCGGCAGAACAAAAAGTGCCGCCTTTTGTCGCCATCGCAACGCTTTTCACGCCTCCGCCAGCCTCCAGATATTTCTCCCCACCAAAAAAAAAAAACGTATCTGCATGTGGATGAGTACCATCGCATCTCTCAGTGTGTTTGCCCAAAGATGCGTTAAATGAGGAATAAGCCGCTTTTGTAGTGAGCACCTTGAGCACCTTAAAGAGCCCAAGAGCTCAGGTAAATCAGTTTAGAGTTTAGTGTTTAGTGTTCAGTGTTCGGAGGGTTTTGAGGCCACAAAATGGCCGAGAGCGGCGCTGTAAATTCGATTTGCATTCGGGCCAAGGGAAATCGGGAAATCCGCCAGCGCCAGCGCCAGCACACTTGGCCTAATGCGTTAATCACTTTTCGAAAGCGTCAATTGAATGTCGCGTGGCAGGAACTCGGCAATTTGGAGGGCAGATGGGAGATGTGAGTTGAGAGATGAGATCGAAATCAACTACAAAAATCAACTGCTCTAATAAATTGTCGCCCGAATGATTTGTGGTATGGGAGTTCCTTGGGGTGACGCCTTGCACTTGTCCCACAATTCGATCCGAGCTGCCATCCGAGAAACCACCCATCTGCATCCATCCGCTGGCGAATGGCCGCCACGTGTGCTGGACAATTGTTGTTTATACTAACAATTTGTGAGGCAGGAAGATGAACATTTAGCTGGATAACCCAATCCTCTTGCCACGGCTGATTGCCCGCCAATGTGGCCTATTGTTTTGCTACTCTTTTCCCATTCCGCTTACCCCGGTCCAAGTCACGTGGATCCTGCACGTGCCGCTGGCCACCGATGACGATGACTGCGATGATGACTCCTCCTCGTTTCAACTCCCCCGGGGAGACACTTCCACTTCTTATTCGTTAGGTCGGTTTTTCAGTTGCTCGGTTGTTCGGTGGTTGCTGTCGCTGCTACGCTTCATTCCGTTTTCATTATAAGGCACGTGTGCCTCAACTTCCTCTCTAAAACACTTACAAAAAATATTTGGAAATGCTTCAATATTTGTTGTTTAAGATCCCAAAAAAAAAAATTAAAATAACCTTTCCACTTTTTTTTATAAGTAATATTTTCTTTCCAATACATTTCGGTTGGTACAACGGCAACCGCCGTTTAATTTTCAATAAATCACATGTTTTCAAGTTTTTTTATTGAACTTTAAGCTTAAAGAGATTAAGAGGGCTTTTTCTTTTATCCCTAAAAAAAATATGAGAACCTAATTATAATTTCATCTCTGAATAAACTTCATAACTTTTAGAATGTAAAACAGAATTATATATTTTTAATTAAGCAACATTACATTTTTGTCTCAACTCTTCGGAATTAAAAATTGCAATTCAAGATTGATGATAAAAATTTCATTGTTAGCCGTAATATATTTCACAACTTAATTTTTAAGTTTTTTATTCAACTAGACAATATTTCTTTTTTTCAAAAATTTTGTTGATTTGTAAATATATATTGTTACTACGCTTGTGCAATATTTTTAAGTGTACAACCTTTCATCTTGCTTTTCCGCTACGCTCTTTTTTGGTGTGTTGTTTTTTCTTCGCCGGTTAACTTGCAGGCGTTGATCCTTTGACTTTTGTGCTCAACACTTTCGCTTCACTCCGAGGATTCGCGTTGGCCCGAGGCCTGGGAAATTGTTTTCGTCCATATTGCGCGTTTTTGTCACGCTGCGTGTCCGGCGCGTGTACCACCCACCTCCGCCGTCCACCCCCTTTTTACCCACATCCCCCTACCCATCAACCGTTTTTTATGCGGGGCGTGTAGTGTGGCTAATATTTTCCTGTCGTGCAATCGCATGGCAGAAATTTACTCATTACCATCTGCGGGAGGTGTTGTACTGTGGATGGAATGGGATGTTAGGGGTTTTGGGACACATGCGGTGCACTTGCAGCGGTGGCCAATGTTTATGATGATTGAATGGGAGGTTTGCAACTCGAAGCCCGGGTCACAGGTTGCCTGGGAAAATTGTTGATGGGAATTACCAACGATGGAAACTGCTTGGGGGGAGGATAAGCGAAATTTGGCCAGCTCATGGAAAATGTTTCTATTATGAGTACGGATGACTTTTTGATTTTCTCAAAGTAACTTTTGGTGGCACAACACAATTACAATTGGTTTTTGGTTAATAACAATTAGGGGTTGGGATGAACAGCAGGAACACTTTCACATTCAATTGATGGCAGTGGCTATTGAATTCTAAAGTATCCCATCAGTTATTGGTCAAATATTACCTTGATATCTTGAATTTGAGTTTAGAAGTCGGCGGGTTGTCTAAGATAAATAAATGGTACTGTATTTAAAAATTCGTTTTCCCACAGAAAATAATTTCTTAGATTTCAGTAAAATAAGACGTTGTTCCACAGGGGTTGGGAGAACAGAATTCAAATTATTTGAATTTAAATTTCAATATGTAAAAGGTCTTCAAACAAGAAATGGAATATATGTTATGTATTATTAAATGCATGTTATATTCTGACCCTTCGACCGTATTTCTAAGCTCGTTATAAAATATTCCGAAAATATTAAGATATAAGCCTGAAAGATAAGATGGATTTTTACATTTACATAAAATAAAGTTATCTTCACATTAACAAAAATATCAAATTATTGCTTGTAATAGAATTTTCCCTTATATTTACTTGAGCAATTAGTGCCACGACAACTCCATTCAAAACAGCTAAAAGATCAATTTCAAAGCACTCAAGTAACCAAAGGGCCAAAGTCAAGGGAAGACAATGACACAACCAAGGAAATCCATTGAGAAATCCTTCTGAGGGCTGCTAGGTAGCAGTTATTAGCCGGGACCAACCCCTACCACTCACCCTTCCTCCGATTTTGGCAGGGCTATAAACTGGCAATTGGATGGGCAACAGCAACAGGAAACACAGGCACTTCCTAGACGGGTGATTTATAACTGATTACGCATAGAGAGACACTGACATCAAGACAGGTAGGGAGTCGGAGGCAGGAGACAGGAGGCATTCCACAGCCATGACGCAATGGCCGAGCCAAGACCAAAAGGAATATCGATCCCTGGTCAAACGATCCTCCCCAGGAGCGGCAATGTAATGAAGTGGGTGCGCTCCGCTGACGCCGCCGGCTTATTGCGGTTGACGGTTGACGGCGACGCGGTGGGCGATCATTAAACGCTCGTTCCACGGCCAAATATTGCTGCCTCTCTTTCTTTTACACGGTGAAAAATGTTCTAATGTTCTCAGTCAAAATAAAATTGACTATTATAATATAAAAGATTTAGGAGTTACAACTTCGTTTTTGTATTGCAAAACAAATATTTAAAATATAAAATAAATAATATGAATTACTGAAATACGACTGTAATTAAAGAATGAAATATTACACTTTATTATAAAAATCTTGTATTTAAAAAAATTAGATATTTTGCTATTTTCTTCAGTACCTTAATTAATTTATTAAATCTACAAACAGATCACAATATTTCCCTCTGTGTACTATCCTTTGTCCACTCTCTCGCTGTCTTCTGCTGCTTGTCGCGCCGCATTGATTGTGACCAATAAATACGCAATTGATTTTGGGCTTCTGGTATTGGTATTGCATGGCCATTCTGGGCCGCAGTCTGGAATCTGGAGTCTGGCACTGAATTTGAGGCCAAAATCCAGGTAGGGCAGCGTCGACTCGACTTCTTATCAGTTCGGGACGCGAATTCCTGACGTGCGGACAACCTTAAGCGTTCCTTAAGCACATTAGAGGCCAGCGACGGCGACAGAATCGGAGACGAGATCGGAGCCCGGGGAGGGAACATATATACATATACCTATGTATGGGGACGGATCCGAATCCGAGGTCGCGTCTTTATGATTTATGGCAGACATGAGCGATCGCTGCTGGCAGTCAGTCTCGCACTCTTATCGACAGCTCACTGTAAGCAGCTTAGTGCGTCGCATTTCTCCTGCACTTTAAGTCTGGAGAAAAGTTACCAGTCAGGGACAAAACTTCGTATAGCATTACAAAATACATTTTAAAATGTTTTTTCTTAGTTTCATAATAACATTAAAAATATATATAATTATTAAAAAATACAAAACCATTATTAGAGTTAAGTTTTTAATATAGGATTAAAAAGCCTTCTCTTTAAAGTTACCCAAAAGTTTCCCGTTTAAAATGAAAATTTGCCTCGAAAGATATAAGAAAAACAGCGAAATGGAGTAAGGAAAAACTGTGTATTTTCCTGCGGCTTTTCCGCAAAAGCGTGCATAAATTGTCTGTGGCAACCAGAGGAGCAGGCAACAACATTAGTGACTTGTAAGCGCATATGAATAAATTATTGACAACACACACACACACACAACACACACAGGCGCAGTCGTACAGTGCGTGCAAAAAGCAAAGACTTCTTTTGAAGTCGTTTTTCCCTTTCTGTGGGCGAGTGCCATATGGTGGCTATTTTTGGTGATTAAGCAGATGATACTCGGGACGTATAAAAACCGGGCGCAACAACCAAAAGCCGGCGACCCAAGTCCAAGTTCGTGTGTGCAGCAAAAAGTTCATCGTCATTTCAGGGACTAGGATCATAAATTTACTAACCCCAGACCGAAGGCGAGCCCAACCCAAAAGGGAAACCCCCTTTAACTGCCAGAGTTTAGTTCGAGTGGAGTTTCATTCCGGACTTCGGACTCCGGACACTAAGGCAAATACTAAGGCTTGAAATGGGAATGCGGACACAAACGTAGAAAAACTCAGGCAGAGAGAATCAGTAAGGCACAAACGTGAACTGAAACAAATGCGAGCCCCTGGAAAAGTTAAGACACTTTAATGGCAGTTCTAATGCTTAGCTTCCTGAGGGTTTTCCCATTGCGATGTGTACAAACTTTCTGCAGGGAAAGTGTCTGAGATCGTTTGGCGAACTTGTTCTGAGGATTTGCTCGGTGATTCATAATGAAATGGCTGCGTGTATGCCAGAGAAATATATTTGTTGAAAAGTTTATTGAAATGGGAATAGAATAAAGTGTGTGAGAAAACATTTTGGAAGCACTTTGGCCCAGCGCAGTATTATATTGTTGTGTTTTGGTGGTTTGTAAAAATAAATATGGGCTATTTTCCGTCGATTTCGGTAAACTTAAGATTCTTTTTTGTTACATTTTAATTATTTTAAGTTTCAATGAGATCTCGAAACAATAAAAACTACAATTGAATTGCTCCGGTTTCAGTGGTTAAATTTAGCCAGCTTGTGTTACCTTTTTGAACCAAACGGCAGCTGCCGGCGAAAGATCTCCAGTTTGCAGTCGCTGACATGAGTCATGTATCGATATAACCATATAACGCCACAGTGGTGCACTCCACTTACAAACGGAAAAGATTGAAAGGGGTGTGGGGCCAGGGGAAAAGGCAACCCCTTCTGCTTTTCGAAACAGAAAATTATGAAGTGCCAGCGACAACAACGGGGCCGCCACTTGAAATCCATTAAATATTTGTAGAAACCAATAAAAGCAGAATGCCAATGGAATATGTACGAAAAGTACACATATACAAAAACCACAAAAACGGCAACTGTGCCGCTTGAGAATCGAAGAAGGGGTACTGGCTATGGCTATGGCAATGGGCACGGATTTCGAATCGGACTCGGAGTGAGAGAGGCCACAAGGACCCTTAAAGGATAACACGCGACTGCGCTGAACGGCAGCATCAGTTGTTGGCACTCGGATCTGAAGGATCTCCGAAATCAAAAGTGTGGAAATTTCAGTGTGTTGAAAAGTGTGCCACGAACAGCTGTCACACAACGCGATGTCCTTTGGTCAGTCGATCCCCGAGTCAGCTGCAATCTGGCTACACATGGAATCAAATTACAAGAGGCGCCACATATCTCGATAACTGAAAAATGTCAACACATCGGGTCTACGCCTCATGTTGCAGTATTTTCTCTTTCATTTTCAGCAGATAAATCTATTTATACTGCATTGAAAGGTACCAATAACTTATGCAACATTTTATATTTTAGTGAAGTAATTTCAAACTAAAAACAAAACTTGCAATATAAATTAAATATAGTTTCTAAGAATTTTAAAAGTATTTTCGTTAATTTTTTTTAATTCTCTCATCAAAGAGGAATCTTTGTTTCAATAACAACCGTCAATTTATCAATAAAGCTACTTTGTCAGCCATAAATCAAATTCCATAGATATCAAGATGCTAATGTAATTCACTTACGAATAAAGTGTGCTCCTTTAAAATATTTTTCAAAGCAAAATCGTATCTCATATAATCTGGTCATCAAAAATGTCAACATTTGTTTCATATTGCCACATTTCCCTATAATTTTGCATGACCTAATCTACTTACATCTCCGTGAAATCTTATCAATCAGCTGGCGTCCTCAAATCACAGGGCTCGTGATGATTATTGGGATTAAGATTAAATATTCCCCCGGATTCAATTTGCGGATCACGCAGCGCAAGTTCCTTGTTGCTCACTTTAAGCCACTGACTCGGGGCCATTAATCAAACTATTAGCAGTAAATTTTCGGCCTCCACCCACACAACCACCCCGATACACCCCAGTACACACCCCTTTTTGGAGTGTAAGTGCAAAAAATACTTCGCCACGGATAGGCGGAATATATTTATGGATTCGGGACTACACACTTCGGAACATACGCGATAATCACGATAATGCATCCTGTAATCAACTAATAAGGCTCATCTAGCCGCAAGGACATCCCCCTCCAAAGTGAAACAAAAGTAACCAGGGGGTTGCCTTGAAAATTGAATTTAACGCGCAATATTTTGTGCATTTTCCATGTTAGCTGTCCGGGACTTTGGGATCTTACGGTCTATGGTTCTTGGGGTGCTTGGTGCTTAGTGCTTGCCGAATATGCAATTCATGTGTTTTTCTGTGTACACAAAAGTTGAGAGTGAAATTTATGACTCGATGCGCAGGCTTTTTCCGCCCCTTCGAAATCCAAATAGAGGGGTGCGCGTTGACTGCGGCCAGCCTCAGCAGGATTTTATTGGAAGGGGTTGGGGGATATGGTTATAGTGGGGTTGAAGGTTACGCTATCAGTCCGACACACATGTCACGAAAAGCAAGTTGTAAGTCCAGTAGAGATGCCACCGAATCGATCTCTATCCTGGTTGAGTGAAATATGTTGCGATATTTGATACGCCTTGATCTAGGAATTTTTCAAATTCAAGTCTGTTGTGCCTTCAGAAAGTCAAAGGATTAAGTGGATATTCCGTTATGGAAATAGTGATAATGACAGGGGTTAACAAAAGTAATGTGTAATATAATGCAAATTCGCTTTCATTTTGTTAGATATTTATTTATGAACCCTAAACCATATTAACGGACAAAATATAAACAGAGAAACTTTAAAATACAAAATAACTATTTTGAAACAATTTATTTAAAAATGCAATAGTTACCCGACTTTTTGTTTTATTCAAAATCATTATTAAACTTGTAAAATGTAAATTAAAGCTGTAAAGACAACATATTGATAAGGAGAACCTTTTGATAAAGCTAAAACAAACTAATTTATTTAAATATTTCATATAATTTTCTCGAATGACCTCAGACAATGCTCAATCAAGTTTGATGGGCGATGTCTGTTGGCCAGACACATTTTCACATCTGTTTTCCACGGAGCCAAACACATGCCCCCTATTAGCCGAGAATATCTCCAACAAATGACTTATAAGCCATCAAAAGAAAACTAAATTTGTACCTCCTCTAACCCCTCTGGTCAGTCTACTGCACCGCCTCTGCCATTTTATTTTATTTTATTTTGGTCTTGTCTGGCTTACAATTTACATGAAGTCGGCTGTGTTATCAAAACGAAAATTTGTTCGCCGATAAGGCGTTACAAGCTGCACGAAAAATAAGAAGACCTAGCCGGCTGCAGAAAGAAAAGACGAGAAAAAGAAGAAAAGGGAGGTAGAATCTATTCAAATGAGCGCCAGACGAGAGGCAGAAATTAGGAAAGGTATTAAGATAAAATTGGGCCACAAGAAAGGAAAAACACACGCCCAGTAATGGCGGCTCTGGAGCGGAGGTCCAAGAAATCGTATCACCTGGAAATGGAGAGGTGCGTAGGTCTCAGTCTTCGGTACCGGTACTGGTACTGGTGCCGGGACCTCTGCTTCTTTTCTTCGCCTTTGTGTGCGTGCCGGAGTCTTTCGATTGCATTGGCGCCATGTTTATCTAATTTGGGGACATTTATGCATGGCATTCCGAGCGGTTGTTTATAGGTTCGGTTAAACCTGCACTGATAACACACCATCGACCATCGACCATCGTGGCCGAGTCCCCAGATCTCAGATCCAGTCCCGAAACCCTCTGACTCACCGCAAACAATAAAAACCGAGCCGAACAGAACTCAACTGCGGCAAGGTGAGTTCTCTGAGTCGAGCTCGGGGCTGACAATTAAGCGACCCGACGGCGTCTGGCCTTAAAGGTATATATACATATGCGCAAGTACGTATAAATACACTCAGCAAAATAATCATACAAAAAATTAAATAATAAGCATAGAGCTTGATTAATTTAATTTTAGCCTCGGCGAACATTACCAAGTACAATAGTGATAACTATTTAACTAACTATTTTTTACTAAATATTAAACTAAGATTAATTTTCATAATAAATTTTTCACTATTTCTTAAAAATTCAAGATTTGTTTTTGAATCTTTTTTAATATATTTATCATAAATAATAAGTATTTATTTAAATATGTTTATATAGATATATTTGTATTTGTTGCTTAAAGCTACCATATTCTTCTTTAAGTGCACTCGACTTTTGGTCTGGTTTTTGTTTGAATTTTTATGGAGGTGCGCTGGTGGAGGGAATCGACTCATTTGGCTGCCGCTTATCTTTGGAATGTAACTTAAACTTTAAGGATTATTGCCTACAATAAATTTGCGCGACTCTTTTAAGGCTGAAAGTCAATACGTTGAACAAAACCCCCCAAATGCAGGCTGCCACGCCCCCGCTTTTTGTGCTTGTGTTTCATCATTAGCGCTAATTAAAAGTGTATAAACTTTCACTTTCAGAAAGTTCGGCGGGGGAAGCGATTGTTTGTCTAAATATCCTTTTGGGCTTTTTGGACACGTGCCCAGCTGCTCGATTACCTGGCTGCTAATGAGGAGACGACAGGAAAGAAAAAGGATTCATCGCATATTTCTATGTATCCCCATTTATTCTTCAGAGCCTGCCCCTTCGTCTGTATTTCTGTCCAGTTGGCCCATGATTTATGGCACATACTCTTGACCATTCAATGGTCAGAAGTCATAACACCCACTAAAGCCAAGCCAAGTGGAAGTCTTCGCCTGTCCGAGCACACTTCGATAACTGGCGACTGAAAGTACACTGCCTATAATTTTGGTGTAACTAAAATATCAATATTTATGGTCACTAGTGCCCTTATTAAAAGTAATTTGTACTTGTAGCACTTGAATGAATTTAATACATAATAATGATAATACTAGAGCGAAGATATTTTTTGGATTTTATCTTTAGCAACATCGATAAGTATATATTTTATGTCTTACTTGATATTAAAAAATTAAATCTTTTTTTATTTATTCAATCAATAAACCATAAAAAATTAATCTAATTAAAAGACAAAGTAAGAACGGTGAAATACTTAAATCTTTTCAGAACTTTTATATTAATGACTTTTCGAAAGTAGTTTCTATACATAATACATGATTAAAGGTTAGTTTCCTTATAAAACACATTGTTTTTGGGGTCCCCAATTTTTCGGTCAGTGCCGTGGGGTCGTCGAAATCACAACAGCCGCTGTCTGGCCACGCCCCCTCTTCCGCCTCCCGCTCCAGGATATATGGTTATAAGCGCGAAGCAGCCAAGCATGTACTGATGCGATGACGGCGACACTTTTTCCATGCGGTTGTCAAAAATATATTTTTATTGCCACCAAAATGACAACACTTAGCGCGACTCACCCCTCGTCCCCCGGCCTTAACCCCTGTTCTTTGAGGCAGCTTCCTATTTTGCGGGTGTTGACTGTTCGCTCATTCAAATCTTCCGCTTGATTAGGCGCCAATTCGCACAAAAGCTTTTGAATCTCAAAATGTGGGCGGTACAGCGCTCTGCAATTACGTAATGCGTGTGTGTGTGTGTGTTTGGCTATACTTTGATATAGGGAGGGGTTTGTCTCCTAGGGGTTGCAATTGTTCACGGCTACGGATTTAGCTTCCAGTAAATTTCACCGAATCGTTACATTTGCCTCGCGCATTAAACTTAATGACAATATGGAGTTGATAATACTTGACAATTTTTTACTAGCCCATATGTCAAAGGGTTAAACGCCCCTGACAACTAACCCATCATCATCATCATCATTATACCTTGGAAGGGTTACTCTCATACTAAGCCTAAGCCCTGTGTCCTCGAGGCCCAGTTTATTTTGGGCATTATGTTTTATGATTGCGCCCTCAGACTTTCACATCCTTGGGATCAGCATCTGGCCGAAGTCAGTCCTTATTTATTCCCGCTCCTTGCAGACATCTTTCGGCGTCTACTACTTGTTTTACTGGGTAGCCAAGTTTTGTTAACCAACTTTTTTGCTGTTCTGCTGCCATCTCTTTTTTATGCCCTATAGTCAAACCAGTGGGGCACATTTGTTTTGGGGAAATTATATTTTTAATAAAGCTTTCAAATGGCTTTAAAAATAATGCAATACATCATGTAAACAAACATAAACCGTAAAAAGAAATTTTAATTGACATGTTAGACTATAACCTATGATTTAAATTAAAAAGCCAAGTAATTCAGTTTTAATGGAAATTAATGTATTTTGCTTTAACTATCTAACTGAAAAACTCTTTGGAGTCTTCGGAGTCTTTGGAGTAGAGGAACTTCAAAGTCTTTTATGCCTCATGGCACCATTCTTAACTTGTTCATTGTTATTGCTTTCGCTGTTGTTGCTGCTGTGCACTTTTGTTCACCATTTTTGCCCGACTCCCCGCCCCTTTCCCTTTTCTTCCCCTCTGCGTTCTGCTCCCTTGGCTGTTCACAGTTTTTGCTTTTCCTACTCTGCATAAATTTCCCCTTAAGGATTGTCGCTGCTCACAAACGCACACAGATACAGGCGCAAACACATAGGCAGTGGCAAACAAACACACACAGGCAAACAAAAGCTTCGGTGGCAGGTGCCAACAACAACAACAACAACAGCAACAATGGCAGTAAGAGCAACAAAAAAGGGTAGCAAATGCCAGTGGGCAGGTGGGCAGGTGGACAACCAAAAGGGGTTTGAAAATTAAGGTGGGAGGGGGTTTCCCCAAGTAGACAAGTTGCAGGCAGCGTTTGTTGTGCTTTATCCTTTTATTGTGTTGCCCCCTGACAACAGGAAAAGCGCTTGCCGCCATTTTTAATATGGCGCATAGTCAACACACACACACACACAAATACAATCTCTCATAAATATGCGCTCAAAATATTAGTACGGTGCTTTAGAAAACTTATAGTTTCCCATTTAAAGACAAAGTAAATAATAATAAAGTTTTTAAATGAAGTCAATTAACAAATTCCTTGCAAAAAACCACAGCCCAAAAAATTAACTAGCTAAAATAAAAATCATAATTATTAATAAAGGTAAAATGATAACTTGCATCTAGGAAAATGGCTTTTCACTAATTAGAAAAAGTTTTTGGTAATACCATATAGTACTTCAAGTAATAAAAAATGTATATTTTTTAACATTTTACTAATTTTTTTAAATTGAAACTATAAATTACCACTATTTTTACATTTATTTACTGTATTGCTAAAGAAGTGCTTCTACAAAATTATATATGTCGGATGGAAGTAATGTTCTACTTTTAATTGGCTTGCAATTTTTTTTGGTTGTTTTTCAAAGGGATACTATTATTGAATTTTGACCGCCACTGTGTTTGCACATACACTTGTCTAAAGGTATAAAAACTGTGGCCCTTCACTTGGCCTTTTGCATTCGTCTGTGGCTGCCTTTTTACCTTTCCGACTGTGTGTGTGTGTGTGTTTGGTTGTGTTCTGGGTGCAGGGTGTACACCGCCCACTCACACGGCCCTTCCCCCTTTTTCTCCACTTCTTCCCTACGTATTCTTCTTCGTCCTGCCAGCCTCCTTTTTGTTGGATTTGCATATAAACCACTTGCAAATGTATGCGCGCGCACAAACACACACATACTTTGCTATTTGCATTGCGGCAGTATGAGAGCAACAGAGACGGGAACAAGAGCGAAAGAGAGAGGGCGAGTGAGCTTCACCGTCATATAAATTTTCGATTGATATGCAAACTTAAAAGGAACCGCAAAAATTATGGTCCACTGAGCTGATGCGATGCTCAAGCGGTCGGTGGACCTTCTATTCCAGGACACCCCCAGATGTGAGGGTGTGTGTGTGTTATATGGGTGGGCTTAACGCTCGTGGGTGGATTTTGTAGTTATATGGAGAAAAAGACAACTATAACTCCTCATTTCCAAAAACTTATTTTGTTGATAAAATATTTGGTTGATTTTTAAATTGATTAAAATGAATTTAATTATACCATATGAAATAAGTGTCAAGGATTAATTTTCTGAGACAAAGCCTTAGAATGTTAACCTATTGGAGATTTATTTTAAATATATATTTGAACGGTCACCTTTGGTTACGTTTACAAACAACACGAACGCCTTTGCTTCAGTTATTTTTTATATTGTTTCAATTTCTTAAAATACGAATTATATGTCTATGGCTCCTAATTGTGTTATGGCTTACTGAATATTTACTTGATCCCTTCAATAAATAAATTATGTCCGAAACTAGCAAACACCTCATGCCAGATAGCTTATGTACTGTATTTGTTTGAGTTTCCACATGTGTGCAGCTTGGCCACGTAATAAAAATTCAACAAGCTGTTTGGAAAGGCAGCCACTGTAGCAGCTTACTACCACCCAATCGGGTGCCATTGGGTGGCTTGGGTGGTTTTTCTCGGGTGAGGGTGTATAAAATTTAGAGCTCCAATGCCAGGAAAATCGGGCAACCAACAAATTCGAAGCCCCGAAGCCGACCGCCCAAAACTAAAGCCTCTGCTTAAACATTTAACAAACTGCAGGCCAAAAGCTCGACAGGCCGCGCTTGACTGACAGTTGACTGCGTTGTTCGTTGTTAGGTTGTTCGACTGTTGGGTTGATGGGTTGTTTGGCCTCTTGTTGGTGGCCGGGGCTTTGCATATTCGAATTCTGACGCACAGAGAAAACCGAGAAATGAAATATATTTTCCAATCAAATTGAAATGCAAACATGTGCAACGATTGTGTGGAATTCATGGGCGAGTTGAGCGATAGATAGATGGCTGGCTGGCATGCGGATGCAGCCGAAAATTGGAATTGAAAAAGTCATGATAACAGAAAATTGCACGCTCTGTGACTTTGAATGACAGATGAGTTTTCCTGCGGCTGCAGCAGCCGTAGCAGTCGCAATGACAACAATAAAGCCAGAAACTAAAACAACAAAGCGTTAACAATGAAAATGTCGCGCACGCGTTGGCCAAAAAAACAATGCCAAAATTCGGAGCGGGGAAAAACAAATGACAGCTGCAAAAATGGCAGGCGGAAAATAGCAAAAGCAACAATGACGCCTACAACAACAACACCTACAAACAAAATAGTGTGTGTGGGCGTACAATGCCTGGAAACTTAATTCAAAATCAACAACGGACAACAAAATATGAAATATGAAAATGGCTATGCAGGAAATTGAAATATTAAATACCCTGAATTTAATTAAATGTTTTAATATTGCAACAAAATAATATAATATACTTCTGCCAAAATTTTTCCAAATTTTGAAAACTTTGTTGAGAAATTATAAAAATGTTTCGACTTGTGACATTTTTTTAGAACTTAAGTTCTCTTAAAGATGGAGAACATCTGAAAATGGCGGAAACGGAAGTTGGCTTCGACGAAAGACGTTGACAATAAATGGAAACTAGAGGACCTACGCTCCGCATACAAAACCCCAACCAACCCGAAATAAACTGAACCAAGTTGAACCGTAGGAACTCCTCCACGTAGTGCCGACCTTTGGGTTGCCTTTTTTTATTCCTTCGTTGGCCTAGCTGGCTGAAGGACTGACTGACTAACTGACTGAATGACTGAGGGCCTGACTGACTGACTGGCTGGCCGGGTTGGCTGCTTCCGCTTTTTACGTTCATTGCCTCTGCCACAATTTTAATTTTCCTAATGGATATCGATCCCGGAGTCGTCGTCGCAGCAGCAGCAACTACAACAACAGCAACAACAACCAAACTGGCTGGCAAAAAGGATAATAGACTTCTTTATTGTGCATGCGACTCTATAAAAGTCAACTCCTGGACTTTGTTGTGTGCTCCGCTCCTGTTTCTCTCCTGTTTTCTCTCCTGTTGTGTTCTGTTGCTCATGCGAAAATCGAGGGGGTGGTGGCGAGGGAAACTGGGGGGCGGCGGACACACAAACCAGGCCAGACACAAACACACTCACACACTTTGCACTGAAAAAAATATACAAAATAATATCTATCTAATATTGATTTAGGTATATATTATAAGTTGGTGTTTTAATACATAAATAGATGATCCAAAGGCAATTATCAATGTCTAAAAAATTATTGCTAAAAAACACATTTAATATATTAAATAATGTAAGAATTCAATAAAGATTGATTTTATTTCTGTCTGTGCACTCAAATACACACAGAGGCCTGCATAAATAGTTAAGCAACAACCTCACACAATAAATAATCTGCTACGTCATGCAAAAGGGAAACTCCAATGGAGCTCTTTGAAATGGAGAGAAATGAGGGGGTTCCAAAGAGTTGGCAGACATTTGAAATTAGATTTTACCCGGGCTTAGATGCCCACCCACTCCCATGTAATCCGACCGCAACTACACATGGCAACGTTTATTCGGAATTCCATTTTACATCTGCCCCGGATCCGCCAAAGTGCGAAAATTAAATGAGCCACAAGTCGGAGCGAGAGGACGAAGGATTTCCACACCTCTGTTTGTGTAGGTGTTTTCCTAGTTTTCTGCTTCTATTTGCATAAATTTCTGCCCAGTTTTTTTTTGCCAAATGTTTTTCGGGGATTGAAAATTGCCTAAACCGTCATTTGGCTCCCATTTGTGTTTATGTTTACTTTTTCATTTCAGTTTGAAAATAAACAAAATAGAAATGAAATGATTCGACAGATGATTCTGAAAGATATTGGAAAAAACGAAAGTGAAACTCAAGAAGAGTTCGAGGTTTTTTAATTAGGGTCGTTGAATATGTAAGGATTATTTTGAAGAACTCAATAATTTACATAACATTGCAACATAAGCAATGACTTATATTAGAAGGCAGCTCTAGCATATCGATACTTTAAAAAAGCTACTTGCCTTCAATTTTACTTGTTTACTAAATCTAAGCCATGTTCATATGCTTATCATGTAATTAACTTATAAATTAAAATATATTATTCAAGCTCTAAATGGTTTTGCCATTAAAATAATAAAATACAACGTGTTTATTACCTTGAGTATTATTTCAATATTTCCATAATATAATTAAAATTAATTTTTTGTATCTACCTTGAACAAAAAGCTTTTAATGTTTAATAGACCAGGCAAATACAGTGATAAGTTTGGAGATGAAGTATAAGCAAAGTATAAATCTAATGGTCTCTAATTTACAGCTCAAATTAGTCCATTACTTTGCTATTCAATTGATTTATTTTATTTACTACTTAGTTTACTTATTTTCCTGAAGCAGCATTCCACTTAAACTGACATTTAAAGCCAAGTTTAGCCTGCAACTTGTGCAATTAAACTCAAGAAAGTGGCTGTAAGTTGTCCGTCAGTTAAGATCTGTCTTGAGTTCAAGCAGAAAACAGCATTAAACAATGGCAAAAATACCCATCCGCTCAATTTCAATTAAAATAAACGAAACGAAACGAAACTATTTCAACCAACAAGTTGAACGGTATTCCACCGTATCGATGCGCAGTGGCTTGAGTGACATGTCCTAATTCGTAAGCGTTGACTTTTACCGGCATTTCAATTAACCCAATTAATGGACGGGACCTAATTAAATTTTGAATTCATGTTGCCAGTAAACGCACACCCACACAGCCGCCCGCAGTTGGCCCACACGGATACACACCATCGCAGGCGGACACACAGATATCAGTCAGCTGTTTCTGCTGCCCAGCTGTCGTTCGAGTGCGACGGAGATGGCGCGAAAGCCTCGCCATTGGGGGTGGTGCTGGGGGTGGCAGTGGGTTAAGCGGGGCAGGGGGTGGCCCTGTAACAAGTATGTACTAATGTCGGCGTCTGGCTAACTGAGACACGGCTATGAATGAGTGTCCCGAACGGAGCAAGCGGGCAAACTGAAACTGAAGCTCGATGACCTTGATTATACAACACAGCAGCAGCAGTAGCAGTAGCAGTAGCAGCAGCGCCACCCCCTCAACCATCAACCCCCATACCAGACCCCATTCCCAGCAGGGCCACTCCTTCAAAATACCCTACGTCAAATAAAAATGGCAAAAATAGTGAGCGGGTACCGGCACTCGAAAAAATAATAAGACAAGTTATACTGACCAGATTATTTCCAATCGAAAATTTAAAAATTTCTTATAAATTAAAAACGTAATACTTTTGTAAGACGCACTCTGTTTTTTTTACTATCCTTATTCATTTTGTGTAAAATTTACTACTTAAAAACTGAATGGTACTGATTGATTTTTAATTGAATTTTTTTCTTAAAAAAATGTATTCTGAATTTACATTTAAGAATTAAAGTTATCTTTTGGATTTGCTTAGAATTTAAGATAATTCTTCTATTTCGAAATGAAACTTAAGTGTTTTATGAGACCACAAAAACTTTTTTGAGTGCACCCCAAGAGTCGTAGATGGTAACTGGTAACTGACATTACAACAAATCATCGGCCGGCAAATGTTGGCAACTGGGTGCCAAGTCAACGAACTGCTAACCGCAACACAGACACAGGCGCCCCCCGCCCACCGAAATACGTATAGATTGCCGTATGGGGGGCGTCATTAAAATTGCAACAGGGCCTTGAAGGAGCAACAGAGCCGGAGATTGAAGCGTTACCCGAAAAACCAGAAGACAAAATCAAAAGATCAATAATTATTATGATGTTGCAGCACACCCCAAGAACGAGACGCCTTCAGACCGCAAGAGCCAAGTCAAGACGGGCAGGTGGGACAGGTGAGGGGGTAGCATGAGGGGTTGCCAAAGAGGGAGCGGGACGGGGCGGGGCGGGGCGGGGGTTATAGCCGAAAAGTTCGACAAGCGCATTACAACAATATTCCATGGGGGTAGAAAAAGGGTGAAAACGAGGTAGGTGCGCTTGCTTACAAGTGCAACCATTTTGTAGTACAAACTTCGAAAACCAAAAGCGAAATTGGCAAAACAAAAGGCCAGCAGCGAGTGGAGGACGAGGATGCGGGTCCACCTCCAGCAACTGCTCCTGCTCCTACTTCTGCTCGTATTTCTGCTCCTGACTGCCTCCATTTGTGGATTGTGGATCTCACACAGCTGGAGTCGGTCATGCGCACTTCGCCCAACCGATTGGCCCGCTTCGCCGCCATTTAGAAAAGGCCCTCCGAATCGAAACGAAAGAGACACAACGACTGTGGAACAGGGACAGAGTGCAGCTGAAAAAGCAAAGCAAACTCAGAGAGCGAGTGCGACAAAAACACCTGTTCCTGTTTCGAACTCCCCAGATATATCGTCGGCAATTCGAAAAACAAGACCATCGGAACCGGTTGCAGCTGCATGCGCCCTCGAAAGAGCAGCTAGTCGCACTGCTCTCACCCACAGAATTATGTGGGAGATACATTTCGGGGTGAGTGGCTGGCCGAGGCGAACGTCGAACGGCACGGCAAACGACGACCGGTTTAGTCGTTCAGCAAACTCCGTGCAGTGAGCATGTTTGTACGCCAGAGCCAGACATCGTCGTTGGTCGGTTGTCGTCATCGCCACTATATTGTAGTATAGTATAGCCGTCGTTTCGCGAAAATCCATTGCCTCGTTGCCGTTGCCGTTGCCGTTGCCATTGCCGTCGCCTTTTCGGATGCGTGGAGACGAGACTCTTGAATCCCTCGAACAAAACACGCGTGTGCATAGATCAGATCAGATAAAAATATAAATATATATCGTAAACCCAGTGTTTTGTGCCCAGGATCAAATCGAGTAATTCACGCAAAACTTAATGGAATAAATAACCGTACAAGTGCCTTACCAATATACCCGCTCAATGCCGGAATCCTCTTGAGTCTGGCACGAAAAGCGCTCGCCCTCAAGATCCCTAACCCACAGATATCTCGAGTGTGCTTCGCCGAGTGTCCTGTCAGCCAAATATATGGTAATGGCAGAGATTGGTGGCCATTTGGCTCACCAGCTACCGTTGCACAATCACAACCACAATCAAACTGGATTACAGCCATCGCTGGTGATGAACCATCACCTGGATTTGGATTGTCATGGACACGATGTGATAAGTGAGTACCAAAATCGAGGGCTAGGGTCTTACTTTGCCATTTCGAATGGGGTATATCCTTGAAGAGAGCAGATAATACTCGAGATAGCACGGTCATTTACCAGGGACTTTCTACAACAGAAAAACAAAGGGATGCCTTTCTATAGTTGGCAGATAAATCTTTTGTTTCTTTTAGATACAATTGTATACAACAAATACTATTGTGTATTTGCCCTGGTTTATGTTTCAAACCATTGTGTTTTTCGTACAGTTGGAATGTTTTTATTACTCTCTTAGTTAATTATGATTACTCTTATCCCACTAACAATAACTGAACTACTATTCAGACATTAGAATATCACAAAGCCACAAATAATTTGTGTTTATAAGTTTTGTAAAGGTACTTGCAATTTAATATATTTTTTTAACTTAATCAACAAATTTTCCACAGACCACACATTATTTCCGAGCTCTTAACTATCCATTTCAAATCCAATTAATATCATTACATAGATCAAACATGAGTGTCGAATCATTTACCGCTAATAAAGCTATTTAAAGCAGTTAATGACTTATTTATGGCTATTGTCGTAGTCCCCAAATAAAAATTGGCAAATTAAATTGTCATTAAAAAAGAGTGGAGCCCAGTGTAGTCACTGAATTTTAACTTTCTTGATTCGTAAATTAAAAAAATACACGAGGAAAGCCCGTTTTGGACATAGCCCGTAAAAAGTGTAAAAGCCGTGTTATCCGAAATCATAGTTGTAAACTAGTTTTGGTAATTTATTAAACATTTTTCAAGCGCCGAGATACCAGATATCAAAGACCAAGGTTTAAATTAAGGGTTCCAAGATTAAAGATCTTGAACTGTTAGTCAAGTTTGCTTGTAATGAAGGTTGAAGTTATTTTTATAAGAAAACAATTAAAAAGGTTAGCCACGCGTTGAACTCTTTCTTGCCTTGAATATTTTTCATTTTGCAATTGTGGTCAAGGTTGAAGAACAAACCTTAAATTGAGAAACAAGAGAAATGCCCAGATATATACAAAATTAAAAATGAAGAAATAATAATAAAAATTAATAATCCATAAATAACTTTTAGTACGCAATTCCGTTGTCAAATTGGCCGATCATTTTTGTATATCGAAAGACTTTCTGAAGTTCTATCTTTAAGTACAAATCTTTTTGAGTAACAGACGTTGGCCGACCTATCAGTGCAACTTTTGTAATAGCTTAGACCCAATCTCGACCCGTCATTCGTTGTTGTTGTTGTGTGGCAATAACTTTTAAATTATAGCCGTATTTTATTTTAAGCACACTTTACAAATAATATAAAAGCCAATTAACGGTTGAATGACATTTTAATGTTGAGCAATTAAGCGCGGGCAAGCAATTGCACGAAAAAAAGCGAGCTGAAAATTATCAAAAATGTATCTCATGCGATAATGTGGCAAATTTTTAACTAGACAAATGTTTTGTTAACCAAAAATGCATTTTATGAATTCATAAACCAAGAGTGTCATTAAAAAATGCTGACTGGTGTGACAGGAAAAGGAACATATTTTATTCAAATTTTATTTCGTATGCTAAATTGTGACAAATGTTTTGGCTGACAGTTGTCTAACCAAACGGACGACCGCAAAACACAAAAAATCCAAAAATAAAAAAAAAAAAATGCGCAAAAAAGAGGAAAACATGAAAAATCATAATCATAAGCACAAACACAAACACAATGGTTCGGGGAATATTGAATTATAAATGAAGCAGGATAATGTAATATATGCATTTGTACCAAAATGCGAAACATTTAAATTGCAATCAAATTTTGTAATTGTAATTTAAATTCAAATTAGTTGTCGGCCGTGAAACGCTGCTAAATATTTAATGGCTGAAAACTTTTCCCAAAGTTTTTCTCTCTATCTGTGTGCTTAGTTGCTGTGTGTGTGTGAGTTAACTGACAAAACTTTAAGTTAGAGTTTTTGTAGTTTCAAGTTGATATTTAAAATGAAAACAATTTTTGTAGTTTTTGTTTTCCCTTCTAGTATCTCCCACCTCCTCTCTCTTTTGTTAGTCCACTCAGTTCCGAGGCGAGTTTTGTTTGTTTGTTGATTTTTTGAGCGCTGTAAACATTTTAATGAGTTTTCCATGTCACAGGCCCAGGCATCCAGTCAACATGTCGTTGCTAACTTCTCAAGTAGTCGTTAAATTAATTAAATATAGTAGGAACAAAAAGAAATCCCCAACTGAAGTATCAGAGCTTTTGTTTACTCTCTGTGCTCTATAGGAAATTAAATAGTAAATCGTTGCATACATCAGGGCGTTGAACTAGTTTCAGTTTTTCATGTTCGCGGTGGCCATAAAATTGTACAACTTTATGTTGAAGACCATAAAAAATTGACAATTATTTGCGGCCATAAAAACCAAACGATTTTTGTTTTTATTGTTTACCAATTAGCTAAAAATTTGAATAAAAACAGTGGGGGGAGCATGGATTTTTGCCTTCTACATGCTCCCTAAACTAATTTATATAAATTCCATTTAAATTGCTCGTCAGCC
Source organism: Drosophila gunungcola (assembly GCF_025200985.1). Taxonomy (NCBI): domain Eukaryota; kingdom Metazoa; phylum Arthropoda; class Insecta; order Diptera; family Drosophilidae; genus Drosophila; species Drosophila gunungcola. Next base: position 14,146,100 of record NW_026453197.1, read on the forward strand.
CAACTTATCGTATGTTAATTTGTATTTTTGATGAATAAACAGAAGAATGAAAACAAAAGCCTTTCGAAAGTTAATTGTGAAAAATTGATTGGGCAAATGTTTAGCCAATGCACAAAAAAAGTTGAAATAATTTTTGGAATAATTTGTAAAGTGTCAATCGTGGGCCACATAAGGTTAAGTTGTCTGCGAACGGTCGAAGAGAATGGAACCGAGCTCTCAGATGAGGCTGGTTAGCTAGCCATAGATCACCGATCTCTTGTTTATTTATAGAGTTGCCGAAACGTCAGTGAAAGGAAATGATGTTTCGTATACGTAACGAGATTCGGTTTAGAGTGCCATAAAATTAATTATATGACCATTTTAAACGGACTTCGATCGCATTTTTATGGAATTTGGTATTGATTTTGTGTAGTATTTTAGTAGTTTTGTAGTAGAAATTGATTGAATATTTGTCGGAATAGTCATAGCCTTAGTTTTGTTTTTTATCAGAAAATTTTAAAATTTCAATAAATTTATATTGAAATTTGCGAAGAATATTAGTGCTAGATACATTTTTTTACTAATTAAAAGAAATATTTAAAATGCTAATAAGCTTTGATGCATAAGAAATATTTTATACATAATTTATTTTATCAAATTAATCTATATTTATAAACATGCTTCAGTTCAAGTTTAGCTTGAAATATAGCAAAAACCTTTTTCAAAAAATAATTTGGCTTTGGTGACGTCAGAAGAGAGGGCCACACCCATTAGTTTGCCAATGGCAGACACACGTTATCTATATTTTACGAGTTCCTATCCAAATTCCTGTTGTCCCTGGCTGACATTTTGTTGCCTTCCCGTTTCCGGTGAGTTTTATTTCGGAATCCCTGCCGCTGCTTGGGGTGTGATAAAGTTATTTAGGCGCAATCCATAAATTCCCGGGCTGAGCCCAAAGACCCAAAAAGGCAGAGCAGAGCAGACAGAAACGTAAATCCCAAAGCTTATCTGATTTTGCACTTCAGTCCCCGGCACTAGATCAATATGTTATGTTATGGCCGGAATTTTGGCCCGTACCTGAGATTTCGGACCCAAGACAGCTGTGCGCCTGCGCCCTGTGTCACCTCCAGTCCCCCGTCCTTCATATACCCATTCCCATTCCCATATCCAAAACCCATTCCCATTCCCATTGGCAGCCTCGTTTGAAATCTGTGTCTGTGTGCCACACAGCCTGGTCTAGAAGACAGTTGGCAGATATCAAAATAACTCCCAGCCTCCGACCAGGTACATGCCCATCTCGGTTTGGAGTTTTGCCTTTTCTGCATTAATTAACAGCTCGCTGAGTTGAGAAATTAGAGAATTATGCCTGGAATTTCCGTTCGCAGATGAGCCAAATAAAAACAGCTTTATTGGAGGTCTGATTAGCTGATTAGCCAAGATACGAGTCTAAGAAAGACGAGTGAATTCTTAAAATAAAAATACTGAATGTTAATATTTTATGAAATCAAATCAATATAAAATGTGCTAAATATTTTTGAATTTTAATTAATATTTAACCAAAATCTAAAATCGTAATAATAATTTAAAATAATATATGTAGCAACATGTTTAACTCTTACTATATATATTTGCAATACAGTTTTGCAAAGTGTTAATTCCTTTTGATGCACTTTAAAAACACTTATGTAAATTAAGATTAAAATTGGTTTTAAAAAACTAGTGATTACATTTTGGCTGACCCCAAAAACATGGTCTTAAACTTATGTTTTTATGAGCACTTTAAGGAAAATGATATTTCGCAACTTTAAGTATCGATGCGATTGCCAAAGCCGCGACCTGATTAAAGTACTCACTCTGAAAATGCTCTTCATTTAATGCAAAATATTCCTTTACGTGTTATTTTTGGCTGAAATGTTTTTAAAGTTGAAGCTCTCTAACCTAATTAATGCATTTCAAGGTATTCTTAAAGCCCCCTGCGATGCTCCATGGAATTGGGCATATTAAAGCAGCCGCCAGCCTATTAAAGTGCAATTAAAATTTTTTTTAAATTCTCCGTGTTCTTTTTTTGTTTTTTTTTCTCTCACATTTTTTTTTTTAAAGTTCATTCAAGGTGTCAGCAGCTTGTCAAGGTGAGTAGCAGCGGCTACTGTTTACCCGGCCGGAGAAAAAATATTAAATTTCAACTGGGGAAATCGCCGAGAGAACCCAGGAGGGAGAAACCAGAGAAGCGGAGAACTGATAAATGTGCAGGCCAAAAATTAGTTGGGAGTTAACCAAACAGAAAATAAAAGAACAACTGACGAGCCACGCCCGTTTATCGCGTGAGGCTCGGGGAAAACAGGAGGAGCCGGAGCCGGGAAATTAAATGCGGGAAATGCGGGGGAAAACTCGTGCCTCTCTCCAGGCGCTCATTAAGAGTGGCGAGCGTTTTGCATTTCCCGCTGGGATTTTCGGTGGAGCACCCGCTGCGCCAAATGACACCTGGCCAAACACATATACGTATGTATATATATTTATATATAGAAGGGATATATACATCCCTGAGTGTGTGGCAGCTCAGGTGCAACCGGGATACTATATATCCCCCGTGTGGCATTTTGGCGTGTTGCATGCAATGCGGTGGCCACTTTAATGGCGTCGTTTTTAAAGCTTTATTCTGGCTGAACCCATGCCCAAGCCCACTCTAGCCGCCGCCTTTATGAGTGTCACTTTTATAACCCTTGTTTTAATGACTAATTAAGCATGAAAGACAATAAAAAGTGCCTTAGGTAAGACGACCCCTTAAATAAAGAACGCAGCAACCGGTGGTGGCAGCCTCCGCCTAGAAAAACAAACTTTTATGTGCGATCCAATAAAGTGAGGACTTCAAATACTCGCCGCTGGCGTCAACTGGAAGTGGAGAATCCCAGACGCCACTTGAGCAGATTGCACAATCCAGCCAAAAAAATCGAGATCGAAATTGAAGAGCCAGTAGTTGTGGTAGTAGTGCCCATATCCCATTACATTACATCGAGGGCGGTGTACCAGATCCATCTTGTTTGTTCATTTAGGGCCACTCCACTCAATGTCAAGTGGCGGCTTCAACAGGTTGGACCGCCCGCCGAGCTCCAGACTTTCAGACATCCAGACTTCCAGACATCCAGACTTGTGTATGAATCCAAAATCCCGGTCTCGAGAAGCGAAACCAATTTCGAATGTCGCGCCACGGGGCGACTCATTCAGCGTTTTCGGTTATTATACATATATAGATATTAGTGAACTCGGGATTTAAGGCAGACACGTCGCCAGACGGTAGCCGCAGCCGCAATTACCGTTACTTACCTGACAATATTTTGACGGGATACCATTTACCATATACCATACACCATACACCATATCCCTTCTGGATGGCATAATGCTAGATGGCTATGTGGGCCCGACTAAGCCATCGCATTTCTACCTGCAACTCGGGCTTGCGGCTCATTATGTCAAATTGAAATGTTGCCACACGGCCAGACAGAAAGAGACGGGGCTACCGGCGGTGCGAGGGGGAGGGAAGAGAAGAGGCAAGGCGAGGAAACAGGCCAAACAAGTTGCTGCCTCTATTTTATGGCCAAAACACCGTTGGCTGCCACAAACAGAGGAAATCATAACACTTTTCAAATTAGAACACATCAACACATCTATGACTTTATCTGAGTGGGAAGAACTCTTTACTTAAGTGTCAGAAAGACAAATTGAAGTAAATTTTAATAAATACATTAGTTCAATTAAACAAAATAAATGCAACATAATAAAATCAATTAAAGACAGAAATGGTAAATCGTTCAGTTCACGCAAGTATTTTTATTACAGTTAAATGCTTTTCAATTAAATAAAATAAATTAATATTAATAAAAACCAATTACAGAAAGAAAAAGACTAGTATTTATATAACACAGAAAAAATGCTAAGCAATTGTAGCTTAGAAATTGTACTTTAAATGTAGTTCCAGGCAGCATTTTTAAATCAAACCAAAACTTAAATCCCATAAAAACTATTCACTCAATTTAATTATTAAAACTCAATAATAGAAAGCAAACTAATTCGCAAATCACTTTATACATTTAAGGAGCCTTTATTAGTTTTGAATCTAAAAATTTGGCCAACCAATTATATCTCAATTCCACCCACTGCATAAATCCATGCGTATGGGTGCTGTAAACAAAATGTAGCTCATTATGTCAAATTGAATTGTTACCTACCAGCCAGAGCCAGCCAAGTTGAGAAACCGACCAAACGAGTCGAAGAGTGAAGAGTTTGCAGATCTCTCAATGACTGACCGCCTTAATGTTGTATTTCTCCTTAATTTATGGGGAAGTTGGCGGCGAGCGTTTTGTCGCAGCCTAAAAGTGGGTAGGCCACGGGTAATACATCTTCTCGGCCCGACCACACAGATCAGCAAGTGAATCATGCGGTTAGGGAGATCGAGACCAAGACCGAGATCTCGATCGAGTCCCAGTCCCAGTCCCATAACTCGATTCGCAACTAGTCCAGGATAGTCGGGGAATGTGAGAATAAGAGAGACGGAGGGCCATAAAGCAGCCTACTTAAAATGCCATAAAACCGAGCAATTTATTGGAACGCAGCCAGGTCGGAAGGAATCGGATTCAGCATCGGATTCACAATCGGAATCCTCTCAATCCTACATTTCGGACCTGCAATCGTTGCGTTGATTGCAGTCCGAATTGATCTCCAGTTTTCAGGTCTTCGGCTCTTCAGCTCTTCAGCTCTGTGGTCTTGGTCTTGGTTTCTGGTATCGAAACATGCCGCTGCGGTGCAAGGCTCCTTTGAAATTCAAATTTTATGAAGCTCATTAAATATAAATTTGTCGTTCGAGGCTCTCCTCCAACTGGAACAGAGACAGAAACTCTGAAACTGAGAAACTGAGACACTGAGAAGCCGGTGGAGTCTGTGTGTGTGTCGGCGTATACGACACCCAAATAAAATAATATAAATTAATTAACAAAACGAAGCCGAAATGAAGTTAAAAATTTGCATGAACACGGGCCCAAAGCCTTTGGCGGTCGGCGGTCTTCGATATTTCTCTCTTAGTATTTTATTTTATTTATTTTTTGTTGTTGTTGTTGTTGTTTTGGAGTTGCGTGTGCGTAATCGGTCGGGGTTTTAAATACTCTATGGCAACAGGACCACAGCAATTTGGAGGGGAAAGGAGCAGGGGCTGGGGCATTCAGGCAACGCGTTAAATGGGCAACTCGATCTTCGAGTGCCATAAAGCAGGCGGCGTCTTTTAATGAGGTCTTAAGTTTTTATAACGGGGTCGCTCCACCCAGAGATATATGCTAAGGTGGCTTTGATTCCGATTCTGACATGGCCACACCTTGAAAGTGGGAGTTTGGTGCAGGAATTTTCAAAAGGGTTTGGTCCCGAAGAGTTGTAAAATCACAAACGGCTTAGGCACTTTTCTGCATTCTCAAATATGCAGCAAAATATCAGGAAGCTCATAAATGTTTATAAGATTTTCTTTTCTTTTAAACTTGTGAACAAAAACCAATATTAAAAACAAGTTAAAAAAGTATTTATGTTAGCTTAAAATAAGTAATTGAATATGAACGCAGTATGTAAATTAAATATTCATACTTTATAAATACCTTGTTATGGCCATAGAACCTGGAAGAGGAATTTCTCTGTTGTTTTACCAACCAACAGAAATTTATACAAAACTGCGGCCTTATTCATGTCGAAAGCCACAGAAAAAAAATAAATAGGTGGATCAGAAACAAGTACAACTGCCAGAACAACACCTCCAACAAGAAGTAGAAGAACAACTACAACCAGCGACAATGTTCAAGTGCAAAGGTGCACGCATGCGCAGTAACAACCAAAAAAAAAAGAAAAAAAAAACACTGAGAACTTGGCCCAAAGGCAAACAGAACCACAAAGTCCGGGCAAGGAGTTAAGAAGGTGGCGAAGGAGCTGTGGCATGAGGGGCAGAAGGCCACCTTTTGGTGTTGTCATGTTTGCGCAATATTTGCGACAAATAAAGCATAAAAACTGTTAAAGTTCACACGCATCAGGTCAAATATTTACACAAAAGCCGTCGAGAAAATAAAAAAAGGCAAACCAACAGCAACAAAAGCGAGCCATAAACAACATCAGCAATGCAATTCAAAAATGTGGTCAAATCGCACACATTCTAATTAGCCAAAAGCCGAAAGCAATTTATGATAAACCAAAAGCCATAAAAAATTAGACAAATTAAAATGGCAAAATATGGATATGCCATTCGGAATGGGGAAAAAATCCTAACAAAATTATGCGCAACAAATGCAGAAACGCAGCTGGCTAAAAAACTAAAATGGTCACTAGGAAAATCAACAATCATATGAATTAACAAATTTGTTTACCACAAACCCGTTTTGTCCAAAAAAGGCTAAACTGCATTGGGAAACGCAGTTTCCTCTCAAGTCGTTTTTTGTCAGTGATTTTTCTTTGTGTGCAGCTCTCTTTAATTGCAGTCAAATCAAAGTCAGATTTTTGAGGAGATTTTTTTGTTCATTACTGACATTAATTTGACACTTTGAAATGACGGCCCGACTCTGCTTGGCTTTCTCCTTTGACTGAGGTGCGGTTGTTTTCCATTTTATACTTTACTTTGTTTTTGAGAGGGGGCGCCTTGTGTTAAAACACCATAAATAAATGTCGCCCGCTTATCGCCGGTCGAGAATCCTGCGTCGGCGTCCCCATTGAAAGACAAATGCGTTGTCAACGCAACCTGCCTAATAACCCATCATGATCATCACTTAACCGGGCCCAAAGAGAAGCCCCAGACGCTGCGATTCTGGCTGCAGTCGAGGCTCAAACGGAAAAAAGACACTATCGCTTCTTGTCATCTGTCGGCGACATGCAGCAAAAGAGGGGCCGGGAGATGGGAAAACAGGGAAGAGAATGCACTCGGAAAAAATGCACTTTAAATATAGAAAATAAGGTATAAGAAAAATGGGTTTACAGGAATTAAATAACTTAAATACATTTTTATTGGGTTGTCATTGATTTGCTAAGAAAAAAATAATGTAAATGAGATAGTTCCTAATAAATTTTCTTACAACAAGTCAACTCGACTTAAAATAAAATAAAAATTATATGCAAAATATATTAATAACAATTAATTAAGTTGGCTTTCTCAGACTTTTAAATTTAACATAATAATATAATAGTAAAGTTAGAATATGTTGGTCATAAATGAAATTTAATTTACAACAAAAGTAATTTGTATAAGTTCTTTAATTACAAACAAAATTAGGAAAATATTCTTTACATAGACTTAGGTTCCAGATAGTAAATAACTATATCTAGAATTTGAGTTCGACTATTTTCTTTGAGTGTATAGAAGAGAACCAAGATGCGAGGCTCGATTCTCGGGCACATCGGCATTTTGTTTTCAGCCGCCGACACACAAAAAAGGTCATTTCCGTTCTTCGGCCAGCTTGCAACATGCAACAGCACACAGCAGCAACAGTAACAGCAACAGCATAAGCAACAGCAACATCCACAGGCACGGCAGCAACATCGTGCTGTCTCGCTCGTCGGACTGGGGATGTGGCATAAATTGTTGCAGGCCCATGTCCATTTTGAGTCCAGGCACTCTTTGATGTCGCGCCTTCAGCAGCCAGCCGATGGCATCTCCCCTTGTTGAGTATTCAAATTTGGCTTCAATAAAACGACAGCCAACACCACCGCCAATAGCGGCAGCAGCGGCAACAACAGCAACAACAGCATCACCAGCAACAAAAACAAAAAGCAGCCACAACAGACGTATTCAGTTAACTGCGACGGCCAATTCGAAAATCAAACACTTCAAAGTGATTGCCTGGCGGCGGCTTCTTTTGGTTGTGTGTTTTCTGAACCCCTCCTTCTCCTCATTGTTGATTCTTCTTTATATGCATATTTGAGCAGAAGAGTCAGTTTGCATTGATCAGTTATTGGCTGCGCTTGCTGGGTTACACATACCAATATTGGCGATGGCTGCGTGACACGAAAAGGGGATATTAAAACATTATACATTTTTAAGTAAAAATGAAATCTTCTAATTATATTAGACTCTATAAATCAATTACATTTTATTGGGAACTTCTATAATCTCTAGAGAATAATCTGATATAGGAAGCACAACAAAACGGTTATTTCCTTTCATTTAAAAATCGTTACCTAATAATATTTTTAGAAAAAATGAATATGTTAAATTTACATGAAATGTGTAAAATTAAAATTGCACATAATAGGAAATACAATTTCACAAGAGTCTCGAAAAGTAATTTTATTACACAATCATTTTGTCTTGCACTTTTGGCCTTATTATAAATTCCAATCAACTATCTTTAAATCTCTTCCTATTAAGACAATTACCGTAACGTTTAAGCTATTTATGATAGTTGGTTGAGAAATTATAACTTACATTTTAACCGCTTATGCTACTGCTCCCTCTTAATGAACAATTTTGTGTAATCTGGACTTGCTTCCTTATTTTGGACTTCTTCCCCTAATCAAATTCGAAACTCAGCTTCTATTAACCCCTTTTGGTATTGTATTTTGAGTAATTAATTAGGCAAATTCGTACCCAGACTGAAAGAGAAAGATAGACACACAAAATATCGATCGAGATAACTCAGTGGGGGTTTTTGGCCTTTTTACCCCGGCTAACTCTTGGCCACCGGCTATATTAAGATAACGCTGTCCATTGTCAAAGCAACTGCACAGCTGCACTTAATTAAGCCAACTTAAGTCAGTGGCAGAGATGCAAAATTCCCAAATCTGCAGACACAATTGAAGGTATCAAAGTCTCGGGGACAAACAAATCACAGACCGCAATACTTCCTTTGAAGTCGGAGGAGTGTGGGGCAAAACCAGGGATTGTCCAGCCCACGCTCGAAAGACAATAGCCTGGCCAACAAAACATGGCCTAATCAGTGGCCAAAACCCCGCTCCTCTCTGTCTCTTTTCCTCCCTCACTCCGAATGCCTGTCCTGCTCCCGCTTTCGTATCTACAAAATTGATGAGTCTGTCAAAATGTGAATTCGAATTGTCCAGCCAGAGGAGAGAAAAAGAGGAAAAAATAAGGGAACATCAAGAGGGGCACGTGTTCCGAAGTTTCGTCCTCGCTGCCTGTCATCATTAATTTTTTAAATCGTTCCACAGGTAAGCAAAATAAAAAAAACAACCGAGAAATGAATGAACCTCAGCTTCAACTCGTAAAAAAACCCTGCCACGGCTTCCAGGAAAAATGACAAATTTTCCAAGAAATCACGCTCTCTGGCTCGTATTAAGCCAGAAAACAAGTTTGTGAGTTAAAAATAAAGATTGTAAATAATTTTTAGGTAGCTTTGAAGTTCAACTTAAATAGTCAAACAAAGTTAACAATTATTGTTAAATAATGGTATGCTAAGGGTATTAGACACTACCGTAATTTTTTTTATTAATTAAAAAATTCCCCTGAAGGCTGCATTGAAATTACACTAACAATTTGCGATTTTTGTCAAAACATAATAGTAGCTGAAAAATATTTTCTGTGTAATCTTCACGGCGTTTATGATCATGTGAAATTCCTAGTTAAATCCGAAAAAGAGAAGCGGCACTTGCTATCCCACTAAAAAGCGATACTCGCTGTGTGACTGCGCTTTGTATTTACCTTATAACAAATATGCCATAAATCAAAGGGTGCCCTTAACCCTCCACATCCCCCGACCCCTTGGCAAAGACACAAACAGTAGTGGCTTTTGAAATCGGGCCCATATCCGGCGGAGCTTCCATAATTTTTTTCGCCCCTCATTTGCGTTTGTGGCCGAGAGTGGAGAGCCTGGCCAAAACGTATCTTATCGATGCTTTGCATTTTGCATGTTGCCCCTTGTCGAGCAACAGCAACAGTAAGGCAAAAAAAAATAAAAAAAAAACAAAGCTAAAAAAAAGGAAATAAAAGAGTAAAACGAAGATGCTGGGCAGCCATTGCAATGTATCTGTATCTGTGAGCGTGCGTGCTGTTGTATCTGTATCTGTGAAGTAGCCCGAGTTGATTTGACTGCAATTTTACTTGTTCCCTCATTTTCAGCCCCCCTTTTTGTGGCCTTTGAAAGATTGCCGACATTGATAAGGGCCAGCGAAAGAGATGGGTAGCTGGGAGGGAGCGAGACAGAGACATAGAGAGAGACAGAGATGTGGAGAACGAGGACGGCGGGACATCCACTTACTATCTTCGATTCACTTCTCGGTGGGCGTTTCTTGGCACGAATTCCTTGATATGTTTATTGCTCAGCCATCAATTTCCCGGAGATCAATAGATCAAGTCCAAATCAAAGCCCAGCCACTTCTATCAATCCATCACAGACACGAAACGTTACCCGTGTAGTTTAGATAAAAGTGCCTTAAAGATACATTTAATTGGTCACGATGCTTTTAGAGTGAGCTTAAAGAAAAACCAAAGAGTTTGGGTTAGAAATTGAATGAAGAAGTAATAAAACGCATATATAGGTAATTCGCTTTTTTTTAAATTGGGTAATTAGTTTTTAAGATGTTAGCTTATAGTTATTATAGCTTTCAAAACTTTCAAGAATCACAATAAAGGCTGACTTATTATAAAAAAAAACAAATTTAATATATATTTAACTAGCTGGTGTAGACTTTAAACCTTTTTAAATTATAAGCTGTTTTATTTTAAGTATGAAATACAAAAATAACTTTTAGTGCCGAGTAATTAAAGTTGAGATGTCTTTAAGGCAAGCCAATTTTATAATTTGTCAACACCTTTAAAGAAATCTTCGCACCCCATTTAAAAACCATTCTCATAACAGGCAAAGTCAAGCCGAATTCAAGGAACCCAGTTGGATTCCAGCTGCTTGAGTTCCCACAGAACCCCCACGACAATGCCAAACACGGTTTTTCCGATCGCCAAATAATTACATCATATGCAACTCACATAAAGGTGGCGGAGGTCAAGAGCAATGGCCAAAAAGGTGCGGCCATTAAAAACTCGAACACCTTTCAGCATAAAAACGTGAACATGCCCACCAAGATCAAGTGCTGGCACAGAGTCATGGAAAATGTTTCGTTATTTAAATGGAAAAGATATAGAGTACGAGAAAAATAGGCAAAAAATGAATGAATGAGGAAGGAAACAGAGGCGAAGTGACAGGCAAAAATGGGAAACACGCAGCATGCGAAGCGTTTTCCTCGTTAAAAGTGAAAAAGCCGCAGTTGCCGCATGTGCCGCAGCTCCTTTACCACGCATTAACACCCCTGTGCCCCACCTTAACCCCCCCATTTCACTCACCAGGAGAAACCGCCGACACAGTCGAAAAATTCATAGACGACAACACGAGACAAAATTGCATTTTGGTCCAATGTGTGCCGCACCGAAAAGTCCCAAAAAAAAAAAAAAAAAACACAGAAAATAAAAGAACCGCGTCGCGTCAACCCCCAGGAAAAAAAGGGGGAGGGGGATTGGGCATTGAGTGGGTGTTTGGGTGGTGGGTGTATGGGTGTATGGGTGGGAGCCAACAAAATGGCAACATAACATGCAAAAGATACGCCACAAAAGCGGAAAAACCCCCCGAACGGAAAAGCAACACACAGGCGCAGGAGTTGCGCTTAAATTCCCATTACAGCCATAATGGCTGCGGCTGTGTGAGTGCGTGTATCTGTGTGGGTGGGTGGGTGCCAAAAGAAAAATGAAAACGAACTGCGCAGGATCATTAAGGCAACAGAAGCTCCAATCCCTGTCTGTCCGCACACATAGATCCCAAAATCAGACACACACAAATTCACACAAAAACCAAAGGAGGCAACAAAAACATATAATGGTCGAAGGAGGAACGCACAACAAAAAAGCTGCCAAAAAAAAAAAAACAAATACATAAATGGCAAAAATGGTGGCTCCCCAAAAACACGCGCACACACATGTCCATACAGGGTAGCATTTTATATAGCCGTATTTTGAAGGCAAGAAAAAATACAAAGAAAAACAAAAAAAAGGCGCACATGCCCCCAAGTCGATGGAAAAAAATAGAAGAAAAAGACTCGCAGCAATTGGAGGCTGAAACATGGAAGTAAATGCCGGCTGTCCGTCCGTCCGTTTGTCATTCTCTCAATCCGACCAGCTGTCAGTGTGTCCGCCTGTCTGAATCCGAATCCCAAGTTCTTGGAGCTTGAAGAGCAACAAATACAAGCCAAGTACGATGACTTTTCTAACAGAAGATTGGAAGCAGCTTAAAAATACCCTAAATAAAACACTTTACTTAAAACACTTTAATAAAATATTATGATTTTATTTAAATAAGTTTTTTAAATACAACGTCTATAATTATTATTTAAATACAAATATAATTGTATTTACATCTCTCGCCATTTTTAATGTATTTAATTGAGTTACAATTTTTGGTTTAGAGTTAGTTATTGTCGAAATTGCAAAACGACCAACAACATAACTTACAAATTACCCCTATTAAATCAGTAAATCCTAAATGCACGCAAATTGATCAACACAATAGAGTACATAATTAGAGTACATTACATGAAAAGTCGAAAAGGCAAATATAAATACATATTATGATTTAGTAATTGATTTTATTATCACTTTTTTAAATAGTTCCCAGGCTTATCTATCCCATTGACTTACTAAAACCTCAGTGCCCAGCTAAAGAGTATGAGAAAAAATATAAACCTTCAGAAATTGGCGAAAAAAGTAAGGAAAAGAATATACAGAGGGAACAGCAACAATAAGAACAACAACGGCAGCAGCAACTTGTCTGCTCCGCCTTTATAAATAATTCATGTGTAGCTACAGCGAGTGCGAAAGATACGCAAGATACATACACACACCCTGGGCCCCCAGCCCCGCCCCACCCCTCAGCCCCCTCAGCCCCCTCGCCGCCCCTAACCGCCCCTAACCACTCCCCAAAAAAAAAGAAAAAAAAAAGAAACACACAGATACGCGGCCACGTTTAAAGATACAAAGATACAAGCAAGGCAACAGATACAGATTTTATCTCAGCACGAATGTGTGTGTTTTTGCAATTTTTTTCTGTTTTCCGAATTTGTGAGTGTCTGTGTGTTTGTGTGTGTGAGGCAACGAAACATTTAAAACGTGCTAAACGCGCGTCAAAGTTTTTCTTAATTTTTCAACAGCAGCCGGTAAAAAGTTTTTCTTTTTTTTTCTTTTTTTTCTTTTGCTTTGCCTCCCTGCCAAGGATTACAGCAGCACATAGTCGGAAAATGGGGGCGCGGAGGGTGTGGCCTGTACATAATGTGGCAATGATTGCATTGATTTTTCTCCCTCATTCCCATGCCAACTAAAGTTTGGACGGATAAAAAGAAATAAAGCACGAGACCAAGTGGAGGGAAAATGTTCAACTTAAATACTTGAAAATGGTGGCTGCGTTTCACTTGGCTTGGCCAGGATTTATGAATTTTTCAAATGTTTTCCCCCAGAAAAACGCCGAAGACCCGTTCGCCAAAGGGAAAAACTTTTTGGCAGTAAAACTTTTGCCATTGGAGCCCGGACTCCGGAGAGTGCGGCACTTGGGTAAACAGGGAAAACTCGGATTATTTGATAACAGTTTGTTAATTAGCGCCGTCTTTGCTGTCTCACTTGCTATTTGTTTACGTTTCCAAAGGCATAATTGGCAAAATGAATTTAAGTTTCTCGCAAAAAAATAAAAAACAAAACCTGCAGAGCCAAGCAAATTAAATAAGGTAGAAAAGTTGTTAGAGAAACAAGTTAGTTAGTCGCTGTTACTTTTGTTTACTTTTGCCGTCGGCAAATAAAGATTTATTTTGTATTGATACAAAAGTTTCTTCTTATTTTTGGAAGGGATAACTAAAAAATAAACACAACACTACTATTGGTTTAAAAGGTTTTTGAATATATTTATTTATTAATTACATATTTTTATAGAAAATTAAAGCTTTCTTAAGTTTAATATTATTTACATACATATAAATTAACTCTTGGTTTTCAAACTTATTAAGAGTAAATTATTTATAAGATTCTACAAAAACATATTTTAATTGGGTTAAAAAAAACATTTTGAAAGATTCTAGTTAAAGAATGTTTTTAGTATTTATTTGCAAATTAAGCAAACCATTTTCCTTTTTTTTTAAAGAATTTTACTTGCAATATTGGTACTGAAAATTCTTATTTTTCTTGCAGAAAAACAACGCCTATCTCACTGCGTTGGCTGTGGCGGCCAGATCCACGATCAGTATATCTTGCGCGTTGCCCCCGATCTCGAGTGGCATGCGGCGTGTCTGAAATGCCAGGAGTGCAGGCAATTCCTGGACGAAAGCTGTACGTGTTTTGTGCGCGACGGCAAAACCTACTGCAAGCGTGATTATGTTAGGTGAGTTAAACAAAAAAAAAAAAAAATTGAAAAACAAACTATATTTAAGTCATTATAGAAAACAAGGAGTATTAAGACCAACAGACTTTGCTTCTCTACCACTACATCTCAATCTGTATATTTTTTTGTAACGAAAATACCAATTCATTGAATCTAGAATAGCCCCTCCAACCGAAACATTATCTAATTTCCACTCAACCAAACAGATTTGAAAGCTATTTGCACAACCCTAGGCACACACACTCCATGTCATGCGCTTGGCCTTTTCATTTCCAATTGTAGCGTCCGGCAAACGTTTAGGCCAGCCTTGTTAGCCCAGCCAATTAGCCCGCTGATGCCAACACAAAAAGGCAAATACCATGTTCTAATCAACAGCTGGTCCAGTAGCCGGGGACTTTGGGTTTCATCATCGCTAAATGTATGACGTGCAATAAAAACCGTGTTTGGGTCTTTTTTGTTTTGCCATCGTAAAGCCGGCGACCGGCGACCAAAGTCGCAACTATTTGCCATGCAAATCTTTGAATAATTGATTAACACGTGCAAAGCTATAAATTAGCACTTTTCCACAAGCACACACACACACTGCACGCTCAGATGATTGATGAACACTCGCCTCAGTCATCGATGTCGGCACTGACAAAAGAATTTTATTTTATAGCCATAAACGAGCTCCGCGAACACCCCCTTCTGAAAATCTCCCGTTGATGAACTTATTCAAGGCTGTTTACACGCACTAATCATGGGATCTTTATCCGATATTTGGCATCTTCTGTTGTCCAATTTAAGAGAAATATAATAATTTTCAGAGTTTGCTTAGATTTAGATATATCTTTCAATGTTAAAATATCCTTTTTTAACTTAGGTATAATTATTATTATCTAAAAAACAGTGAAATAGTAATCTAACATTCTCTACTTTTGTTCTTTCATTTAAAATACTTACAGGTTATTTGGTACAAAATGTGATAAATGCGGCAACTCCTTCAGCAAAAATGATTTTGTGATGCGGGCCAAAACGAAAATCTTTCACATCGAGTGTTTTCGATGCTCCGCGTGTGCGCGACAATTGCTGCCAGGTGAGTTTATTATTTATTTAATAGCATTTCGTCCCATCCTGCTTCGTTTCCCCAACCCCAAGTGCCTTATTTACCAAACAAATAACCGAATGTTTACCTGGAATTTTAGGTGATGAATTCGCGTTACGCGATGCCGGAGCTTTATATTGCAAGGAGGATCACGATGTGCTGGAGAAATCGTCGCAGAGCAGCCTCACTTCTTCGTCGGTGGAGAGCAACAACAATATTAGCAGTAGTAACAACAACAACACCAACCTTAGCAATAACAACCATTCCAGCGAATTGGGTTCAATGTCAGGTGAGTGTCGCCTTTTGGCCCTTGATTTTGCCCTTCGAGTGGTGCTTAGAGTGTGGATTGCTCTTTGGGGCATCATTTCAGAGGGTTTCGAATTTGTTTATTTACTATAACAACCCTTCATCTATGACTCTTCAAGTTAGGGATGTTATTTGTGCCCCAAAGTATTCCTTTTGTTTGCCCTTTCAGTTGACAGTGTAACTAAATATTTTCTCGTTAGTTTTCCTGTATCTTTGTTGTCCACTATATGACTCATTCATAAGCTTTGTTTGTAGCATAGAGTAACTCAATATATTTAGTTCGTGGCTGAGCTGGAAATCATATAGCCTTTCAATCCTTATCTCAATTACCACTAACTAAACTGAACTTATTCAATCAATATTTTACAAAAGAAACCCTATATACTCATCAAAAGTTAAACATGAACTTTCTTTCTGTTCTCTAAACATTCTAAAACCAAATTCGCCCTCTTAGTAAGATTTAACACAAATTAAATCCTGTTTAAGGAAAATTACTTGTTTTAAGTCTTGATAATGCAAATAGTCAAATAAATTCGTAGACTTAAAGCAAAACTATTGTAGAATCGGGCTGTAAATAAGGACGTAGTTACTGACTCCAAACACGTTTCCCGAGTTCAGCTTTAAAGCTTCTTATTTGCAACATCTGCAACTGTGTCCCATATTTTATGGAGCTTACAAAGTCGCAAGCAATTTCCACTATCGGCCATTTGAATTCCCCAGGCGAAAAGTCAACCCATTCTGTACCCCTACCATTCCACCGCCTTTTCCACTCGCTTTCCATCGAAAAGATTGCCAATCCTAATTAGCCCAAATTGGTCTGGTTCTGTGAATGAAAACGGGAAACGGGAATGGAGCTGCAACTATGGGCAACAAATAAGCACACAGTTCGGCATCGCACAAAAGCGCTGTGCTCGTGTTTTGTTCTTAGAAAAACAGCGTTACATCCTTGTAAGTGATAGTAGAGGTAGAGTCAATAGAAATCGGCAAACGTCAAACAATGTACGACAATTGTCGAACCATATCGTCAACATAATCTCATTGTTTAACCAGAACGGAGAAAAGCGAAGGGACTGGGTATGAAAAAGGCACCTTATCAACATGAGGCGGCGATGTCAAACGTTGGATGCCAAACCTGTGTGGCGGTCCAACCCCAACAGCAGTTCCAACCCCACCCCCTCCCTCCACCTTCACTCTCATTTTGCAAAGGGTTCGAAACAACAACAAAAAAAAAAAAACTACAAAAAACTAGCTGCCAGGGCAAACAAAAACTCCACATTGCATCGATGCGTTCAAGCGGACAAACATTGACAAGCAACTTCTTGGGAATTGGACTTTTGTTTGACTGACTTCGATCGACGGATCGCCGGATTGCCGGATCGACGGGTCGTATGATCAATCAGCCAGTCGCATAGCGAACCATTCATAGTTCCACTTGCCGAACTGTTTATTTGTGTTCAACTCGAAAACGGCATGCAGTCCGATCGAGTGTTTGCCAAACCGCAGCGGTCGCCAGTCTTTGAAGTTCGGCACTGGGAAAAATATGTTAATTTCTGTGGGAGATTTGTAAATTTGTAAAATTGGCAGCCTTATTATGAGCGGAAAGATGCGAAATACCTCTGAAATATTGATTCACTGATTTGTTTATCACTCAAATATTATTGTTTACCCGAAACAAAACACTGGGCAAAACTAAGCCCAATTTTGGTAAGAGTTTTTGGCAATTTGCAACCCTTGATAAGAAATGAATGAGAGAAAATTCCTTCAAAGGAACCACACCGCCCAGATAGAAATCACCGATCGATCTGTACGATCAACAACTAGATAGCGCCTTGTTTCGGGGGTTGTGAAACACGACTTAATTACCAGAGATCGATGGCAATAGGGAAACGCGAGCGCCTTTGATCTCCCAATACCGAATTCTCCACATTTAGCGATATTTTTGGGTGCAATTGTAGTCATCGTACAGAAATAGAAATAGAATAGAAGCAGGAAAACCGACGGCAAGCGAGCAATCTACCCAACGGCACTACAAAGTGTTTCTTTTTGGCCAAAAATAGCAAACGAATTGGTGAAATAACTCCGTATCTTTCTATTTCCGCGCAGATTCTGGCAGCGAGTCGGGCTCACACAAAAGTATTAGGGAAAAGCGACCCTCGGGGCCTTCGGATGGCAAGCCAACGCGAGTTCGGACCGTGCTCAATGAGAAACAGCTGCATACGCTCAGGTGAGTAATCTCTATCTATTGGATAGATCTTTAAAAATAGCAGATTAAGTTTAACTACAAAGAAATTTTTTTTAGTTTTATTGGCTAAAGATAAGTCAGAATTTTATAAAATATTATATCCTTATTAATTAACGTATACAAAATACGATATGGAGTTTTTAAAGTCGATGTAGTCTCAAAATATATTGAACTATCACATAATATATTCGCATTTTTAAAAACTGATATTTAAAAAAAACCTTAGGCTGCGTTTTTTAGTTTCCCAATTTAATTATTATCCAATTTCTAAATTAAGAGAAATATTTCTTGACACAGAATACTAACCAACTAAATATTCATCTATTCATTATTTAGAACCTGCTACAATGCTAATCCGCGACCTGATGCGCTCATGAAGGAGCAGCTGGTGGAGATGACGAGTCTGTCGCCGCGAGTCATCCGCGTGTGGTTCCAAAACAAGCGCTGCAAGGACAAGAAAAAGACCATTCAGATGAAGCTACAAATGCAGCAGGAGAAGGTAACCATACCCTCACTTTAAGTGGCTTTAAAAATCTAATTTAATCCCGCCTTTACAGGAGGGTCGCAAGTTGGGCTACGGCGCCATGCAGGGCATCCCCATGATCGCCAGCTCGCCGGTTCGACATGACTCCCCTCTGAATCTTCAGGGTCTGGATGTGCAGACATATCAGCCGCCGTGGAAAGCCTTAAGCGACTTCGCCCTGCACGCCGACCTCGACAGCAATGGCGCGATCAACACCCACACGCCCGCATTTCAGCAGCTAGTCAATCAGGTAAGGATAAACAGATAACAGGGATTACAGGGATTACAGGGAGTAAAAGGAGAAGCCTAAACTAAAATATTATATGAGTAGAGTAACATTGTTAGCTTATGACTTATTTGTAATCTAATTAACAACGTTTTCCATTTATATACTTATATTTTACACCATTGAAAACGGGATAAGATTCATTAACAATTTTTAGAAATATATTTTTAAACATTCCATAAATCATTAAGGTTAAAAACAAAATAAAAGCTGATAAAAGCAAAAATAGTTTTACAAAAGTAATTTTCTTTTGTAATTTTCTACCAAATGTCATCCACACATTTTAACATTCGTTCGTTTGTTCCTTCCACAGATGCATGGCTACGACCTGAACGGGATGCCCATCCTGCCGCCGCATCCGCACTCGCATCCGGCGCAAGGGCCGCCCCACCAGCACCCTCCGCCCCCCGGCGGACCGCACAACCACCAGAACCAGCAGCCGAACCAACAGCCCGGAGGCAGCAGCCTGGACTCCGGGATCACCTCGCACCACCATCCGGACAGCACCGACTCCTACGTCACCTACCTGGAGAGCGATGACAGTATGCAGGGCAGTCCGTAGACAATCGAACCGAATCTAATCCAGCTTCTTTTGTTGCTCCCAGAATCCAAACTGGCGCTGACCCCGTCGTCCTCATCCTCGGCCTCGGCGGGCACATCGATCTCCTCGCCGCCATCGGGTGTTGGAGCAGGGGGTGGTGGGGGTGGTGCTGGTGCAGGTGTGGGCTTGGGCTTGGGCCTGGGCGTGGGCCTGGGCGTGGGCGTGGTGGCCAATCAGTCGGCCACCGAGCAGCTCATGCAAATGCTCCAGAAGGTAACCGGCTCCGCTTCCCCGGCCTCGCATGCGGTGCTCTAAAGACCAAGGGGCGTGCGGGGGCGTGGCAGGAAGCTGGCGCCGTAGGAGCTACAGTCGAACTTCGCTAACTTGAAATATTTCACACCGAAAATTCACATCCATTAAAAAATATAATTCTGGAAAATATTATTTTAGTTTAGGTTCAAAAATTAATTAACGATCATATTTAGATTAAAGCTAATTTAGTTTCTGCAGAACGATCAAGTTTATGTTATAGCCAATGAATTCTTATTTACAACATTGATTTTCCCAATCATATTATCCAGTTAGGAAAGTTCGACTGTATTTGGGGATGTGTGCAATGGTTTTTGCCCCTGTTTTTTTATTCTACTTATTTGTATTTTGTAAATTTAATTTTATTTTGTTTGATTCGGTGCCAAAAAATAGTCTATAGGCCGTTGGCATTTTGGGGATAATCTGGCTCTGGCTCAGTTGCACATTTCGTTATGTAACATACACATTTGTTGTTGAGTTCCAAAATGAAAACACGAAAAAATTAAATTAAAATAAGCTAAACAAAAATGCTCACACACTTGAAAAGTTTTACCAATAATTTTTGACACGAAAACAAAAATTATGATAACAAAAGGAAAACAGTTACTTCGCATCAAGTAGGGAATTTCATTAAACATAAATTTGTAAATAACTTTTATATATAAATAATAAACGAATATATTTTCATTCAAAATGCAAAAAAAGAAAAAGCGATCGTAAGCATTCAAAAACAAAAAAAGAGAAACTGACTCGTTTGTATTATATGGGATAAAGAATCCGAGGGGTAGCGATAAACTATAAAGGCGCACTTGGCAAACTTGTAAATCGAATTAACAACAACAAAAGCATCTACGTCTAAGCTCGTAAATTGTATGGCAAAAGAAACACAAAATTATTATAAATAAATAAATGCAAGCAAAGAAGTGTGTAAGTGAGAAAGAAAAACTGTAACTAAATCTAGACTTATTTGTTAGTTTTAAAACATTTCCGAAATGCATTATAAGATGAGGAAGACAACAAATCCGGCAACGGGAAGGAAAATAATAGAGAGAAAGCGAAATGTACCAAGGATGTTTATAAACTGTTTCGTAAAACAACTAATGTATTTTCAATAATATTTAACTAATATTAATAATAAACAGTGCATAAGTAATTTTAGTAACTATAGAAAATGTTTAAATGAAATTACAAACGAAAATAAAACAGCAAAAAAACAACACAGAAAATATAATAAAAAATTATGTGTTTAATTTGTATTCTAAAAACTATAAATCTGGCAAAAAATAATCTAAATATATTATTTTAATTATTAAATTTGAAATTGGCGGCATAGCTTGCGCTGCTTGCTTTTCCCTGAGTGTAAACTGCTTACCAAAATGGTTCATGCCTCGACTATTTATTATTAGAGCAGACAACAACCCATCTGTGGTGGGGATCTTTGCTAGCCAACGTTTGGATTGCTGGTATTTTTAGTACTTTTTAATGGTATTTTAAAACTGTAATTTTTATAATTCAAACAGTGGTTACACTGGTCGCCAGCTGAGAAATTATTTATTTTATTTTAAGTAAATTTGTCTATTAAAAATCGCTTAAAATGTCTATTGCCAAGCGTGTACAGGTGCGTGAGGGTATTAACTTTAATCTTCAATGGTTAATTATTTATTTTCCCCTCTACTTTAGCAATGGGCAACGTTTGCACGCACCTGGCACATTTACGATTGCACTTGGCAGAATCCATTTGAGTCTGCTAAATTGGTTAAAACCCATTTAATGGGCCTGCAAAAACCTATATCACCCCATGAGTAAGTATTATCCAATGGTTATGTTTTTAGTTAAGGTTTTATGTGAAAAGTGTGCAAAATTACTTCTTTTTCGGAGACATTTCGGATGTCATTACATCACCGGCGTGTTTTCAAAGTTGTTGTTGCTGCTGCGAGTAAAAAATGAAAACAAATAAATGATTATTTGAAAATGGTAATTATTAGACCATTCAGTTGCGATTTAAATGGTAAAAGCAGTCATATAGTATATAAATATATTAATAATTACATTATCACAGAATTTTTAAAGTTTTATTTTACTTTACTTATTAAACTTTTACTATTTTGTCCGCAACTGAACTACCATTTCGTTTTTATATATTTTCTGACCAGCGATTGTTGTACTTTTAGATTAAGCAAGTTATCCTCAATGGTCCAACCAATTCAAATCCGTAAATGTAATTTTCCAGATGACTGCGGTGACCATGTGGTGCTGATCAACACACGGGAAATCGCTCTGCCCGGAGACGAGTGGGTTAAAAGGGTTTACTTCCACCACACCGGATATCCTGGAGGAGCTTCGTGGACGCTGGCGTGGCAACTGCACGAGAAGGATCCCACGATGGTCATGAAAAAGGCGGTTTACAACTCGATGCACGGAAATCTGCAGCGCAGGCACACCATGCAGAGATTGCATTTATTCGCCGATGATCAAGTTCCCGAGGAAATCCTGCAGAATGTCACGAATCAGATTCGCACACCGCGCACAATTCCCCAGCGCTTGGATCATATTGACAAAGAAACGCTGGAGAACTTCCCCAACATTATGGATTATCCCAAGGATTATATATTGCGTTGATTTTTTGTGTTAAAATCATTGTAAATAAGATAAATACAAAATATGGAAAAATTATTAATATTGTTATTTTAATTTTAAGCTAAGTGTATTGTAGAGTCCGATTTTTGCTTTGCCATTTTATTTATAACTTATTTTTACACGGTATCTTCTCGGCGACTAAACTCACTAGAAAAGCTTAACTTTTTTGCGTTGGCAATGCTTTGCAAAAAGAGATGCCAGGTTTTTAAATGTCAAATTAATTTTTGCAAGCTTTATTATTTAAACAAATCCAAAAGTCGATCGAAGGCAAAAATTTATCAAATCGTTTTATTTTGTTTTAGAGGTTTATTTAATGAAGGTGTTCGACTTATTTAAACATTGAACATGTTATTGTTTTTAAAACTTTGGTACTCTCGACAACCCTTATATTTGCCGGTTGTGTGGCAGTGAATTGCATTTTATTCATCTCATTTGTGTTTCTGCTTCATTTTGTATCCATCTCTGGCGACGACGCCTACGACTCAAATATATACTATATAGAAAGTGCGGTCATCACTGAACGCGACTATCTTCAAACACAAACAGCTGGTACAATTAACCCAAGTTTTTGGCTTATCTGCGGCCAATATTTATTGTCTTTAACGATAAGCATTATCGCAGAAAAGAAATGTATAAAAACATATGTATTCATTCCATTCTTTTTCAGTCTCCACCCGCGGCTTGTGCACTTCACACAAACTACTCCCGATTTACCAGATACAAAATCGCAATATGGGTCGCTTGGGAACCGTAGATCCTAGCTCTTATTCGCAGCCGGATTTGATCACCACGGAGCACAGTGTTCTAAACTGGAAAGTCGATTTTGGGGCCACCAAACTCCAAGGAAGTGTGCTTCATCGCTTCAAAGTGCTGACTGCTAATCTCGATAAGATTGTAAGTATAAAGGGTCCCTTTGATTTGCTTAATAGAGTCAGATGTGAAAAACAACAGGAATAGTTGGAGGCCTAATACTCCTTTAAAAATATCTAATATATTTTCAATGCCATAGTGTAATCTAACGTGCTTAGTCATTACAATATACCCAAGTTATTACCACTTCAGTAGATTGTCCCAATAGGAACCATATTAAGTTTAAAGTTAAATGTATTTAAAACTTTAGATATATACTGGCTTTAGTATTGCACTTTATTAACATTAATTACATTAATTTATATTTAGCTCCTGGATGTGCGTGACATCAATGTAACCAACGCCACGTTGCTGGCCGGAGGCAGTGAGCTACCGATCAACTACTTCATCAGCGATGCGGTCGATGATATTGGTCAGAAGCTAACGCTGGAGTTGCCATCTGGAACGGCTAAGGGCAGGTAAAACCACAGCGAAAGATAATCTAATCTATATGGAACTCATAAATAATCTTAAACACTTTTAGCCTCAATGTACGCATCGATTACGAGACGTCGAGCACCGCCAGTGGATTGCAGTGGCTTAATCCCACCCAGACTTTGGGCAAGGAGCATCCCTATATGTTCTCCCAGTGCCAGGCGATCCATGCTCGTTCGGTGATTCCCTGTCAGGATACCCCGGCTGTTAAATTCACCTACGACGCCACTGTGGAGCATCCCAATGAGCTGACGGCTTTGATGAGTGCCCTCATCGATAAGAAGGAACCTGGGAAAACGCAGTTCAAGCAGGAGGTGCCCATTCCAGCCTATCTGGTGGCCATTGCAATTGGAAAATTAGTCTCCCGCCCGCTGGGCGAGAACTCCAATGTCTGGGCAGAGGAAGCTATTGTGGACGCTTGTGCCGAGGAATTTTCTGAAACGGCCACCATGCTGAAAACTGCCTCCGAACTGTGTGGTCCTTATGTCTGGAAGCAGTACGATCTGCTGGTGATGCCGCCATCATTTCCCTACGGAGGCATGGAAAATCCTTGCCTGACGTTCGTAACGCCAACTCTCTTGGCCGGTGATAAGTCGCTGGCTGACGTGGTGGCCCATGAGATTGCCCACAGTTGGACGGGTAACCTGGTGACGAACAAGAACTTCGAGCATTTCTGGTTAAACGAGGGCTTCACTGTGTTTGTGGAGTCAAAGATCGTGGGAAGAATGCAGGGAGCTAAGGAGCTGGACTTCAAGATGCTCAGCAATCTCACTGATCTGCAGGAGTGTATTCGCACCCAGCTCAACAAGACTCCCGAGCTAACCAAACTGGTGGTGGACCTGTCCAACTGTGGGCCCGATGACGCCTTCTCTTCTGTGCCTTACATCAAGGGTTCCACATTCCTGCGTTATTTGGAGGACTTGTTCGGCGGCCCGACTGTTTTTGAACCTTTCCTGAGGGATTACCTGAAGAAATATGCCTACAAATCGATTGAGACGAATGATTTTAAGAGTGCTTTGTATGATTATTTCATTGATACCGACAAGAAGGAGAAACTGAGCGAGGTCGACTGGGACTTGTGGCTCAGCACCGAGGGAATGCCGCCAATTATTCCCAAGTAAATAATACTGCTAAGGAAATGTAATATTTTTTATAATACATTGTAAACTATTTTAGATTCGATGAGTCCCTGGTTAATGTGACCAAGGAATTGGCCAGTCTCTGGAGCACCAAGAGTGTCACCGAATTGGCCGCCAGTGTGGAGATCAAGAAGAACATTTCCATTCACCAGCTCATTGATTTCCTGGGCAAACTGATCGAGAGCAAGGATATTGTTGACCTGACCGAGCGTAAGATTGAGCTCCTGGAATCCACCTACAACTTGAAGAATTCCAAAAACGCCGAGATTCGTTTCCGTCTCAATCGTTTGATTATTCGAGCCCGTTTGATTAAGCGTCTGGATGAGATTTTCGAATTTGCCAACTCCAACTTCCGCATGAAGTTCTGCCGACCCATTTATCGCGACCTGGCAGAGTGGGCCGAGGCTAAGCCCGCAGCTATTCGCAACTTTGTCAGTGTCAAGGATCAGATGATGGCCGTGTGCTCGCACACAATTGAAAAGGATTTGGGATTGAAGTAAATTTAAGTCTGATTTTTTGCATTTTAAAACGTCTAAACAAACAATAAAATTGTTGCACTAATTAAATTAAACTAAACAAAATTAGATTGTCTAAATTGAATAATGCAATATTTTGGCGCAAAAAAATGTATCCACAATTAATTTAGAACATTCATTTTGTTTGGTTTTT
Organism: Drosophila gunungcola; assembly: GCF_025200985.1. Taxonomy (NCBI): domain Eukaryota; kingdom Metazoa; phylum Arthropoda; class Insecta; order Diptera; family Drosophilidae; genus Drosophila; species Drosophila gunungcola. Next base: position 14,171,525 of record NW_026453197.1, read on the forward strand.
CTTGAATTATTTGTTTTTATTAAAAAATAAGCAAAACTACGTTTATAACAAGTTGATTTCCATTTCCATGCTCATTTCTAATCTTCAATTTTGCTTGCAATTTTCGCGTTACCTTGATACCGTATTATTACCAATTAAATGTTCTTTTTTATAGTTATAGCTCAACATTGACCAATTTCAAATGTTTGGTGTTCTCGTATAACTAATCAAATGGGCGTTGATCTGGTTGATCTTCGTTTCAAATTTCTTGTCGTTAAAATTCTTTAAATTTCTCTCTCGACTTGTAGTACACATACACACACAATATATTAAATTTATTATTGTTTGCTTTGCTCGGCTGCTTAAATATTTCCTCTGTTGGTGTATCAACTTCTAATCCCGACGAGTTTTGCTTGTGGTTTTTAAACTAATTAACAATTTTGTTTTTTTTTTGTCTTTGTTCACATTTTACATTGACCAAAATGCTTCAATTAATGTTCTCCAATTTAATAGCTGAGAGATCTCTGTAATTATTTCTTTTCCCCGGTCTGCTGGATCACTCTTCGCGGTTCTTCTGGCAGAGGAATTAAAAACTATCACGCACTAGAATTATCATTGGAACGGGACGTGGATGGACCGGCACCCTGATCATCGCCCAGCACGAAAGTGGGACTCTGGCGGGATGTGTGATAGTGGTAGCCCTCTCTGTAGCGCTGATTGGGTTTCGACCGTGCGGTTTGAGTGTGACCCAATGCTGGACGCTGATTGTTGAGCTCATTGGGTCGTTTGGCTGCAAGTGGTGCATTATTACGTTTATATTTCTTATGATTAATATATTTTCCTTACCAGGTATATAAGGCTTTTGATTATAGGACGATTGTTGTTGTTGTTGTTGGTTATATAGATCCGATGACGTTGCATTGCCATTGTGATGATATGGCGTCGCCTGCAGATCGGTGCTACAATTAATGGGACTCATCGGCGTCATCTCGCGATCCTCGATAAACAATTCGCTGGCATCGTCGGGCACCTGACGGTACTGAGTCCATGGCCAGGATGCGATGCCCGAAAGAAGAAATGCCTCCAGGCCGCAAAAATAGCCAATTATCTGGTTTTTAAAATGATATTTCAATTTACTTTAATGTGACAGGTTTTTAATAATCAAAACTTACGCCAGTGGCCAGCAGCGTGTCCTTGGAATGCTTGGATACCCATGTGTATTCAGTGGCATAGAGCACCATGTGAACAAGTAGCGTGGAGCTCAAAATAAATATCAAACCAATACTCAGGTACATCCACGTATTCTGATTGACAAAATTCATATATAATTTCTATGTGCTTTCCAGTTTTAATATCTTCATCACATACCACTTTAGTCCAGTTAAATGGAAACATGAGAGCTATATGCGATATATCCAGAAAGAGCATGAGACATGTGATGAGTAGCGAAAACAGCGCACAGAAGACCATCAGCCTCAGGCGCCCGATCAGTGGCAGTAGAAAGAGGCCCACTTGTACAGTGCCCGCGGAACATTCGCAGGCTAGACAGGCGGCCGAGGATAACTGGTAAATAAGAAACAAAGTTAATTAAAAATTGTTTTTTGGAAGGCTAAGAAAGGTTTCACAATTCCATCATTTTGCAATTTTGCCTAGTTTCGAGCTTACCACCAATAGTATGCGCACAATCCCTGTAGGCGATTTCAAGTGTTGCGGATCACAGTGGAGGGCGACGCCCCATGGCAAGGGGGTGTGGCCACCCCTCTGCTTGTAGTTGGCATGGGAGTCCCAGGAGGTGCAGGTTCCGAGGGGGGATTCCAAGGACAGCGAGTGCGAGTGCGAGTGGGAGAGCTCGCCGGCCCTGCTGCCAGCTATCTCAAAGTCCTGCTCATCGTCCAGTTGACAGCAGGTCGGCTCGATCTCCAGCTCCCGAATCTCGTCCAGCAGCAGTTCTATCTCGTCCGTGCCATATAGATCAGATACAGACGGTATATAACGTTGGGGTTGTTGCATTGCCCGTGGCGGGATGTGTCCCACATCACCGATGGTTGCCCCTCAACTGTCAAAAACTGCGCGCCTATGTCTTTCTCTCCGGTTATTTCGGTCTCTTTCTCTCCTCCCTCGCTGTCTCTTTTTCTCTCTTAATTATCTCAGCAGCTGCAGAGACAAAAATTATCATAATAAGAGTTTATTAAAGCAAGCTCTACACATTCGATGGTTTAACGTTCAAATATATATGTATGAATACCCAAGAAAAAAGTTGAAAGTTTATGTATGTCTTGAAAATAAGCTACAAAACTTAGTTTTATAAAAATTGTACACAAATATTTTCGTTTTGGGTTTTAATTTTCTTAAATTGTTACCCAGGTTTTAATTTTCTTAAATAGTTACATTACATATTTCTAGATTATATTGTTAAATGTATTTTTGTATAATACTTCTTTTATTTTTAAATGAATACATGCGTGAAATAAGAGAACGAAAGCAAATGAGCTCTGAACGCTCCGCCCAATTTGCTATGCTATATAAATTGATAACTGCCAAGCGGCTTGCCCCCGACGCTCATTAGATATCCTGGCTCCTTTGGCCCCCTTCAAATGTCGCCACCCCCCTCCCTGACTCCCGTCTGTGCATAGCCATAACGGTAATTTGATATGAGTCGTCGACGACTTTGACGTCGCCGCTGCCTGGCTGTCACTCATACGCCATGTGGGCCGCTGTGAAAACGCGCCGCGGGGAAATTCCCTAAGGTGCTGCCAATCTGAATACGCTTTCCCTAGCTGCGGGATGATAAAACTTTGCGGGTAAATTTGTTTATGGGAAAATTAAGAAAATGCGCGCTTAAACGAAGCGAAAGGGTAATCTTATGGTGTGATAGAGACAGTCAAACAAAAAAAAATGCATAATGCTGACTGTAATGAATAACAACGTTTCTGCACTTGAAATGAAAGGAACGTTTAAGCATACGAACATAATAGGAAAAACGTATTTTAATTTTAAATAATTGTTCTAAATAAACTAAAATTTGTATCTATGCTTAATTTACTTTCGAATTTAAAAACGAAAATTTAACAATTCTAACTGCGCAACTCTTAAGGAATTTTTTATGTTTCCTATTAAATTACTGGCATTTTAACACATCCTATCGTGCTGAATTGGATTATCATTCTTTATAATCCCCTAAAACTATTTGACTCATTCATTAATCACAGAAATTCCTATTAGAGTACCTTGACTGGTGGTTTCAACCACATTGTTTCATTTATTATTTTTAATTGCGTCTGATGCGATGCTTCGATAGTCTACCTACTAGATGATGTGGCTGCCAACTGGAAATTAAATTGAAGTGGTTTTTGTGTGCCCCCGTATCTCTTTTTCGCCGCTTTCCTGCCCTTTCCCTTTTCCCAGTTTCCCAACTCGATTTTCCCCATCGATACTCTGCGAGTGTGCAATGAAATTCTGCTGAGCATTTTTTTTATGTTACTCACACACATACAGACACACACACACACAGACTAATACTGTCGTAATTAACACAGACATGTGGAATGTGTAAATGTGTGAGCTACATGAAAGCCCAACTCCATGGAGAATTTCAACAATTTTCAGCTGTCCGGCCGCATTTTCCTTGAGCTGTCATAATCAGGACACAGCTGAAGGTAGCTTATGCTCCTTGTTGTCAGTTGTCCTGCTGCTTTCCCACTGTTTTCCTTGTTGTTTTAGCAGCAGCAGCACAAGGACTCCGAACAGCAGGACATGCGAAATGCAGCTGGACAGGAAGAGCGGAAAATGGGGGGTCAGAATGGCACATACATACATCTGTATGTTGGCATTTCCCTCTCAGGACAGGCAATGTAACAATTTGTTCTCTCTCTTTCTGGCCAAATATCCATCCCGCTCTCACTCTCTTGCTAGTTTTTGTGAAGTTTTTGTTGGTACTGCTGTTCGTGTTGTCCTTGCTCTAGTTTCGGTGCCCGAATGTCCTCAGCCTCCGGTCTGGGTTTCCAGCTCCAGCCCCTCCTTCTGCCCCAGCCCCGCCCAGCCGCCCCCCCCCCCATCCACGCCCTTATCACTGTCTATTATCGCTGCATATAATCTCCCGATGCTGCTCGAGTGCCTAATGAGAGTCCTTGTCGGCACATCTCTCGCAGAGGACATGCCCTATCTTATCCAATTTGCTCATCGATTGCCAGGCATTAGACTCTTCACCTGCAGCCCCTCTGTTCTCGTTTTTCTCGCCCCTTCTTACGCTTCATTTCACACACAGAAACAAATTATAAATAAATAAAAATATTTTAATATGTTTGTGCAATTTTAATTTAGTGAAAATCATTTAAAATAATTAAAATTATTTAATGTTTTATTTGATACTGATTCTTTACTATTCAACAGTTTTAACTATATGCCCCCTGACATATTTATTAAGACAATTAATTTTATTTGTGATAGAAAAATAGCATGATTAATATTTCACAATTTAATGGTTTTGTATGATTAGTTGCTACAAAGTAAAGTATGTTTAAGCTGCGTTTATTATTATTTATAAAGATAGAGAAAATTACAAATTGGTTATTCCGATTCTATACAGTATATTATCGGATATTTTTGTTTTAAAGATTCCCATTTAGTAAATTCAATAACATTCATCTGTTTTCATTGACAGCGCTTTCTCGATTGGCAAATAGGCTTAGTTTGTGACTGAACCTTAAATACCTTTTATGATAATTGAGCTTGACAGCTCCTTACCTATACGATAAATTACGGTTTTTTGCCAGTGCTCAATTTGAAATCAATTATGCTGATCTGCATGTAAACTGACTTGGCTTCCTGTTGGGCTCCGACTTTAGTACCCCGTTTGAGTCACCGTTTGCAGGAAGTGCAAGTGCTGGGTATGCAAATTTATTGTCAATGAAGGGGATTGGAATTGGCGTTGAAGCTTGGTGGTCGGGGGCACGGAGTGGGGGCCATTATGAAAGAGGTGGGCTGAAAGGGTTGGACACTCGACGTTGGCTCGGCTGCATTTCTTATTTATGAACGTGCATAGACAATGCTTTTGGGTTCTTGCTGCTTTTTGTTTGAGCTGAGTGCCTCCCCAAATACAAACACACACGCTCGCAGGCCGTGTGCAAGTTTTGTCGCATTCAATGGACCAAAGTTGCCGTAAATAACTTTTAATAGAATTTTTAATGGGCTTCGCTCGGCCGGCTGATGGCCGTTGGGCTTGTTGTACGGCAATTTGCTTTTAATATAGATTACCATAATGATTTGTCAATGATATGAGAGCAGTTAAATCCAAAAAACGGTCTTGCTTGCGGTCCGAAATAAACTAAAATCATTTTGAATGCTCAAATTGTACACATCTTAGTTTGGCAATTTGTGAATTAAAGCTGCTAATAAATTTTCATTTAAAATAAAAAATGTACTACTTATATTCAGTTCTTTATTTATTTTTTTAACTCTATGAGCAACATCTATTTATAAATTTTCATTTCACTGCAAACAAAAACTTTATACATTAAAAATACTTTTAGTCAGAAGAAAGTTTTCCTGCTAAGTTATGTATTGAAAAACTTATTGGCCAAGTGAACTGTAACAGTAAAACATGGCATAGGTCAAATGTCGGACACTCCAAGCTGCGTATACATTTTAGCTAAAATTATTGGAATTTTTTCGTGATTTTTTTTGGCTGTAATTTTTAGTGTTGTTGCTGAATGCAGACAAGTTGACTATCGTCCTCGATTCGTGGCGGCATTCAATGCGGCTGGAAAATGCAGGGGTAAACTGAGAGGGAAACGGAAAACTGGGACCTTTTCCTACTTATTATGCCGCCGCATGTTTCCCAATGTTTGCTCTTTTGCGGAATTATCGATTACAAATGAATATTTCATCAGGAGAATGAGCCTACGAAAAAATGGAGAAATGGGTAAAGGAAACAGAAAGGTGCCTGGCACCTGTCGCCTCGTGACTTCCGTTTCCGGTTCGCGACACTCGACGGCTATTTTCAATTAAAATGCAGCATTCTTCACGCCCTTTAGTCAAGAACTTTTCCAGCACGGCAAAAAATGTGTACTTAATCTTAATTAAAAAACAAGCACTACGTTCAAGCAACTTGGGCTACATTCTGTATAAGTAAACATGCTCAAATTGTATCTGGTTGTTATCATTTAATATTTTTCCAATAAGCAAAGTGAAAAATTTTTTTACGTGTGCCTCCTAATTTTTTCCTATTTTCGCTCTCTGCCTCTTTAAACTGCTGTTTAATGTATGTCCCCACTTCTGTTTTGTGTCGCATAATTACCAATGCCAGGATAATTAAGGCAACGCCTGGCTGCCAGTCCACACATAAAAAGGACAACGAGTCCCGAATGCGGGTCCTGACTCCAGGGATTCTAATATTGAATGGAAGAGGAACGGGGAGCAGTGGGTGGACTTGGGTGGTGCGGTGGTTCAGTGCTTCAGTGGTGCGAGCACGTGACTAACGGTAATGGCACGCCAAATCACAGGAGAAATGAAATGTTTGCTGGGCGGGAGTGTTCTGAATTCCAAATGCTAATAAAGGATAGGAAGTGACCTATACATCTGAATTTCCCTTTTCTGTTAGGTTAAAAATAGTAATTCCGCCAGTTCTTAATGTACTTTATTAATTTAATTTTAACGAATGGCATCGTATTTCACCCAGCTTAAATTTAAATTAAAAGGTGCCTGAAAAATGGCAACTCATGATCCTCTTATGGGAAACTCTTGCATAAACTCCACTTCAGTTTTGCCACGAGTTACCCCTCTATCCACAAAACTTGAGCAGAAAGTGATTAAGGCTCACGTTTCGGGATTACGTAAGCTCCTACAGGGATACTTAGCCATCTGGGCCTCAGAGCCCTTATATATATTGTGTTGTGTTGTTGTGAGAATGTCTGTTGAGCATATCATGTGTTTATGCGATTCCTGAAATGAACACCCCCACCGCTCTTCTTCGCCATTTAAACCATTTTTACCTGGGCTTTTCGGGGCGTCCCCTGACACGTGAGCTCCATAAAAAAGGTAAGAAGGCCCCGTCATTTCATGGACGTTGCAGCACGCGAGGGATCCTCTAGCCCCAGCCCCTTGTATTAAGCTCTCACCCCCAGTTTTTACCCCACCCTTCGCCGAAGCTTTCACTTTTGTTGGGATTTTCGTTTTCGCTTTTCCCCGCTGCGTAAACACAGCTATTAAATGCGAACTGACCCCAAATGCTGACCAGCTCGACAGCTAGCTACCAAATACAGTCTGAACTCATTAAATCAAACATTCTCAAATAAACTTCCTATCATTATTTTGAACGCTCCAACCTCATTAAAAGGCACTCAGATTGCGGATATATACAAATTTATTATGTCCTTAAAAAGACTGTTGATGCTGTGACCACTTAATCAGCAAACTTGATTAGCCAAATTATTAATTAAAATATTATTTAATAGACAAAACATTCTCAGTTCTCATTCAGTCAATTGTTTGACTATATTAAGATATCGAAGAAGTAATTTATTGCATATTAGATAAGAATAAAAATAATGCATTTGTTTTTAAAATATCTCAACTTTTATGAGGTTTTTTTAATTCATTATTGGTAGCTCGACTGTATTTAATTATCCCTAATCCCTCTCCCATTCGGTTGTAAACGGGCGGTGGCGGTGCAACAACCTCGTTTTGTGGCAGAAACGACCTTGAACCAGTTTCATTTTTAAAAAATTTTCAGCAAAAGGGAAAAGCAAAGGGGACGAGCTAGAAAGCGAAAAGCATTAGAAGACTTTGCCAACTGAGAACTTTTGCAAATATCTCGGTATATTAATAAGGCCCAAAGCGTCTAACGGCCATTTAATCGCAGCCCTTATACGCACACGGAGAATCCACATGTGTGGTTGGGATAAAATGAGGTTCTATGACAGCAAACTAAAAATAAACAAATGAGCCAAGCCAAAAACACAGGAAAAATAGAAAGAACGAGTTGAGGCTGCTGAACAGCGCCTGCGTGGAGAGGAAAATAGAGAGAGAGAATTATAATGGAAAAACAGGCAGAGAGCGGAAAAGCGAGAGAGCCACCACAGTTATTGTTGTGGCTGCCGAAGGATTTGAAGGAAGTGAAATAGCTGCAGACTGAATTTTTCACAGACAAAGTTTCCTATCTGCTTCCTCTTCCTCGTTCACCTCCTCTTCTTCTTCTTCTTCTTCTTCTTGGCTTTTCTTAGCTGTCACTTCCTGTGAAGCGCAAAAATGTGAGATTCAAAACTTATTTTCAAAAAAAAAACAAACAATTTTTTTTTCAAGTGAAATAAATAAAATATGTAATAAAATAGATTCTTTTACAATAAAGAAATAAACAAAAATAAATAATTAAAGTAGGTTATATGCTATCCAAAACGGAATATCGATGTGAAGCGTGTGTAAGTGATTTATGAATGCTTAATTATAGGTGGATATTAGGGCCACATTTAGATTAATTACCTCTTACTATAAATGTTCATAAGTATAAGTGTTAAGTACTTCAGGTAATTAAGTATCAATTATTGCAAATAAAAAAAGCATAAAAAGATTTTCTCGATAAATAGAAGAAATTTTTTAAAAATAACGCGACTTAAATTAAGTAAATTCAAACTTTTTTAATGAATTTAACATTAAAGAAATCATCTATAAGATAATGCTTTATTTTTTTATTTGATATTTTTTTTTTCAGTTTTTTTATGTTAAAAAAATGTTTTTTTTAAATTTAGCAGTGAACTTGGTTCAATTGAACCAATTCAGATGGTGAACCTTGCACCAACACAAACAGAATGGCAAGCACACACACACACCCTTGGCTAGTCTGCTCTCATAGTATCCTTTTTCTACGGGTGCTTGTGAGTGTGTGTGTGCATGGCTCAAAGTGTTATATTGACATTTGGCTACATAATGATTTATGCTGCTGCAGGAGCCGAGCGATCCTTGCTCCTTGTAATTCCTGCTGCTATTTTTAGGGGCATGCCCATAATTTATTTTTATGTACAACCAGCAGCGGCAGCAACAACAACAGGAAGGAGGCAACTATATCACACGCACACACTCTCAAACAGAGATATATTTTTTGGGCAAGCGAAGGGCAAACGCTGGAAAGCATGCTACGATTTTTGTGTGGGAGTTGGGTGGTTAGCTCGAGGGGCTGATGAGTGGGGGGGTGGGGGTTATGTTCGTGTATACAACTAGTTAAATAAATTTACACTTGACCCACCTTTTTATTTCCCAGCTATATGTATTTTATATATATTTTTCCTCCAAATGCGCGGCACGTTTCTATTTCCTTTATTTTTTGGCCAGCAAAAATCTTTTGAAAATTGCCTGTTTTCTTGTATGTGCACATGTGTGTGTGATGATGCTTGTGTGAATGGGTGGTGGGAGGTGGTGATGATGGTTCTTCCTCTTCAGCCCAACTTAATGTCAGTTCATTCATGGGCCAAAATCAGGTTTCAGTTTTCCTTTCGACTGTGTGTGTATGGAACGGGAAGCTGGCATTTTATTTGAGATTTCCTGGTTTATTTTTTTTTTAACTTTTGGTTTTAGTTTTCGTTAAACATTTTGCACTATTTTTTTGCACACCTATTTTTTTTGTTGGTGCTTTTTATTTTTCTCCTTTTATTTAACACGCGCAGCAAAACAATTTTCATTTTCACACACTCGCACGAAAATCATTACTCAGTATGCACGGCTTTCCACGGGCTTTTCATTTGCCAACCACCGCGCCCCTCGTCCCACCATTTGGGCCATGCTGCCTTTACTGCCGTTTCTACTGCCTTTTAACATTTGCTAAAACACTCACACAATCGCACGTCGGAGATATTATTGGGGCGGCTGAGAGGGGGGCGTGGCTGGTCGGGGGGCGTTCGAATGCAAAGCAGCAGAACGGACGTCGAAACAACGCGTCACCAACACAGAAAAAGGCGCAGGGAAAATCCGGAAAAACTACGAAACGACAGCGTTGAAAGCCAGCAAACGACTGAAGCCCAAAGAGAAAGCTGAAAGCAGAGAAAGTGACCGAGAGAGAGAGAGAGAGAGACTGCGTGCACATCCTTTGCAGAGGCGTCAAAAGTTCTCGGAACTAGCTCACAAAGCCACTAATACCCACAAATAAATTGAGAGGATGCACGGCCAAAAATTTTGGTAAGAATTTATTAGATGCCGAATAAGAGGTATAATTTTGTTGAATTATATGTTCTGACACCGAATTTGTTAATTGTGTTAGTTAACAATTTATTTTTAATAAGTAGGTGAAATGTTGTGAAGTGCCTATTTTTTTAGATACCTACATTTTGTATTCAAACGTTTTGCAAAACAATTTTTTTATTGGTTTTACAAGTAATTTAATACAATTTAAAGAAAACATTTAATATCCACAAGAGTAATTTGTTTTATTATCATTTGTTTATTTTCACCTTAAACTGTGTAACTTAAATTAAAAATTTTATAATCGTTATGATGTTAACGATTATTTAATGAATTAATGAAACTAACGAACAAGCGGCAATTTATTTTAGAATAGACCCGTTTATGGACTTTAAATATTCTATTTTGATAACGTTTTTAATTTCGTATCAATTTTTTATTACAGTGCCAATAAAGAGCGACCGCCTTCGATTTACTGATAAGCCGCTCAACAAAACGAAGCCCACACGAAGCTCCATCTATTATGATCAGTTGTGCCGAATGCTTTGGAAGAAACGAACGTGTAGCTGCTGAGAAAATACAAAGGCAGATCAAAGAATCGGAGGTGTACATACTATATAGTGCAGCTATACTAAACATAGCTAGAAGTCATATTCTTATAGTTATATTCAAGGAAACAGAAAAAATGGAAAGGTGAATTTTAGCAGATGGCTAATGTGTACCAAAAATTTGTATAGTGAGTATGGTTAATATTACATTTGTGTTCCCTAGTTTCTGGCAGGAGGTAAAATCGCTGCTAAAGACCCTGCTCTGCTTTGTGATTGCTTTGATGCTGATGCCTCTATTGCTGTTATCGTTTCTCTGTAAGTGCTCGACATATCCCCAGCAGTGATCGATGATCGCCGATCCGCGACACGCGCTGCCTCACTGATAAGCCACATAAATCAAGAACTTCAAAAGGGGCCGGCTATATAAATAAACGATCCATGGGTTTATTAACCGATTCTCACTCAGCCAAAGGATCATCCATTAATGGGAAACCAAGAGATAGAGATATGGGAGGCTGGGAAGCTGAGGGGAACAGTGAGAGAGTGATTCGCAGAGAAAGTGCTGTAGATAAGCTTTTTGTTTATAAATAATACAGATTACCTGTTGCACCTTTGCGGAACCCAGACAAGCGGCCAAGCGAACCTTGACCAACTGAATTACTCATAAAAATTTTGCCATTGATAAGCCCAGTCTTCGCTGCTTCTGCCTGATACCCGGTAATCGTTTTGGCTAAAGGCATATTCCTATGGGATAGACTTGTGATTAAAAATGCAGCTTACAATCAGAAATTTCAAGCCCCCAATGTCTGTCGTTAAATATACACATGTACATAATTGTGTACAACAATATAATGCAAATGTTTGTCTTTGATTTAAAATTAATATAATAACAAACTCTTTTAGGTTACTTTTTAACAATCAAAGGGTATATATTATTCGGTAAACTCATTAGCACTCACATTTAAAACATTTTGTTTTTATTTCTTTAATTGCTTTATTTATTGGTGGGATTTTAATCGCGAGATTTTTAACGCTTCTCCTGAGGTTCGCACAGCAGCCATTTAGTTTTAACATCGAAAATCCCCCTCCATATTTTTAGGCGCACACTTCACCAACGAACTATCTAACTATGTGCTGAGCATCAAGTACCCGAACCTTACCATCTCAAAGTCCAAGAAGATCCGGACCTTAATCGACACGCCGAAGAATGCGGGCGTATTTCACTTTTTGCTTCAAGTGGAGGGAAATTGTGACTTCGAGAGAATCAAGATGTCCTATGCCCAATATCTAACTGATCTTAGAGACAAAACCGGGATGCTAAGGTTTCCCAAGCTGCGTCAAAAACTCGTTCCTTGTTGGGGACATTACGCTTGGGTTAATGATAGCAGGTAAGTGATGATTATAATAATAAATTAAATTTAAAAATTAAAACTAGGAATTAGGAATAATAAATTTTTCTCTTTTTTTTTTGTAAGTGGCTTCAACATCAACAATCACGTGCTGCTTAGTACCCACAAATACCGAGGACGTCCAGTCACAGAAACGAATATTCAGGATTATGTCAGCGAACTGGCTACCAAGTATATACCCTCAGATCTTCCGCAGTGGCAAGTGATTGTAATTCCCAACTCAGACAACACTCAACCCTATTATATACTTATAAAACTGCATCACCTGATAATTGCCGAAGAGGAAGACTTGCACGTGAGTGAGATGCTTCTCCTCCAGGATCCGCACAAGAAAACCCTGATGACTCTGAACGACGGATTGGGTCAGAGTTCAAATCAACAACTGTCTCATTTCGTACGAAAACCCGAACACATCAGCAGACTGCTAAGTCACATAATGCATCTTGTCATCTGCCGTTGGCAGAAATTCATCTACGAATTTGAATCTCTTGAAACTCCCGACGGTTCTTCGTCTAGTATCCAAGTTAAAAACCTCAGTCAGTTGGCTTCTTTGGTTTTAATTGTCCTAGTAAATGTGATTTTGGGCTTTATCAGGAGTCGTTCTATGCTAAGAAAACTTAAAAAACGTTCAGTTACTTACCGAAACGAAGTGGGTCGCTTTCAAACAATACGGTTGCTATTGAACAAGGAGTTAGAGCAAAGAAATCTCAGTTGGTGGGTGGCCAGAACGGCCATATATAACAGCTTGCAGCCAACTAATTTGGCCAAGGTTTGGACCCGTTTTCTTTGGCGCTTAAATCTTAATCATGTTTTGCTTTTACCCTATCACATTTACTGTGAGTTTTTGGCCTTTGGCGATGTCTTAATTAAAGGGCAAACTTCCTATACTTCAACCTATTGTGCTAGACTTCATTTATATGTACCCCTCGTACTTTATGCCCAATTAGAGTTTTTCAAAATTCTCTGGGAGCTGTTTCAGGCCCCAAGAAACATTTACGAGGTACTTTTTGAACAGCCCACAAAGGAGTTAAACATACTCCACAAGAAATCATATGCAGGCAGGAAAATCGTCTCCTTTGGGCGTTCATTAAGTGGCGCTCAGCTTAGGAGTCGCAATCTGGGTAAATTTAGTAATGATCTCAGAGAATCAGATTTTAGTTTAACTTGCCTAGCAGGCGCTGTTCACGATTACTTTGACACATTCTCGGGCGATATGAATGTACCTAGCTTCTTAAACACCACTTGCAGGACCATAGATAAAGGGTACTTCACAGATCGCAGTGGAGATAAATCGAAAAATATTGGGGGCGTGGTCTTCCTGCAATTGCCCTTAAGAAAACCCGATGCGAATCATGTACAAGAGTTACATCAAATTGTTGAAAGGATCAGAAAGCAACAGATCATGATATATTTAGCTTCGATTGGTCAGACAAAATATAGCCTACTCACATCACTCTTACCCCATGTTATCACAAAAATTTTTATCAACTTTTTCTCATACAACTTCCCCATCACAATCACTGAGATCTATGGAGATACGGATGAATTTCAGTCGGCTTGGGGGCAAAAGGTTCAGGATGTCCTTCTCTTTCGACCTCCTCAATCAAAGACCTGCCTTTCCTTAAATCTGCATCGCTTTGGTGACAAGTATAGATTGGCTGTAATGGCGGATACTCATCTGGCACCGGATCACACAATCATAACAAGGTCCTTTGAACAATACATGGAAACAATCACTCTCTAACTAGAAATAATCTCCTACTTTTTCGTGGAATGGGAATATATATTCATAATGTACACAAAAAAAAAAACTATTTATCCAACATTTAATTTTGTAAGAAATTATTTTTGTACTCTTCAAAACTACATATAAAATTTAACAAAATGTACTAAAAATAAGTGTCCATGTTATTCTCTACTAGATTTGCGTTCTTGTACTCTTGGATATAATTGTCATTTAAAAACATTATTTAAGTAAACTCGACGCTTGATCGATGGAGGATAAAAACAATAAATATCGAAATGAGCTGAGAGGCCATTTGTATGGGTCGAAGTATCCATCTGTAAGTCTCCTAAATAAAAACCAATTCCGTTGCAGTTTTTAATGCATTTAAAGCAGACTTTTAATGAAAACAAGGATAATGGGCTGCGTGGCCATAAGGATATCGATTATCGATCGCGTCACGAAAGGAGCAGTCCTCCGAAAAATAAATCCCAGGTTTGCAACCAAGCGGGAAAATTCCATACAAGACAGGACAACCATCGTGATTACATAAAGTGCCAGTTTCAGGATCATCAGTGCCCGCATGGACAACGCCATTATCGTGCTCAAGAACCCTTAACCAGCAATTATTGTCACGGTGACTGTCCACAATCACACCAGTACCAGGTAATAAATTTGTTTGTATCTTATTTTATTGGTTTTATTACCAAAACCAACAAAATCCTCGCCAGCAGTCGAATCCGAGGGCTGTGGACGAACCCAGTCCCAGATACTCACCCAATCCACGGAATTCCATAGTCCATTTCAGTCTTAATACTCGAATCCAGGAATCGGGAATTGAAAAAAAACGGAGGGGATTGTCTTCTCTACAAGAACTCTACTTTTGGAGCCCCTCCATCTAGTAAAAGTGAACACGGGGACGGGGAGGTTGGTGAGAATAGACCCACAACCCGATGTAGCCACCAGCAGCATAAGAAGGAGTCCCATAACTACCTTAAAGAGGCTAGAGCTCACTACCAGGCGGTTGGTGGTACATTTCAAAAACAGTTTCCCTTTTCCAGCGACGAATCCACCTCCAAAGGATCCAAATCAAAACCCTCCCAAGCTACCGTGATTAGTGCAAAGAGTGGCGACGATCTAAGGGCAGCAGTTCGTTCGCAAATTGAAATGCAAGAGGCATTGGATGATTTGGCACTCGAAATGAAGGCTAAAAAAGAGGATAGTAATGCTAAATCGGGGAAAAGCCGAGTACCCAATCCCGATCCACAGACCGAGGAAGTGGTTGCAGTTGTCGGAGATCACCATTCAAATACAGTAGAACCAGATGTGCTTGATGTTGTGGATTTTAGTGTCAGTGCCGATGACATAGTCAGTGCCAAAGTAATTGATCCGATGATAAGGAAAATTCAACGCATGTATCTAAACACACTCAAGGAGGAAATGCACCTCATGGAATATTTGGAGAAGGTACCGAAGTTGGTCAGCGAAGTTTATAAGCGGGAGGCAGCTGAAAAAGAGCAGAAGAAGCACTAGGAAATACTTAAAATATATTTTCACTTAACTTATTGTTCTTATATTTTGTATAATAATCCTAAAAAATACCAAATGAACAAATGCAGCAACTTTAACATAAAATGGTATTGGCTTTTCACAACGAATAATCATAAAAATTGGTTTATAAAGCGTTTTAAGTGCCCCGCCATCTTTCCAATCGAATTTTGTTTGTTTTTACTATTTCTTACGGAGTGGCTAACTCTTCGCGTGTAGTGTTGCCACCTGGTCTCAAAAAGACATGTGTGTTGAGTGTATTTTTATAGAAAAAGGAAATAAATTTTAGCGCCTGGTTAAATTTATTCGCATATGTTGGCGCTTTACTGCTGTATAAATCTTCAGAAAAAAAAAATTGAAATAAAAATATTCGATGGTCACAAAGGAAACATCGATAATGCCAAGTTGTTGGCTACATCGATAGTATCGCACAAACATCGATTTATGTTCCAGCTCTAGCGCGACGGCTTCTAGAACAAAAAAAAAGTTGAGTTCGCGAATTGCTGAAAACGCCGCTGCGGAAATTCTGCCACCCGAATGAAAAGCCCCACGGCGGAGAGTGCGGGTGAATTGCGAACGGAGCGTAAGATAAAAGGCACGAATAGCTGAGAGGCGTCACGTAGACGGCCGACTGATCGATATTCAACACAGGCGCAGGGCAGCACACACACGCGCGTGTGTGTGCCACTACACACCCACACACACACATGGAGAACACTCGAGGTGGCGAAAATAACGTAGAATTGGCCAACGGCGGTAAGGATTTGGCCAAGGAGTCCCCGGAACAGGTGGAAAATGCAGTAAAACTGGAGGGTAATACACAGAAAGAATCGGGCGAAGAGCTCAAGCAGCAGAAAACCCTAGGAAACTGGATAAACAGCGAGGCGGTAGTGGAAAACAACAACGCAAATGCCCGCGGAAATGTCAGTCCAACAACTACAAGCGCAGAAGAAGCAGCAGCAGCAGCAACAACAAATACACAAGTTACAACAAACAGCAACACAATACCCATACAACAGCAACAAATGCAGTCAGGCGATGGGAATGCAAATAACACAACAACAACAGCAATAACAAAGTCAACAGCAGAAGAAGAAGCACCAGTAGTAGAAGTAGTAACATATACAACTGCAGAGGCAGTTGCAAAAACAACAAAAACTGCCTTGGCAGAGACAACAATAACAACCACAACTACAGACGAGAAGACAGGTAAAGTAAAGCGAAATTCATAGAAAACAAATCCAATGCCAACTAATGTGATTTACACCCCACCACCTACAGAAGAGCGCAATCACAAGAAGCAGAAGAAAAGAGATAAGGAGCGGGATGACGATAAGAATCGACGCAGCAGCAGCAACAACAACAGTAGCAGCAAGGATCGGGACAAGGAAAGAGAGCGGGAGCGGGAACGAGAGCGCGACAGGAACCGGGAGAGCAACTCCAAAACTTCCAAGGAGAGCGACTACAAGTCCAGCTCATCGCGCAGCAAGGAGAAGAAGTATCACCGCAGCGATAGGGACAGAGAAAGGGAGAGAGAGCGCGATCGGGACAAGGTGAGATGTGCGAACGGTTCCAGAACACCACAAAGCAAACTGCAACGGTCAGAATAACTACAAACACGGACTACGATTTATTTGCTAGATAAATCGGTTGTTTTATATATAATACTAATAGCCTCCCAGAACCGCTTTTTCATTTACAAGAAAACACATAGCAAGAGACGAGATCAAGTTTATTGTATACTCTGACTGCAGTCATTTGCATAGAGCTAAGCAAACCGTTTCAGTCGCTTAAAGTTTGCGTAGCTGTCCATCAATGTAAACAAAATAAACATGCGTTTAAAACTATTTTCCTCTTAAATTTACAGATAACCTCCTCGTCATCGAGTTCCTCTTCCCACTCGCATCGTCGCCGGAGTTCCGATAGCAGCCGGAGCAGTCAAAACAGCTCCTCCAAGTCGAAGGATCCTGTGGCGGATCAGGTTCTGCCACAGGCCGTGGCTGCTGCGCTAGAGCAGCAAATTAAAGTAGAGGAGGGCATTAAAAAGGAACCTATGGAAATTAAAAAAGGAGCGGAGTCAGAACCATCACCAGTACTTACTATTCTTATCAAAACTGAAGCGGAAATCAAAAAGGAATCGACAGTGGAGCCATCTAAACCATTAGTAAATGGCGAGGCGGCAAACAAAACCCGAGAGGAGGTCACCAGACAACTAAACTTCGGGGACAAGAGCTCCAATTCTAAGCTTATGCCTTCGCCGGCACCGAAAACAAATTCCGGGTCAAACTCCTCCGCCAACAATCATTCCTCCAGTCAGAGCAGCAGCAATCGAAAGCCCTACACGTCGTCATCGTCCTCTTCATCCTCCAGCAACCATCACAAGAGTTCTTCGTCGTCATCCTCCCGCCACTCCTCCTCTTCGTCCTCATCCCGGGTCTGTTCCACGTGCTATAAGCGCTCCAAGATCCGGCGGACCAGCGTAGGCGTTCAGTGCCTGCAACATGCACCTGCAGCTGGACCGTGGCAAACTGTTCAGAGCCTGCCGCCAAAGCCAAACCGGAAACCACCAGCTGGCTTGGAGAACCTTAAGTACGGCTGCTACTTCCAGGTGGAGCAGTACCCAAATGGAGGAGCCTCCATCGTTCACCTGTATCAGCATGAAATCGATGCTTTGTCACCGGATGAAATGGAAGAGCTGGTGGACGAGTTCTTTGAGGTCTGCTTCGCCGAGGATGAACAGGGTTATGCCCACCATGTGATGGGCATTGTCCACGATGCAGCGCGGTATCTGCCCGATCTGCTCGAACACATGGCCGAGAACTACTCAACGCTGACGGTGAAGGCGGGTGTTCTCGGTCGCAATTCGGACATCGAGACCTGCACGATGTCGCAATACAATGAGCAGGTGAGCAATACATGCTTAACTAATGGAACATATATTTTTTTACCAAACCATTCTTTCTTAGGTGGTACGCAACTATTGTCAGGGAACATTTCGATATGGACCCCTGCATCAAATCAGTTTGGTTGGCAAAGTCCATGAAGAGGTGGGCGGATATTTTCCTGATCTTTTGGGACGTATTGAAATGAACCCATTTCTGCGAAAGGTATTATAAATCAATAATTAATTGAAGGTGTTTGTCTTACTTAAGTTTTTCTATCGTAGACCATGCCTTGGGCTTGTAATTCCATACTTCAAACGGATCCTCGTCAATCGAACGATGGTCCCATCCTCTGGATACGTGCTGGAGAACAGTTGGTACCGACAGCAGAGCTTAATAGCAAGACCCCGCTCAAAAGGCAAAGGTGACTATCATACGGTTGATTATTATCTAACGCTTTACTAATTAAACCATCTTTATTCCACTTAGAACTCGTATCAATGAACTGAGAAATCTACAATATCTTCCCCGACTGTCGGAGGCCCGCGAAACGATGATCGAAGATCGGACCAAGGCGCATGCTGATCATGTAGGGCACGGCCACGAGCGCATCACCACTGCTGCAGTTGGTGAGCTTTTTCTGATTAATTGGCTACTTTGAAATCAACTAACTATCGTTTCCTCGATATTTCCCGTTCCCCAGGCATTCTTAAGGCCGTGCACTGCGGCCAAACTTATACGCAGAACCGCATCACGAAAGACGTGGTTGCTTTTGCCGCTCAGGACTTCAACACAATGGTGGAAATGCTGCAGCTGGACCTGCACGAGCCCCCGATCTCGCAATGTGTGCAGTGGATCGAGGACGCCAAGCTGAATCAGCTACGCCGCGAGGGCGTCCGCTATGCCCGTATCCAGCTGTGCGATAATGACATATACTTCCTACCCCGCAACATAATCCACCAGTTTCGCACTGTCACGGCGGTGACGAGTGTAGGTAAGTAACGCAAGGCTTATAGTTGTAGACTTGTTAAAATATTAAAACAATATTCTGTATTTTACAGCTTGGCACCTGCGCCTGCGACAGTATTATCCCGGACAGGAGGTGATCAACGAGAAGAATAACCCTGTGCTGGCCGAAACACCACACTACAAGGAGAAGCAAACGATCCTGCCCAACCCGATTAGCCACGACGAATGTGGCAAAAAGACGCCCTCCAAGCGTGTGCACGATGGCAGAGCAAAGAAAAAAATTATTGACCTCGATGGCAAAGAGCGGCGTTCCAGCGAGAGCAGCATGGACGAACAGCCATCTGCAGGGAGTTCCTCGCCAAGTCAGAACCAGGAAAGCAACAGCAACAGTAACAGTAGTAGTCATAGCAGCGCCAGTGGTGCTAGCACGCCCAAAAAGAAGGCAAGCAAGGATGACACCAAAATAGATATGAGGAAAATGGTTCTGGAGCACAAATTTAAGCTGACCAAAGCGGCGGTTGTCGGGACTCAAGAGAAGGAGAAGCCCAAGAAGGATAAGGAGAAGGAAAAGTCTAGGGAAAAAGAAAGAGAAAAAGACAAGGAAAAGGAGAAGGAGAAGGACAAGGAACGGAGGAGCGAATCAACGCCCAAAAAGCATCCTACGCCAGCCAAAACCTGCTCCATAAGTGAGCCTTCACCTGCCAAAATTCCCCGTTTAGGCAATGACACGGTTACCAATCCTCCCGCTCCTGCAGTTGTTTCTACAGCTACTCCTACAGCTGCTGTACTCAAACCTGCACCCACACCCATATCCGCTCCGGTACCACATGTTCCAGCTCTGCCTGTAGCTGCTGCCCCATCCTTCCTGTCAGGACTGCCACCGCCACTAGTGCCTCAGACGCCCTTCATCCATCGCCTAAACCAAAAGGAGCCCGAAATCAAGATCCAAGTGAAGATCGTGTCCGATAGCAAAAGTGATATCAGTACCTCCAGTCTAGCACAATCAACAGCAGCAGTAGCACCACCTCCACCGCCACCACCAGATCCTGTTGAGGAAGTGGATGTGGGCAACGAGCTCATTGTGGAGAGCACTCCTCAATTGGTCGTTGATCACGAGGAAGAGGTAACTGAAGTGTGTGCGGAGGAGATTGTGGAAATGGATATACCGATTCCCAAAGAAACATCCCCAGTTGTTGCGTCTGCACCACTAACTGCTATTCCCCCACAACTAACTACTACTCCTTTACCACCCAGTCCGGCTCCCGCTCCCATACCGCTGTCTGTACTCCATCAACTACCGATGCCAATTGTAGCTGCTCCACCTCCTCCGCCACCAGCTCAAATTGTAAAGGTGGTTCTCCCAGCCTCTTTGACTCCCATCACCAGGATGTCAGTGGTTTTACCACCCTTGCCGCCATTACCGCCTTCGCGGGCAACTGCACCACCGCCACCACCGCCGCCACCGAGCACCAACAGCAGCGGCACCACAATGCCCATAGCTGCCACAGCATCCCCGCTAAAACCCACCTACAAAACCATTAGTTTGCCCTCCCACAAGATCATCATCGCAGGCGCCACCGGAGGAAACAGAGTCTCCGTGGCAAAAGGGGCAAACAAGAGACCTGTGGACCTCTTGGGATCCATCATGGCCAGCATGGACAAGCCAGCGGGGAGTGGCTCCAATAGTAACTCCTCATCATCGACATCCTCGGCAACAACGAATAGTTCGCTCTCCTCTTACGCCAACTCCAACAATAGCTTCTGAAATTGGAAGGGGGAGTGGAAGGAGAGCGAAAGAAGAGGCTCCTTTTTGGACTTTATGTGAAACTATATATTTTGTAAGTTTAGAAGCCACTCAAGATTCCGTTTAACGGATTTCGAGGAGCTAAATCGTTTTCAGATCTCTAAGCGCTTAACGAGATTTTCATACGTAAATGTATCGCTCACTTACTGCAAAACTGTCGTGGCTAAAAAATTTCAGATTTTTTTTTTTTACAGATGCGGAAATATTTGCTATTTCAGTCTTAATATATTGTATAAGAGTTAATATACAAGATTTATGAAAGTAGTAAGTTATTGTTATCTATTATAGCTTTTTTAAGCCACAGTAGGTTTGAAGTAGTGAGCGCAATCTCCTTCAGTGACGAGAGATCTTCCTTTGTATATAGCCAAAAGCTTATATGTAGTCCTACACCTCACATACAAACACCCCTATATTTGATAACGAAACGTAGATTTGTAAGCTCAAACTGCGAGACACTTGATAGAGATGTAGTTTTTTAATTTATTTACACCACCAACCACACAGCAGGCACTTTTTAGATACAACAATTGAACGTTTTTTAAATGCAGGCAGGTACATTTAACTGTTATAGTGTGTATTTTTAATGGCACGCACCTTATTGGCCAGAGACACTCGTACTCGTTAAAAGTATAAATTAAAAGCCATAAGGCTTGGCAAAGGTCCCAGTTTGATTTCCTTCTCAACAACTTTTTTGAAAAGTGTTTTGAAAGTGCGTAGAACAATACACACATTGATAATTACAATATATATATACACCATATATAACTGTAGATTTAAGCCAGCTTACACGTTGAAGAAACAATAAAGATTCGGATCGTACAAAAATAAATATTGTTTTTTTAAATACCATCCCAATATGAAAACCCCTACAAGAAGTACCGCTTTTTGGATTACAAATATAACATTTTAATCTCTAGATATAATACAAAACTCGTACAAAAAGCTTATGCTGGACACAGTCATAAAAACAGATCCAAAGCCACCAAAATATTGCAACAGGGAATACAAAGCAAAGATACACCGCGTGGCTTATAGCTTGGAGCGCAGCTCCTCGATTCTTCCCTGAGCGGATCGCTGAAGGTCCATCAGCTTCATGGCAAAGCCCATGTTACCCTGGATCTTGATCTTGCCCTGGAAGAAGGCCTTTTGGGGCGGCAACTTTCCTGTCAGCAGCTCGAAGACATCCTCGTCGCTGATGATGAAGGTAACATCACATTTTTCTGTATAAGAAAATAAAATCAATAACTACGCTTTTAACTTATTGTAGCTTTAATGGGAACTTACGTGTTCCATTGAAGACGATCTTTCCCTTGCCCTGTTTGGCATCGATGACCCAGAATCCGGTCTGGCCATTGGGTCCGTTGTTAACCTTGAAACCGTAAATGGCGCGAACCTTCTCGATCAGATTGTCCTTGTCCTCCTGCATTGCCTGCTCCAGAATTTTCAGTAAAGGAGCAACCTTGAAGCCATCTTCGCTAGACGCAGCCTTGCCGGCGGCGGTCAAATTGCGCACGACGTTGTTGGCAGCAGGGAAGCCCAGGCGGTAGAGGGCCACCACCACAGCTCCTCCCAATCCCAGATTGTGCTGCAGGGCCAACTGGGCGTTGGGCACCTGGCGTTTCTCGGCCAGCCCACGCAGCTGCCAGCAGAGCTCAGCACACTGGGCCAGGCCAGTAGCTCCCAGAGGATGACCCTTGGAGATCAGACCGCCACTGGGGTTCACCACGAACTTGCCGCCGTAGGTGTTGTCTCCGGCATCGATGAACTCGCCGGCCTTGCCCTCTCCACACAGTCCCAGTGCCTCATAGGTCACCAGCTCGTTGGCCGAGAAGCAATCGTGCAACTCCACCACCTGCACATCCTGAGGTTTGTAGCCACTCTTGGCGAACAGACGCTGGGTGGCCAGGCGGGTCATGTCCGTGCCAGCAATCTTCATCAAGCTCTTGTCGGCGAAAGTGGAGGCCGGGTCGCTGGCCATTTCCATACCCACGATCTCAACGGCCTGCTTCTCCAATCCATGACGACGGACGAAGGCCTCGGAGGCCAGGATGGCGGCTCCAGATCCATCGGAGGTGGGACAGCACTGCAGCTTGGTCAGCACTCCCTCCACAACCTGAGGCGACTTCATAATCTGCTCCAGGGTGTACTCATCGCGGAACTGCGAGTAGCTAAGCGGAGGCGAAAAGGCCAGAGATTAGATAAGCCATTACTGCAATGATTATTGTTAAGCCTTACGGATTGTTGACAGAGTGCTTATGGTTCTTCCAGGCGATCTTGCCAAAGTGCTCGGGCTTGGTGCCATATTTCTGCATGTGCTCCTTGCCAGCATTGCCGAAGATCTGGGCAGCCATGGGACCAGCTCCGATCTCTGTCAGCTCACTCATCTCGGTGATGTGTCGCTCCATGGGATTGGCGCGGTCGAAGTACTATTGGGAATGAGAATAATGGGTTAGTAAGGGGTTAAGTTAGGCGCTTATTGATATACCTTTGAGGACAGGGATCCACGCTCCATCTTCTCGAATCCCAGGGCAAGGACGCAGTCGGCGTTTCCACTCTCGACAATCTGCTTGCCCAGATACAGAGCACTCGATCCCGTGGAGCAGTTGTTGTTCACGTTGTAGACCGGGATGCCGGTCATTCCCACCTCGTAGATGGCCCGCTGTCCGCAAGTGGAGTCTCCATAGACGTAGCCAGCCACCGCCTGCTGCACTTCCTCGAACTTGATGCCCGCATCCTGGAGAGCTTTCGTAATGGCCTCCTTGGCGAAGTCCGGATAGCACACATCAGCACGGCGACCGGGCTTCTCGAACTGCAGGAAAGAGTTTTTAATGGTAGATTATCAGAGATTAGCATTGGCAACTAAAAATGCAGATTATAAATACAATTGTAATCGCGCCACTTCAGGGTGCCAAAGGAGCGATACTGATAGCCACAATTATAATAATGATAATGATGTGTTGCCACAAACATTCGAGAGCAGATTAGAGAGCGAAGTGCACCCAGTTCAAAGTCCGGTAATTGTTAAATATTGCTCAATATTGAAGTTACTTGCGAATTCGCCAAGCTGCTCTTTAAAGTCTTTGTTTTGTTTTTTGTTTTTTTTCCTCCATTGTTGCTAATTACTCTCGTGGTCTTTGGGATACATACCTTGGTCATGCCCACACCGACAACATAAACACGATTCTTCGTCATTTTGTAGGTATATAAATCGTAAATAAAACAGGTAATACCGCAACTAGTGCTTTAGAGCGATTAATTAAATTTTAGTCGGGGCTACAAGCTGTGCCTAGTGAGACCAGACTACAATTAATTAGTAATAACCCAATAACGGATTCTCAAAAAGGGGGCGCGTCTTTTAAAAAAATATGGCAGCCCTGGAATACAAAATACCATAGCATGCAGCCCTGCTATCAGTGCTGCATTTTTTATAAAAAAAAAAATGACTAATAAAATAGCTAAGAGTTCATAAGTAATTATATTATACTTTTTATGTACTTCAATTTATATTTCATTTCAATAATTTCACTTTGTATTGTTATTAAATACCATAAAACTAGCCAAAAATTGTATATGACAAAAAACTAGCTAAGCCGCCAGATCTGTTGTTATCATATCGCTTTGTATATAAACCGGCAACCTGTTGATCCACCTCAGTCGATATAGAAAGTTCGATCCGCAATCACGCAGAAACAAACAGCCGAAAAATGACCAAGACCAGAGTTTACGTTATCGGAGTGGGCATGACCAAGGTTCGCCTTCAGAAGATTGACCTTTGTGCCGTCTTGGACTTAATCATCCATCTGTTGTTTTATTTTATATCTATTCCGGCAGTTTGAGAAGCCCGGTCGCCGAGCGGATGTGTGCTATCCGGACTTCGCCAAGGAGGCCATTACGAAAGCTCTCCAGGATGCGGCCATCAAGTTCGAGGAAGTGCAGCAGGCGGTGGCTGGCTACGTCTATGGAGACTCAACCTGCGGACAGCGGGCCATCTACGACGTTGGAATGACCGGCATTCCGGTCTACAACGTGAACAACAACTGCTCCACGGGATCGAGTGCTCTGTATCTGGGCAAGCAGATCGTGGAGAGTGGAAACGCCGACTGCGTCCTTGCCCTGGGATTCGAGAAGATGGAGCGTGGATCCCTGTCCTCAAAGGTAAATCAATAAGCCCCTTACTTAACCCCTTACTCTCTCACGTTTTTCCATCCCAATAGTATTTCGACCGCGCTAATCCCATGGAGCGACACATCACCGAGATGAGTGAGCTGACAGAGATCGGAGCTAGTCCCATGGCTGCCCAGATCTTCGGCAATGCTGGCAAGGAGCACATGCAGAAATATGGCACCAAGCCCGAGCACTTTGGCAAGATCGCCTGGAAGAACCACAAGCACTCGGTTAACAATCCGTAAGTACGGTCGAAAGTTCACCTCACTCGATCGCTTATCTTATCGCTGGCAGCTGGGAAATAAGTAGACCAAGCTATAGACCATCATACACTTTAAAGGCTGTAAGCAGCTGATCCGCACATGCTTTGTTTTTATCTGTTCTCATTTGTTGCTTTTAGCTACTCGCAGTTCCGCGATGAGTACACCCTGGAGCAGATTATGAAGTCGCCCCAGGTTGTGGAGGGAGTGCTGACCAAGCTGCAGTGCTGTCCCACCTCCGATGGATCTGGAGCCGCCATCCTGGCCTCCGAGGCCTTCGTCCGTCGTCATGGATTGGAGAAGCAGGCCGTTGAGATCGTGGGCATGGAAATGGCCAGCGACCCGGCCTCCACTTTCGCCGACAAGAGCTTGATGAAGATTGCTGGCACGGACATGACCCGCCTGGCCACCCAGCGTCTGTTCGCCAAGAGTGGCTACAAACCTCAGGATGTGCAGGTGGTGGAGTTGCACGATTGCTTCTCGGCCAACGAGCTGGTGACCTATGAGGCACTGGGACTGTGTGGAGAGGGCAAGGCCGGCGAGTTCATCGATGCCGGAGACAACACCTACGGCGGCAAGTTCGTGGTGAACCCCAGTGGCGGTCTGATCTCCAAGGGTCATCCTCTGGGAGCTACTGGCCTGGCCCAGTGTGCTGAGCTCTGCTGGCAGCTGCGTGGTCTGGCCGAGAAACGCCAGGTGCCCAACGCCCAGTTGGCCCTGCAGCACAATCTGGGATTGGGAGGAGCTGTGGTGGTTGCCCTCTACCGCCTGGGCTTCCCGGGTGCCTCCAAAGCAAAGTTGTAAAGGGTGGGAACTAAATTTTTGTATATATTTTTATAAAAAAGAAAATGTTTTTTAAGCGGTCTTGTTTGATTTTTAATAAGATAAATTAGGGGTTTCGGCAACCGATCTGTTCTGGTTTTTGAAACATTAATAAGGCTGACATTATATTTTCCTAATAATCAATTTCGTGTCACTGTTAATGCTATAATTTAATTAATCTGATTCAACATTGAAAATAATCTATACATTCCAGAGCAGAGCAGTTAATCTAAATGTGATCTACGAACTAGTTTTATTTTCGTTTCAGCTTCGGAGTAGATTTAGGCTTTCCTTTCCTACACAGTCGGATTAAACCGACTAAGATGATCGCAGGCAGCAGAAGGATTAGGAAAACCACCAAGTACACATCCAAGGAGTAGTATACGAAGCGGGAGAGATGTACTGCACTTGGTTGGGTCAGAGAAGCTCCCTTCGTCTCCGCCACATGTTCCACCCACCAGATGGCCGTCTCCAAAGGATCCTGGATGCGATTGTTGTAGGCCGAGGCCACCTCCTTAGCTCTTTCCTTGAAAGAGGGATCCAGTGCCTTGGTCAGCGCTTCAAAGACAGTATTCTCATCAAGTTTCTTGAACTCCAGCTGCAGCGCCATTCCTCGGTGAACCAATGCGGCAATATTGAGCGACTGGTCGCCGTAAATGGGCACACCCACAATGGGCACTGCACTGGACACCGCCTCCGTGGTGCCCATCAATCCACCGTGGGACATAAATACCCTTAGATTCGGATGGGCGAGGATGTCACGCTGAGGTAGCCACTTTCTGATATGTAGATTTGCAGGCTTATTTGGTAGTGAGTCGTTTTTATACTTCCAGATCACCTGCTGCTCCAATCTCCCCAGGGCACGAACTATGCCATCTCTTCGGGCAGCGGGAAGGGAACTCATCTTAAGCTGAGAGCCCCAGCTAATGAGAATGACTCCTTTGGAGGCATTATCCAGTATTTTCTGCAGATCTGAGGGTAGAGGTTCAGGTGGCCTAATGTGCACACCTCCGACTTCTATGACATTTGGTGGCAGTGGTTTTGGGCCACTCAGCGAGAAATGCTGATTGACCAGCATTAATGAGGTATTCCTGACCATATCTTCGGTGGAGGGCAAGCCGGGACCGAATCTCTGGCGGATCAACGCATTGGCAGCGGGAACTGAAAAGATTCTAGAGAATGTAAGGAATTAATTTGGTATAGTTAACTAAGCTGCATTTAACGCTTAACTATTTACAAAAGAATACATACTTGTACAGCAAATTGAGCGAGTGTACGGTAATCCAGTTACCGAGTCTACCCGCCAAGGACATCTCCTGTGATTGTCCCTGGAAAAGAGCTGAGATATAGGACGGGATCAGAGGAGCACCCAATCGCTCGTAGTGCCAGGGCATCAGGGCACAACTGCTCATGCCAATGACCGGTGCTTGGAGCACATGGGCCACGCCCATCGCACAGTCAGTATTGAATTGCTCCAGCAGGATGACATCGTAGTAACCAGGTGGATTCTTCAGGATCTCAGATAGGGCTGCGCTGTGTAGGGTGGTGTTACAGTCCTCTTTGCCCATGTTGTACAGGACAAAGTACTCGATGTAGTGGAACAGGTAATGGAAAGGGCGCTCGAAGTCCTGATTAAATCATTCAAAAAGTGTTTTTTTTAATAATATATTTTTGTACTTCTTTACAGCAAAAGTACCCTAAGGCATACACTAGTTTTTCGATAAATGGTTATTTTGTCTAAAACCTGATGATATAAAACTATAAATATTTGCTTACCTTTTTTGTTTAGAATTTGTAAATGAATATGTATATTTTTTTAGAGATGATCAAGGGTTATGCTATTCAAAAGGTCATATCTTGCCTAATTAAATCTAGTTAGATCTTTTTTGACAAACTGTGACTTTGTTAACAGTTCAATGTTTGGGTAAATAATATAATGTTTTTAGTAATATTTTCTCCATCACCTCCAAAACTCACCTCCAAATGAATAGTGTCCGTCAGTGTGGAGGGCGGCAGTAGATAATCCTTATAGCCTTTTGGCGGATCCTTGTCCTCGAATGGGCTGATGACGTCCACACTGTGACCAGCTTCGGCTAGTCCTCGCATAATCGGGTGAAAGAACTTAAAGTGGCTCATGGCTGGATGCGGAAACAGGCCCAGGATACGCAGGGAATCGCTGTAAACCACCAGAGAAAGTAGTGCCAGCAGGCAGAAACCCTTCCAAACACACATATTGCTGCAAAAGGAGGCGGATGGGTCAAGTTCAAGTCAAGTCAGCATGACATGCTTTTGTGAAATTGATTTTCATGTTATGATTTTTTTTTACTTTGGTACGCTTGTTTGTGTGGAATGCACTTCTATATTTAACCTATGAAAATGTATAATTTGTCTTTTTTATGTGTAATTAGCAAAACAAAAAAAATAATCACCAGCGTTTGTCTTTCCCCAGATTAGAGATCCGGATCGGTCGAAAGATGAGCATCAACTGACACGGACGAGTATGGAAAGAGCTCAAGTAGCCGGCGACAACATACATATATTTACATATATATTCGTACTTACATAAAATAAACTAATTTTCTACAGCTAGCTTAAGAGAAGTACTCATGCTGAATTAAAAATAACACTCTTGGCTCTTACCACCTCTTTTCTTAGAATATATATACTTTAAAGAGTGGAGAAACAGTGGAAGCTCATGAGGTTTAAGTTGAAAAAAGTATTATTATCTTTTCTTTCAAGGGTCGCGGTTCATCAAAATTGTTTATTTCGATATTGGTTCTTACTTATTTTTTGCTTATCGCAGTGTAAATGAAAAAAAAGAGAAAAAAAAAATAATACACATTATACTTTTATTTAATTTTGTATGACTTTTATTTAAATTATGCAAAACCTTTGCAAGCGAATATTATTCTACCCCCAAAAGTATGCAAAAAATAAATCAAATTTTTTGTGATTTTATATTTAAAGCCTGACCAGGAAAAAGTGTCTTTTGTGCGATAATAACATTTAAGTTATTTCCAACATGTAAAAACGTTTGATTATAAACGGGTATTTACCAATTGTATTAAACATTATATTTAATTTGGCGACACTAAAACTACATCTAGTTGAAGTCCTTGAGAGGAGGCGTCTTTACACTTAAAAGTCTCTTACACTGAACATATAAAATATCACATACACCACAAACGAAGCGGCGCCGGGATGAGCCCAACTAATCCCTCTTGGTTTTGCCAGCCGAACTGGATCCGCAGCAGAGTCGCAGGAGCCACACCCAGCTGGCAACGATGCTGGCCAGGATTAGGGCCAACACGGCATAGCAGTCCAGGGAGTAGTAGACGAACCGGGACATCTGCACGGCACTGGGCTTGAGGAGCGGAGCTCCGCCCGTGTGGGCCACGTGCTCCACCCACCAAATGGCGGATTGCAGGGCCTGCTGTGGGCGGTGGTTGAACGAGTGGGAGACGACCTTGGCGGCATCATAGTATCTGAGGGGTGGATAAAAATAAGGGTAAGATTAGGTAATACAACCTTATTATGGACTACTCACTTCTTGTCCAATGCCTTTTTCAAGGCCCTCATCACTGTGTTCTCTCCAATGTCCTCGAAATTCAGGATGGTTCCCATGCCGCGTTGCACTAAGGCGGCTGTATTAACGAACTGATCGCCATACATGGGCGTGGCCACCACTGGAACTCCGCAATAGGCTGCCTCCGAGGTTCCCATTAGTCCACCATGGGACATGAAGACCTTCACATTCGGATGACAAAGGATATCGCGTTGCGGCAGCCACTTCATAATGTACATATTGGGTGGCTGATTTGGCAGCGTGTCGTTCTCCCATTTCCAGATCACCTTCTGCTTCAATCGAGCCACAGCCCGTACAATGCCATCCCTTTTGGCGGCCGAGAGGGAATTGGCACGGATCATGGAGCCCCAGCTGATCAGGATCACTCCTTCCTCGGCATTGTCCAAAATGCGCTGAAGATCAGCAGGCAGAGGTTTCGATTTCTGGATGTGTATGCCACCCAACTCGATTACATTGGGGGGCATTGGCTTGGGGCCTGACAGCGAATAGTGCTGATTGACAAAGAACACGGATGTGTTCTTCACCAACTCTCCCACCGAAGGAGTGTCGTGGCCAAATTTGTATTGCACCAGTGCATCGGCAGCGGGTACAGATAGCAATCTGTGGGAATTAAGTGAAACAATTATTTAAAATATTTAGCCATTGGGATATTTCAATGCATCACGCACTTGTACATCCAATTCAAGGCATGGGTGCTAAACCAATTGGCCAGACGACCGCCAAAGTCCATGTCCTGCGACTGGGCCATGAAAAGCGCTGGCACATGGGAGGGTATCAACGGAGCGCCCATTCTTTCGTAGTGCCAGGGCATCATCACACAGCTGCTTAAGGCAATCACCGGCGCCTTGAGCTGATGAGCCACGCCCATCATACAGTCCGTATTGAACTGCTCCATAATAATGACATCAAATCTCTGGCGAACCTTGAGGATCTGCTGCAGTGCCTCCGAACGGAGGGTCAAATTGCAGGCCTGTTTGCCCCACTCGTGGAGCAGGAAAAACTCCACGAAGTGGTTGTAGAATGTCCGCTTCTCAAACATCTACAGAGATAAATTAAAATGTAATGTTAGTATAGAGTAAAGTTATTGCAGTTAGGATAATAGGAATCAATGTTAAAAGTCGTAAAACAAATTTTTGTTTAATGTACACTTTAAGAGTTTATATATGTATATACTCTGATTTACGACTATTGTATTAATACAATAGGTAATAAGAATATAAAATTCCGATTTAATTTTAGTTTTTACAATAGTTCGATTTCTGAACCTCCCACCTAAAGGGGGATTCACTCTGTTTACCTTCAGATCCACACTGTTCGTGAGCTTGTCTATCCCGGTTAGGGGGAAATCCTTGTAGCGGGCGACCGGGTGCTTGTCCGGGAAATGGGAAACCACACTGACGTCATGTCCCACCTCGGCCAGACCCCGCATGATGGGGTGGAAGAAGTGGAAGTGGCTGACCCCTGGATGGGGAAAGAGGCCCAGTACCTTCAACGGACCAGCGGCCTCCACCAACTCATCCGGTTGGCTGAAGGCCAGGGTCAGGAAGGCTAAAACGACCAGCGGTGACCACATTGCACTCTATAAAAAGGAAAATATATATTTAAATAACATCTAACTCAAAAAAACGGAAAAATTTAAATTTTGATATAAGAAATGTAAGGTATGCAACAGTGTTAAATAGAATTACAAATTTTGCAGGAATCTGGTAAAATGTGAAATGATAGATTAGATAGATAGATAGATAGATTCGAAACACTGTAATCGTTTATTTAATGGATTTTTCTTCATCATAGAAATATTCATTAAGGCTTGTAATAATCTACCAAGCACTTTTAAAAAGTGTATTTTGTATGTCGGTAAGTAATTATGATTCGAATTTTTAAACACATAAGATTCCAATAAATCTTTTCTGAAAATTCAGATAAGTACTACTGATGTTAAATTGTGGTCAGTCGGCTGTCGAATTTGTTACTAGACTTCCTTGGATCACAGTATTCCCTGGCATTCTTCGAGCACCGGTTGCAGAAACACTTGTTGACTCTTGGGATTCTTGGCTTTGCAGTATTTTCGTTCGACCTTGGATGGGGCGGTGGGCGGCAATGCGCATGTCGCGAATGCGAGAAATGCAGGGAAATTATGTAAAGAATGCAGGCGAAAGCACCAAAGGAAAACACAAGCACAACAAAAGCCATGGCAATTGCATCACAATTCACACTGCACTCGGTAATAAATTGACAATTAATGCCTTTTGAGGGGTCTTTCCTCCGAAATGCAATTGAACCGCTGAACTGGATACACACACAAAATATCCAAATGCCGAATCGACAGTTTCGAACTTAAATCCTGTTTTAGTGAAGGTTCCACACTTACTTACTTGTTCGACTGTCGACGAGCGACTGACTAAATTCAGAGAAATGCAGCCGAATGGAAAGCTTTTCGGTCAACGCTCGACAAAGAGCAGCAATATCCCCTACCGGCCAAAATTGCTCAGTCAGCGATCGGAAATCAATCTCAGTCTTCGGCAGTGTTGCTACTCTAGCTTTTTTCAAGCCAAGCATGGAAATAAAGTTCCATTTTTCAAACCTACTGTTTTTTACAAAGTGTATTATAATTGCCGCATGATTACTTAATTCTTTTAATTATACTTTATACTTTATCAGCTTACCCATTTTAAGGGATTGTTTAAGATATTCTTTTGAATCTTAGCTATTTTTCGTTAATTTTACTTTGTTTTTGACATCACCGAAATTTGTTGGAAGCTTTTTTATGCCTCTCGATCTGACTGACTCTCTCACAAGGAAAGCTAGAGGGTGTTCTATATAGCGAGTGAGGTTTTCAAAAAGATAATGGGAGAGTGTAGAATACTTGCCCTTGTGCACGAGACCTAACAAACGGCAGTAGAAAGTCAATTAAGCAACCGAATCAACAGACGAGTCTGGCAATTGTTTATCACAGTACGCTCACATATTTGCTTCAAGGCGTCCCGGTTGTTTACGTTTAATTGAGACGGGCTTGTTTTCGGCGTTTCGAAACAACTACGGTAAGTCAAGTTTTTGCGATGACAATTCTATTTTCTTGGAAATTTTTCATGCGTTACACGCGTTAGTAAACTTATCTACAAATAATTAGAATTTAAATTTAATCTCATTAGTAGAAAGTAACGATGGTTGTATTGCAAAAAATTCTTTTTAAATATATTTTGTATATGTCATTCTTTAAAATATCAGCGATATTATAGGGTGCTCAATATTCAAGAGATATTTTTAAATGATTAGAAAATAACAACGTTAATGGCACTCTTGATTGAGCTGATAATTTAAAGTAAAAAGTGAAAGCAGTTTTCAGTATAAATTTTGGTTGATTGAACTTTTGCTTTATAAAAAGCTCCATTATGTAATTTCAATACATAAACATTCATATAATTTATGCATCGACCACACAGATTTCTATGAATTATTTAATTAATTAATTAAATGCTTAGGGGCTTGATATGCTTTTGATTCCAATATTTATTATTTTATGGAGTGTTCCATTTTTATTGACACACTAACAGAACGCATTTAATTATGTATTTAAATGTTTTAAAACATGTAAACATTGTTCCGTATTAAAATGTTTCGTTTTCCAAATTATCATCTGTCTAATTAAAATTGAAACTTGTTCTCTTTAGCGTATTTAGTTCATTGAACTAATTATTTATTGTTGCTTTGTTTTAGTATCTCTTGAGGGTTTTCCCCGACCAAAAACTGATCTGATTCCCCTAACAAGCTTCCAGAGGGCGACGATCAGCAGACATATGACCCCCAGCCAGAACAGGTAAACATCGATCGAGTTGTAGACGATCCAGTTGATATGTCTGGCTTCACTTTGCATGAGAGGGGCTCCCCCCGATTTTATCACATGCTCGATCCACCAGATAGCCAATTCGAGAGGGGGAATGGGCCGCTCGCGGAAGGCTTCAGTAGACCGACGAACATTATCCGCAAATCTGTAAAAGAAATTTATATTTATTTAAAATAAGTATTTCTTCTTATCAAACCCTTACTTTTGACCGAGTATAATTCGCAGTCCCCTGGTTATGTGATCAGTATCGAAATCACTAAAATCAACGATGACTCCAAAGCCTCGCTGTTTCATGGCACCGGCATTTAAAAACTGATCTCCATAGAAGGGTGTCACCAGCATTGGAACTCCACAATGAACCGCCTCCGTGGTACCCAAAAGTCCTCCATGCGATATAAAACCCTTCACCTTCGGATGACACAAGAAATCTTTTTGGGGCAACCAGTCAAAGGTGTACAGATTCGAGGGCTTATCTTTCGGCATAGATTTATCTCCTTTCCAGCGCATCACAAAGTTGTATTCTTTCAGCTGGGAAATGCTCTGGAAAAGCGCATTTCTTTTGGCTGAGGGTAGTGTACTGGTGTTGACCATGGACCCCCAACTGATATAGATGATTCCATTGGGAGAGCGATCCAAGAGATCTAAAAGATGCTGGAACGAGATTAAAAATGGTTTGTTGAACAAAAGAAAGATTTAAGTATTTCGAGAATTTTTGAATACTTTTGTTAAATGTCTGATCTAAAAATAGATTAACACATATACTTCGATAATTCTGAGAAAATCCCCAAAGTGTTAGTATTTATTTCGGGATGGCAGTGTCAAAAGCCTTTTTAAAATTGGTTCGAGTATTTCGCCAGCACGCATATGTCTGATAACGACGCATGCTTTTGAATGTTGACCTAAATAACGAAACGTGAAACATTTGCCAATCTTATTGAAATGCCTCAGTGTGTTTGTAATACATTTTGTTTGTTTTAAATTCCCACCGATTAATGGATTAAAAGAGGCTAATCTGTAGAGAAACGGAATTGGCTCATTAGCCGATGTCTCATTTATTTAAGATGCACATATTTATAGCTATTTAATCGCAAAACATTTTACATTTTGCCAGTATTATCTTTTTTTTATGATGACTTTTTTTTGTTTGATTAATGATTAAAAATTACTGCGTATACAGAGTTTGGTGACCTACAGATAAACGGTTTATGATTGCTAGGCACAAATACAGACAAAATTTTAATTTTTTGAATAAAGAACAAAGAATTTTGCAAAGAAATTTATTTTCTATTTGTTTTGGGCCTAACTTGATAATTTTTTTTTCTATTTACATATAAAATGTACTTACTCGTGGCAATGGTTTTAATGGTCCCACTTGCAGCCCGCCCACTTCCACCACATTTGGAGCATAGGGGCGTGGTCCGGTAAGGGCATAATACTGATTGATAAGCATGAGACTCGTATTCTTCACGATCTCATTGATGGGTGGTAGTCCTGCTCCGAATCTCTGAGCGATCAGTGCATCGGTGGCTGGTTGGGTAATCAAACTGTTCAAGGGTAAATAAAGTCGATAAGATTTATTCTGAAAGGCAGAAAAACAAATACCCACTTGTAAAGTGTGTTCACAGTGTGGAAATGGAAGAAATTATTCAGCCGATCGATCAGACTCATTTCATCTGTGTAGGGCAGAAAGTTCATGGGCATGATGGGGTTAATAAACGGACTGCCCATTCGTTGATAGTGCCATGGCATTATTGCACAGCTACTCAAGGCAATCACAGGTGCTTTCAGCAGGTGAGCCACCGCTGCCATGCAGTCGTTGGAGAAATTCTCCAGGATTATTACATCATAGCGGATGGGGGATTCCAGCAGCTCTGCGATGAGCGGAGAATTTAAGCCCACCTTACAAGATCGCAGGCCCCAATCGTTGAGCATAAAATACGTGGGCACCTTGAAGGGCAGTCCCAATGGCTTCCATTCCGATTCAAAATTCTGTAGGAAATAATATATTTATATTGAAATATTTTTGTTAATTAATTTTAACTTACTTTTAAGTCTACAATATCTGTGAGCAGGGGCATTCCGTGGAAGACGTAGTCCGTGTAGTTGGCCACCGGTTTCTCCAGTGGAAAATAGCTATACATGCTGATGCTGTGACCTCTTTCCGCCAAGGCCAAAAACATTGGTCTAAAGAAGTCAAAATGACTCTTGCCGGGATGTTGAAACAAGCCCAGTATTTGAGCCGCTTCAGTGGATTTCGTTCCCAAGGAAAAGGTCAGCAAAAACAGAGGTAGCAGCAGCATTGCAGCTTCTAATAATGAACTTAGAGCTAGCCAAGATGTCGAAAAAAGCCTTAAGCCATAGTTTTATCTTTAATTTAAATAAACACTTTTGTATTCTAAAATAACTACTGTCACTTGGATTCTGTGTCTCTGTCGAACTGATCGTGTTTTTTGAATATAGCCAAAAAAAGCCTTCATTGAAGAGGTATGAAAATCTTTTTTAAAACCTCATCTTATCTGCATTTTAAAATGGGGTTGTGTAGTATTAGTAGCAGTATTGTTATTATAAATCAAATTAAAATGATCGAAAATACCAAGTTCACAGCCAGTTCTGTTGTCGGCACAAACAATCGAAGTTGGCTAGGGGAAACTAAAGGTTGGTTTTGCTTTCGGTGCTGCAAATACTTAACTGCAGCGTTGCTTAGATGCACTTGCAGTTTAAACGTATGCCAAGATCGTGACCGGAATCTGACTGACAATTGTTGAATGGACAGACCTTTAAGCGACGTATTTCTCAAATAAGAGGTGTCCACCCAATTACTTAACTATATGCTTTGGATGGAATTTATAAAAATTTTTGACAATTACGTTTTTTGATTAGTTGCTGTAAGCTTGACTTTGATCTTTGTTCACTATTAATTGAATGGTCATAAACTATCATTTGAACTGTGTAATTTGGAGAATGGCTATAAAACTTTTTAGGTTTTGCATTTTGAAACTTGTTTTATGTTTTCAAATTGCCTGTAATGTTTGATCTCGTTTAGCTTTCATTTTGTTGCAACCCATTCTTAACTTTTGCACTGGTTCTTTACTATGGATGTTTTCTTTGCTTAAATACAGCAACATGGATTGTTTTATTATGTTTCTCTATTAACAGCTTGATACAGTCAATTCGTTTGAAATAAATTTGGTTTTAAGAGGCTTGAAAGCGACATCCCTTGTTACCTCTTGACTTCCTATTAAATTAGAATATGCAACTTCTCACAGCCACGATCCGCGATCGACTAAAAGCCAAGGCAACGGCGACTCAGAGCCAACTTGGCTAACAGCAATTGCATTGTTGCATTTTCCTACTTCTAGCCGGCGCTGAGTTTTCCGATATATACGCTTAACCCCAACAATACAACACATACTGCCCGTAAGTCATGAGCAATTTGCGGTAGGCCATTAGATTGCCAAATCAAGGGGCATATGCCATTTGAGAAGGGAGAGGAAATCATACATATAGAGGACCGACTGAATATGCAGATTATATAATCGAAATTGCAAGTACAATAACTGGAGGGGACTTTATTTCTAGTAATGAGATTTAATGGCAAGAACAATGGAATAAGCTATACAAATTTAATACGTGATTTGAGATGAGTAACATTTAGCTCTAACGAGTTTACAGTTGTTACATATATCGGTTTTTAATCTTCTCATTCTCACCTTAGTTAATTCGTGATTTCAATATTAAATAGGTATTTATATTTATAGCAACAAAATTTGCAGAGAAGGTAGAATACTTATAATGGCATTATACCTAAATAAAATTATTAAGGCATTAATAAATAATTAAATAAATAAATCAATATATTTTTTTCTTCCAAAACTTCTTTGAAGTTCATGGCAACATTTGTGTATTTGTTTTCAACAGACACCTTACATTTTGTTTACACATCTGTAAAATTACTTGACTCATTAAAAGATACACTTTTTTCGTAGCATATTTTTAGAGGTTCTGTTTACACTGCAGTTTGAAAATATTGGGCATGCGCTAACTGAAATCTTATTTTAAAAATTCTGAAATTCAAATGTTTTAGAAAAGATGCCGTACCGAATTGTAGGAACAAAAGTTTATTATGACCACTTTCTTTTTCACTTAAATTTTCAGAAACCTTCTGTTACTAACAATCTGGAGCAATCTTAACATACTTTACGGACAATCTGCAAACGCCGACAGTCGTCAGAGATTCGATATGCTCTGTTTATTCGGGACTTCGTCACTTGCTTCTCAGTATTCGGAGTTTGCTAATTAAAATTCACTTTGACAATAACCGTAATTCTTGAGATACTAATTTCAAAATGTTGCACCATATAAAATATCTTCCAAATGGTCTCAGTTCAACTTCCGTTTGAAGGAAGGTCGTTACAATTTAGGGAAAATAATAAGCAAAAATTTTCACGTCTCGCCTAATTAGCGCAGCAGTCACAACAAAAACAAAGTCAAAGCTACTGGACGCTGTCAACAGCTGCATGGGGTGGTGAAAAATCGGGATGAGGGGGTGGGTTTTCCCAGGAAGTGTTCCGTTTTAATATTTGCGTCACGTCATTAAAAGTGTGACTTAATTGTGATCGTTTCACAAGTGAAAAGTTTGAATTTACGACAGATTATCAAATCAAGTGTGACTGGCGGAGGTAAACTCGAGACGCTACCAATTTTTCCGGACAGCATCCGCAGCTGTTTCCACTCCCTTACCAGTTTTCCTCAAGGTGTTGCCAAATCGATAAGAATCAGGGCAGCGGGCGGAAAAATCGCACTTGCTGAAAAAGAATTTACCCGGTGTCAATTTATTTTAACGATCTGACACTTAAGCTTTTGACTTCCCCGCTTTTCCCACTCTATAACCCGGTCATTTATTTCGTATTGGCAATAAAATGGAATTTAAAATGATAGGAAATCTTATTGAAAATTCGCAGATAAGCTGGAAAAAAAGGGTTGTCCATGGGGGCGGCGCGTGTCCGTTTCAAATTGTGGGCGGGGCATGTGGCATTTTCCAGTCATTTACATTTAATAGAAGCGCATGAAAAGATAAGCGTGTGTGTAGTGTGTGAAATTTATAACAAATCAATAAAATGACAATAGGTGCAAACTTTATCGACACGCCACTGCGAAAAAAGGGGCGGGGCTGAAAAGGGGATTTTGGCGAACGTCGTTCTATTCACATTGTCTGAAAATGAAACTCCAGGGTAGGTGGTTAAAAGGTGGCTGAATACCAAACGAAAGTTTTCGATAAACAATTTTTCGCACGGAAGTGCAATTTAAAGTGAAGTATTCAGATACCCGTGTCCGTTTTTCTTTGCAAATGCGGAAATTATACAGAGAAAGTTTCTAATACATTTGTTACCGCCAATCAATCGCTATGTCCTCTTTCTTCTGGAAAAAATGGTTTGGGATTGGGGGTTTGTCTGGGCATTCAAGGAAAAACTTTACCGTCAGATAGTTTAAAACAAAACTTAAAGTTTTGTAAAGAAGTTATTGTTCGAAGGGTACACATTTTAATATAAACATTTGTTTAAAGAAAAAATGTTTCCTACGTATATACGTTTACATACATGTTGACAAAAGTTTTCTTTCCAAAAAAGTAGAGTTTTATAATTCTTTTTGCGCTTTAAATTGGCTAATTTGGAACCCACAACCTATTTAAAGAAATGTAAGTCATTACCATTGAACAAAATGCTTATAAAGTCTAATCACTTTTTTAATAGCTCTAATCAAATGTCGACTGCTTAATCCAATAACCATATAAGAATATAGTATCTCACAAGTTCACGCACAATTTGAAGGCGTGAACATTGCGTGCGTGCTTGTCTTCTCATCACCTAAAGTTTCAAGACTTTTCCCTCATAAGTTTTCCTCTTTTCCAGGTTGTCCAGTACATTTTTCCTACGGTACCCATCGCATACTTACAGGTGTCTTTATTTGACAGGCCAAACTATTTATTGCCATGTCACGTGATCTATAAACCTGACGCCAACCGAAGACAGCCCCTGAAATTCCTCCAACCACCACAATTTAACATGTGATTTAAGCCGCTTACTAAGAAATTTTTTCAGTAAGTCGCGTCTTCGTGCCTTTTCGAATAAATCGATTAACAAACAACGTTGTAGGCAGCCATGCCCCACGGAATATGTGTGTTGTAGCTATTTCCGTGACAGTAATCAATTTATTTTTGGCAGTGCGCCGATTGCGTTTCCGCTCCAAGAACATGGACGAACCTGAAGTCTGATTCCCTGCAATTTTTCCACCAACCTCTTTCTGCTTTTCCGAACCCCCTTCCCCACCCTTTTCCGCCAGCGAAAACTCTCTCTTGTCTGCTCGGGAAAACGTTTCATTTCGTTTTGGCTTTTGGCACAGCGATTTCCGCAAAAATGTCGATAAATCATCAAAACGAAATAGTCAGAGGAAAAGCAGAAAAACAGTGGTTCACTGAGAAAATTAATTAAATATTTATTACCATAAAAATTTACCCAGCATAAATTTTTTTAAATACAATGAAACCATGGAAAAAAATATTTTTAAGATTTTTTAACTATTAAGTTTTAAAAAATGAATTAATTAGTTTTTTATGTTTCAGGTAATGTTATTTTATTTTGTCACATATCAATAAAACCACTTCTTTGCTAAAAAAAGTTTTTACTTTGTAAATTAAAAGATGGCTCAATCATTATTTGAGAAAAATGTATGTCACTTATTTTTTGGTAAGTCTTTTTTTCTGTAAGTCTTTTGTTGATTAATTTTCAAAATTTTTTTTTTCCTGTTTACACGATGAATGAAAATAGTACCTTTCTGGCTGTTGGCGTGATAGATAAGTTGACAGCCGCATTGAAGGGTTATCGTGGCTGTCTCTTAATCAATCTTCCTCCGTTGCCGTCTTCATCTTCTTGGCAATTAATTAATTTGCAATAAAGTTGGGGGCACGTGTCCAGGACACGGCGTATTAAAGGAGTTAAGAAGAGGATCGCACACGATACTTACTTTCTTTAAAAATGTTACGGATGTGAGACCGCCAAAATTGCTGTCCATTTTGACGCAACGGGAAGTCCTTTTAGGGTCAAGTGCTGGAATTGATGTTTCGTTTATGATTTATCGTCACTTACTGCCGCGTCATGGGCAATCCTGCCATTGCCCCACCCCCTGCTAATGGTCGACATATTGCAAAAACAGAAGCTAAAACTAAATTAGACATAATTCTCTGGCCTGAGGGGTTGGCAAATAGGTCGTTTCAGATAAGTCGTCATGCTGTCATAATCATCACAAGACAGCATCCATCCATCGCCCATTTTGCAACGCCCACAAGTAACGTAACCCTCTGAAACTCTGACCCCCCAGAACTCCCTTTTCCTTTTCCTCCGTCTGGAGTTTACTGATGTAATAACCATGTTTTCAGCTTGTAATGCGGCAGGGCCGCAAAAACACTGTTGGCGGGGGTGGAAGTCAAGTTCCCAAGAAACGGGTGGGCGAGGGGGGTGGTGAAATAGGGTGGGGGTGGAGATGGGTTGGTTCAAGGGTCGAGGAGGGTTGCCTTTTGTTCTGGGCGCTACTTTTGAATTGTTTTTGAAGTTAAATGTGTGATAATTTAATGACTGTCGACGCATCGCTCACAAGGACACACACACACACACTGAGTATCTGCCCCGCCCCCCGGGAAAACCACCCACCCCAAGTTATATAACTCAATCGGCACTGAACGTTTAATTTAGTGGAATAATAAAAATGTTTTTGGGGCATAAAAATCTGTGGCTGGCGATGATTTGTGCACTTTCGATGTAACAGATTGTCTTTTAATGCCTTCGATTCAGCCAACTGTGACACCCAAAAATCTGCGATCTTACAGGGTGGGAAATATTAAATCTGGAATTTGGCTTTTCAGCCTGGCAACAGTTTAGTCATCGTCTTCAGTTTGATAACTATTTTCCAGCCTAACTAGTTCGCGGGCAGTCAGCTGATCTGGCCAGCATATGTTGTATAAATCCGATTTGAAACACGTTCGTTGTTTACGTTTACATTAGCATACCAGTCCAGTAATTTGCATAAATTAGTGGGCTCGCAGAACTCTCCAGTGTTTTTAGACATTTTCCTCTGTCAGGCGGACAGGTGGTGATATTATTCTTTGAAGGGATGAGGCACCTCTGTATACTAATTAAGTCAGATTAAATTTGACTGTAGACATTTCCAGTTCTTTGCGAAACTTGTGCATATTTTGGGCAGTTCTTAATTATTAGGAATTTCGGGGAAGTTTAAACTTTTTTTAGGGAAGTACATTTGATAAAATTACAAAAAAAATCTTACATTTGTTTGCTGTTTTAATGTATTTAACGTTATCTCAGAACTTTGAAAAAATAATGATTTTGTTGTTGTTATTGTTAATCTGATGTAATTATCGTCATAGTACTGGTTTAAATAAAATTATAAATTTATGAAACTCGGTAAACGCTTGAACTTGGCTGATAAACAAAAGCAATCTTATAATTTATTTGTTTATATTGTTTTAAATTTGTCTTGTTCGTTATGCATTCTTTATTTGTGTAATTATATTTAATAATCATTTATTTTTTAACTGTTGACCCAGTGACTTATATATTATTTACAAAACAGATCAATTTTACTTATATGGTGCCTTGCTAAACAACTTTCGCTATGAAATACTCAACTTTCTTTAGAACACATATTTTTCTGTGTTGAATGATTTAAAGCTGTAATTCGCACTGTCTTTTTCCATCGCCCGGCTCACCTGCAACGCCTAAAAACAAAATCTGCGAAAGCCAACAAAGATTTATGCAAATCCCGGCGAGCGAATGTTAAAATGTTAAAGCTTTTGATTCGGCGCTAATGTGAAAATATGGCGCCCAGTGTGGAAAAAAAACCGAATATCAAATGTGCAAAAATCGCACAGCCACATTTGCATATGACAAAGTGAGGCAGACAGCCGCAAACAATGAAAAATGACGACGACGAATGCTCGCAGGCTTAGTTGGGGTAATTTAATTTGGCAAAATAAAAAAAGGTTGCAATAAATAAATTTCCCCAGCCACACAGCACGTGACTGCTGCGATTTATGAAACTCAATTAATATGTGGAAATTTTTATAAATGAATTTATTGCATTTATGTGTTGTGACAAATAATCGCCATAATAGTGATATTTTTCTTCTTCAATTCGGTCTCTCCAGTGGCGGTGGCAATAGTACCCTTCCGTTTCCTAGCAGAAGTGCAGGTTATTGAACTGCTCCCGATTGTTGGCGACCATCTGGTTGTATTTGAAGGCCGCCGACTGCTGCTGCGAGCTGCTCTGAACCGTGAGCCTCGTGCTGCGCAGGAAACTGTCCGCCGGACTGCTGGATACGGCGTACTTGCCGCCCAGACCCTCAACGGTCCGCATGGGACTCAGGTGCTTGGCCGGGATGGCCTTGCTGGGTGTGCGAGTTTGGTGAACCATTTTCAAGGATTTCTTTCAAGTTTCAACAGGAGCTGAGATGAGCTTGGTATCGTTCGGGAAATTCAGGGCACACTGGAGAGACGCGTGAGCACGGAGAATTCCAGACAATTGCCGCAGTTACTAGTGCGAGAGCCGCCTTTCTTGGAAGACAGATGTTTAGATAGACTGAAAAGAAAATTTTATAAATTATTTTGTTGTCGAGAACATAAAAATATAAAAAAAATAAATCTAATTAAACATTTGTTTATACAAATTGTAAATAACAATTTTATTGCATGCCATTATGCACATTTTCCAGCGATTTCAAACATTTTAAAACTCTAAAGCAACGTAAAAGTGTTTTTTTTAGCAAAGAATATTATAAAATCAATATTAAAATGTACATATATGAAATTTGTATATTTTATTGTCTGCTCCAAATTCGATTTTCTTCCTAAATATCCCCTTAAGATTATCCTTCCTTACCTTATATTATTCAGCAGCTTGGCTTTGGTGTCCGGTGTCTTCATTGACACATTTGTTTATGCACGTTGGGGAAAATATTTTTGAAAA
This sequence comes from Drosophila gunungcola, assembly GCF_025200985.1. Lineage (NCBI taxonomy): Eukaryota > Metazoa > Arthropoda > Insecta > Diptera > Drosophilidae > Drosophila > Drosophila gunungcola. The sequence goes on from NW_026453197.1 coordinate 14,215,259, forward strand.
ATCACTGATTGGGTATCGACTGCTAGGCCTTCAAGCTTTAGTCTATTGGATTTCGAACCGACGGAGGTGCTTTTATATCAGAAAGCCATCCCAGATTTAGTTGATATCATCACGCGCTGGAAGCGTGCTCAAGTTAAACTAGTTTTTCGGCGACTGTGATGCAAAATCACCGGCGCAGACATGTGCCAAATTTGTTGTTTACGCCACCGAATGGTACGTCAATGGAGCTACCGTAAAATCGAGTTTGCCACGCGGTTTTCCATTGACGGCCCAATACGGTAAACATCTCGGCCAGCGAGTAAACAAACCCAAACTCCAAACAAATAAACAAATAAATTAGGGGAATTTTTGGGGACCAAACATTGAAGGCAGTTCCCCTCAAGGATCTATTGAGCATGCTTCTCGAAGGCATCCAGACAAGTGTTCAACTTAAAGAACCTCGCACTTTATATAGATGCTTGGCATCGAATTCTATAGAACTCAACCTGTCGGGAATAATATATAATTTTATTTACTTTCTTTGTTCAGTGTCTGGGGCACTTTTTTAATTATTGAATTATGTGTCTGGCCCATTTGCATAACGCAGTCTCTATGGAATTTTTGGCAGACATATAAATTGGCTATATAATACACAAGTCAAATGCTGAATTTGACAATTAAAACGGCGGCTTAGACGTTCAAAGTACAATGTTTGATTTGGTATTTTTTGGATTGTTAAAACAAGTTTTTGGGAATAACCACTAGGTGAAGAGCGTAGAGGATCGGGGGATCCTGGATGTCGTTAAACCTATAAAATTGTTTTTGTGGATTTACCACTGAACATTGTCCGTTTAATGGTAAAAGGGCAATGAACGATTTCTGGAAAATCATCCTAGCAAGTTTAACTAGATTGTGGGGAATTTAAAGCATATTTCATGATTTTTACTGTTTTAGGGAAGCCCAAATATCATTGAACTCGTTAAAATAGAAATAAAAATAAAATGAAATAGAAGCTAAATTAATTTTTATAGAGCTTTCCAGAATATCCTTCATTGTCAATAATACAGATCGTTTAGCTATATGTCTACAAATAACTGATTAAAATACCATAAACCAACAACAGGCTTTCGAGTTGTTTTTTTCGATCGAATTGGCTGATGCAATGCAACCAAGACTTTTCATCAGTCATCAGTTCATGCTTAATACGCTATATCAATAAAGATCAGACGATATACACGTTCATTATAGATTCATATAGGCAGATATTCGAAAACATTAATGCTACGAGGTTTTTAGAAGACCAATGAGTTAGGAAATAGCCCTATTTAGGGGAAGTTTTGGGCTGACGTGTCACAAAACCGCCGGCCGGCAACTCTAAATGTTATACCAATCATTTTGATCATTTTTGTGGAGAGAAGACAAAGGAAAACACTACGTGATACGCAGCAGGTTTGGTTGGGGTAATTTTAATACCCTTTAAATACTAAGATTGGTTTGGATTCTCATAAGTTAAGCATTATATTTAAAATAATGAATTATAAAACCCTATTATCTTGAATGTTGCATGCTTTAAGATTTAATATCACTTTCTATTCGATATTATGCCACTGTTTAAATAAAACAATTTTAGTAACTCTACTTATTGTTGATTTTTTATCCGTGGCTAAAGAAAGGTTCTAAAAACATAGTTAAATATACAGTGTCTGTTAATAGTTAAACTATTTTCTCAGTTAAACAACAATTTTATATAAACCAATAATTTAATTAAGAACTTAAATAAACTATATTTTAATGTAACAGAATTGAACTTAGTTTTTAGATATTTTTAAAACTGGTATAAATGAGTCGAGTCTTCGCCTCTTGTTGGAGTTGTTTGCAAAGGTTTCGCCAATAAAACCAGTTGCTCGATCGCTCTAATTTGCATTGCCGACTGCTGGAACGAGTTAGCCTCAGACTGAAACCGAGTCTGAGGTCACCATGGGAAGAGGGGGGCGGAGTGGTGCGGGGGCGGTGTGAGGGAGGTTTCTTGGACGGCTTGGCTTGGAACAGCCTGCAGCTGGCACTGCGGTACTAGTGTTACTTACTCGTAGAACGGTGACGCAGTTGCTCCGCCAGACATTGCACTCGGATCGACGGATCGTATTTGCTCGAATCGAATCGAATCGGATCGGATCGGCGTATTTAAACCAGTTGTGGTTACCGCTGGAGAGTCAGTAGAAAGTCCATACCAGAGCAGATCGGTACTGAGCTGTCAGGAGCGTGAGCTGTGAAATTTCCTTTCTTTCCTATCCAATGTGCAAGTTGCAAAAGTTTTGTGTCAATGAAAAAAATTAACCACACAGATTCGAAGCAGAAATTGTTGAAGCAAGCAAGGTGGGTTAAAAAACTAAATAAATATTACAACAACGTAAATATTGCGAAACAGTTGTAAAATGCGCAGCCAAAATATATTATTGTTAGTAAAATTCTCACAACCAACTATTTCAGTAAAACAACTACATTTTTTTTTTAAATCCCTTTGTTTTTTAATTCCAAATAGATTGGGAAAACACCTGTCATCGAAAAAAGGATCTCGCACCGGAAACTCGGCTAACAACAAGGAACTTAAAGTACTCACCCTGTTACAAACTGTACCGTGAACTTTGAACTCTCTACGCAGCTCTCTCTAAGCGCAGCTTTGTGTAATCGGCAGAAAATTCACATTATTCAAAAAAGATATCCCAAGGAAAATCTAAAGACAAAATGGTCTACACCGAACGTACTGACAAGTGCCTGAGCAGCACCACCAAGGACAACCATTCCTCGAAGGGTCAGAGCCAGTCCAAGTCGGCTAGTGGCTCTGGCTCGGGATCAGGATCAGTATCAGGATCAGGATCTGGATCGTGGAGCAGTCAGGCCTCGAGTGCTGAAAAGTGGAAGTACAACAACATGGTGAATAACGATCGTCAGCAGTTCAATGGCATGCATTTCTCCTAAATCGAAGCAATAATTCCAATGGAAATGTTTCCCCAGAAAAAAAAAGGGGAACAACATGAAAAGGGGGAACGGGGGAGCTGATTGTTGATGTTGTTGCTTCTATTTGGCTTAGCAGGGTTCGTTTTAGATTAGTTTTGTAAGCTCTTTATGGACTTAAGTATTGCTATGTGATACAGAAAAAGAAAAAATTAATAATCCAATTGGTTGAAAATATATATTCAAAAAAAAGATGCGCAAAAAAATCATAAGATATTTTTATTTTGCTGAAATGGCAACTTGCTATTAAAAAGTTGTTGAAAGAAAAAAGGTGTGTTTTGTAGGTAGTTTTAAATAACTTTACAGTAAATTCAAAAGTATTTTAAGAGCGTAATAATATTTAATTTTTGTTTAGCCTAAGAAAGTCCTTCCATTTTAGCTCCACCTCCAATCACCTATCAATATCCCTGTTCTTTGACCTTGCCACTTGACTTGACTTGACTGATACCCAACGCATATTTTATTGTCTGCAGCATTTGCATGAATTGCGGCTATTAGCGTGATTAAGCCAACTTCTGGATTGGGCTACGGACAAGCACAACCCTCGAAAAATCCGGTCGGAGTGCACTTAATACGCATTAGCTACGCTTATTTGACAGCCTCAATCTGCCGAGCGATTCCTGCAATATTGATGATGTCTGGCCATCCCCTTTTTGCTTTCCATTTTCCCCCCGATCTATTCCTCTGACGCGTGTCCTTTACCGAGAACAAGTGTATCTCCCAGTGCAGCCGCAAAAGGACGACGTCCGGTTTTCGTTACGAGGATTCGTTCGACTGTATATTTGGAAAGTGCGAAATTTTTATAATTTTCAATTGTATTGTGGAAGTTTGCCCGAAACGGGGAATATTCACTTTGAAGCGGGAGTGAGGAGGATGCTGCGGTTGTCCTTCGGTCGTGACACACGACTGAGCAGGGGACTCGAGCTTAGCAGGACACGTGGCCCATGGCTATTAGGAAAAGCGATTTCCTTGACGGTGCTAATAGAATTCTCGCACTCCCCGCAAATCCCATCCCTGCGCCAACGTATAAATGTTGTGGCGTTTTTGGGTTTCCTTTCTCTGTCAATGTCTTTTACACAAAAAAATAAAAGTTAAACCGTTTTCCCCATTTTAAAAAATATTTAAATATTAAATAGTATTTTTCAAACATTTAGCATTGGGAACACTTGTTCCAAAAAGTAAAACAATTCTAAAGAGAATGTTTAAATTGCCATTAAGAAAAATTTCAAAATTTTTAGTCGCTTTCTTATCAGAAAGATGTATTTTTATTATTAAAAAAAACTAAAAGTCAAAAAAGTATTCAATACTCGAAATTACTATTTATGAATATGAAACATTTTTGGTAGTGTACCCCGTATAGTTGAATCCTGTTTTATTTTCCTCCCACTCAACCCATCTCTTTCGGCTTCTGTCTGTACTGGGCCTTGTAATTACTTTGTTTCCTAGCGCCAGGCGGTCCTCAGCACCCAAAAGATTCCTTGTCACTTTTGGTGTTGTGCGATGCAATTAAAACCGCTCCGCAGGTGTCCTTTGAACTTTGTCACGAATATAAACTGTGTCTCAGCGTTTGTTCGTTGGTGTGGAATGTGTCAGTTGCAAGGCTTCCGAAACGGGACAACGCTCTCTGATTTGTCAGACAGAAGCAATTATCACGTCATTATCAAGGGAAGCCCACAAAATTGTTGATGCTTTGATTTTTGTTTTAGTAATTGAAGTCTAAGATATTATTGTTTTCAATTTGTTCTTGGACTTGCAAACTGCTATATAGCTATGTCTATTTTAAACGATATAGTTAAATTTACTATTACAATATGTTTGAAAATGAAAGTTTGTGATTTTCGGAGAAGAGTTTATATTTTCAAATAACTTTAAATAATTATAGTTAAATATATATGTTATCCAAATTTAGCACGTGCCCATGTCTCTCTTATAATAACCAATTTATGATGGTCAAGAAAGATCTTTGGCAATAGAAACATTTGAAAACTGATTTCCAGTGAAGGACAACCCTCTACCACTTCCTCAACTCCCTCCTCAGATGGCATATGTCACAGTGGCACGTTGGGAAATTATGAATAATATCCGTAACTTCTGCCGAGACACACACACACGCCCAAACGCCGTGAAATATTCCCGAGCAGCTTGCGCCGAAAAAGTGGAAAAGGGCGGCCATGCCCACACTTCAACTCGGTCCCAGTCGACGCCTCTGAAATTGTGAATTCCAAACTCCCAAGCAAATTTGTTTGGGGCGTGCCGTCAGATACAACTTCCGATGACATCCGACAGATGTTTTGCAGCCAACGGAACAGAACAGAGCTGAACAGAACAGGATAATCAGCGGAGTGAGGGCGAGTTTGTAGTACTTTGCACAGGAGTTGCGCCCGCTTGCAAAACAATTGTCGGCATCATCGGCACATTTCCCGTCGCGGATGTCTCCGCCAGCAGCAGTTGAAATATGTACAAAGTCGAATCAGATGCGAATTACACTCGTATTTGAATGTGCGAGCACTCGATGATAATGTACGGGCGTTGACATCTCGGCAAAGGTGTTTTGGCTTCCTGTTTGGCACATGACAATGTCATCACCACATGGCAGACTCACTCGATTCCAATTCGGTGGCAAGGTGTGACGCATCTGAAATTGATTGCCCAAAGGCCGGGGAATCCTGGTGATTTTGCGTGATATTCGATCATATTCAGCTGCTAGAATATGTGGGCAGATACAAAGTGGATAAGTGAATTATGAAAGGAAAACATTACCACCTTTGAGTTAACAATTTTGTACAATTTAGGGCGTTTTCTTTTAAAGGAATTTTTAAGACAATTTAAATTTTATTTTATTTGGAAAATTTGCTTAAATATACCTGTAACAAGCTTGACTTCAAAGAATATTTATGAGAAAAACATTTTTAACATTTTATTTTAAAGGCTTAAGTATTTATTTTTTTATGAGAAACACAGATATAACATTTTTAAAATGTTATATGTTTGAATATTTATATATCGACACAGAAAAATTTAAATATATTATAAATCAACTCAAGTCAATTAATTTCTAATCTAAGGATTACTTTCCTTTTTACCTCCTCAATTATGTTCCCATCAAACTAGATTTACTTCTGTCAATTGAAGACAACTCTATCAATGCATGGATTTGCATACATCACACCATATATGATATATCATATCACATAACGTCTCATAAACTTATGCAAATGGCCCAATCATATACAGATTTGCCGCAGAATATAATTTACAAAATATGCCAAACATTCGCCCCGACAAAAGGTGGCAATTACAAAAAAATAAAACAGAGAACCATAAACTCCATTCAATCAAAGAGGGAGAAGTTTTAAATTCTGAATCGAAAGCAACCACCTCGTTGGGCCCTTCTTTTTCCATTGTTGCGGATATGTTTTTCAGCCGCCATTTCTGATCGACAGCTGTCATGAATGACAATTGGATTGCAGCAGCAGAAACTCTGAAGTTGTGGCCTCTGTGCCACTACAGCGTCGAGTTCAGATTCTTATAAAATATGCAATAAAAATATGAGACCTCGTAATGATTGCCAGTATTTATAGATTTAGAGCATTTCTGCGGCTGCTGCTGCGGCGAGGTCATCAAAACGAAAACAACCGAATCGACATGGAAATTGAAACAATGGCAAGGCGAGTAGCAATCGAAGCCCCAGGGGCGTAGAGGGCAGGGGATTTCTGAACGGGGGTGGGGTTTTGTTCTGGAGTGGAGTGGATCGAATTGAACAGAATCGAACCAAAGTGGAGTGGTCCTTGAGTAAAACGCAGAAATGCGGTTGCTTTTTTGTGGGTTGTCTTGGGATAATTTCAGAGTGGGTAGATGTTTAAGCTTAGCAAGCTACGGTTTTTTAAAGCGTTTTAGTTACTATTAAAGCTCAACTTTTTGCTAAACAAAATCTTTTTGTTAGAGGTTATTTTCATATTTTTTTACATTTAAATTTATATGTCCATCAAACTATTTTTTGTAAGTGTTTATCAGAAATAAAGATAAGGTAACGTACTAGATCATTTTAGAATGGGTAATAATTTGGAACAATGTTAGGAACGTGTGTTATTAAAGTCATAAGCGTATAAGTTTTATAAGATGCCATATCCAAATGAAATGTGTTTATACCAATTACCATAGTTAGTGATAAATATTATTAACTTCTGTTTTAGATTTTAAAATGTCGGTATTTAAGCTTTTTGGGATTCCCTAATTATATTTGGTTTCATTTTTTGTAGCTGATTCCTTGAGCCTCACTGGCCGAATCCCCTTTTAAGAGTTCTGTTTTTCAAGAACCATATTTAGCTTGTTTTCGTACGCACAACCGCATGTGGGAAAGGTTAAGAGAAAGGGAAACAGAGTGCAAAACCTTTAAATGCAATTATGGCCTGTGGCTCATGTGAGCTCAAGTGCGGCGAGGTCGTCACAAAACGCCAATGATATGCTCTCGAGTGTCTTTTGTTGTGGCTTAAATACATAAGCAGGGAAACTCCCTCTTTTTTACCCCCTTTCCATTGGGTTTCTTCCTATTTCTACAGCCTGCTTTAAATTAAGCGCGCCAAAAAAGCCGTGGCTGAGCTTTCCATTCGCTAATCGGGTGGTGCAGATGGGTGAGCCTTTTTGCCAGTGTGTGTGTGCGTATCTGTGTGTGGTGGTGTGCATGTGTGTAAGTGTATGTGGCATATGCAACGCTCCACAATCGCATCATTTTGAGCAATTAAGTGTGTATTATCCGTCGCTGCGTCTGTCAAAGGGCCTTGAAAGCAACTTCAAAACCGAATCCAGTCGCGGCATCGCAGTTGCTCCTGTTCCTTTTCCGCCACCGGAAGTACATTGAATGTGCCAGTGTGTGAGTGTGTATCGGTATATACTGCACACAGCAAAAAAAATAGTAAACAAACTAAAAATCATCATTTACCTTATTATTCAAACAAAGGTTAATAATAACTAATATTGCTTTTAAAAAAAACTGATCCTACGCATTAATAATAACTACAATTTTTACTATTTTTTAAATATAGAAACTAAAAAAAAACTTTTAAAAATTGCATTAAATGCTTTATGCGGCATTTTGGATTTAGAGCTCTTCGTATAAAAAAAGTATTAAGATCATCATTGTTTAGGACTACCGAATTTGTGATTGAGATTAAGTTTTTGAAAGTACATACATGAAAATCCAAAAATGTATCCATCATTTTTTGCTGTGTATATATTCCCTATCCTCAAATCCGCGCTTTTCATGCGCAAATTGTGCATTTATGTCGACAATGGCGAGCCAACAAAAGCCATGGAATGGGATGCGGAGTACTCGTTATGTGCGATATGGAATATAGGATATAGGATACGCTGTGTATTCCTGCTTGGAATGCAGCACAGCGTTGCGGAGTCCTTATTGTGATGCCTACTTTTACTTTTGTTCGGTGTGCAACTAACTGAAGGCGGTCGGGAGGCGTTTTGCTGTCAAGTCTACGAGTTGGAAACCCCCTCTGGTTGTTGGTAGGAAAAAAGATTAGTATGAGGGAATTCTGCAATTTGTTGATTTGTATTTTCTAAGGAAAAACACAAAAAAATAACTTATTTATCATAAAAGAGTACAGTACTTAAAAATAATTTTACTGTTTTATTGTGAAGCTAAACCTATTAAAAAGCCACAATTTTTTTGTACCCTTACCTAATTAAGCTCAATTTATATAATGTATTTTATATTTAAGCATACTTTTTGTTAAGTTCCCTTAAACTAAATATCCTATCAAGAGTTTTAACCAATATTTTCAGCTGTCCCTCAGAGTTCTTCTGAACTTTTCCGTATCCACAATATTATTATTAGAGTAGTCTGACATATTACTTTTTCACCTTCCAATAGCCATTTTTCATTCGCTTTATTGCCCTCTTGGGCTGTCACAAACAAGTGTGGCTAGCCCGAGGCCCCGCCCATATCAGCCCAAGCACGCCCACTTTCTCCCTGATTTCTTTGGGTTTCCTAGCACACATCAGTAATGTCTCCTGGCCACGCTGGCCAATTTAAAATTCAATTTAATTTCAATTGATATTGGAAAATCTTTCAGCTTCTCTCTCCTCCTTTTGCTAACTGAAAAACATATCCACACGCAGCGGGGAAGCCCCATTTACAGTTTCAAGAGTTCCTCAATTTCTCACTGTTGGAAAACTCACTCGGACTTTTGACTTTGCGGTTGCCGTTTCGGCGACAAAAGGTGAGAAACGAAAAGCAATTACATCACAGATTTCAGTTTATTTTCTCAAAAAGTTTGTTGATAATTGGAACGGGGCTTCTTCTGGTCGAGCGGCAGAGAACCAGACAGAATCCAAAGTGGTTGGCAGGAGCCATAAATTATGCACAGGACTTGAAAGACAGCCAACTGAAGGGCACGGCAACAATAACAATCTCCCGGAAAATCCCACCACCCAACCCCCACCCTCACTAATTGCCCCAAGGTTGGTGTTCGAAAATTTCCGGCACCGGCAGCAGATTGTTTTCTTAGCAACGTCGTCGCCTCGGGATGTGAAAGATTTCCTACACGTTTCGGCCATCTCATAAATAAAGGCAAAATTTCATTAAGACAAATTATTGTCTATCAATATGTTGCCACAGCATGAACAGAATGGGCAGGACATTGCTCATTTGCCATTTGCCATTTGAGGTGCACCCCCACAGATTGTATTTGTATGTTTACATAATAATATTTGCGGCTCATAATTGCATAAATTTTTAAAGCGAAACGCGTTTCAGGCTTGTGCAACCTGCAAGCCCTCATTGTTCTGACCCCTGATCCCTTTTCCCAAGTTCACTTCGTATTGGTTCGGTTTGGATGGCTTTACTCTCACAATGGGTAGCTCACTGGTTGAATAAAATGAACTAAATTTTTTATCAATTAATTTAAATTACGCAAGGTTTTAATTGAAATAAAATTTGTATTCGAGGAAGCATTAATTTTAAGCTTTTACTAGAAAGACAAATAAAACAAAAAATTAGTTTAACTAGGCGAAATATTTAAATCAGTTAAATGCAGAAATACATTTTTAAAAGCCGATAACTAATATTTAAAGGTACATCGTAACATCTTCCAAAGAAGTTTTATAAAATGTTTATAAAAGTACATATACTATAATCAACAATTATTTTATGTTAAATAAAATGGTTATGACGGAGTGCCAATGTATATAATCAATCGAAGAGTATTCTTTGCATCGACTACATAACTTGCTCGGTATTGTGTTAAATACGTAGAAATTAAATTAAACATGCCGGCGGGTTGCAGGTGGCCCTTCCACAAACACAAAAGGGATTGGGACTAGGCCTAGGCTTTAAATCCAATTATGGTGATATCCAGGGGGAGTTTCCCAGGCAGGTGAGTGTGTGTTCAAGTCACGTGCTCGAAATGGTCGAATATTGCAGCATTAGGCTTATAGATAACATACCCCCAAAGGAAAATAATTGTTTACTCCAGCCACAAAGATAATTTTCCCATCCAAAGTGAGAGTTCGCCCTTTCTCTGCGACACTTGACTTCTTCCTAATTGTTATGACCGCATAAATTCAAATTTATTTCTTTTCAACTATGCGGTTGTCACAGAGTTCATCGATTTTATCGGTTTCTTCTTCAAAGGAAGCTGCGCCAAGTCTTCATTTCGGGCTCTTGAGAAACTCATCATCCGTCGGCTAGAACAAATCGAGTGTGAAATTCGATAAGTGGCTGGTATTGTCTGAGTGCCAGACGAACATAAACTGCCACTTGGACTCGGGATTTTTTGTTTACGAACAAGCAAAATCGACAAATACAAAACTATTATGGATGAATTATGAATTACGCTCCACTTTATTTGACTTTTACGATGGCAATTGAAATTAGCTTCGTGTTTCCCAAATAAAAAGAATCCTTTTAACTCTAAACTTATTTTTGTTTTGCCTTCAATAAAACAAGTCAAAAACGGTCAAGAAGCTGACTGTTTTGGACTTGTTTTAAGGAAAGCAACTGATTTTTATTTATATCTCAAATTCTTACATTCCAAATTTCTTTTAGTTTATTAGTTATTCTTGTTATTATTCTTTATCTTTTAGAGATTCTTAATTTATTATGACAATTTACTCATAGTAGGTGCCTAATACTTTTATTATAATATTTTTAAAATACATTTTTTACTGAAGCGTTTTTGTAATTTTCTGCCCTTCTCTTGATAACGAAAGGTAATTTTTAATATAAGTCATTTAAATAGTCCTTTTCCATTGGCAATCAAATATTTAATTAATAAATTTGACATTAACCAAAATTCCTACTTGTTTTACTCCGCCCAATTTCATCGTAGTTTCCCACTCTCCGCTAAATATAAATGATTTACATGAAATTCCCATTTTCCCAGGGCCAACCACTTGACTTATGACTGCATGACCACCACCACCATCGCCGATCAACCTCCAACTCCCTGGGTTGACTAAATCGCTACTAAGTATTATACTATATAGATTATATGGCGGGGCTACGCACACACTCTCAAACCCACTCACACATACAAATACAAGGGTGCTTGGGAGTAGAGCACACACTAAAGACACTAAGCACGACAAAAAGACATTAAACACGACAACGAAATAAAAAAACATTGAAGTTCCTTATCAGCATTTCCGCTTTTCGTGACCAATGTCTTGGAGTGTGCACAAACACCAGAGTGTGTGTGTTGCTGGTAATCCCAGTGTGGTGAGTGTGTGTATGATTGTGTGTTCAGAGTATCAGTTTCGCACACTCTATGGATCTCACTTGGCATGCAAAGGTTATAGAAATGGAAAAGTCGGAAGGCAGTCGAGGTCGGGGGTCGTTTTTCCTCATTTCTCCTCACCCAGTTAGTCTTAATTTCTGGACATGCTCTTGGCCACACTGGTTATCCTCCATTATTCATAAATATGCAAATTTTGGGGCGTAATAAATTCCTGATGCATGGCCAACGGCTGCGGGTCAATTTCCAGCTCACGCTCATGGGCTTTACCTTCGCACAGAAAGAAACATCTACTATGTACTAAAATTATTCACCAAGCTAAGGTACAAATCAAAATTAATCAAGGAATGTACATAGAGAATTTTTTATGAATTTAATTCCTCAAATTTAAAACCAGACATTATGGCCAAACCTTTAAAAAAAATAAACAAAACAATTAAACTTTAAATTGCTCTAGAAAAATATTAGTATAAGCAATTATATTTATAGAGCAATTAAATTTTATCAGGAGACTAACCAATATTATTAAATATTTTAGAAAATTTAACTTTTGCTTCCCAATTAATATAAGTTAATAATTAAAGAAGAAGTTAAGCAGTTTTAAGTATTTCTTTAATATTTCCCAGTGCATCTTTGCCAGCAATTTGGGCTGCAAGTGGTTGGGTGGTGGTGTTGCTTCGTGGCTGCGTGGTTGTAGTTGAGCGGTTGGGTGGTGCTCGGCCTGTTTAGCACTCAATCTGAGGCGGCTCCTTCGAACCGCTGGCATATGCCACATTACCTCCGCAGCAAATTAAATGGTCTCGCATTTGGGCCCTGCTCAGCTCAGCTCAGTTCTGTTCAGGCTGGTTATTTCTGTTCTTGGGCTCTCGTTAGGGGCGGTTGCATGCGGTGGGCGGTGCCCGTTCGCACACACTCGCTTCTTTCTGTGTGTAATCTGTGGAAACCACACACATGCCCACGCCACAGGACAGAAGTCGGAGGACAAAAATCCAGGAGAGATATTCCAAAACGTTGGGATGCGGGCGTGACTCACGAGTGAAAATTGTAATTGAAATGATGACCGATTTGTAATGGTGATTATGAGGGAATCAGTGAGGGAGATCAGTCAGCTAAAGTTATAAAATATTTGTTCGTTTTTAAAAAATTGTTGGTTTGTTCCCCAAGTCCATTCTTAATTTCTTTACTTTACAGTCCCCTTTTAAATTAAAGGTTTCGCGTGCATTTGCAGTTAACTCTTGAAAGCTTTACTGGAAAATTTTAAATTTATTTTAGTAATATTTTGGGGCTTTGTTTCCTTTTAATGTTCGATTTTGAAGTTGTAAAATTTAACATATGCTATGTGTTACCTTTTTTCATTTTTTTTCAACTTTGTATGGTACCCGTAACTTTTGAATAAAATAATAACACGTATCGATAAAAACACATTACTATTAAAGATTCGTTGTGCTAAAATACTTTTCTTATTTTTCAGACTCACGACTTTCTCACATCTTCAACTCGCTGGAATCCTGTGAAATAGTTTGTAGCCAAGGCTTCGCAGGATGATTGTTACCTTCTGGGCTTGGATTTAAAACAACATAAATCATACAATTTTTGCACTAGCGAAGGGACAACCCCAGCCACCCCCTACAAGCGGACTGTGTATAATGCGCACAATCGCAGCCAGGACACGAAATCGGAAGGAAAGGAAGTCCTAATGTGTGGGGAGTCAGTCAAAGGGACAGAACGAACTGTTTGTGCAGCACAAAAATGAGTTTTCTTTTCCTGTCCAACTAGCAGTTGGACCTTTGTGAGGATGGCAGGACACAGTCATCGCCATCGTTACTTCCTCGGGACTTGAGCTTGAGTTTGGCTGGGCAAACAAGCGTATAAATTGAGTTATAATTTGTTCAGCTCCGGATGTTGGCTTCTCCGTTATTTAAATGAATCCTCCTGGTTTTCTGATAAGTCCTCAGACATGTGGCAATTGGTTGTTATCCCTTCTGGTCGTTTGCCTTCTGATTTTCGGGTTTTCCTTTACCGCAATCATTTCAAGCATATTTGCTACGGACTTCGAGGGTTCCACAAAGGCAAAAGAACGGAAGGAAAACTATGATTGGTTCAGATTTGGAGGCAATTGGTCATAGTCGTAATTTCTTGAAGAAGGAAGAATAAACGGATGTATGGTTGGTGTTTGAATACAGAGTTTAAGTTCGGAGTTGATTTGGGGGCACTTAAGATTTCAAAGGAGAGGAATGTTTTAGACTGCACAAGCTGAATTTCCTCTAATTACTTTACAAAAACAACAATTTGTCCGTGCCTCAGAGTCCCACATTCCTGCCTACAATGTTGCAAGTTTCCTTTTTTGGCTTTACTTAATTGTTTGCAACAATATTGTTTTCAAGAATTAAGGCAGGCAGAACTAAAATATTTTAATTAAGCCAATTTCGGGCAGAAAAAGAGAGAGAGGCAGCCAACCTCTATCAGTGGGGAGAAGGCCACTTAGAACGGCTGCCACCCCTCCCCCGATTTTAAATGCGTACAATAAAATTGTGATTCCTTTTCGAGAATTTTTTATTTGTACTTTTATTTTCATATACCTTTCTCATATATTTTTTTCGCATTCTTAATGCTTGAAATGGCAAAATGGCAGTTTACGCTTGGTTCACATTTTGTCCTGTTGCTGCCAGCAGAAATCCAGCCCCTTTCCCCCATTTTCCCCATGGCTTGCCACATTGAGTGGCACTCTCGAGCATGTCTTTACATCTCTTTACGCTTGGCTATGGCTGCCAAAAGGGGGATTGAAAAATCTGTGGAAAAGGGTGGGGGAAGCTCTTGGGAAAATGGCTGCCACAAATGTAATTGAGTTATTACTTTGGATATAAATACATCACACCACTATCATCGCAGTGCTCAACACATGGTCCGGTCCCTGATTTATGTTGCAATTGAATTGGTTTATGTCGCTGATAAAATTCATAAAACTCAGCCCAAGATAAGCCCAGACGAAGAGCAGACTCCGTGGAACCCTTCCAAACTCGCCAGACATTGTATCTTTCCCGTTGTGGTTGCCTTGCGTATTTTTAGACATTTATCAGCAATCCAAACAGTGCCGATCCCAAAGTACCCACAACAAACAAACAAACAACTTAACATCTCAAAATTTGCTCTTGTCTGCCCTGCCATTCAGATCACTCGAATTCCCTGTATCTGTATCTGTATCTGTATGTGTAAATGTATCTGCATCTGTATCTGTTCTTATGCACCCGCATGGATCTGGTGGATCGCGTCTGAAAATCGATCTGCGAGTCGCAGACTGAGTGCGCAAAAATGCGAAAAAGTCACGTAGTAAGCGAAACAGACAAACCATATAGACAACGATTTACGAGAATATATCGAAGCAGGAAAGAAAGGGGCATATAGTAAGTCCCGTGGGGTGGGAGCCGCACGTGGCATTGATCTGGGCGAGTAGGTGGGTGCGAAAGCCCAAGAAATGAGTCCACTTCAGACTGCACTGCGGTAAATTGATTGGTTACTAAAAATAAATATGTTTTGTAATAGAATTTGGGTAACCAAAGCCCAATATGAATTGTTTAGTATTGTAACAGAGCGTATAGATAAATAAATGTATCAGTTATATCTTAAAGTTTTGGGGCTTTTTGAAAATTTGGATACATAAAACTTACATAATTTGTATGCTGCTTTAAATATCTAGTTTTGGTTTATTTTAAAACTTACTTTTAAATAAATGACATAGCCCAGCAGAGTCCATTGACTTTTTCTGCTGGATAGATTTGATCCCATTTTAAGGAGCGCACACGTTATGTGTGGCAACTTGATGTGATTTTCAATTGGAAGGAATTTTTTTTTGAGCTACGATCTAGATCTTAACTTGGCGCAGTGTAGGCTTAGTACCAAATGGGCAATTAAAGTGTCACAAGTTCGGGACATGCAATATTTCATGACGCAATGCCTAAGATTATGAATATAAATGCAAATTAGTCCTGGGCTCACTCCAACTCCTCCCCCCATTCTCATTTCCGCACCCTTCCCGATTTTCCCCAGGTGGGTTGCTTCCACCTGTCTGTTGTGGTCAGCGGTTAGAGAGGGATAAAAGAGGACTTGAGGACTGGAGGACTAGAGGACTTGAGGGGTTAGTTGGAAAGCGGGAGCGTGACAATCATTAAAAGTCAACCGACGACGACGACGACGACGACGACAACGTTGAAACGTCCGACGTTGAACAATCACTGAAAATGACTAACGGTAACCACGATAGCTCACATCCGGACCAAAAGTCCTGGCCTGAATATATGCACACGTACGAACACATACCGAAAAAAGGCGGCCAAGAAAAGCTTTCGGGCCGTGCACGTTGAAAGAAAATTACGCTCTTATCTCGCTTCCTGTCGTGACACAATTTTTTATCATAGAAGCCACTAGAGGACTCGACTTGATGTTGTTCCTTTTTGGCCGCCTTTGCTGTTTTGTTTTTGTTGTGGCTCAGGTCAAATACATAAAGTTATTATTGCTTTTACTATTTTTTCGGGGTGTTGGGTGGAGGGGGGCAAAAGTAATGATAAATGTGCCACGCTCACGTTTTCCAACTCGCAATTTTTGGTTTGCAGAGAGGCCAACGTCATAATTTAGCTTCACACTGATTTTCAGGCAAATGTCATATAAGTAGGTGCTCTTAAGAAAACAAAAGATCAGAGGATAAATTAAGGAAAAAGAAACTGTTAAAGAGTGTTCTCAATTAAATTGATTGTAAATGTATATTTTGTAAAGAATTTTAAATTTTTATAAATATTAAAAAAACTATAATCTAGAATTAATTCCACTTTTGTCAGGTGTTGTTTTTAATTTACTTTGGCAATTCCAAACATTACTACACCTTCCCATTAACAATAAATCCAAATTAAGCTTACTGAAATCCAAGTCCCATAGCATGTTACCGTTCCCAAATCTTAACCAACAAACATTGTTTTTATAAGCCAAAAGTAATGGCCATTTAATGCATAATTTGACTGGCTAAGCACATGCAAGCGAAAGTAAAGGACTTAAACAAATTCCCCAGATTAACAGGGTCGCCCATAAGTTAATATTTTCTATGAATTTCATAAATACTAATTAAGTGGGTCGTTCTGCCGCTTTCGAAGGCAAAGACCTGAGCTATCTCACTCGCACTCTCTGTCTCCCAAACGTAATGAGATGAAAATCAAAAAAGTCCACTGTACGTGACAAATTGAAAAAAAGCGCATCAGTGGAGCGAAGTTAACTGGTGAGACCTGTGTGGAATCAACCGTACAATATTGGACAACGGCGACAACGACGACGCTTTTCTGATGACTTGACCAGCAGTAAAAACACAGAGAACCAACAACAACGTCGGCTACTGTGACTGACTTTTACGAGTACCAGAAAAAAAAAATAAACCAATATCTCAGAACGTCACCCGAACGATGTTCGACTCGGTAAGTGGAGCTCCGTGCTACGGGGTCTGAGTGTTGTGCGTTTCGTAATACTATCTAGACACGTGAAATGAGTTATCAACGGGTAACAGTGGGGCAAATTGCGTATAAAGATAGGTAATAAT
This sequence comes from Drosophila gunungcola, assembly GCF_025200985.1. Classification (NCBI taxonomy): domain Eukaryota; kingdom Metazoa; phylum Arthropoda; class Insecta; order Diptera; family Drosophilidae; genus Drosophila; species Drosophila gunungcola. The sequence goes on from NW_026453197.1 coordinate 14,232,572, forward strand.
TAAGACAGCTTTTCCCTAATAACACTAAAACGGTTATCTTTACGAGCTCCTTAAGCCTAAGTTCGTAGAATACAAAACCAAACAAAATTTGGTTTCATAGATATTTTTTCACATATCTATGAAATTTATCCTCAAGGTTTTTATAATTATAAGCATAACACAAAATAAAACAAATTTTTTAATAATTCGAAACAATTTAAAAAATGCTATGCGAAAGTCTGGACTGAAGTTTCTGAAACATTTTTTCTGCGTATTTATTGTACACATTATATTTCTTTTTAGCCTTTTCCAAATATTGTTTTGTAACTTTGAGTAGTCAACACCACTGTGCAATTTCAGAATGAGTGGCTGTAAACTTAGAATCTGCACATGACTAAAACTGATTACCATGACGCAGATCACAAAAAATCTCTATAGTAATATACCTTTCCCTGTTGTTGCGAAAATGAAAAGGGAATATTGTCAACCATCGGTCCAAGTCCAATTACGGTTTTTACAGATGGATGCTGCGACCAGGTCTTTCCTTCGTTCTTTCCACCTCCATTCCCTGATTTAGGCCTTTCCTTGCCATCCCCGCAGCCATGGCTCATAACTTTTTCAGTTAATGAAGACATAAAACTCAGTGCTGGGACTGCCACGGCAGCTGAAGGCAATAAACACAGCAGCAACATCAGCACAAGCAGCAACAACAAGGAGTTGCCTCTTTTTGCGGCAGGGTGATTGTTTGTTCTTGTTTGCTGGGCTCTTATTTTTTTCGCCTTTTGTTTATTTTCACAGTCACAAGAAAGTTGCACGGCAAAGTTGGAGAGGAGATATATCCAGCGAATGATAAGAAGGAGTTATGGTTGGAGTGGTGTTTTTCAGGGAGGTGGATATCTATAGGGTTCTCTGTCTTTTGGTTGTAATATATATTTATATATATATATAATATATATTCCTGAAAACGCCATTTTGCACTAAGTTTTTGCTACTGGCATGTTGGTGTTGCTGTTGCTGCTGCTGCTGCTGCTGCGTCGCTGCTTCTGGCCACTGTCGCTATCAGCGCACATCAATGGACCAACGACAGTGTGGCGACACAATTTGGCGCACATTACGTATACGCAACGTTGGCCAAAACGAAAGAGCAACAGCAGCAGCAACAGATGAGCGAGCGGGATGGCCATATCCTATGAGATAGAGAGCGCCAAATGAGCAGCGACAGAGAGATATGATAACAGCAGCAGTAGTAGTAGCAGCAGAAACAGCAGCAGCAGAGACCACGCCCCAGTTGTCTTTTCTTTTGAGATATCTCTATATACGTATATACATATATTTCTGCCACAGTCAAGGACCTCTTGGAGAGCCTTTGTCCTTGGCTGGTAACCTCTTAACACACTTCATTAATCAAATGCCAGCAGCAATGCCAAAGAGCAACAAGCAACCTGATGAATTCGCCGCAGCTCTCTTTCTATTTCTCGCTCTCCCGAACAAAGCTCCACCCCAAGCGAATTAGAGCGCAGAAGCGGGCAAAAAGAGAGGGGGCGACAGAGAGAGAGTGGCTGCGACGCCAAAGTTTTTGCCGATGACAAACGAATGACAGTCGCTCTCCGCTCTCCCCCAAACACCTGACCCATCCCTATCCCCACAAAGAGAGAGAGATAATACAAAGAGATAAGGGAGACGATAGCGAAATGGCGACAACAACAGCAAAAACTCCATTGAATGCCCGCCAGTCAGAAGCCTGCGTTTGTCTGTATTTGTGCGCCTGTGTGAGTGAGCTATGTGTGTGTGTGTGTGCGGAGGTAAGGGTGGGGGTGGGGGTGGTTTAGCCTGCTGCACGATTACCTCATACTGAAAACTGCATCTCCCACTATATACAAAATAAATGCTCCTCTCAATACAAGTATATATGTTTGTATAAGCACCCGATGTGTGCGCTTGTAATTTCCTGATAATTGAAAGTACGCTGAAATTATTTCATTTCGCTTCGGCCACTCTCCACTTTCTCTACCCCTTTCCCCTGCCCGAAGAGAAATTAATGAGAATCTCGCCACTGCGATAATGAAAAGGCTTTCCCAGATACTTATCCCTTTGCCTCTTAAGGCGGTAATAATTTTGGATAAAGCTCTTAATTAAAAAGAGTGGGTTTCTACAATTGGGGTCAGCCTAGGGATCTTTATAACAAGTGGACTTTTGGAACAGTAGATTCCTACCATGATTAACCAAATAAAACAAATACTGGAAAAATGGAGTTCCTGCAATCCTTCCTAGATAAAACTATGAAAAGTTCCTTTTCCAACACTGTTACGTCTAAAATTAATTTGTTATTTTAAATGATAATAATGTAAATAATAATAAGCATGCATTTTGTTATACTTACTAAAAGAAATTATACTACTACTTGATACAACAATTATGATAAATAATGTAGGTTACTAGTAAAATAAATAAAATACGTTTGAACCATTTATCGTTAATTACAATTCAAAAATAACTAATACTTAAAACCAGTTGATAAAAAAACGTATTACGTCACATGAATTGAGTACGTGGAGTTATCTTCCAATGGGTTCCCCTTTTTTCTATGCAAACGCTTAAGTCTGTTGATATAGACTTATCCGGAGCATGATTTAATTTCCTTTCGCTATGCCCTATTATAGAAATTGTTGCAGTCCTATGATGATGCATTTTAAGCACATCCTCTCACCCCTTTTCTGTGGCATTTTCCACACAAGTGGGCGACCTTGGAATAATTGGCTTAAATCCCAACAAAGTTCTGCCCTCCAGTGTGCATGTACTATGTAAATTTATATTTGTTTGGCAAGATCAAGTGCAGTGTAAAAATAGAACAATGGACCTGGCACCATGCCCTGTTTCCATAACCCACCTCCCCCCCCCAAAAGCCAAAACATTTGGCGCCCCAAATGACGTACGAAGAGTTAGATAAACAGCTATGAAAATTGCAATTATTAATAAGGCGCAGCGCATTTGAATGCCAAGATCCGTTTGGGCCAATTATACGTTCCATAAAGCTGACCCAAACTGAACAGCAACAACAATCGTTAAAAGATTTGAACGTTTGCTAAAATCTTCGCATACATTTTACGAGATGGAACAAAAACAAATGTTTTTCCCTCGGCTGACTTACTTTTATTATGGCTTTGCCACCCACCCGATCTGCCTATACCCCACTCACTCTACTCCTGTATAATTCTTTCTCTCTCTCTTTCTTCTCGAGTAGCGCCTCTCTTTCGTTTGGGCCTGTTTGCCTATTTCGCTTGGTAATAAAGAAAAAATGCCAGCAATGCGCTGGAATTGGAACGCAGCTAAAGGCAGAAATAATATTATCCAGACTGGCCAGAGGCGCCGGTGAAAGGGGGTGGTGAGGGGATTGAAACTGGGTGGCAAGGGGATGGCTCGTTTCAAGCATGAATAATTAATGCAAGCAAAATATTGATTGCATGTACTTGAAAAGAGTTCCAGACGACGACGTCAGACGTCCGACATTGCCGGGCCTATATGACAAACGACTGACACGCGGACTGAGCAGGCGACAAATCTAAGCCACCCCCTCCAAGCCACCCACAACCCCCCTTTGTGACAGGACGCACCCCCTTCCAGTCGTGTCTTTTGCCTGCCCATTGGTCAGAGGGTGGTCCCTGTCTTTTGTGTGTTCGAGTGGGGTAATAGAGTGGGTGTTGAATAAATTTTCTCAGTGACTGATAGACAGGGTTACGAGGGGGTATCTCGATGGAATACAGAGGGGTTAAAGAGGGGTTAGAAAGGGGTCATATAGAGGGTCTCATAGAAGCTGAAAAGGGGCAACATTAAGGACTTAGGCCCAAAACTTACTTGGCATGTGCACGGCCTGTTGGGCTTTAATAGCAGCCATATAGATAGATGGCCAAGATAACAAGGTTAAGCGACGACTTTTACCTGACTTCCAGAGGGAAATAGGAAAAGGGTAGCTTGGGCTGGACTCTAGAACCTACAATGCTCGGAAACCCCCTTTCAAAATCAGAGAAATACAGTTTTTCGAAGAAGAAAAAGTTGTAAGGATTTCTTTTAAATCAAAGATAGCTTTAAACTAATAAAGCGTGAGTCATTTATCAAAAGGGCCCTAAAATATATTAAAAATACCTTTAGAAATAGTACTTCTTAAAATATTGTTTCAAAAATTATAAGTTGTTTTAAGCAATTGTAATACTCAATTTTGTTAATTTTTTTTGGTTCGCCTAATGCTAGCTACGTAGTTTAGTTTTCTTATATATCGTCTGACCATAAAATGTCTTCAGTACGAATCATCGCCTTTATGATTCTCCGAAGCAATGTCCAAATTACAGCCAATGAGGGTTCCACCCACCTCCCACTCCCCTTTGGCCAGGTGAAAGCCCATTGGATGGGCAATCGTCGAGGTTTCATTTGGGGACCCGGGGAACTTTGTCTTTCTGCCGCGGAGCGGGGAATCTTGCGTGACTTCATTTGCATGAATTACGTTGCGTTTTTCGTGCCCTGTCGTTAGTGTCCTTTGGCTGCCCGCACTCACACACTCGAAACGAGGTAGCAAAAGAGCCTGAAAGACCAGAAATCACCTGAAGTCACCACTACCACGGCGAGCACGTGCCTGTGTGGTTGGTTGGTGGTGCGACTGAGTTTCGGGAGCTCCACCCGTTCCTTCATAATTGCCGCCGCGGTAGTCAGTCTCCTTTTTTCCTTGCCCTGGCTGGTTTTTCTTTTTTCTCCTTCACTTTTTTTACCTTTTAGGTATGGAAAACAGCAAATGAGTGAGCGGAGTGGGGTGGGGGGAAAAGCTGGGGGAAAAAGAAACTATAGCGCATAGACGAAATAGTCGGCGTTCTCTGCTCCGCTCAGCGTATTTTCTGTTTTCAGTTTTCCGTTCCTGTTCTCCGTTTTCTGCCTCGAGTTCCGTCGTCAGTCAGTCGCTTTCGAGGAGCTTTGTGGGGCAGGTGTGTTCAGGTGGTTTTTGCTCTCCAGGTTCCACCGGTTCCAGCTCCAGTTCCATTTTCGCATTTTGCATTTCGCATTTCCCAACTGTGTGTGCCTTAAACTGCTTTTCCAAAACAAAACTCGAACCACTACAGCAACCGCCTCTTTTTGCCGTCGGTTTTGTTGGGGCTTTTCTCTATATTATCCCACAACCCCACACGACTTTTCGAGACGCGTGTGCAACAAAAAATAGGTAAAAAAGGACAAATAAAAAACAGGCAGACATTGGCAAGATTTTTGCTGCCTTAACCACAGTTTGTAAACACCACCCCAAGCCACGTCGAGATTTTATGCAAATGCAGTTGTGTCGGTTGTCCACCCCGGAAAAACTTGTGTTCTTGATTTGCAAAAGTGATTTCTAATTGTTTCGACTTCTTGGCTTAACTTGCCACTAAAAAAAAGGCCGCGAAAGAGTTAGTGCAACAGGAAAAAAAGGAGGGAGAAAGAGCATAGCGGAGTATGTCAATGTCAGTGGCCCATATTCGGCTGCAGTGCTAAGAGGATTTCCCCTGAGTCTTCAACTTCTGGCCATGGATATCAAAAAAGTCTAGATTAATGACGTCACTGCTGGAGATTATAATGCGATCGAAAGCGATTGCAAGGAAATTCGACCAGGGTGAGTATATACTTTAAACTGAAGAATTCTTCACATTGGTTTCACGGGAAAAGGTTAGGATGTTCGAGAAATAAATACATTGTTTATGCTAAGGTCAAAAAATATATTAACTTAACTTAAAAACTTAAATTTGAAACCGATTTGATTTATTAAGTTGAAACAAGTGCCGTTTATAAGTAATTATGCTTTCACATAAAGTACTTGTTCAACAAAAAAAACATTTCACCATAATTATCCCGAGGAGACCCATTAGGAAAAACTACAAATTTTAAAGATTACAACTAAAATGTTTGCTATTTCATATATTCATTGACGTTGATCTTAAGCATTTAATTATTTTTTTTTTGTTCATATTTGATAACTTTAATTCAATACAAAATTATGCTGTTGGTATTTTTTTGTATATTCTGAAAGAGCCGAGATTTCCCATATATGAAAAGTATAATGCCGTTAAATAATCATATCAATACTCGAAAAATATATATCATAGCCCTTTAGGGGCCATAAAAATAACGTATAATCAGTGAAGAGAAGTGAGGAGTGCAGTTACGGCAATCCCCAGGGACACAATCTTTTATAAAGCGGGAATTTCGACTCAGAATAAGACGTAGCTCTGCTCATGCCCTCTAATTTATCTCAAAATATATCCCCGACATCTGTTTCAATTAGGAAAGATTTTTTTTTTTTTTTTTAATGACTTTTTTTTATCCGTCTTTATTTCCTCTTGTGTTCAGATAAAGGGATTTCTTATTAAATTAGCTTTGGTTGAAATGAACGGAACGTTCTGAAGACAGGAATTAGTCTTAAGCTGAGACTGCTACTGTTGTTCTTTTCATTACCTAACATTAAAAATATGTAGAATTCTTTTTTTTTGGTTTTTTTAAACAATGCTGCTGATAAAAGTTCTCATGAAAAAGAAAGAATAGATTTCAAGTCCGCAGTGTAGATTAGTCAAATAGCCCATGTTTATGCGAATCATCGGATCATTTCATGACGCTTTGCTGAACACTAATTCCCGTCAAAAGTTTGCCGGATTTCCTAATGCAGTTCTCTATCGTAATTGTTTCGTTGTATTAAAATAGAAGTGATTCAAACAACGCATATTCGTCGAAAAATTTAATTCCTGGGGGGATCAAAGCATTTGTGGTTTGAGCTCATAATTATGCCTGGCGGAATTGATTGGATAGTTCTTGGAAATGTAAGATATCGCTTATGTTTCAAACTTATATGTTCATAATAATATGTCAGAAGTACGTCAGGAATAATTGAAGGAAAATCTACAAATTTAGACAGACCCTGATATAAAGCAAATATTTTGTATTGTTTTCTTCCCCTCGAAAGAACTACTTACCCTTTCAAAATCACTATCTAACACGAGTTTCCCTACAAACACTTGCCAAAAACCGCCAAATAAAAAAGAATGCTAATCTTTGAGCGATAGCCAGAAGTTCCTGGCAATCGTGACCATCATCATATCATTATCACCACCATCTTCACTGTTTCCATCACGATCGGCTACTCAGTCAGTTTTGGTCGACTCTGGTCGATGGTTAAATCGTTATCGGACTCGAGTATCAGCAATTTTATGACCTGTGAATCGATTGTATTAAGAGCTATTAAAATATTTTCTAAAACCTGCTGTCATATCATTCAATTAGGCAAGAAACGGCTATATATAGGATCATAAAACATAACATTCGGTGTCGCCTGATAATGGAAGAGTCAAACACCAATCACTTGTACTGTGGGTTCTTTCTCAACACATTAAGGCGTCGTAAATACATCAAAATAAAAGTGTCGCACTCGAAGAATTTACGGCTCGTGGGCAGATAATGGGAGGAGACTCGAATTGGGCGTCTTAAATTCGGGTGTAAACTTGGTCAGATCGCCGGTGCTAGATACAATTTGCAGTAGACAAAGTTTCCACCGTCCCAAAAGTTCTTTCGCGGAGCCAGAGATAAACGCCAGATAAGCATTGGGATCAAGATTAGGCGGCTGGTGGTGGTGTACCCAGTACTGGGTTATCAGTGGGCCCCACTTTATGGCCCGTGCTATTGGATACTCTATAAAGCAGTAATTTATGAAGTTCCATCAGCGCTACTTGACTTTTGCTTTCATCTTTTGACTGAGTGAGTGGCAAATGTCTCTCTGCTTGAGGATTAACCCATGTCTTGGCCAATACTCGGCTTACTAACAAAAGTAAAAAATTGTTTTAAGGAACTTAACATTTTTTAAACTTGCGTATTTACCAATAATTATAAATAGCAATCAGATAATCTTAAATCACTTTTTTTCTGGAACTTATATATTTAGATTAGATGATGCTCCTATTTTTATTATACGCTTATGGAAAAGGCACATTTTATTATTATTTTAGCAAATTTTGAAGGTGTTTTAAATTGAATCGACAACTTCCCCTTCCTAATACTTAGGAAATATGGGTTAAGCACACATGGAAATCGATCTACAAAAAGAGAGAATCTATGTTTGTATTTCCTGATGATATCATCTATCAGAGCGCACGTCTCACTACGGTTTATGGTGCACTTGTGCGTACTTGCTTCTCCTTCACCGCTTCTATACTTTTTTTTGGATTGCGTTGCTTCATCGCAGAAGAACGAAAAATATCATCGAGAGTGGGCCAGAGGCTTATGGAGCGGGGGAGAGGGAGAGGGAGTGGGGCTGGGGATACGGCGCATGCATCGCACCTGATATTTTTATGGATTTACAACACCCGAATTATTCTTCCAATTTCGACAATTTATTACCGAATACACACTTTTGACATTTATTTGCTCGTTTCAATTTCCTACGATTCGATTCGGTTTCGGACTCAGCCGAGTTCGACGTTTTACTGTCCGAAAGCAAAAGTGTTTTTTTGTCGCTTCGATTGCACACAATCCAACCTTGTTGTCTAGATAGAAACGGGAAATGATAGCCCTGGGCAGACCCTGCGTATACGTTATATGGCTTAAGACAAGGAATTTCAACTGAGGCGTAGTTTACTATGAAATAACGAACAGAGGGTTGAAATATTCTCAACTCAACTTCAAATGATAATTCCATAAACTATGTTACCAAGTAATCAAGCTACACTAGTTGTAAATTACAAATAGTTCATCCCTATTACAGAAAGTTTTTTTCTAATTACCCTGTTTATGCGACCTAGTCACATTGTCTTTTGTTTACGACATTACATCAAGGCTTCTGTTGCAGATAAATAGAACTGGACTGTGCTAAGAGATCGTTTATTTAGATGTCGAATTATACGGAAACAAAGTGGAGTGTGTATGGGAATCGGACCCCCTATTCCACCGGGCATGTGGGTATGGTATATGAGCGGGCTTGGTTTTATCGGCGTAACTGTCAGTATCTTGTCACTGTTCTATTGTTTATGAGCGGAGACCTTCTCCCACAACTTTGTTTATGTTTTGGACCCGTCTGTGGTCAATGAAGATAGTTCCGATATGCGGGAGTAAGCGATGTTGTATTTAATAAATATGGGTTACTTTTTAAGAAGGGGTTGTACATTATGTTTGTGCTCAGGGAAAGAAAGTACTGACAAATTGGAATTTAGAGAAACCAAAAGCAAAACCTAAGATTATAAAAATATTTACCTTAAAAATTTTTTGTCTATATTTCAAAAAATTATGTTACTGGTAATATTGACTGTTTGAATGTTTTTCTATAAAAAGAGCATAGTTTTTCTCTTTAAGACTAAACAAAAATAGTATAAACTTTGGCAATTTTCTTTTTACCCCGATTTATCACATACTTTGTTATTTATAGTGCATTCCGTCAAAGTTCATTTAGGCTTAGATCATATTTATGCCATTGTTGTTAAGTAATAATCAAGTTTATGATTGCTTTGATAGACAGCTATAAAGATAGTGGGGTATCGCTTCGATTTCCTTTCATTCATTCATATATCCGAGCAGGGTAACAACTAACTATGGCTAACTCGATTCTTTCCGCTCCCATTTTTCTCGCAGAGCTGATTCTTTTTCGCCTATTTTCCTCTTCCATAAATAATTTTCAAGTTATAGAATAGATAGTAAATTGGCTCCAGATATCAGTCGCGGGGTGCATAGTACACACTTCCATGTGGATCGTGCCATCACAGATACTATACACGAGCTAGTAAAATACTTTTTCGAGCAAGTGTTCGGTCGGTCTCACATTTGTCGGCTGCACGATCGCAAACGATCCTCCGGCACGAAGCTTATAAAGTACGTATATCAAAAAGGTTCTGCTACTTTTTGGAGGTCGTTTCTCAGATTCACTTGTCGTTTTTCCTCTATTTTTAACGGGTTGTCAACAGCTCGCGCTCTTTCCCCGTTTCTCTCCAGAGTTCTCTGAATTTGTTTGTTTAACGCCAACTGCCGAGACGGGCAATCAATTGTCTAGCGACCAGCTTCGGACTTGGTTTGTGACAATTTAAGGCTGGTCCGCGGTGCGCGAGATTGCGAAGCGTCGGCAAAATGAAAAATGAAAAATTACAGCCCTCGAGTTCGTTTGATATATAAAAAGAAACTGCAGAATCCAAAATAAATATACGTGATATTCTCACGCTAATTAAAAAGTGTAGTGCAAAAATTTTAATTAAAGAAAACTCGGCGAAAAACCAAAGAAAAACCCGAAGAAAATCCCTTAGAAAAGGGTTACATGTGAGTGACATTTTCCAATTAATTGTGCATCTTTTGAGGTCAGAGAGCAGAATGTCTGATCTGTGAGGAAACCACCCTGCAGTTGAAGATCCTGGCAGATGTGATTTTTGGTGGAAAGTGTGCCAAGACAGGAAGTAGAGGGTATCTGCTCCTTCCTTCTGCTGGCATTTCCGTTGCACATTGCAAATTGCACTTGGGCAAACTCGATTTGAGGGCGCGTGCTGCAAGGATGGGTTTGAATCTCATTCGGAATCGGAGTTTGCAGCTTTGGCTCGTATTAAGTTACGATCTCTGGGTTCACGCCTCCTCCTCCTCCTCCTACTTATTCTTCTCTTCTTCAACAAGATCCTCAACGATCCTCAGCGGCACTCCTAACGGTTTGACCTTGCCATAATTATAGTCCTGACCCAGGTCGTCGTCTGTCTCGCGGATTTTGACTTGAGAACTTGCCCTGCTTCACTTTTTTCTTGGGGTCCTTTTTTCGGCAGAGAAGAGCGACTTCCGCTCCGCCTCGAATGCAGAACAATGGAACAGCAGTCCTCGCAATAGCAATAGCAATGGCAATAGCAATCAGAATCGGCATCGAAGTCGGCAACGGAACGGGAATCGCTAAGGCAATCGCAGTGAGTCGTGGCCTGTCAATGAGACACACACACAATTGAAGTTGCCAGGCTTACAAGATCAGCAGAGGTTGATATACAAATTCAAACAGTTGAGGGTAAAATATCATGAATAAAATTTCTAAGGATATCTTAAAAGTTATTTATTGGCTTAGTTTTAATAGAAATAAAAATTATTACCATAACCCTAGAAATATAATTTTAAATAATCTGAGAGATAGAGTAGGTTTTATTTTTAGAAATAATTTTTATTAAAATTTGTCGATTTTTTATTACATTTAATTAAAGCAATATATTTTGATTCAATCATGGTTTTACGTTTTTTGGTAAAGCATAATCTTCTGAATTGCTTTATTATTTTTTTGTAATTGAACTACTAATCTATCCGCATTTGTTTAAGTACCACATGCATGTCAGGAGCACTCATAGGTTGTGTTATGCCAAAAGAAGGGCATTCCTACACACTCGGTCCGCCACTCGAGACCCGAACAATGGCAGCGATATGTGGACCGAGACGACTTTTGATTCCTTCAAGAACTTTATTTCCCTGCACTCCGCAGCTTGTAAAAGCCATTCACAAAAGCCGGGACAAGTCCTTTGTCCTGGCGCAGACAGTCAGAGTCAAAGATCAGCCATCCAGCTGAGTTAATTACAGCCGACAGAACTTCCACAGAGACAAGCCGGAGTCACTGACTCTGAATGGAACTCACATGGAGTCCTTTTTGCCAGAAAGGAAGTGTCCCAGCCTCGGGGCATTCAGCCGATCTCAAAAGCGTTTTTTGGCGCGTTAAAATTTAAATTTCAGCTGGAATTAAACGGGTTTTTATAGATAGGCACTGCTTTGTTAAGAAAAAAAAAAACAAATAATTTGTCATTTAAGTGACCACGTTTTTTTTAACAGCCAAATTGTTTGTCTCATGTACATATGTACCAACTCAATTATTATTAACGATTTCCATTTGCCTTGCTCAGTTATATTTTTGGGTATTCCTTATATTTATTCTATCTGTTAAAGAAGGCATAAACCATAAATATAATTTTTTCCCTTCCACCACAATGAACTGCAATCCTTTAATTGAAATTTTATCACCTCTCACTGACTGTCAGTGGATTGTCTGTTCTGATCTGACCTGATTATGCATGGCTTAGGGCTACGCCCCTCTAAAAATTATTGACTTTTTTCCGAGGCGTGTTGGCTAATGAATTATGGGCTATCATATGCGGAACAAGCCGCCGACAAAGTAAAGCAAACGAAACCAGAGCGAAATGCAAATAAAGACACATCCTTTTTGTATCTTTCGGGTCTTCGTGTGTGTTGAATTATGTGACAGCGGCGGGGAAGGGGTGACTCGTTGTCGATTATGTTGTTTTAATTTAACGCCATTAGCACTGGCGTCACAGTCTGAAAGTCAGACCCTTTCAACCCTTAAGCGCCCCTTTTTGGCCGATGACATTCCACCAATATTTCACCCGTATGTTGTGAGGTCCTAATTGAGTGCTGCTGTTTGACAAACGCAAACAGATACTGATACACGAATAGGCAGAGATACAGATAGGAATTTATGTATTTTATGGGCGCCCTTCTCAGCACCTCTTTGCTGCGAAATTCGGAGCCCAAGATTTTGTTCCCTCAAGTGTTCATGCAAATAAATAACAAGTGAAGGAATTTATGACTCAATCACAATGGAGTGATACATGCGAGGCTTCTAGAAAATACATATCTCAGCGATCTTGTATATTTTTTGTTGGGCAGGAAACACGCGGGAATTTTATTAGGAAGTAAAAATTCCGTTTTGACACTGTTTTATCAGTATTTGTACATTTTTTTAAAGGTATTATATCTTTTAGAGAAGAAAATTTTAAGATAAACTTCTTTATTCACAAGCGATTACAATTAAATGCCGTAATATAAAATATTTATCTTTTTAATAAGTAAAAATGTATTTAATTCGTTCTTTATATGGAATGTTCAGATAATGTGAAATGATTTTGACGCGTGCTGGAATTCAAAGGAAAATATAACTTCTTGCATTTGATAAATTAATAATTATTTTAGAACATTCACTGCCTTCACTGAGATAAATAAAGTTATTTTAATTTTACATAATATGATATATATGATATATGATATTTAAAAAAAAATTGACTTAAATTCAAATTATTCACTTTGTTTATTTTTTTTACCTTATAAAACTTATTAATTTAAGAGATTTACCATAATTTCTTGTTAAATATATAAATAAAAAAATATTCTTTTCATAATGAGGTGATAGCAACTATCTGGGAGTAAGTAAAAATGTTACTTGATGAAAGAAAGAGCAATTGATTACATATCATTACCCAGTTTATGATAATGACTAGGAATAGCCAAATATCAAATGCCTCATTAAATAGGTTTTAATAGCTAGTCTCCCTAGTTCCCTTTAAAAGCTCCACTTAATAGCCAGTCATCTACTTCCACTCATCACCATAATTTATCACCACCTTCTCTTAATCTAAGCCAAAGTCCAACAAAATTCCCTTTACCCACCGAAACACGAAAAAAGTTTAACGACAGATACAAAATTAAGTTGCAAACAAAAGGCCAAAAAGCCCATGTACTTGTCACCCCCATCTCCCCCAAAAAAGAAAAAAAGAGCCCAGGATTGTTGTTGTTTGAACAGGGAAAAAGAGCAACCAGAAGGAAAAGCGAGGGGAGAACTGTGGGGAAAGGCGAGGAAATCAGCCCGGCACACTTTGCCTTTTCAGCCGCAGGCTAAAAGTCGTCGTCGCTTTCAATTATAGCCGTGAGTTTTCTCTGTCCGGCTAACACACACACACACACAGTTGGCAGGAAGCCATAAACACACACAGATACAAAAAGGGCACAAACATATATATGTATGGGTGGGCAGACTACACCCACACACACACAGCCATTAGCCTAATGTGTGCTTATTGCGCACGCTTTGGAACAGACGCAGGTTGATTTAGGGCGAAAATTCAGTGGGGGAGGGAGGGGGGTTTTGAGGTAAAACCAAACGAAACCCACAATGCCCAAGCCAAACCCCAAATCCAAATCGAAATGGATGCTAAGGATATGGCAACCGCAAGCCAGGCAACTTGCCACTTTGTCTGCCCAAGGGGGCGGTGTAAAACAAAGGTGGTGGGGGGGGGTGGTAAATCAGTGAGCAGGTGGGGGAGCAGTGGGTGGTGTCTGGGCCAACCGCAAACAAACAAGCGCAAGAGCGCAACAGAGACAGAGGCACTACCAGCAACCAGAAAAAGAGAGCAGCACACAGCATCTGTATCTGTATCTGTATCTGGTGCTGTATCTGCATCTGTATCTGCAGCTGCATCTGTATCTGTTGCTGCCTCTGTATCCATATCTCCACTTCGGTATATAGATATACCATTTATATATAAAGCAGAGTCTATATATAGAAGAGTGCATAATGAATGCGAAGATGTGCCCGCCCTATTATCCTGACTCCTCCCTCAACACGAGCTGGATGTCTGTGTATCTCAAAGATACATAGCCGCATTCTGATAGGAAAAATCGAGGGGTAAATAAGGGCATCTCTCTTGCACTCGCACCCGCACCCGCACTCACACTCGCACTCTCTATCCCTGTCTCGTTGGCCATCTCCCTCTGTTATCCTTTCTGTGGCCACTGGCACTAAGGATTCGAATCAGAATCACCAAGTTTCAGATAATAATAATGACTGCGAACTGACACAGATTTCAAGGGGCGAGAAAGAGAGGTGTTCTCGCCGCGAAAGAGAGGCCCAACATAATCCCGGAATCCCCGAGAGACAGCGAGAGAGTGAGCGCAGGATGGAGATACATATGAACGCACTGAAAGATACACAGAGAGGCTGCTGTCGTGTTCTCTCAGTGCGGTTATTCTGCTCTCCGATTTCATCCCTTAGACTTTTTGGGTTTGGGAAGATAGCCAGGACATCAGGGCGATCTTTTGGAGATGAGTATGGTTTTCAGTGCTTGCTTGCTTTTTTTTCTGTGGCTGGCAGAGAGGAGCGGAAACAACCACCATGGCGAACGGGCAGCCAACCAGCCGCCCGAAAAATTCCCATTCAGAATCAGAGAACCCGGCAATCTGGCAATCCGAGAATCCAGGAATCCTCATCGCCTCCAGACAATTCAGTTCGTTGCTGAGCGTGCTGGCAATCGGAATTGGAAAATCACACTCGCCTCGTTGCCGCCGCCGCCGCCGCTGTTGCATTCTCAAATTCTCATTTTCATTCTCGGTCGCCGTCGACGTCGACGTCGCTGCCACACACAATTTTGTTCTTCATATTTTTTGCGCTATCGCAGCAGTCTTGCGAAGACAACCGGCAGATAGAGACGACCAACCCATCAGATAGCCGTTTGAATCGCAAGAATCGGACTATACCAAAAGCGACATCGAGCATACGCAGTGTTAGCCCACGTTAGGCCACTAAAAATGTCGCGTCGCGTGTTATGAAAATATATATACACACATTTATAACCGATCTGTTTATTGTGATAATTACAAGTAACGTTTAAAAGCGGAATCATGCTGTTCGATCGATTTGTCATATCAGGTTGGTTCCACGCCGTGAATATAAACAAAATCGGTATCTCGCGCCGTGACTTACAGGGAATCGTAGTTCCCTGAACTAAATCAGTTGCATTGAAAATGGTTTACAATGGGACTAACTTAAAAGGAAGCCAAGTGAATCAGCTTGAGCCAATCCATTCTTTAGTCACTCGATTGTGTTTCAACAATAAAACATCAGTGAGAAGAACTGTGTACCATGAGTTAACCCATCAAGTGTTTAAAACAATTAAAACAGATATTAATTTGGCATTACCTTGGATTGAATAGGATTTTAAAAGTCTGATGAAAGTCTTTCATATCTATTATATACATAAAAAAAAACCCCAAAGCTGTTGACAACAACCCACATTTGCAAATTACTAAATTTAAAAAGTTTATGTGTCTAGATACTATACATTTGATTTATCCTAAAAAATTTGTAACTTTCCTAAAAAGTTTATTTTAAAATATCTTCAAGCTTAAGCGGAACTTTCATAATTATCGAAAACAAGCTTCTTTTCTTGAAGTTTTAAGCTTACTAATAGATTTATTTAACTATGCAAAATATTTGAAAATTATTAAATTATTTTCGACTCTAAAAACTGCACCCCACCTTTAAATAAACTAAATGAAAAGTTAGTTAAACATCAGCCAGTAATAAAAATGCAAGTGCATTTTAAATTAGTCAAAACCATTCTCTTGAGAACTCTGTCTCCTAAGTCAACCAAAAACATCTTTTAATCTAGTTTCGTTCATAAACTTTGCAGCAAACTTTTAATGGCCCAACTCAAACACGAGTAAGCCCTAAGTAAGCCCATTAAAATCGATCCCCACTTATCAAGCCCCCCAAACACAGGCAATCAGCCATTTATGGGCAGTTTTATCAGCAGGCCAGTTCCAAATGTGATTACCTAAAAAACAAATTAGCCGAAGGTCCCGAAGTCCCCTCCAACTAACAAGAAAAACACTTGCGTTTGAGTAAAAGCGAAAACTAAAGAAAACTGGAGTGATTAACAATCGGGTTGTCAAATAGAGCCGAGGGCGGTCTTTGAAGTGTAGGCCTCTTCAAAAAGATTTCGCTAAATGGTGTGAAGCCGTCGGGGTTCGAGATCGAAGTCTCGGGATGCTGTGCAAATAGAGTGTGCCGCAGGATGTGCGAAATGCAGCAGGTTGTACGGGTCTAGGAACTCAAATTCGAACTCTACACTCTAAACGCAATATTTGTTTGACCATTGCTGCCCATTGTTTGCGCCTGTTTTGCGGTCTATTTATATGGCCGATACTTATCTGGTTCGGGGTAATGTTACTGTTACTGTTACCATTCGTACCGCTGGTACTCGTTATCTCTGGAAGCGCTGTCATATTTTGTCTAACAGCTCAAATTACGATTTAGTTTCAAGTGTTCGAACAAGGCGGATGGACAAGACAAGAAACCAAACAGCAAACAACAACTAGTAGTTGGGCAAATATCAATAATCGTCGGGTAATTTGTGCGTGTATACTTATGTTCCGAGCCCACCGATTATCTATATCTCAAAGAAGTGGGGGGTTTTTTTTAAGTGACAACTAGGGAATGCACTTTTTTATAGAGCCATGACTCTTACATCATCATCTATAATAAATTATTATGGTTTTTCATAATATAGTTTTGTCCTTGCAGATATTTTATTTATTAGTAAAATGTCTTGATAAAAGAGAGTGTTTTAACTTACTTATTTTATAAGTATTATTTCTGTGATATTCTCTTAAGCCAAATATAAATATTATGTTTTTGTGATTTGCTAACTTGGCATTGCTTAATATTTACTTCAAATACCTTCCTTAAAACCAGCAATTATAGAATCTCTTTACCCCCGACTTAACTGTCTGTGAATTATCTTTTTAACTGTCCAAGTTCTGTCTTTCTATATATTCAATCGGCAGACGTCAGTCCAGTCACATCAATTAAAAGTGATTACGAATCAAAGCTATTCATTCAAATTGTTGTGTCAACAAAATAGTTTAAATATTTTCCCGTCGATATTGATCCAGATTTTATTTGCACAGCCTGCTCGGGCAATTCAGAAACACATACGAGGTAACAGATATGCCCTGTCTGCCGGAAGGGTAGAGACCACAGACACCTGTCTTGACGGGAAGATAGTAACCACAAGCTGTCGGTGCATTGCAAAATCACCCGGAGATACCTTTAAATGGAACCGGGCGACGATTGTCATCTCTCGCTTGAGGAGTCGGCTTTATCTATTTTATTTTGGGAGTGACTTGACAGCCAACAACTGATTAGGATTAGTGCTTTGAGTGCTTGCTAGCCGGCGGTCGGAAAAGTCATTTCTAATCGGTGTCTTATTCTTTGCGATTCGCTTCAGGCTCCAGTGGCGACGACTTCGATCCAAATGCGAGTGTTGTGCGTCACCATCATCACCACCATCACCTGGACCTGAGTGCCAGGAGTCAGGCCTTCAATCCGCTGCCCGAGCCACTGGACGATTCATTCGCCGCCCGCCATCGCTTGCCGCAGCCGGATCCCGTGGAAGGATCGCCGACAAGGCGGGCTCTGGATCCGGAGCTACTGCATCACCCCAATCATCTCCAGCACCAGCAGCACCAGCCACCGCCACCAACGTTGCCTCTGTCCCTGGAAGCCCAATCCCAATCACCCGCCGCCGACGGCATGGATGCCTTCTTCAAGGACCGTGCCCAGGCGGAGCACATCCTGCACGAGTGGGCGCGGAGGAGCGATTTGGACTGTGATCTGGACATCCGTGATAGCGGCGGTGTCTACGCCAAGACGCCGCTCCAGCGGGGCACCCGCTACGGACCCTTTCCCATGAAGCTCAGCCACCAGCCCAACGATCAGCACCTGGCATGGAAGGTGAGTTCACTTTACAATTGTATAAGTTACTATACTTGAAGAACTCAAAGGAGGGTGATCAAAACAGCATTGAGAACTAACCAAAAAAAACGATTGTAATTTAAAGAGATAAAAACCTATATAAAGCCTTACACTTAATTTCTCTCTACTTTTAACCAGAATTATGCTATATAACGTAACTGATTGTTATTCTCGGCCAAAATTCAGATAGAAATCTCCTATTTCCACCCAAATATGTCGTTAGTTTTCCACCACAAATATTTTCCCAAACAATCAGGACAAAAAATCCGTTGCCTGATATTACAAAACTTATAAATCTGAAATAAAATATATCACCAAAACGGTCCTTAAGCCTTTCACATGTGTGCGCATTTTTGCAATCTCAAATTACTGTTTTTTTTTCGCTGGTCGGGACATTTAATCCCATCAGATCCGTACCAATTTTTATGTGCGAAAACTGCAACCGAATTGAGTCATCCCAAATTTTTTGGGTGGTTTTCGCAGGGAAAATCAAACGATTGGAAAGAGATTTGATTAGAGCTCTACCTCGAGGGTATCAATTGTCAGTCAAATGTGCCTAATCCCTGGCCAGAGCTAATTTACCTTCGACGGAGTGGAAAACCAGGAAAACCATCGACCAGGACGAAAATCCACAAAGTGCACCCCAAATGAGGCTTAAGTCGAGGCCGGCTGATGATTCCAATTAGGGATCGAAAGCGGGATCGCAGGCTACTGCTGCCGATGAACCCTTCGATCGGTTGTCAGTCAGTCAGTCAGTCAACTGACACTTTCCCTCCCTCCAGTTTGTGCCTCTTTTGGGCACACAGACAATCCAATCAAATTATCGCGCCTCGTCCTGTTGACAATTCGCACAAGGAGAAATCCCTTCCTTTACCTACGTACACAACTCAGCTCAGCTCAGGTATTGCTACAAAAATATTGTTTCTGCCACTCGAGCGAAAATTGCAAAAATAACAGAGCCTTCGGAGCCTTTGCTGCTGCTGCCTCTGTCCTTTATTCCTAGATGATCCTCAAATCAAGCGCACTTTTATCGTTCACATTTCCGTTTTGACAGATACATTGGCCGTATCTGTCCCTATCTGCCACCGTTTCCCCGACTGATCCTCCCGGAGGATCTGATCTGGCAATTCGAAGCCAGTTGTAGTTCTAGTTTTGCCAACTGAACAACCAAACAACCGACCGAGCGAACCCAACACTTTGAGATTATCTCTGGCGCGTAAATATTTTTCCTGCCCATTGACTGTTTCGTGTTTTGCTGCTCCGAGTTGTGGCCTCCTTTTTAATAAAGTTATGAATAGGCAAGGACATGTGTGATGCCTGTCCGGGGATTATCGACGGACAAAACGGGCAACTGGAACTGCTTGCCAAACTGTCACGGCAATTTTTAGCCATGTTGCGATGATCTTATCATTTTTTAGTGGCTGCATCGGATTGCAGTTTCATTTGCCGTTTTAAGTAGCCGAGCAAAATACAGAGGCAAAAGATCTTATACTATAACCTGTATTATCGTGGGATCTATTGCCCTGCTGTAAACATGACACTATGTGGGAAATATATTTTTGGAGGAAAGAAAGTTGTACTTTTTAAAATTTTTGTTTGTGTTATTTTCTTCTCTTAATGATTTTTTTTATAAAGATAGTTATCTTAAAAGGTAATCTTATTTACTCGAAAATGAACAAAGTTTTGAAAAAATTGCTAGTCAATTAACAAAGTATATGTATTTGGTTATTTATTTGCAAAGTCATTGAGTGCCAAGATAAGACTTATCAAGCTCATAATTTCAGCCAATTATTAAAGGAAAAATAAAAGTTTTTATAATTTGTGATTTTTGCGGAGGACTTTAAAAACAAAAAACTCCATACAAAATTTTAATACAGAATTTGTGTTCTGTCAACTTATTTTTAAATTTTTTTCTAAGCATTTATCTTGTTTAATAACTTGAACTTCTCGACTTTAACAACATTCCATAAATGTAAGCAGATGTGTTTTGATGCATTCCATGCTGCTTAGCCATATCTCCTGCTTCTCCTAATTATTGTTATTGCAAACTCGCCCGTTTTCAAAAATCTAAGCCCTTCCAATTATACATTTTTGCAACTATAACTTCCGAGGGCCCCTCCCCTCCCCTCCCAGCCTTAAAACACAGACTGCAACCTACTTGTTTGGGAAAGCACTTGAGGAAAGCAAACCAACCTCTCCCTCGTCCTGAAAAACGCAAAGTTTATTTCATTTATACGCGCGTATAAATTTGTATTTATTTTATTTTCGCTCTGCATATGCCGCGGGGCAGAAGAAGCCACTTGAGGCGTTGTTAACTTAATTTTTGGAGCGTGCACATATGCTGCTCGCCCTCTCTCTTTCACTCGTTCACTCGTTCACTCTTTCGCTCTTTCTCTGCAGACTCTCCCACTCACACACCACTCGATTGCAAACTGTAAAATGCCGTTTTTCCAAATGAATTCATAGACAAGAGGTTGACGGCGGCGACTTGAACGTTGCGCATACGCAAAGTCATTCAGTCAACCGCAGCGTTTGAGTTTTGGATTTGATTTTTTTTTCGGTTTTTTGATTTTAAATTGTGGTTGATTTTTTTTTTCTGCCGCTGCGGCTGCTTCTGCTGCTGCCTCCAACTTTCGGCGTCGCAAAGTCTAAGGCAGTTTTCCCCATTTCCAGCCGCAACTACAAAAAAAAGGAAAAAAAAAAATAAAGCGGCAGCCGCCGTTAACGATTTGTGTAAATTATGCGTATTTCAGTTTGGCGCCGCTGCTTTTATTTTGTATACAAAAACTGTCGGCGGTTTTTGTTTAGTTTTGAGTTGTATTTTTTGCTTGTATTCGCACTGTTGCTGCAGTTTCCCCTTATTGCCAGTGACCTTGATGTGGTGGGCAGACTTTTGGGCGGCGTCTTGCTGGGTTTGCTTTTGACTAGGGTGCTTAAGGGCCTTATTAATTGGCTGAGTAATAATTGGGTATAATTATGGCATATTTTTCATTAATGCACTTTATATATTCTTCCTTAAATAAGACATATATTTTGTGTTATCATAAAAAATAAAGTGATTTTCTTAAGCATTTTTTTATTCTTCTGCACATAAAAATATTATCACGTCAAATAAATAATTTATAGGAAATGGAACTAATAACCCAATTATGTTATACTTATAAAATTGGTGACGGTAAGAATACTTAATATTTTAACATTTACATTTTTCGTAAATTCATTATTTAAATAACTATTTTTCCTAACTAGTGTCATAATATATGTTCAAACATTTGTATTATTATCTCAAATTATTTATTAAACTGCTGCATATATAAATAATTGTGTTCTACGATTTTATATTATGTTAACTATACATTTTTTATTATTTAAAAGTATTTTAAAATCAATTTTATTCCCAAAAATTAAAAATCTACTTGGCTACATGTCAATTATACACGATGTATGACAGTTGTGCGGGTTTGTGTCATGGCTTAGCAAAGACAACTTGTAAAAATAGCACAGTTAGCCGGGTTGAACCAACAGATGGCGCCTGCAGTTATCTTTAGAAATCTACTACAACTTCAAATTATTAAGACCACAAAAATGAATAAAATATATATTTTAAATCAATTACCCTTATGTTTCGTTTGCAGGCATATAATGGATATTTTAATGGCTGGCTAGAGCCCACATCTGACGTGTCGACGTGGTTGAAAAAAATCCGAACCGTTCAGGACGATGGCTTTGACGAGGCTAATTTAGAGAGTTACATTAATGGCGGTTATGTGAGTACAAGCCCCTCGACCCGAAACCCCTAAGCACGTGCCACTTGAATTATTTGACAATTTTTTACAATTATTTTCCCTTTTTTTTAATTAATAGCTGTGGTACGAAACGAATCGTTATGTGAATGCAGGCAGTGAAATGGTCGTCGACGGTCGTCCAAAGAGTCCTGTTCAGCTGAATGAAAGTTTCATTAACGGCGGAGGAGTCCTGGCAGCCGCAGCCGCCGCAGCAGCCGCCGCCGCAGTGGCCGCCGGCTCGTCCTCGGGACCGAAAAGCGGGGGCGGGGGAAGCTCCCTGCCCAGCGATGATCGCAGCGATCGTGATAATGGTGAGTACTCTATTTTATTTTTTTTGCATTAATTTTAACAGTTGCCGATTGTAAAAACTATTACAATAATGACTCAAATTCGAAGTTAAGCATTTTAAAATTTAAGCAGTTTTCAGTTAGTCAAAAGAACTGAATTATTTCAAAATGCAAGAAATCCCTTAACAAAATTTAAGCGATTAAGTTTCCTTTCGACAAGTTTTAAAGAGAATAATATTACAAAAATTATATTGGAATTGAAATGAATAAAGTAATTAATATGTCATTCTCCATCGTAATGCACGGCTACCAGGAGGACCCCTTATACAAAATTGTTCAATTCCATCTAGATTTGACATTGAAAAAGAATATAACGTGTGTGCTGTGTCCATGCTGGTGTGGCTAATAAGTGCAGCTGTGGTGCCAGGCAATTAACGCACAACGCAACCACTGTGGGTCAGGTCAATACAGAATCCAGAATCCGGTGGCAATGCCCGTGACAGAGTTCCTGGCACGAGCGTCGGCCCTCTGATACAATCTCGGGAACAGGCAAAAAGGCATTGGAACAGCTTATGAGGGCTCACAGAATCGGGCATCCCTTCTGCGACATCAACGCGCACCCTTTTGCCTCCCCTAAATGCGATCAATTTGTGCGCTGCGCATGCGCCCATGCAATATTCCGGCAACCGCACATGTTTTCATTTGTTATTAAAATGTTTGATAATTTCATTAGAGATCCATCAGCAAACAAAGGGTCCGAGATTGTGTCAGCGATATATGCTATCCGCTGTGTATGTTGCTGACAGTCAAAATGGCACACGCTCAATTTAAGCCTAATCCAGCATCCCTCGAGTCCCTCGAAAATGGGAAGCCGGGGCGTGTTTGATTATAAACATGTGGGATTTATGGACAGCTCATTTGGCGTTTCACACTCTTTTTTCTGATTATCACAAATTTAAATCTCCACGGAAATGTTTTCGTTAGCGAGTCAGCTTAAAATTTGAATATGTAATGAACATAATGGTTTATTCCATATGCTTATCTGCCGGATCATATTTGCCTTACAATGATTTTCCATTTATTTTTGAGTTTTTCAATTAAAGCCAAGCTGTCAAAGTTTCCTTTTCGAAGCTTGATATTCAACCCGCTTTTCCCTCCAAAAAAGGACACCTGTGACTTGACTTTTTAACATATCGTTTTCAACGTACTTTCGAGTAACTTTTCTCGCAGTTCACGCGCTGCTGAGCAGGGAAATTTACTCTAGTCTCTGGTCTGGCAAAAGACAAGGCCCAGATGTCCTGGTCCAAGGACTTGCCAGCGAATGCCACCAGTGCAGCACGGGGGTGGCAACGCGATCAAGGCTCCGTACGGAAAGGAAATAGGTGGCAAGGAGCGATCGAAAGTGTGGTTGAAACGGTAGCAAAAGATCGCTGAATTTTCAGGAGAGGGAGTTCCAAGTTTCGACCGTTACTTTTGTCGAGGAATATTTAATGAGTAACTGGGCTGGGAATTTTATATTTTCGAAAATTTTCACTAAGGAAAATACAAATGCCAAGGGGTGCGATTAATAGCATGGGAAAGTTTTTTTCAGTTATGCAAAAAATTATGTGCGTCATTACTGGCTTTAATTTTAACAATTAAAATAGCTATAACAAAAATTTAAAACTCTTAAAAATATTGATGTCAAAAAAAAATATTCCTCAATTTTTAGTTTAGATATTAAGAGTTTATCTTGATATTTAAAGAAGAATAACATATAAAACATTCCTTAGAAGTTCATTTTTTAAGCAAAACTTAAATTGTTTTATTCGTATGACTATCTTATTATTGTTTTCATATAAAAATAACCGTTAGATGGTTTTTTACATTTATTACTATACAACATTTATTACAATAAGAATAACTTATACAAATTTATAATTAAGCCATTCGATTCATTAGAGTTTAAAGTCAAAAATGAGTAGCCTTTTCTGTACAATTGTATCAAGCCATTCCTTAAATCACTCTAAAAAGAACCAACCCACAAAGTTGTCAACTCAAAGCGAGCTCTTTTCACCTTGACTCCAGCCCTCCCCCTCAAAGCAGAACCGAAACCATTCCCCAAAAACAAACGAAACCAAGACACTTTTGAGATGGCTTTCGGCTTAGGTCGCGGCAAGTCTTCAATCGACCAATCAAACAATGGAACAAACTATACACGAAGCACATTTAGATACATTCGTATGGCCAACTGGCGACTGCCAGAACACACACCACATAGACCAAGCCCATAAACGAGATCCTAACTAACTCTGCAGATACGAAAACACACAGACGTGCGCGGATTGACACTTTGTCGCCGGCAAAGCTGATGGATGATTAATGAGCTGAAAACCAAAATCGAATGGGGAAAAACAATATTAAATAGAAGGCTCGTGTCGCGTCTTCGGCTAAATGATCATCGTGTGTCAATTTGGGCATCATTAGGAGTGCCACCTAACCCTTTTTTTGTTTTTTATTTCGGCTGCTGCCAAATCGATTAGCAGGCGGATCTAACTTTGATTTTTTTGTTATTGTACTTTGTTTGAGCAAGTTGTAAGGTGTAAATAATTCAATCAATCATTTGTCAACAGTTTCGGCTTCCGTTTAGCGAGATATAGCCTCCGATTCAGGGTCAGACGGTGTCTTTCGGCAGCCAGCAGCAGATTCTGTGATATGTAATTGGCATGTCAAAGAGTTTCAGTCCGCCCCTTCGGCATCCCCTCGGCACAATCCGCATCCTGAAGCCTTTCAATGGATCTATTGAATTGTCAGTTCTGCATTGGGCGAGTGTATCAATCTGTCAGATGAAAGGGGGATTCCACAGCTGCTGCAAGAGATCTGGTGAAAGGCGTGAAAGGATTGGGCAGGATTCGGGGGAGATGCTGACAAGGGGGCTGGGCAATGGCTAAATGATAAGGAATCGATGGGTAGCTAGACAGTCGGGTCTTGAAGTTGCAAATAAATCAATGGGAAATTGATAAATTGCCAGGATGAAGCATGATTAAAAAAGTCAATATAAGTAAATACTTATCTTCTGTCGTTTTAGACATTTAAAGAAAAAAGGCATGGTTTAATATGACTATATTAGAGTATTTAGAATTATCAATCTAATCAGTGGCTTACAATTTTAAAATACTGAGAAAATTTTGAGTATTTTGTCTTTAAAAACCTGTTTTATTTAGCAATTTGTTCTTGTTCTTTTTAAGTACTCTTAAGACCAGGTGTTTTATTTTATAGGGAAACTTAGTTCCCAGGATTCCTCCCTACTTAGAGCAAACCACCCAAACATAAGTTTTCCCAAGCATTCTCAGGCTCGAGGAACCTACACCACCTACCCTACCTTTTGGCCAGGACGTCATATGTCAACCCACTCCCACTTCGACTCCTATGTGCCAGCCCCACCCCCTAGACACGGATCCTAACCCTCCTACTATCCCACGCTTGCCCACCCAAAAATTAAAAACGAAAAAAGGCTGAAGCCAAAGTTCAAGTGCAGCCCACAAGGAGAAACTCTTGACGTGGGAATCTTCGCTGCCCCTTTGCGGCCATATTGCACACGCTGAAAATTAACTTTTGACCCAAACAGCAATTACCACTGTGCCGAGCACATTTAGAGTGGGGGTGGTGCTGCTTAGGACCCACCCTGCGAGCGGAGGGGGTGGGCTGCCTTGAGAGGCAACACCTGTTTAGAGGCCAAAGGCAGCGAGACCTGGTAAGGTGCCATATCTGTATGACTTTTCAAACGAAATCAGTCCAACGGAACCAACGGAACGGGTGGCAGTGGCAGTGGCAGAGGTTGAGGGGTTGACTGCTGACTGCTGACCCCTCGGATGTGCTTGCATGCATAATCTCTGGTCATCGCCATCATCCCTTAGCTGCTCTCTGTGGGCCTGTGCTTATGTTGGTGTCACCTGGTGGTTGTCCACTGCCCACCACCCCTGCTAACTAGTCCTAGCACCCCACCCCACCCCAACCCCCTCCCTCTCACTCAGCCACCCCCTAGAGCACCTCAGCTTTCTCCTCAACCTCTCTGCTCATATTCAACACTCATTTCCCCTAGGAATTTTTTAAAGGTGCAGGGAGAAAAATAGATTTTAGTTTTTATAAAGTTCTTTTTAGGGTTCAAAATTCATAACTCCTTGCTAAAGAATTAAAAACAATTATTTTCCAACAAATTCTAAAACAAAACCAAGGCAAAAACATATTTTCTTATAAAATAAAAAATATAAACTGTATTTTAATTAACTTTGAAAACAAACTTTACAAATTTAAATTTTAAATATCAATATATCAATATATAAATAAATTTCACCTTAAACAAATTATTAAATAAATACAAAAAAGTCATTTTATACATAAGAGAAATTTAAGATATGTCATGGGTATTTTTCTCACTGCGTCTGTGCACTTGGCACTCGTCGGGAGTTGGCCAAGTTAAGAGAGGGGTGAGGTTTTGGCTCTAAAGGTGGTGGGGTGGGTAGGGGTGTCTTGCCTTTACCTTTACCTTACTTTCATTTGGGACAATTATCTATTCAACGTCAAGCTATGCGAGTGCCATATATGAGTGCACACGATTTCGTCTCCGCTACCAATTTTGTGTTAAGTGTTTGCGTGTTTACCCCGGTGTGAGTAGAGTGCTGTGTGTATGCAATAGTGTGTGGTGGTCATATGTCAGTGCGTCCTGGCCAGAAAAAAAGGACCTGCCGCAGATTGTTAGCGGGCAAACAAAACATTAGCTCGTCGGCATTATGCTCCGCGAACGACACACTTGTTCATCAAACGCGAAGCCGAACGGTTGTGTGTCAAGTGACCAATCCAAGTGATATCTTAAGGATCGAAAGGACATATAGTGAACGTCTAGAGTTGAAGATTGCCAGCTTTCTTGTGAGTGCTTGTGAAGTGCTATAAAGTTTAAGGATACATATTTTTACTGACATCACTTCGACAGCTTATATCCTTTTTCTGTGATTTCAATACCCGATTATTTAAAAATGTGCGATATTTGATTATTTTTCAATATGAAAACTAATTGAGATATTAGAGGGACTAAACAGAAATATAAAGTTTTTAACTAAATCATTTACTAAGAACAAAAACTTTAGCTTAACATTTAAAAGTGGTATTTAAATAACTTATATTCTTACCTGTCTTATTAGTGTGTAATTAATTTGTTTAATATTTATAAAATTAATATTTATAAAAGGTCATTAATATTTTACTGTCTTATTTTAATCTAATCAATTCCTTTCTGTCTTTTCCAGGCTCTTTGTACAGCGGTGACGAATTCTCCAAAGATAAGAAAAACTCCTCGCTAATCAGCCAGGGAGATAACGATTTCTCAGACGACGAAAACGGTTTCGATATACGCTGCGAGACCTGTGATAAAGTCTATCCGGACTTAGAACGGTGAGTACTAGTGGCCAACCTAATTGCCATTAATCAGACCCCCGTTGAGAACCCCTCCAGTGCTCCCAACTCCCGATTTTCGCGTAGGTGAATGTCTGCAGCTGAAATTGCTTTGGCATTTAAGCAGCATCGACAATAATCTAAATCAAATTTGTGGGTTGCTTGAGCCAAAAAAATAAAAAAAACAAGCCCCCAATTAGCTTCCAACTTACCCATAAGAATTATGGGTGCGCAGCAAATAAAATCTGTGTAGAAGTTGAAAGAGAAATCCGACTGATATACAAAGTATCCGCAAATGTTGCTAAATGCTTGGGGTCTAAGTGGATATGCGGTCTAATGGCGGGCTCCGGCGGAGATCTTAATTAAAAGTTGATGGCGATAATAGTGCGGCCAATAAAAGTGCCATTAAAACATCCAAGAGATGCTCGGCCGAAAGTGAGAGTGAGCTGTGAGCTGCGAGCTGTGAGCTGTGAGCTCTGAAATGAATTGAAATGGTCTTGGTCTTGATTTGACTGGCTTTCGGTTCGCTTTGGCCAACTGAAGTTTACTATACGTCTGTTTGGCTTTGGCCCGTTCCATGATTGGGTTTTTATGGGCCC
This sequence comes from Drosophila gunungcola, assembly GCF_025200985.1. Taxonomy (NCBI): domain Eukaryota; kingdom Metazoa; phylum Arthropoda; class Insecta; order Diptera; family Drosophilidae; genus Drosophila; species Drosophila gunungcola. Next base: position 14,261,013 of record NW_026453197.1, read on the forward strand.
AAATGTGCAATCTGTAGGTGTTAACTGAGCCTTAATGCCTGCTGCATTGGCTCGGCATTTCGATTTCATTTGGCTTTATTTAGATTTTTTTCAAAGTTTGTTTTGGTTTTACGATTAAGAGTTTCAGTAGTCGTTGGTTGGCTGTATCATTAAAAAAAAAAGGGGAAATCTTTGTCTGGTTCAATTCCTATACTGTTTAAAGAAAATGAATAGAAAAAATTATAGTTCTTCTAGTTCTTATTTGATTTAAATGCATTTTATTTGATATAAATTCAGTTTAAATTTAAATAAATAGTCGAAATAAAAATTAAACAATTTTTAATATTTTCATATTTAAAATAACTAAAATCCGCAATAGATGAAAATCAAATGGGAAATATTTAAGTTCAGTTTAGATAGATGAAATTTATAATCACTTAGAGCAAGATATATTTCCACTGCATTGGCTGACTTTCCCTTAAATACTGAACATCAATCTATCCATTTAGTTTTCCCTCTTGAAAAATAAACATGTTCATCGTCGTCCCACACAAGTGGTTAATGCAAAAGTTTTGTCCCAATATTTACAAATGTTTTGCGTTGTAATAAATAAATGACCCACAAGCAGCAACAATTGAAGGCAACACGCAAATGAAATTTCCATATCCTCACATATATACACACGATGTGGCTATAATCCTAGATAGCCATATATTTAAGTTGAAGTGCTAAAAGCGAGCTTTGATTTGATGTTTGGGCCGAGATGTAGAGCGGCGTAGTAAGTTTACCGTTACTAGAGTGGGTGGTGGGTCCCCAACCCCAAACCCCCCACTACCAATCCCCAACCCCCCTGGGGTGCACTTATCAGTGCCGGTGATTTATTGAATTTTACATGAGGAGCTCTCGATGGAAGGGAAGCTATGTGAGCAATGTCTGCGTGTCCAGGCTGTCTCTTTTTTTTTGCCATTTATCTGATGTTGAACATGCATGGACTGTAAGCCAACAAACGCCCACACTTGGAGTGAAGGCAACGAAAGGGGGCTGGAGATTTAGGGGGCTCGGAACTATCAACTCTTCCATGACGATGACAAAACAAAGAAAAATGAAAACGTTGCCGCCTCTTGTCGACATCGCTTTGCTACATATATATATTTTTTTTTTGATTTTACTCCACCCACATGGTATACGATAAGCATCGCACCACCACGCACCACTTTTGGCCACAATTCTCCTCCATCAAGGACGCCTTTGCTCATTGGCCGCAGCTGTTTTGCTTTTTTGGACAGAGATCGCTTATCAAGTGGCCGGCGCGCATATTAAATATTGAACATCATTTGACTAATTGACGGCCGTCCAGAAAAAAAAAAAAGAGGGGGGAGGGATTTTCCGCAGGGGGCGTTATCCCAGGTGGTCGGCAAACAAAGGCGTGTGAACTGGCGCACATGACTTTGATTGAACCGCGGCGATTTGGCGGAGAGCCCCACGACAATGTCACAATGCTAATTTCACCTGTGATGACAGCCAGTCAGATAAGCCACTCGAAAAAGAGAACTTACTGCCAGTGCTTAGGTACCCTGAATTATCCTTGACTTATGAGCGCATTTTTGTGTTTTTCCATTCCAGCTTGGACGATCATCTGGTGGGCGCCCATCATTTCAAACAGGACGAATTCCCCTGCAAGCAGTGCCCATTGCGATTCTGCCTTCGTCCGTTGCTCATCAAACACGAAGCGATCTCCCACGATAATTTGCGCAAATATTCCTGCGAGAATTGCAGCAAGGTAAGCTTGGTTTCAAATTATTAAAATACTATTTATAATGGGAATGGAAAAAAAGATGTTTGCTTTTGGAATAACAAGCTTATATTTATCAATTCTTATTATCAAATATATAAAGATAGGCTTCCAAATAATATGCTTTGGGCCACAATTTTAAATTATTTAAAAAGGAAATTGTTTAACTCAAAAATCATATCCTTAAGGGGCTTAGTTAAAAGTATCATCAAACGCTGATGCCCTATACGTATGGTTATAGTTTCTTTAAAGATAAAGAGAGAGCATCCAGGCTATAGCTTCTGTTGCCGACAACCTTCGATCGGTCGAAAAGTTACGCCGTCATTAATTATTGTATCGGCTCGTGGTGCTTTGGTGCTCTGGTGGCTTGGCAACATAAAAAGACTTTTGATTTCAAGCGGATCAATAGCCGCGGGCTGCTAACTTGGCTTTTAAGACTGAAACCCCCCTACCCCTGCTACCCACCATTCGGTCCACGATTGAGCACGCGCTGAGCGGCTTACTTGCAATAGCTGAAATCAGGGCGTGTACTCATCCAAAGCAGAAACACTTAAGCGACCCGTAATGAAGAAACCCTGTCGCAGCCCCTCAGCTTTTCCCCGCCTTTTGTTCAGTTTCAGTTCATCTTCGCTGGCTTTGGCTGCATTTGAATGCCAAAGCGAAATCAAAAGGGCTTGGAGTTGGAGGCAGCCATAGCAACCATAGCCACCATAGCATACCATCCATCCATCTATCCATCTGGCCATCGAAAATCATCCATCCATCGAACGATTCGTTTCATGCGTCATTGTCATCGCACTGCGACTTCGACATCGACATCTTCCAAAGATGTTTTAATGGCATGTTGATTACGATCTTGTGGTCGCAGCCAGGCCTTTTCTGTTGGCTTTTCCCCTTTTTCCCCATTTCCATTTCCAAATCGAACGGTATTTCAATGTCTGCCGAGCATTACAGTTGGTTTACTTAGCGCTCTGTAATTGTTTCGGTGGCATGTAAGTAGCACGCATTGTGGTTCCCCAACTCTCGGTTCTCCAATCTCCTCAAAAAAAAAAAGAAAAAAAAAAACCCATCCCTAAACGGGAGCCACTCGGCCCAAAACAAATGATGATCGATCTTTTGGACCAGACTTTCGCTGGGGTCCAAGCTTTTTTTTCGGTACGTGTAGGTACGAGTAGGCCCTCTGACAGGCCCAAAAAAAGTGCTAGCTCTGCAGCTGTCAGCTTTGTTTGTTTTAAGCAGCCGGCTTAAAGCGTTTCCAAAGGGATTTGCCACGGATCTACAAGGCTTTGTTCGAGAGCTTAGCTTGGAATCCGTGATGAGGCAGTTGAGTGCACAATGGTGTTAAGGGGGGCGGATAACTGTGAAGTCGTTGGGGGCTAACTGACGTGGTCTTAAAGTGGTTTAGGAACGTGTGGGGTTATCTATTATATTCTATTAAATGTTAAACTCTTGAGTTTTTGCTGCTAAGGAATTAAATACAAAAGTCATTCATTACAAACATTTTAAGGAAGGCACGTAAAGCGTATAAAAGTTTTGCTCATTTCTAAAATTTCTACAACTTAACAAATATGTTTATCTAGAAAAAGTTTCCTTTCCTAATACTAACCAAAGCATTTAAAAGCTGGCAATCCTTTTTTAACTAGATTTTGTTACCTAGTCTAATTTAAATTTTGTACTTCCTTAAAAGCCAAATAAATGCCTGATTTCCACTCGATCGTCATCTGAAATTTAAGCATTCTTAGTTTATTTCTCTGTAACTTTAACCAGGAGTTTCAACTCCATTAGGCTACCAGAGTCTGATCACATCTTAGGGCCATGGACCCACAGGCACTGATGCCTTGGCTGACCCCACGTACGCTCCTAGATCTTGGCTTACAGCCCCGCCCCCCCTCAGTCTGCCTCCTTGATAATACCCCCCACCCAAGTCACATTCCACAGAAAAACAGAGATCTCGTCGGCGACTCTGCACCACTTCTCCACTTCGTTACTTCTGCACCACCGAATGCCAAAACACCTACACTCAACCCACCGAAGCTGCGACTGCTTTTCATCTTTCAGTGCACAGGAAAAAAAACATTTTGTTTTGACACTAGAAAAAAAAAATATTTTAAAGGATCTTGAAAAAGTTTTGCTTACATATTTTCTTTTAATTAACAAAAAGATTTTCTTTCAATTTTTTGTTTTAATGATAATGATATCTTTTCTATTTGTTACTGTTGTTATTTCGCCAGTGATTGTTGTCATTGCTGTAACACCATGATCGTCGTTGTCGTTATATATATATATATTTTTTTTTTTGTAGTTGTTGTCGTTGTTTTTTGTGGCGTTTTTCGCCTTTTTGGAGAGTAGTTGAATCTAATCCATTTGATGTAGTTATAGCACGAGCTATTCTTGTATGTCGCCTCTCTCTCCGCCTTCCCTGAATCCCCCCGCCTTCTTACCCCCCTTGAATTCCCCCCGATTTTCCACCTTTTGTGTGGCTCATAGAGATAGACAAAAAAGGCTGCCTCGATCATCGTTTGATATGAATTCGTAGCGCATTATGACAGCATGATTAGGCATACAGTTTCGTAAAAAGGCGACGGGGGAGTCGGCTGAAACGGCTGACCGAAATCAAGTTTGAAGTGGGTACACCAAACTGGATGCCAGGCTGGATTCCCCTCCTGCCCCATCGAACACCCCCGCCAGTCCACTTCCCCTTTATCCTCTTCCCAAGCCCGATCTGTCATTGCCTTTGCCCCGCCGAAGAAAACGAAAAGTGCGAGCTTGTGCTGGAATACTTTTGGTTTAGGGCTGGTCGCACTATTTGTCACAGAGTTTGGTAAACAAAAAAAATTTAAGATCAAGTATAGTATAGAAGAAAAAGCCTGAATGAGCTTTTTTCAGTAAATAATATGTTGCGAAATACAATGAACTTTAACAAGATCTGCTTGAATATCACGCTCCAAAATTCAATTTCTTTCTTAGCTAAACACCATAAACTTAACATTTAAATTATATTAAACCTCTCATAAGAGGCTGAAAATGCAATATTCTACAAAAGCCATGTTCAAATGTATTTCCAAAGATGGTAAATGGTACCTAAACTTAAGGAATGATTCCCCTTAAATTTAATCAAAGATTTAAAAAAATCCCAACAATTTCCGTTCCTTATTTTTACCAAGTAGCTTTTTTTATATCAAGATCACTCATTTACTCGATTTTATACCCTTCCCTTCACTTATTGAGGGCCAAATCGCAGGTTTCTATTGTCCAGCCCTGAGCCACGTTTGGTGGCTTTTTCGGGGGGAGTGATAGATGCTTCGAGCCAGGCAATGACAATTGTAACAATTGATGTTAATAATTGACGAAGGTGTTTGGCTGCTGCCAGTGGGTGGAGATGATGTTGTTGCCAATCGCTGTTGTTGCTCCGGTTACCTTTGCGTAATCTCGGAGAGCGTCGGCTATTGTCTAGCCCAAAAGAGATCCGTTTAAGCGGCAAAAGCAACAACAGCAGAACCACCAGATGATTGATTAATTTCAGTTTCGTTTCATTTGGATTTGGAACCAGATCACCCAACCAGTTCCATATTTTATGCAGAGAAAGAAATATTTACGTATAAATATATTCGAGATTTATTTAATATTAGTTAGAGTTAATACTTGCATTTTATTTGGAAAATAAATTAACATAATAAATAATTGATCATAGCTTTTCCATAATATTTTTCAAAACAACAAAGTGTTTCTTAATTAAAAAGAAGTCATGAAAAAAAGTTGTAAATTTTAATTGCTTTTAAATGTAAAAAAAAAAAACAAAAGGAAAATATAAGAGCATTTTTCAATGCAGTTTCACATATTTATACGTGCTATTAAAATATTTAGTGTTATTTTAATGGGTGTTAATAATATTTTTATACTGTTTTGTTATATTTTTTGGCTGTGTATATATTTTTGTATTCCACCTCCGCCAACCAATCGCAACTCACACCGTTTGCTCTGCTCTGTGATCTGTATTTTGCAGGTATTTTGTGACCCCTCGAATTTACAGCGGCATATTCGCGCCTACCACGTCGGAGCTCGCTGTCATCCGTGTCCGGAGTGCGGGAAAACATTCGGGACCTCGTCGGGCTTGAAGCAGCACCAGCACATCCACAGTTCCGTGAAGCCCTTCGCCTGCGAGGTGTGCGCCAAGGCGTATACGCAATTCTCGAACCTGTGCCGGCACAAGCGCATGCACGCCACCTGTCGGATGCAGATCAAGTGCGACAAGTGCAACCAGAGCTTCAGCACTACGACCTCCCTGGCCAAGCACAAAAAGTTCTGTGATTCGACGAGTCCGGTGTATCGGAACCAGCACGTCAATCGCCACCATCCGCATCCGCATCCGCTACCGCACTCGCATCCGCATCCGCATTCGCATCCGCATCCACTGGGTCAGGAGATTCAGCAGCATCTGAGTGCGACTGCCACGGCCACCTGTGTAGCGCCAGCAAAGGAATCCGCGGAATCGCCATCCTCAGCAGCTGCAGCCGCCGTTGCCGCCATGTCGACGCCACCGAATCCCTTCTTCATGTTCCGCAACGCACCGGCGTTCTTTCCCGCATTTTCGGCATACGCATTTCCCGGCTTCATGCCCCAAAATCAGCTGCATAACCCAAACTTTCCCATGTTCTTCTCGCAAAAAATGGACATGGGTTGTGTCGGACCCGAGATTACTTCTCCAAATTCCGCCTTCGGTCTGAAATCGCCACAACACTGTCTAAAAAGTGATTCCGCTGGTCTCCCGCGGACTTTTAACAAAGTAAAGAAGGAAGACTTGGACTTTAAGAAGGAGCCTTTCCTGCATGTCTCCGAAAACGAAGACGACGAGAGTCGCCATTCGTTGGACATTAAAATAAAACCAGAGGAAGCCATGAAAGAGACCAAGTCGGAGGAGCAGAAGGAGATGAAGCGGGTTGCCGAAAGGGAAAGTAGTCCCGACCAACAGCAGGCCGAGGATGATAGGGTAAGTCAACCAAAATATACATTATACGTCTAGAAAGTGACTGTGCAACTTCAAAATGATATAACAAATTGTTAAATTTTGATTATTACATCTTTCAAAGCTTTATGTTAGTATATTCATATGCAGTTGAAAGTTTTATAGCACAAGCTTGCCTGACTAGCTATAAGTAGTTTGGCACATAGCCAATTAGGAAAATTATTTGTTTATTACCAATAAAAAATGTAAATGTTTGTAAAATCAACTCTTTAATTCAAAGTTTCCACAACTCGGAGCAGATTGTGGTTTGAGTTATGAATGTCCTTAATAATGAAAAACCAATCAGTTACTGACATCTGTTACTTAGACTTGGCTTCATTTAAAGACTGCTTTTTAAGCTTCTTCAATTATATACTAATTTGTAATTTCTCTATCCTTAGAAATCCATCGACATTGTGAGCACTCCACCGCCTTCGGAAACACCTTCTGGAGCAGATGGACCGCTGGACCTTTCGATATGCCGCAAACGCTCGGGTTCCGCCTTCTCCCTTAACGCCTACGCCCCCTCAGAGGAGAACCTGCTCTTCAATAGGTTTATGCCCGGGTTTCAGGAGTTCCACACCGAAGTGGGTCCGCCGCCGAAGATGAGAAAGTCGCACAGTTCGGCGGAGTCCTCTGCCTCGCACAAGTCCACGCCCACTGCCTCGCCGGGACTAACGCCCTCGCCTTCGCCGCCCACCAGTGCGGGCGGTGAGCTGAGCAGCACGTCCGAGGGCGGCGGAGCGGTAACAGAGACGTCGACCTCCGCTGCGGCGGCCACAGCGGCTGCAGCAGCGGCGGCGGCGGCAGCGGCAGCAGCGGCGGGAGCGGCAGAGGCCGCTTTGGCCCACTTCACCCACGCACAGAACCACGGAGCCGGCGGGGCCGCCGGCGCCAACACCATACATCCGCGGATGCTGGAGGAGATCTATCGCAGTCAGTTTCCTTTTTTATGCCGCCCGGGCGGACGGCCCGCCATTGAGGCGCTGCTGGCGGGAGCCACCAGTGCAGCAGCCCCAAGGCGACCGCTTCCGCCCGTGAAGTTCTCCACGGTCAGCGGACTGAAGACCAAGGATCGCTACTGCTGCAAGTTCTGCGGCAAGGTGTTCCCCAGATCGGCCAACTTGACGAGACACCTGCGGACGCACACCGGCGAGCAGCCGTATCCCTGCAAGTACTGCGATCGGGCCTTCAGTATATCCTCGAACCTGCAGCGCCACGTGAGGAATATCCACAACAAGGAGCGTCCCTTTCGCTGCGAACTGTGCGACAGGTCCTTTGGCCAGCAGACGAATCTCGATCGGCATGTGAAGAAGCACGAGTCGGAGGGCAACAACTTCCGGGACTCGCCCAGTTCCGCTGGCAATGCTGAGCGGGAGGAGTACTTCGATGAGATACGCAACTTCATGATGAACCGCGTCTACACACCAAACAGTTTGGCCGGAAATGAGGGCGATACCGAGGAGTATGCCAATAGCGATGATCAGTCCGTGATCCTCGAAAAGGATGCCGGCAGCCTCAACAACAACAACAGCAGCAACATCAGCAACAACAACAGTAGCAGCGGCAACAAAAAAAACAACAACAACAACAGCAACGCCAAGGCCATAACAATAAGCTCTTAAAAACGGGGGAAAAAACAGAATAGGAGACAATTTCCTTGTTGTTATATGAAAAAAAGAAAAAAAAAAACTTACTTTAAAACTTACTTAAGCGTGCCTCCGAGAGGGAAACCTAATATTAAGTAGTTACCATTTCCACACATCTTGTACTAAGCAAAACACTAAACATTAGCTATGCAATCAATGGAAAAAGACGGTGAAGCATCAAAACTTAAACTACAAACACAGATAAATACAATTTAAAGGGAAAAACTTTATAAACTATATACTATACTTAAACCCACTCTAAAACCACCTTAAACGTGTAGCTAATTTAAACATCTGTACATAGGCATATGCAAGTCTTAACTTAATGAGTCGATTTCAACTACTTTGGAACTCTGTGGATTATATACATAAATAAATATATGGATATTTTGATTGTGTACGTGTATAGGCTTTATATATATATATAAATCTATATGTGTAAATCGATTTATAACGTATGCCGTAAGTCTAACATATTTATAGAGCTAATTATTGCAATTCTCAACAACAAAAAAAAGAAAAACGAAATCAATTTTATAACATTTACTTAACGTTTAATTATATTATTATTATTATTATATATATGAAAAACCAGAAGAGATCGTTATGAGACATGAAAAATCAATAAAAGAAACAATCGCATAAAAGGCAATCGTTTTTATTGGAATTCAAATTATACATTTGGAAACCTTAGGGGTTTTTAATGGCAAACAAAAACGTTATTTCAGCTAACAACCCACATATAAAAAATTGGAGCAAACATTTTGACACATGCAAAAGTTAGTATGCATCTCGGTTTCTTTAACTTTTAAATAGTTAAGCCTTAGGGCTTTAATTCTGTTAGATATTTTTCCATGCTAGTCAAACTTTTCAGTGCGCAGTCGAGTTTATTGGCTCATCATTACCAATTCGAGATCAGTGAAAAACCGCACAAGCAAAACCGAAATTTTGTGGGCATAATAAAGCCATTCAAAAAGAGGTTGGTTCATCTACTCTCAATTACCGCATAAAAGAAGACTTTATACACCCATCAATCCTGGCCGCAGACCCAAAACATAATTGTGAACGCATTTGCCTATAAACCAACTCGCCCGATTATTAATCATTGGTGCAGAGCAAAATTAAAAAATAGATCGAAAAAGATGAAAAAAGGAAAGACGAAACGAAACCCAAAACTTATAGCTTTTTAATATACCCGGCCATCCATCTGGGCAACCAACCCAAGTCATCTATCCATCCATCCATCCATCCATCTCGACTGCGATCTCGAAACTCCGATCTGAATGCAAAGGCGTGATCGGCAAAGCGAGTTAATTACCCTTCCGGTTTAGAGTGTGTTACGCCTTCGGCGAAATGCGGTTAAAACTATGCGATCTATCCATGAATACTTTTCATTTTTTTTCTTTTATATTTTACCAATCCGTATTTCGTTCGTATTTCTGTTTGCTCTTTTGTTTTTAACTGAATTTTAAATTGTATTAGCCGGGGCGCTCGCCATCGGCATCAATCATTTTTTGCCAAAGCCTTTTTGGCTTTTTATTTTGTTTTTATACCCTTGAAAAGGGAATATATAATTCACACAGAAGTTTGCAACACAGTGAAGGAGACATTATAATATATGTTTATTTTTGATCAGCATCACTAGGGAAGTGGATCTAGCCATGTCCGTCTGTCTATCTGTCCATCCGTTTCTACGCAAACTAGTCTCTCTTTTAAATCTAAAACCAAAAGTTTTCTTTCTATTTCATGTAATGTACAAGTCGTTCTTAGTTGTTAGTTCTTCCATATTTAGTAATGATTTTTTATTTTAGAACTACGGTTGAAATTTGATCAATATTAAACAAACTAAATGAATAACAAACGTAAGTTTTCTAATTAGTAGAGGTCTTTTAATTTAATTTTATTAAAATTAGAACATTGAGCTGAAATTAGAAATTGAGCTGAAATTCATCCAAGCTTTTATAAGATCTTTTAAAAAATGATTAATAAGAAACTAGCTGCAAGGGTATTTAAAACTCGGCTTGCCAAGGCTCACTTCCTTTCTTGTTTAATATTTTTTCAACCTGTGCATAGCCAGCGATCGACCGTTACCCGAGTGGCATACAAAAGATCAGTCAAATAGCTGCGGTTCGGTCACTTTCGATTATGCGAAATACGCCTGGCAGTCGGTAGCCAAAATAATAATCTTCGGCCACAATTGGAGTCAGCCGGAGTCAACTCTTAGCCCGCCTGCTCGCCCCTCTTACTTTTTGGCCGTGGTGCCGTTTGTTGGCCCTGACCACAGCCAACTTGCACAAATTGTGCCACAAATTTGAACGCAAAACTGGCCAAATTATGTTAAATTTGTGTGGAAAACAGTAGATAATTGGTAATTGGTTTCACATCCAGTGCCCCGCCCTGATCTCGACCAAAAAGAATCTAGTCGTAGCGCATTAGTCCGGCTATTTGGTCACAGTCTGAAGAAGGCATAATTTGGATGTGGAGCAACTCGAGTAGATAAACAAATTCTTTGGCAACATGCTGCCAAATTATCGAGGTTGGAATATGAGAGGGATCATTAGTGAATTCCATGGACTTTCAAGGAAACTTGGTCAAGTAGATCGTACAAGTTGACTTAGGAAACCATTTTCGAGACAAAACAATAAAATACTATAAGTTATAAGAAAGATGAAACAATCTTCAATTCAAATTTAAAATATCTTTTATTGCTAACTATAGATTTATCTAAGGATAATTGCACATTTCTTCAGAGAAATGTAGCTTATCGCCTATCGAATCTACTGTACAATAACTGCTGGCAATTAAGTGTCTTTTATCTTTTTTTCTTTCGATTTTTTGCCGCCTCCCAAAACCAGATCGCCACCCAAGGAAATCAGCGAGGTCAAGGAATGCCATCCAACCGCCCAACGGGCAAGGCAAGTGGTTTCTACTAGTTTCAACCTTTCTAACCGTTTATGGTTACCGCTTCAAGAAATGCTTTTTAATATGAGAGGATCAAGTAGCTTTTTGCCGAAGTATTTTCTAACATTCTCTTCGGTTGGCTGGCCCAGCAATTTCCCCATCTCCGGCCACCGACCAACCTTATCCAGGTCACTCACACCTCGCTGATTACAGAGTCGTCAGCTCCCGATGCCCATGGATCCACCCACCTCGTCGAGAATATCCCCCAGTATACGGGGAATCTGAGGCAGCCCGGTCAAATGAGCCAACACATTATGATAACGAGCATGGATAAAGCTGCGGAGCGGTGGAAACTATGACTCGACTATGGCCTGGATCGAAATGTGGAAATTCGGAGGGACGCGATCCATAACGCCCTGACTAAGCAACTGTTGATTATGGGCCAGTTGCGCAAATGGCCTTTGTTGCGCCCCAGTTACACGCCCCAAAACGGATCGAATCGGGTCTGTATCCTCCGCTCAAATGTGGCCGGCACTTGGAAAAATATGTGCCTAAAATTGGTCAACTCCCTAAAGTAAATCATTGAGTAAGAAGGGAAACAAGACTAAAAACAACCCCATTTTAAATTTAATTTTAATAAATTTAAAAAGTTTGTATACATAAGCCGCTAATCATTTGTTATCAAAAGATATAGAAATGTTCATTTAAGGCCAGCAAAAATAATGCTTTTATTGAAAAAACAAAATTTGTGTTCTGTTAAAATGTATTATGTATTAAATTTTCAAAAGAATGTTCCCACTTGGTGCTTAGTCGTAAATAAAAGAAAGTACTAATCTCAATTAAAAGTAAACAAATATTTTTTAGAGTGGGTGGAAAAGCGCATCAATGCGCACATAAGGAGGGACCGTTAAATGCGACTTTCGAAAGGCAGGAAAAATGCTTGCCTAAACGGATGCAAATGTAGACACAAGCCAGGTGAGGGGACTTGGGGGAAAGGGCTGTGAAAAGGATGGAGGGGGAGTCAGGGTAAGGGTGCTGCTGTCTGCGGACTGCAGTCGGCCACGTTAATGGCACAATTATAGCCAACGAAATCGGGCAAACGGAAGACGTGCAAAGCGCAGAGCAGCAAACAGAATCTAGCCGAAGGACATCACGCGTATCCCATTGATCCATGAAGACCCACATTGCCGGGCTCGGGCTCAGGCACTGGCACTCGGCCAGGCTAACTCCGACTAACTGTTGTTCATAACTTGGCTGAGTGATTGGGCATACTTTTGGCTTTCGAATGCACTTACCTCCAATCGGCTCGCTTTGTGGCCTCATTAGCCGTGCTGCTTTTTTATTCTTAATAAAAAACATTTGGTAATGAGCTAAGTAAAATAAATTTATATAACCAAAATTTGATTAATGAATGTCATAAAATAAATACTAACAGCATAAAGAAAGATAATTAAAATTGATGGTATTAAGTTTCATCGTTGGGACTGAAAGATGGTTAATAATTCCATACACTTTTATAAGGCAATTTTCATAACACAGAAACATAACACAGAAACAAAACAAAAGATTGAAGAATAAATCTTGTAAAAAATTTAAGCATTTCTAACAAACTGAAATTAAATTAAAATTAGTTTTAACTTTATGTTTAATCGTTACATTTTTTATGGGATTAAAACCCTAATTTATTTTTTTGCGTTCTTCCCACGTCTACAAGTTGTTGCTTATTGTTAAGGCCCATTGAAGTTACACAAAATCGGCAAATCCGGTGTCATTTAGTCTGTTTAACCTTATATTTCCCAAGTGATCACTTGGGGAGTGCATTGCATCTTCGACATGCGGCGGATGATCCTCCTTTCCTGGCGTTTTGTGGCTGAAAAAACTGCGACCAGGGGGCAATCAGTCAGCAGATGTTTTCATTTCCTACTCCAGCATCGGCAGCGGAAAAAAAGCGGCGAAAAGCAGCCGAAGGTACTCAAGGCGCAGATGTTTGGCACAGTTTCGTGTAGCAAATTGCGCACAGTGGGCCCAGCAAAACGCCCGCCACCCCCCGGGCGCCCATTCCCGCCCACCGCCCACCGCCCATCGCCCCCTTTTTTCCACGACTGCCACTGATGGAATCAAATATTGTGCAAACTACAAGAGGCATCCGAGGGGCATCGAACGTTCAACGAGATGTTGAATGTAAGTCAGTCGAGTCAGCTCCGTCCGCATTTGTATCTGTATCTGAGTCGGGGTCTGTACTTTTGCGAGCATGCCCGTTTGGTAGTTTGATAGTTTGGGAGCTGAGCTGTGGAGCTATGGAGCTGAGGAGCTGAGGAGCCTAAGCTTGTGTCATGCGCCTGGCACACGGCCTGTAACTAAATCACACTAATCAAGCCTCAAGTGCTGCTTTTCGACTGCACTCGAAACATTTAACTGCCTAAAAACGCGCCAAGTCCATAAACATTTTAAAGGCATAAAGACGAAAATGTCCTGAAGATGGGAAAGTTGTTGTTAACGATTATTGTGCTTAATGATTCATTTAATTATTGACTGTTTTTGCCTTAAAAAATATCACAAACTTATGGATTGGTATTAGGTTTATAAGGCAATAGTTTATGTGAGTTATATGGCAATTGAAAGTAACATGGATGTTCAAAGAAAAAGTTCTTAATATAAAAAATTAATTCTTATAAATAACAAAACTCCTTAAAAGTGGAACTTGAAATATTTCACCTATTATTTCGATTAAGAAAAAACAATTAAAACTAATGCATAAAAAAATGTATATTGTTTATTAAATGTTTGTAAGCCAATCCGTTAGTTTATCATAAGTTTATCCTAACCATTAGTCTTAGAAAACAAGAACATAAATAATAAGAAAAAAATAATATTTGAATACAATAATTTTAAATTTAAGGCTATATAGTGTTAAAGATTTTAAAAGAGATAGGATTATATGACTAAAAAAAAGGTAGGCATCAAAAGCATTATTTTTTTAAAGATTAATAACTAGGTACATTTCAGTGGTGGGAAAGCTTTGATAAAATACGATTGTTTTAAAATGTATAAAAGCCCTTTTTCTTGAATATTAAAAATGACCCAAATATTTCGCGAGTGCAGCCCAGATCGTTTTGCAGCTTTACTCGTGCCGTTTTCGTTGCCTTCGTCGCCTCCGACGCACTCGCCGAGCATTGAAATTGGCAAATCAAAGCAATTGATACATTAAATTACAATGCCAACGATTTGTACACGACTCCACGCCTCGTCTTCAGCGTCACCTGGAGATCAGGCATCAGACGACAGACATCAGACATCCGACTTCAGCCGCAGCCATCCACGCACGCTACAAATTTATCGCCATGTCAGAGCTAAAGCTGGATCCGAAGCTGGATCTGAAGTTGTAGCTGGAGCTGGAGTTGGAGCTAGAGCTGGAGCTGGTGTCATCGTCAACGCTGCCAAAATGCCAACTGGCAGACAAGAGACAACACCAACAGGCGACAGAGGAATAGTCAAGTTTTTGGGCTATACGATACCCGCTAGTCGGGCTGCTTTACGTCTTTATTGGCTGTCATAAGTCTTAAATGGCTTAATTGCCTTTAATCAATTTTCGCCAGGCACCACATGGAGCTGTAATTTGCCGATGACATTTATACAATTTTATTTAAGTTTCGATTTTTATGGCACCTGGTTTTGTAACTGTCCAATGTCGTATCATAGTTAATTTAAGGTTTAAAATTAAAACTAAAGCAGTCAGTTGAAAACTAAAATAATAAAATGCAATAATAAAAAGTTTTAAATACAATTTTCATGATTCATTTTGTAAAACTTACTTTGCATAAATAGTAAAATATTTACACATTAAGCCATTTGTAATGGAAATCTTTTTGGAAGTTAATGAGACATCAAGTTAGAAAACTAAAAATTCAGTCAAAACTCACTTCCCATAATTTAGGAATATATATGTACTTTTAATGCATCATTGCAAGCCAACATATCCCCCACATTATAATGGATATCAACAGCCTCTGGAGATGCCCCGCCATTCAACACCCATTACCTAAAGCTCATGATGCGGATGATGGCTGGGATGGGATGGGATGAGGATGCGGATGTCCCCCCAGATTGCTGCCTCACTCCGAGTCTCAGTCCCAATCTCAGCTGCCATCCCATCCAATCTCCACTCTCTCTCCGGCGATCTCTCTGTGCGTGGGCCTAAATTATGTTGGAAATGTCATCGTAAGATTCAACACGACAACAAGGGATGACATAAATTTCCACCAACATGTTGTGGCCGGGCTTGAAAGACGCCACACTCTCCTCGCGGACGGGACGTCCGCCAGCTCCAAAAATGGCAACGCGCTTGCAGCTCACAGCTCACAGCTTACAGCTCAAGACAAAAAAGCGGGCAGAGATCGAAGAAAAGCAAAAAAAAAAAAAAAGAAACCAAAACTGGAGTATGCGAATTGGCCGAGGCTATAGAGGAGCTCCATCTGGGGCTGCTAGCCCCACATCCAGGCTACACATCATTGCTCTATCAGTTGAGATCTCGTGGAGATTGCGGCCAGAGACTTGCAGACTTGGGGGCTGGAAGACTGTTGCCTCGAATCGCGGGCCAGGCCAAAAACAACAGACAACGATGATGATGACAATGAGCCAGGTTCAGACGAAGGGAAAGGAGTGAAAATATCTAGGCATATGCATACTCACAGGGGTTGGCTTGAAGATTTAGTCTTTTTAAATCTTTACATCTAACCAAATAGCTCAATTATGTCTTAAAACAAAAAAAAATAATGGTACTTTAACTATCTCTTATTTTACTTCTTAGTTTATTGTTATTTAAAAAGGAGTCATTAAGTTAAATGTAATTTAATAAAAGTATTTATAAGAGATGCTTTAATACTTTAATGACAAATTTAATTGTGATTGAATGTATCAATTGAACACTTTGCTTTGAAATTATTTTAATTATTATCTTATCTAAAGAAGTATTACTGCATATTAATTAATTTAACTTCCTTTTGTAATTTACTTATTGAACATTTAAGCTTTGAAAAACACTTTTTAATAAATGTGATATTGGTATTCCATAAGTGTGAAATTCTTAGATTTATGTATCTTAATCTGCAGAAATATTATAGATATTTGGTAAGCCTTCCTGCAACTATTCGATCCACCCACTTATCATTATCCATGTGGCCCACAACAACAACAACAAAGTAAAACGGATCAAAAGGCCCACAGAGCAGCAAAGGCAGCAATGCCATACCCCGCATCTCATATGTAAGGCTGCAGTGTAATTTCTGGCTCAGAGCGGAGATTCCCCCGCTTCGGATCCCCTATATCTTTTTTTTCCTGGCTCTCCGTACCTTCTCTCGCAACCCCCTTCTACAAAAATTCCCCCCCAAACCATCCGGCAAAACTTCAGCTGTGGCTGCAAAGGTGTTTTGCAATTTAACTGGCAACGCCGAGGCAGAAAACTCAACTTCAGCATTGCAAGTTCGTGGATGGGGATCCGTCTTTTGGGGAAAGGAAAAAGGGGGGATGGGGGAAAATGATGGAGAGGGGGTGGGGGATATACCTACATATAGCCTGTGTGAAGGCAACGGGATCTTGGCTATAGCTGCACTCCACATGCCACATCGCAAACATAAGTAGGCGCGTGGCATTCGTGTGTTGTTGTTACCATTATTGTTGTCGATTATTGTTGTCTTTGTGGCCGTTGCAGTTGCCTTTGCCTTTGCCTTGCTGGTTGCTGTTGTTGTTGCATGCCCGACAACGTAAAATGACAATAAAATGCAAGCCAGAGCAACAACAAATCCAAATTGAATGCAAATGAAAGCCACAAACTATGCTAAATTCCTGAAATCGCATCGCATCGAATTGGCAATTTGTGCTTTCCTTTGTGTGTGTGTGTGTGTGTGTGTGTGTCTATGTATTTACGTGGTGATCTCTTTTCCCCCTTTCCCCCCCGGCTGATTGCCCTGATCTGGCCACAAAAAAAAAAGAAGAGGAAAATGGGAAATGGACTCTGCATCGGAGTCTTCTTCGCCCAATGCATTCACCATGCAATTGGGTCGCACTTAAGAGTTCTATTTTCCCGATCTGCTCTGCGGTGATGTGGCTGTTATTGGAAAAAGCGATCTGAAGGTCTAATGAACGTGGCCAGTAAACGGTCTACAGGAAATTCGAGGTAAAGGTATCCTAAGTTCTGCATGCAAATGTGGATTTGGAATCTGCGGGCCTTTTATGCCGAATCATTCGGATAAGCCATCCAGTCAATTAGGGGACGAGTAAATATTTTTGAATTGGATATGATTCATGTTCTTGTCTTTGGAATCATAACTATTATCAATGTGAGTAAAGAAAATACACCAAAATTACAATAAATATTAATGAATTTGATCCATATTGTAAATTATAAAATAATTTAACAACAATGCATTATAACACAAAAAAAAATAAATGCTAACTTGTATATATACTATTTGTTTTTTAATAATTCATTATTCTACCATTGTCTTAAAAATGAAAAGTGTTTAACAATTTCCCCCTTTTTTATTTGCATTTAAATCTTCAATATCTTACAAACATATCATTCAGTAGTAAATATTTCTAGAATTTCTTACTAAAAGACAGGTGCTATTCCGTGAAATTAATAATATTATTCTACATCCCTTTCAATAAATAATGAGTCGATTGGTAAATATAGATCGAACCACATTTTGAGTGACTCTAACATCCTCCTCAGCTACTATAAAATTTCCCCCGAACAAGCTGGCTGACTGACCCCTGTCCACCTAAACAATTCCCATTTTTCATTGTCATAGGGCCGAGCAGTCAGCACATTCTCTATGCTAATTTCTGACTGGGACTGGTGGTCAAGTTCCTGCATCCGTCTATCTCCGACAACAGGGTCGCCCACATTAGATACTGCATATAGAGTGGCTACCCTCCCGATTCCCCCGATCTGGAAACCAATTTGAGCGATCACTTTCCGGCTAAACTCCCCCGACAAAACTCGATCCAATCAATTCGGCTTGCATTACATCAGCTGTGAGATTTCGCACTTTACGCAAAATGATATAAATCATTTGTCGATGTCGGCTTTCATGTCCAAGTGCCCATTAAAATGAAGCATTTCCACATAAATAAATGGCAATACATCTAGAAAAACCGAAAAACAAAAGCCACGCTAAGCCGGAAAAAAATGGAATGGAAATAGCAATACATTTTTTTTTATTTTTGCTTCCAGTGTTACAACAGCCACTCATCATTGAAGCGGTCAGTAAATCGGGAAAAAAAATAAAAACAAATTCATAACAACGCCTAGTTACGGATATTCCTATACTACTATACTATGTATGTAGTATATGAGTATGAGTGTATGCGGCGGCACCTAATATAGCGAAACAAATTTAATTTAAATTACAGGCGTGGTCGCTTGGCTCCGAAGCTCGCATTTGTGCATTTGCCGTGGCTGTTGTTCATAAAATATGCAATGAAACAGCAAGAGAGCCCCAACAAAGTTTAGAGGTCGTCGTGGACTTTCTAATTTATTTATGCGTCGATCCGGTCGTGTTCTCTATATAATTTCTGTTCCTAGGTTAGATTTTCCAGCCTCATGATGCGTTCGCCGGCCAGATAACAGATTGCGTCTATAAAGTAGCCGCTGACTTGGCATTGATAGAGCAGCCCAACCCCCCAGAATCCCCAGTTACACCCAATTTCAACAATTGCAGTTGCAGACCGCCAGTGGTTTTTCCTCCTTTTTTTTTTGTTTTCTTTGGGCCAGAATGGGGTTGTGGGGGTGTGAAGGGAAAGGGGACCACCACGACCGCCGGCGAACACGCCCAAACAAGTCGCACAGCTGTGCAGAAACGATATCAGCCCTGACTCGGCCGCCAGCCATCGTTATGGCCACCGATCCGTAGTTGCAGTTGCAGTTGCAGTTGCATTTCCAGCCACATTTTCAGCCATAGACCGCCGAACGGGGCAAGTCTTAATTCAATTTGCCTATTGTCGGTCAGTCGGAGAACGAAATATCGACGGGGGCCGCCAGGGGGAGACAACTACTTATTAGTTCTCATAAAACTTTTAATTAAATGGAAGCCAGCAGACCTGAAATCGAAAACCCATCAAGTCTACGGATGTAAGACAAAATTTAATTTTTTCGGTACTAATAAAAACTTTTTATATTGGTGATTTCTTATTAAAAATAAAAATTTTATTAAAAAATATAGACAATTCCATTCAGGCCGTGCTGGACTGTTTAACATTTTCATTATTTGTTTCAATTTTTTATAGTAAGGCAAGTTAACCGACTTATATTAGTTCAGCTCACCTCCTACTTTTAATTTTTTTATTTTAATTTCTTAATTTGTAAAAAAAAAAGTTTTTTTTTAATTTCTTGCAGTTTGCTGTAGAAATATAAATTTTATTGTTTATTTAAGATTTCATATTTTAACAGTGCTTTAAGTCGGAAATCTCGTTTTTCTTACCAAAAATATGATACTTCAATTTCTATAACCATTGTTGAATTTTTATATAACATAGTTTGTTGATATGGTTATAGTTAATACTAATCTGATCTCAATATCAAGAATTCAAGAACTCATGAGCTGGATCCTGATGTGAATCCTGATCCCAAACTCAAGAACTGGATCATAATCTTAATAATTAAAATAAATTCCCTCAAATCACAAACCAAGAAACTTAAGAACTTAAAACCTACCCTCAGCTGAGGTATGTTCATAACATGAATTAGTGAACTAGAGTAATAAAAATCTTCATACAGGTCTTGCATTACCATAGTAATATATTGTAAGAAAAGAATATAATAAAATAAGGCACGTTAATTTATAAGCAATAAATGTTAAACCTATGTTAAACATGCAAATCGATTAAAGGCAAGAGCATGCTGACATAAATTAACTCCCACACTTAATTTACTAGTCAATACAAATATTAAAAAGTAACTTTTAATCAAAAATTTGTAAAAGATCATAAAAGCCTACAACTTCTCCTAACTAACTGAAAATAATTTGATGCAAAGCCAACCACGTGCAGATCACACTCGTATATCATCTAATCTGCAGACCCGATCTCAACACATCGCTGGCAGCCCACAAAGGCGAAAACAAAACTTAATATATCTTTAAATATATGGGAGTTTTTTTCTGCTTTTATATTTCTCTTTTTTTGTACTTTTTGATTAAATTGTAACAAGTGCCAGCCCACATGGCTGTTTGGCTGTTTGTCTGGGCAAAAATTTGAACAAATTTATTGCTAATATTTCATGTTATATGTCATGTTGCATAAATACAAAAGCCACAGAGCCACATTCGATATAGGCCCCTTAGCCACCTAAACCTCCCTCAATTTTCCCCCCTTTTTGTTAATTGCAAACTTTTGCTTTTAATAGTGTTGGGAGAGAGGAAACAACTGATTTTCCCAAGAGAGCATTGAGAACTTTTTTGCGGTGGAGAGCGGTCACCAATGGAGTCCACACCCATACACTTCCATTTTCCATTGCAGCGACTGGCGCTAACGGTAATCGGCTGCGCAGTCGACGTCAACGTCAACTTCAGCTTCAACGTCTGCGCATGCGCCTGCGCAAAAGCCCGACTTTTGGCTTACTAACAAAGCCGTTATGGGCAGTAGCCGCTTGGGCGGGTGCCTACACCAAAGGAGAACCACACACCACACCAAGCCGCACACCACATCGCACCACACAATAATATACGTATACGTATTCAGCCGCAGCACCACCATAAATGTGGCTCAATTGTAGCAAAGGCCGCCAGTCGCCAGTCTTTTGTCTTTAGCATTGAGCGTGACTCGTTTCTGGTGGCTCTTATAGCTGATTTTTTTTGCTATTTATTTTTTTTTTCTTTTTGCACGAGACTCCCGACGGCGGCTGAAGCAGCGCTGCTGCTGCAACGCCACACCCTTGACTGGATTGCAAAAAAAATGAATAAAAGTTACAGAAAAAAGATAAAAACTTGATAGAAAGACTGGTTTGGGAAACGAAGCTGAGAATACTCTTCCAAAAATAGCATTTAACTAAGATTAAAATTGCAGAGCTAAGAACTTGGAAATTATTACATGTTTATTTCATTTCGCATGCATACTATACATTATCTGACAGCTGTTAATGTGTGGATCATATATATAGTCCGATATTTAGCCTGGCTTTTTCAGTTCAAAACATATATAAATTCAATTTTGATTTTCAATTTTTAACAATTTTAACAAAATTTTGTTTGGGCTTAAATTTTTTTTAAGCTCATAACTATTAGTTGCGGTCCTTAGTTTTAAATCAAATGCTTTTCCAACTTTAACTACCTAGTTCCTTATAACAAATTTATATTTAAGGCTTCCTTTCCAGGTTCACGTTCAACTTGTAATGCCTAGAAGAGTATTAGAAGCCGAAATCGCCTTGGTTCATTCGCTACGTTGGTCTTGTGTTTTCCTCAGCTGCTGCTGCCTTGCTTTTGCTGCTCTGGCATTTGTTGCGGCGTCAATTTGCTTTTAGCCATTTCGCGCCGCAACCGCAGAGGCTGCACCACCCAGCACCGCCATGCACCACCACCCCCGGAACTTTACCCTCCTGCCTCCTGCCTCCTGCCTCCTGCCTCCTGCCTCCCACCTCCTGCCTCAATAGCCCCTCTTCCCGGGCAGCTGCTCCTTTTGTAATTGTGCCTTTGCTATTTTGATCAGCCTCGGACTCCGGCTGAGCCTTGTTTTTTCTGTTTTCGCGGAGGGGTCTGTGGGCCATATCGCATCGGTCCGGTTTGGACTTCTTTTTGTCTTAGTGCACAGCAAATATAGGATAGTTCCTTTAGATCTGTTCAAGGATTTGACAACCAACAAAAAATTAAATAAAAAGAAGAATGTTAATCTTAAAAGTTGTTAATTTTGTGGTTATGGGTTCGTATGATAAATTTTTTAAGCGTTATGTTTGATTTTTCCGGACACATAGGAAACAAATTATGTTCAAGTAGTGTAAAAAAAATATATATATTTGGAATAATTGTTTTTAAAAATTAAAAAAATATATATTTTTTAATATCTTCAAGACAGTTGGGCGATATCAACATTAAAAAGTGTGCGAATATGTATTTCTAATATCGATAATCCTTTTTTTTCAACAGTGTGTTTCTGTTTCTGGGCTGATTCGAGTTTCGGATCCAGCCCCCAGATGGCAGCTGCAGCGGGGCGTTAATGTGCCTCGGCTATTTTATTTATTCATGGCAAAGCGTCTAAGCTAGTAAATTGTATTGCTGGACGCGAAAACTCGGGCTTGGCTTCCAGCGGACATTGGACGGTGGACAGTATTCGGAGTGTGTTTGTGTGTGGAGTGCACAAATGCATCGAGCGGGCTGGGACAGCTTTTGCTTTTCTTTGGACCACAACAACGACGACATCAGATTGTCATTCTTGTTTTTGTTTGCTTCTTTTTTAATTGAAAGTCGCCAGGCGTAGTTGATTATACCCTCTAGAGAGTTGAGGGTAGTCTCGTTTATGTAATAAATACAAAAACAATGTTTAACCTTTTTTTCATGACTTTTTGTCAGCACCAAATTGATGTCATTTGATATGCTGTCAATTAAATGTAGTTTTAATTAAAAATCAACTCTCACAGTTAAAAATGTTGGTGTATGAAAAGCAAGGGAAAACAAAAAACAATCCTTTCCAACCAAGAAAGTAGTAAAGGAATAGGCTTTGTGTAGAATACCGACTTTAATGCATAAATTTTATTATTCATGTCCCATTTCACACGAAATTAAACAGTCTTGTAATGTACTTCCTGCAATCATAAATCGACCCTCTTTCCCAAGCCAAAAAGCTTTCACATGCTCTCGTTTAGAAGCCAATCACCATTACTGCATCTTCCCATTTAACAATCCATAAAAATCCCACCTGCCAGGGTATTTCCACTTCCATTCATGTATGCCTTTCTTATCTTCCCCACATTTTTTGCTCCATTTGCCGGGGCCATTAATTTGTTGCTCTAATATTTTGTGTAGAAATTGGTTTGGCTCTGTGGGGCAGCTGGCTTCAGCTGGATTCACTTTTTAATGACTGCGTGGTGGTGCTGTGGTCCAGCTCCAGCTCCAGCTCCAGTTTCAGTTTCAGTTTTAGCTTCAGCTTCAACTTCAGCTCTAGATGTCCTCCGACCAGCACCCCACCCCCTATCCGATACTTGTTGTTACACAATTGCGGATATGAATGAGTAATCCGTGGGCTTTGGCCTGATATATGTCCGTTACACATATTCAGATAGGCTGACACAAAGAGTGAAGGACTGAATGGGAGAGGCAGGAGGGTGCACGTACAATGGTTGCACACGTGTCGTATACGTAACGTAAATTTGTTTGACGATTCTTATCGACCACGTGTTTGGTGATTGCCACCTCAACGTCCGTTGCTGCGTGTATTTGTTTATTTGTTTGTCCGTTCGACTGTTTGTCCGCTTGCTGCTGTTTGCTAGCTGGTTATGTAATTGCTAAAGCCAGGCTCTTTCGACTCATTAAGCCAACTTAATTTCGTGCAAATTTTTAACAGCTTCATGCTGGGACTCAGACTCGGATTCGGACTGAAATTCAGACGGAGACCCATGCCATGTCAGGCCAATCACCCACGCGTCTGTCGACGATGATTCATGGTGTCACGGTGTCAGTTGCTCCTACTTCATCCATCCCAAGCGGCAGGCTGTCATTCAACGCTCACCTAAAGAAATATCTATGGTATTCTGTGTTCCCAAACCGCAAAAACCAAAATACAATTTTAATTGTTCGAAACAATTAATGTTAAAGTGGCAAAAAGCCAGTATTTTCGGAACTACTAACCACTACGTGATAAAGAAATAAAAAATAATTACCAGGCTATTTAGTCATAAGCCAGTAAAATAATTTGAACTAATTTGGGCAATTTTGTGATTAGTAAATGTTACTTGTTGAAAAACATTAACTACGTTTTGATGATTTTGGCAAAACAATTTTGTCAATTGTAAAAATACATTTCAAAAATGAAAATATTCAATGTTTTTGCAAAAAACGAACTAAACTGGTCAAATCAGTCTATCCGTGATCTATTTAAACACCTTTTTTACAACTTTTATTTATATAGATTGTTTCCGAGACATATAAATTTGCTGTCTTAAAACCAAAATTGCAATCATAGTTCATATCATATCATTTTTTCCTCTGTAAGTTCATTTTAGAATTCGGTAGTCGTTAAGCCGCGTCCACTGAGCATCGTCATTTAAAGACAACTTCAACTTGAGCGATCTTTCGGCTTCAGTTTTCAGCTCTGTAGGTGATCGTAAAACCGCTTCTCACAGATTTTGCACGCCCATAAAAAGCGACTACAAAAGATCGGTCGGCGTCTAAAACTGCCGACGGCAGTTTAAATGCCCATGTGGTGTTATGTTATATCTTTTTGCCATGCGTGTATTTCTTCGCCTATGGTCGCATTGGTTTTTAGGGCTTTGTTAATGGCAACTGTAACCGAGACGGCTAAGTAGCCGCAGGCCAGAATAGTTGAAATAAATGTGGGTGACTTGATAAATCGAAAGTAAGTGACATAACCGAATTGAATGAAAGGAGTAGGAATGGGTGTGGGAGGAGGAGATTGTTAATTGACTTGATCTGCAGGTGATTTCTATGGATATAAATAAATAGAGAAGAGCATATTCCAGGTAAGTTATAGGGTAATTTAAGCACGAGTGTAATAAATCAAATCCCCTTCAAAACAGCATACAATAAATCAAATTTCAATGGATTTTAATTAAAACCATCAATGCCTTAGGATATCAGACACACGAGTAAATAAAAATTAATAATTTTTCCGTACTAACTTTATAATAAGGCAGCGAGCTTTTGCATAACGCTCTTCGTAACTATGAGAAAATACATATCTAAAATTAATAACTGCCATTGAGCCTAATAACTAACGCAATATTCACAAAAGTCTTAACCCACTTAACGCGATCCCATAAAGTAATTTAATAAAGTAATTTAATAACACTTCAATAAAAACAGCAAGCCATCCACACTAAAGATCCAACTGCTGAGATATGAACTAAAACAAGGTATAAATTCACTGCTACAGCCAGTTCTACAGTATTGGAATATAAAGTGATTAAATAATTAGTACGAATTTGCCAATTGCAAGTAGAATTATTGCACATATATTAAATGCACAGGCGCATAGAAGACGGACGATAAGAAGTCAGGAAGGCGGCAAAGTATAACTACATATATATAAATATAAACAACTTAAATCAGACGTAGTCGCGCTACAGATAAAACAGCAACAACAAGGTGGTTCAAGAAAAACCAGTGCACTTAACAAAAATCGCACAAAAAAATAATAAAAGTGGAAGCAAAAAAAAAAAAAAATCGTCTCAACAAAACGAAAAGTGACAATTTAATTGCGTCAAACGCAGCGTTCGATTGGCGGCGATAACCAGCGGGAAAGAGAGGAGGATACTCGTCAGAGAGGGATGCATCTATATCTATATCCATATAGACAGATATGTGGATATGTGGATATATCAGCGATGTCTGGCGACACTTTGCTCCAGCGACGACGATCGCGGGCTCATTTAATTGAGAGGAGCTCATAAAAAGCGCTTATGACTTGTTTATAAGCAGCCGATCGATTCGAATCGGATTGGATTGGAATCAGTTGCTCTATTGAATTGGGACCGAGTATTTGAGCATTTTTGGGCCGGTGATGGGGGAGATGTCGTCTAGCCACCGGTCGATAGCTTGTAAATTATAATGAGATGCCAGTTACTTTTCGATATAACCTTCCGAGGTCTGACTGGCCGAGCGATATAGTCGCTGAAAGGCATTCCTAGGCCGGCAGCAGATCGGGGAGATACATTTAATGCATTCGGTGTGTGCTACCTCACATTTTTGATTTGAGGAATTTTGAAGTCAACTTTGTGACTTGAGGCTGAATTACAGTGATTGATTTGAACTTATTTGTTTCATTTGTTCTTACTTCAGTCAACTACCTCAATTATATATTTCAAGAAAAACTCTTCTGCCATTTTTGTACAACAATTTTAATTTCGAAAGTTTGTTGCCTAATGTTAGTATGAGCTATAAAAACATTAATTTAATTTTAAGAGATTTTTTTTTCTATTTGGGAAAATATTTTTAAACATTATCATATGTCATTAAGCACCATACAAATAGTAATTTCCGGTTTATAATAAACAACTTTTTAAATTTATAGTTCCCATAAAAAAGTGATTTATTATTATTGTTATTGTTCATTAGTTTTCAGCTTCTTTAATGATCTTTAACCTTTTAGAATATATTATTTTAATTTTTGTAAAATGTTTAACACTTACGAAATCGTCAACACCCACAGGTCTAGTTTTTTACGCTTTCGAAAGGTATACAGGTAGTTAAAATATATTTGGATGCCGTATTTATTCAAATTTAAAATAAAACTAACTTAATTTTATATTTTCAAATGCTCTTTACTAAAACCTAAAAGTTATAAAACTATTATGTATTTTCAGGGATACATATAAGCTTAACAAATTCAAAAGAAAAAACGATAAAAATTAGTTTATGTTAATTAATCTTCTGTGTTATTTGTATTTTCAAAGTTATTAACCAATATGCCATAAATTAATAAAAATAAATTACCAGGCCATTAAGTCATAAGCCATTAAAATAAGTTAAACTAATTTGTTCAATTTAATGATTAGTGAATGTTACTTGTTGAAAATCATAATCTAATAAAACTATAATATATTTTGAAGGATATATGATCTTAAAAAATTGAAAAGAAAATAGTTACAAATGACTTTATGTTTTTCAATCTTTTCTGTTATTTGTGTTGCAATCTTTGGGGTATCAGGGTATTTCCCTGTTCGGCTTGGGCTTCCAGTCAGGCTCAGCCTCTCCTTCGATTTTCCACCGGCAAGGGTGTAAAAATCGCTTGCACGTTTTCATCAGATGCCTTTGCACGCTGGCCGCGTTTTTTGCTCTTGTCCGCTGGTGGATTTGACTTGGTTTTGGTGTGCTTTTATTGATTTATTTGCCGGGGCGACACAAGTTGGCATCATTAAGTGCCAGCACACACCGTTCTCTATTAGCCGACAAATTCTTGGCCTTCCCTGTCGGACTCTCGGCTGGCAGATAATTCTTGTTCACAATCTAAATGGCCGTCTTGACACACCTTAGAATTTGTGTGTTACAATTTTAAGTTGTCGACAATGGCGGCAGCTCGTTGGTTCGGATCTGAAGCTGGGCTGAGGCTGAAGCTGAAGCTGACCAACTGCAGCGGCGGATTGTGAAAGTATCCGCTGGATACGAGTGCCGGAGGGTGGGGTTGGCATCCCAGGCAACTGGCAACTGGTCAACTGGGCAACTGGCGCATGTGCCACACGACGTATGCTTAATTACGAACAAGGGAAAACAAAGAGTCGCGAACAGAGTTAAGATTTTGAGCCTGCCCAGGCTCTATGAAGATTAGTCGCAGTGGGTCGCACATTTCGTTTCGCAATCGATTGCAACATGCAACACGGCAACAGAAACAACAGCAACATCTACTGAGGCAGCAACATCAACGCGAAACGAATGTGGCTAGCTCTGCTGCTCTAAATCAACGATATATAAAACTAGTTTAGGTGGGTCCAATGGATATTCTTTTACTGCTATTTTGTTGCAACTGTTGCGCCGACTTCGGCTGAAGTTTGCTCGGTTTTTTGCTGATTTTTCAGCATTTTTTTTGGTGCATTCTAATGGCCGCCCAATATGACTAAGCACACTCATCGCGCACTCCTGCGTCCAACGTGTATGCAAATCAAAACCAGTTTAAGCCGCGGCGGCAACAACAACAAAAGCAACACCAACAACAACAACGCCAGCTAACTTTATATATAGCAAAAATATGGGTCGAGATTTGCAAAATGCAGCTGATCGAATTTTTGCATTAGGCGCAGCAGCCGCAGCAGCAGCAACAACTGCCATCCGGCCAGCTTGGAGCAACTGAATCGCAAGTCTGAAACTGAGGCTGCTGCCTGATTATCTCTCAAGGAAGGCATGCCAGACTTCGGAGGAGACGCAGGAGGAGTAGGAAGAGAGGCAGGGAGGGGTGGTTTCCGCGGGAGGAGGGGCTGCCAGCAGCCTGCAAACTGCAACTGCAACTGCAGCCGGCACCGGGCCAATATCGAATGCTATCTATATCTAACGAAGCAGGGCCATATAGCCAACATTTCGCTATTAGCCGCCAACAGAAATACTAAACACTCATACACAGGGGAAAAAGGCAGTTAAACCAAATTCAAATTCATACATTTTTCTAAGAATACCAATAAGGCGTGGTATTGGTCGTTCTAATCGTATTGCTTCTTAAAAGATTTGGTAAAAGTTTGCCTATTTAATTGGCAAGCTTTCAACAGTCTGTGGCTTTAATATTTAATCCAATAATTTGATATGGAATAGGAAAGAACTAAATAAGCTGTGAGTCATTTGTGAAGGGAAATCATTCCATAACCTTATTCTATTGCGTAACTAAGGTTTTCCTAAATATAGGTTTTTGCGATCCCGAACGTAACAGTATTGAGAAACAGAAAGTTCTGAATTCGAATAAATGTTTAAAGCAAATGTTATCTTGGATTATATATACCTCAGTTTAATAGATTCCTAAAACTTGTTTTTATGCCGAAGACCTTAATAATAAATTGCTTAAAAACTTTAATTAAATATTTACCCACCTATTTCGTATCCCTTAATTTGAGTCGTTCCTCTTTATTACGTTAAAATTGAGCGATATCCTTAAGAACTGCAGATAACTTATTTTCCAGTGCATTCGCAGACGTATCTATATCTGAGTCTGGTCCAGGCAAACGCAAAGAAACGTAACGTATAATCTAGGAGGCAGCATAGTTAAAGAAAAAACGCGGCGGCTGCGCAAAATCAAGAGTGTGTCTAAGCCTTGGTAAGGCAACGGGCCACCACACCACAGCACAGCCAGCCACCAGGCACATTGGCAGTGGACCGGGCAGGCGGGCAGCTGCTCCGGCTGCTGATGAAATGCATTGTGAGCCACCGCCACCACCATCGCACCTCAATCGCACCACCACCGCAGTTGCAGTTGCACGTACGTGGCGTTTGCTTTCGGGGCGGCAGCTTCAGCGGCCCAATGGTCCGGCTACAAAAAATGCAACAAAAAATGAAGGCAGCCAGACACTTAAGGAAAATAAATGGATGATCAAAACAATTGCGATCATTGTAACTCAAATACAGAATATATGCTATGATATATGATATTGGTGCGTATATAGTGGCCAGTGACTACCTGTGGGTATTATAACAAATGGTTATAATATGGATTAAATGGTCACATATTTTATAGATGTTGTAAAAGATTTTATAAATTAATTTAGTGTTTTCCCATCAAAAAAATTGATAATCCCAGAGCATTTAATGGTATTTTCATGTCTACAAGATTAAATAAAGATTTTTTAGCAAAAACTGAATGATCAAAGCCCTTAAATTATGTTCATATAACACATAAAACTTTCGTTTAAGTTTATGCTTTAAAAATTGTATGTTCCAAGTCGTAACGCAAAAAACTTCATTAAAGTAAAAATTAATTACTTTAGCTGCTGAACCAGAGTGTCAAATGACTATGAGGAATGAAAAAGTATATCAGATCAAGCCTAATTCGAATTTTATAATGAACCTCACTCAGCTTTAATTTCCTCCATCAATTTCCAATTCCATCTATAAAAAAACCTAATTGGTTACCAATTTGGTGATATTTTTTCCCTGTGCAAATAGTGCAAGTCAAACTAAAACTAAAGTCGAAAAAATGCGATGCGATGCTTGCCGGACTCACAGGCCACTCAACCCCAACTGCAGGAAAAATCTACATTTGTCCAAAATACCACAAAATGCCAGCTGTGGGGTAGGGGGGTTAAAGAGGGAGGAGGGGTAGGGGAGGGGGTGCAGCCAGGAGAGGCTGCAACTGCGATGCTGTGTGTTGCATAAAAGCAACGCTCCAAATTGCTAACTGAGCGATCCAGTTTAAATTGCAATTGCTCGTTAATGGGCACTAAAACGTGCCAGTGTCGGTGTGAGTGCCTCTGCGGGTGTGTGAGCGAGTGCATCTGTGTGCGTTGCATTGCATCGTTTGCTCTTTTTTTTCGGTGTTTTTACAGCTCGGTAATCCGAGCCGAGATGACTGTCGTGTGGCATGCGAGGCGTATGCGCAACGAATCAACTCGGACAACGCGCATACGCACAGTGGCACCGCCGGCTATGGAGATTGGCAAAGAATCGATTTTGATGAATAGGGCAACAGGATGCAAATTATCTACGGGAATAGATCATATAGATCATCAAATCATATAAAATATAGAATTAAAAGAGTCCCAAAATGAAAATAAATTAATAATTGATATTTAACAAACAATTTTTATTTTCCAAACTGTAAAAACTACATTCGAAGAACTCACTATAATTTGATAAAAACTTTGGAACCAAAAGAGTTTAATTTGCTTTCCATGATAATTAATATTATGGATGAGTTGATAATTAAATATCTTTTTATTATTAACCCCCTTAAGGATCTCGAGTAAACTTAAACGAGCCCAGCCAAATCAGTTTAGCAAAAATTAAGGTCTTACAACGAATCTTTTCCAGTCTTTACTCATCCAAACGATGTAAAATTCCTCGGCACAATCGGAACATTGCTCTTCCCAGATCAAATAGAAGTGAAAATTCCCAGTGCATGTACCACGCCTCCTCCACTACGCCGCCCCCGCATTTTGCGCAGATGCCACTCAGCCCTCGGCTAACTGTACACACATTTGTCGCATCGCATCGCATTGCAGCGGCAGCAACAACAAGTTAAAGCATAACAACATATTTTACAATTACGAAACAATTCGGCCCACAACTAAATACAGAAACCTCAGGCAGTCGCAGCTCTTCAGCCAAACTGACTGAACAATGGACGAAAAAAAAAAAAAAAAAACAAAATAAATAGAAGAAAAATAGGAAAATCTGAAGCAAAGCTCGTAAAGATCAGCAGACGAATAGGCGTAGACGCCACACCAGAACCGTCGTGTCTCCAAAACGCGGCCTACTGAGGCGGCATGCCAACAACACTCACACACTCGATTGTGGCCAGAACGAAACCAGATCAAAAGCCTATGGCAATAATTATGAAAACACTCCATGTCGCTTCGTCGTCATCGACGTAATTTTCCTGTTCGTGCCTTAATAATCTGCGCAAACGGCGGCCGCATATTGAAATTCCCCACAGTAATAATAACAATAATCGCGCGGCAGCAACATCTATTAAAATATCGATGGAGTGACTGACTGACTGACTCTGTGACTCCCTGACTGACTTTTGCCGGCTTTGGTTTTTTTGTTTTGTATTTTGGCAGCCAGGCAGTTTTGGCTGGTGAAGCGATCAAAAGTCGCTAAAAGAAAACGCACACTGACGGCGTTATTATTGATTTAAACATCAAGATAAATTACACCGGCTCCCCGCGCACTAACTCCCTCAAGTTGGAACCTTTAGGAACTCTGGCTGACGCTCAAGCTTGAAGCGAAGATTGTACACCGGGAAAAATTAAATGGCCAAAACAAAAGAAGTATAATTATGAAAAATACTTGCATTTTTAGAAATAAATGGTTTACAAATATTATCGTTCAAAAATAAATGCAAAGAATGTTCGTTGCATAAAACGGTAAGAATAAATTTATTTTAATTTTAACTTATCATAAGTGCAATTAAATATAAGAAAGGCACTTAATCAAAACTATTGATAAGTTAGAATAAGGGTTTTCCCTAATTAATATCCATATTAATTCACCCTATAACCTATTTTTCTTAGTGGATCTTTGAGGCACCACATTGAATCGCTTTCTGGCCACTAACGAAGTTTTCTTTTGCCAGCGTTATTGTGGTTGTTGCTGATTCGGTATTGTTGTAATTGTGGGTAATTGTTGTTGCCGTTGTACTGACTATTGCTGTTGTTGCTTTTTTGGGCGCTACAAATTTCCAAACCCACTAGGCACATTTGAACTGGCGCACAATCGCAAAAAAATTAAGAAAAAAACCAAAAATCCAATGAACGGAGCAGCAATTGTAACATCAACATGAGATGTGCCCTGGCTCCAAAAAGGAGCAACGTGCCCGGAGATGCAGAAAGAGATGGCCATAGCCAAAACAGAAAGAGATGGTGGGAGGAGGATGGGGATGAGAAAGAGGGATAGGGAGCTCTTAGCTTGTGCCTGGTCTTTTGCTACTTTGACTTGTCGCTCGTTCCAAAACGTCGAATGCGTCTAATTTCTTGGCTTGCTTTTGGCTCTTTTTGTGCCTATTTTTTTGTGGGTTTATTTCTGTCTTTTGGCCAGGCTCTAGCGAGCAAGGGGAGTTCTCGGTGGATGTCGTGCCACGGTCTCCAACGTCTGGCTCCAAAGACTTGCGATCCATTCGCCAACGTCTGCTCGCCGGCTGCCGCGTTTGTCGTTTAAATCGTACCACCACAGGCGACATAAAAATAATGAAGTGTGCGGGTGTGGTCGACTCGCTTTTGGCCAGGTCTGGTCTTCAGTCTATAGTCTCCTCGGTCTCCGGTCTCCGGTCTTCGGTCTTGGCTCTTTTGCTCTGAACCTGGGCCTGGATTTCAGCAAAGATTCGGAGACTGACTGGCCGATCGGGGCGACTGTCGACTGTCGAACGCTGCGACGTTTGCAGATTGCCGAGTCGTGTTTAGCCCAGCGGTGCGGTGTCTGCGGCCCATAACCAAATCAACATTTTGCGGGAGCAAAGGCTTTTTCGGGCCTCCCTATTTGGGAGTCTTTGAGGAGGAAATGGACTAAGTTGGCAGAAATAAGGTTGAAGAAGAGTATTTTAGGTTGGCTACCAGCGATTAGGTGTTGTTTAATTTGAAAATAATTTTATTTATTTATGGAAGATTTTAAGGATATTCGTCAAAAATGGTTTTAAAATCAGTTTTTTATGTGTTTTATTTGTTTTGAAGCAGACTCAAACGATATTACTTTTCTTACTTAAATGGAAGTATCACAAAAATTACAGATCTATAAATTGACATATAAAGGGTATGAATTTCTATATATATAAAAATATTAAATAATTCAATTTTTATTAGTTTTAAACTGATTTATAAGCATCTAAAAATATTTTCTGATTCTGCTTATTTCTGCTAACTGAGTTATTTTACTTTCAACTAAAGTTTTATTTATTTCCTTTGATGAAATTATACGTACTATTTGTAGAAAACCAATTTTATTGATTTTTTAAAAGAATTTTATTGAAGTTTTCTTCTAGCCCCAATTTCTAGCCATCACCTAAGCCATTAATTCAGCTGCAAATGACTGTTGGGTAATTCGCTAAACACACGCCCAACCAACTGCAAAAATATAACGGTATCCAAGGTTGTGCTACGCTTAAAATGTAATTGTTCGACTTAAAGAGCCAGAGCAACAACATCGGCCAACAGCAAAAACAACAGCAAAAGCAAAAAAAAATGGAAACAACAACA
Source organism: Drosophila gunungcola (assembly GCF_025200985.1). NCBI lineage: Eukaryota > Metazoa > Arthropoda > Insecta > Diptera > Drosophilidae > Drosophila > Drosophila gunungcola. The sequence goes on from NW_026453197.1 coordinate 14,294,879, forward strand.
GCAGCAACGCGATCAAGTTTGCCGCCGTCGCCTTTTGCCGTCTAATCAAATACCAGACCAAGACCCAGCGAAAAACACCGGAGACCAAGACTCTGAGCTACCCACCTATGGAGCCTCAGAAACGTGGCGATATTCCATTCCCGAGAGATGCACATGCAGAGAAAATAGAACACATAAAACTGATCACAAATTTATTGCATTCGCATGTTATTTTTTAAGTGCTATTATTAAAAAAATAATAATTTAGCTTTGACATACATCGTCATTTGTTCAACATATTTTTGAGATCAGGATTAAACCTTCCAAGTCAGAATTTCATATTAAATGTTGTGGTCAAAATTAGAAATTATAATATACGTAAGCTATAAGCTGCAACAAAATGATACTTATATATATTTTATTTTTTAGTCAATATTAAATATTATAATGTTGAAAAGGCATAAAAAATGCAACAAAATAATACATATTTTAACGTTCTTCTTTGTCACATTGTGTTTGTTAAATTTATGAAATCAAGATTGTACTTTTAAAAACAGTATTTAATATTACACATTGCGGCAAGGACTAAAGATTTAAATGTAAGTACAGGTAAATCAAAGTATTCTATTCCTTTAATTATCACACTTTAAATATAAGGTTCTCAAAAGTTATTTATTAACCTCAAATATTCATATTGATATGCCAATTAGGCCTTGGTTTTTATCGCTGTGTAGATACATGTGGCATGCATGCATGGGCTGAGAAACACCAACACATGGCCACATCCAAATTCAAATCCAAGCTCAACGTCATCGAAGCGCCGCACTCTGGAGGACTCTGCGATAGATCGCAGCGGGTCTTTGGGGCTGGGGCGAAATTTTCACTTGAATATTCGACACACTTTGAGCGCGGGGCACACACAGCTGGATGTCTGCAAAGGTTTTCAGGATTTTCAGATTGCCAGATATCCAGATTTCCAGATTTTCAGGGAGGGGCGCCACAGCGCTTGGCTAAGGCTGTCTCAGCGATTCTTGGGGCTATGCATCATCATCATCATCAGCGGAGCCGGCGTCGAAGCCGGAGCTGCAACATGGCAGCATGTTGCAATCTGCCAGCTCTGCATGCATAAAATATTATGCAACATTATGCCACAGACACAGGCCAGACGACACTCTTGGTTTTATTTCTATTTTTTTTTTTGTATTTCGTTTTTTTTTTTTTTTTTGCATCCCCTCTCCCGAACTGTTGTGGGTTATTAGTGCCTGGATGTTGACAGCGTTTAGATCTAATTGAATCGCCCGTATCGCGGATAGCGGATTTTTGGGGCGGCCGTTTTTTATGTACTTTCGGGGGCCATAGAACATTTGGCTTGGCCCGCTCCCATTTGGCCCATAACCCATAAATCTAACACACCGGCACGAGAGATTTATAGAGTTCAGATTGCGAAATGCGCAGAAGCACAGCGCTCAGAAAATCTTGAAAAATTAAAATGACTGGTGCCGGGGCACGATCAAGACCGAGCTGCCGTCTTCGAAGACAATGGCCAACTCCGGAGGAGATGGAAAACCAAAAGCGAAACCTCAGCGGTAGTCAGCATTGGGGCGTCTGCAGTTCAACGTTCAAGTGGCACAGTACGCCCTAGAAAAATGAATTGATTCGATTGTTTTTCGCCGCAACTCGGCCTCCTCAACTTTATCTGCGAGTGCCGAGCGGAAAAAATCTAAAAACGAAACTAAAAGAAAAAATATCAGAGGCAGAGAGCGCGCCCCGAAAAATACTGATGATACAATCGCGTTTTTGACTTTGAAAAGTCAGCTTCGAGTCAGCCGGGCTATTGTTCAATGGCCCAACGAACTGCATCAACAGCAGCAGCAGCAGCAGCAGCCGACACTGATTGTTATGGTTTATGAGATGAAAATGCACTCGAAACAATATTCTGGGGCCAATGCAATTTGCGATTTTTAATCAACTCCTCAACTCCTCTTGACAGCACTCAACAGCAGAAAAAATCATCGTATTTCGCCCCTGATTGCAGCTTCCACTCTGAGAATCGTGGCTCCGTCATCTGGCTTTTGATCTTGTCCCCGTCCCCCAGTTCGTTGCCTTGGCTCTTGGCCAGGAGCCACTCGATCATCAGTTGTAGCCCGGCCTCACTGCCCTCCAGTTCGCCGCCCACCTTGCGGCCACAGTGCGTATACGCGATGTAGCCACACACCATCAATTCGGTGGCTTTGTGTGCCACAATTGAGAGCAGGGCCTCGTCTGAATCGTCAGGCACACTCATCTCATAGGTTATTAGGTAGATCTTCTTCGGTTCAGTACAGGGCACCAGTTCCAAAGACATTTTTTATGTGATTTTATTTTGTAGAGTTAAGAAAACTAGTTACTGAGATACTCGGTTATTTCAAAAGAATAAAATATAATGCAAAAGTGACTATTTTAAAAATCATTGTTGTTCATAAGTTTATTATAAATACTCTACCTAATAAGGAAATAAAACTTCTTTATTATTATGACAATACTTAATATTATTTTTTATTTACATAACTTTTGTATACTTTTTATGTGAACACCTTTGATATGATATGATATGATATGATATAATTATTTATATTATTCATTCTTTGCATTACCCTTCATTTTATACAAATTTTACAAACAATTAAACCCAGAACCAAGCCACATAAAACTGAAACGACTAGCCAAAATTAATAAATTTAACTATTTCAATATTTTCGTACTTTTGCATATATTTTATTAGTGTTAATTAACATTATAATGAACAGTGAAAACTATATTATTCCCCATGATTGGATGTTCTATTCGGATATTGTGGTGAAGACCGAGTTTAAGTTGTACAACATAATGCCGGCGAATAATTTTCAGAGTCGAATAGTCCATCGCTGTCAACGCTTGAAGATAGCCGGTTATATAATAAACACCCTTGATGGAAAACGAGCTTTTGGGGTGATGGAAGGTCAGCGGGAGAATATAAACAAAATCAAGGACTGGATATTGAGGTGCTGCATTCCGGAACCCTTCCATCGTCGTATCATCTTCTCCGCCTACGAATTTAGCTACAATCCGAGCAGCGAACCCTTTCATCAAAGAGAAAATGCTCCCAAGGGCGCCAAGTTCTTGGGTGATCTGGACGAGAGTTGCTTTGACGAGTTCGAGTTCGTAGAGGTGCCCCTTAAAGGAGACGATGACCCAAATGAATCACTTGGAGAGTATGCCGATTTCTATACCAAAAATAACAGTAACTTTGGCAGTGCTGAGACCACCTCTGAAACCATAACGCCAATCCAAAGTTATGATGAAACCACAACGTCCGGCGATGATGTCGTTTATACCGCCACTAAGCCCACATTGCCCGCCGATGATTCCAGCTAGAAATTTCTCGCAGTGTAGAGGCGACTCGTGCTGGCCATTGTTCAACACTATTTGCGCTACTCAATCTCTTAATTAAATATGCGACTAACTGGCAGCTCGGAGGCACTCGAAGAGTGGCCCAGACATCGTCGTTTAGTGTCGAAATTGTGCAAGTTTTGATTTTCCTTTTGTTGTTATGGAAGTCGCTGGTTCTCTTGTTTTTTTTCGTCTTGTATCTTGCTGCTGGATAATCACAGGCCCGGCGAACAGACGGCAGAAATTAAATCAGCCAAGGTTATCGCATTAATAAGCCCCCTGGTTTGGGTTTTACAGTTTTCTGAGCTAGTCAATTATTAAATTTGCAATTTCCGTAGCTGAACTTTTGGGGTCAGTAGACTGATTTAAATCAAAACCGTAATTGAGCATTGCCCGCGAGCAAGAACCAATCGCACCAAAGCCAAATACCAACCTCCGGGCAGAAAAATTGACAAATGTTTGATCGCAACTTCTTTGATTTCGGTTTCACATATATATTTTTTTTTTGTTAACGGATGTGGGGAGGCTGTGGCTGTGAATCCAATTCAGAATAATCGGAAAAATAAAAACGAAAAGAAAACTCCCAGCTAAGTGGCTTTCCATGACATTTTACTGACACTATGGCCGTTGAACTGGAAGACCTGTTTTCCCTCTTAGCGCAACTTAACACATTTGACGAAGATGTCTATGCCAGCAAATGACGTGTCATCAATGGAGCCCGCACTCCCACATAGAGATGCACAGCGTCCTCAACTCGATCTCAAATCTCGAATCTCGCATCTCGAACCCCAGCCACAAATCCCCGGCACTTGAGTCGAGAGATCTGTTGGGACTGTTGTATTAATAAGCCTGACATTTGAGCAGAGCATCCACTCGAAGCCATCAAGTTTCGGTTTTGCGTGTAGGCGTCTGAAAATAATAATTAAAAAATCGTTTCTAATGCGGAAATCTCGCGTTTTTTTTTGTTTGGAGGGGGGGGGGGGTTTGGTCTGGGGGTGAGCTTAATGCCGAAGATGTTAGACAAATATATCAGATTTCGTTTTTTTTGTCGCGCACTTGGGTTAATCTTCAGCGGAGGCTTGTGGGGGAACGGCAAATGGTGACATGGGTAAAGATGGATCGATGGGAAAGCAATTGAATGAAAAATTGTCAGAGGTAAATTGTGAAATTATCTGAATAGGCATAGAAAGGTAAAGGTGATAGGTGTAATACAAAAATAACTAAATAAACAAGATATATACAATATATAAAGAAATATTTATGACAAATGCCCTATAATAATTAATAAATAAGAAATTATTTATGTACTTGTACAAGCCACACAAATATTAGACTAAAAATATAAAATATTTGAACATATTTCTGATTACAAAATCTAAATGAATAGACTATTAAATTAATGCTGTTAGTGAAAGGTTTTCTCTTTTTAATATAAACCTTAAGCGAGTTCTAACAAAGACATATGGTCTTGGCTTGGTCATCAGGTATTAAGGCCAATAGGTTGGCCATTGAATTGGGCTGTGGCCCGCCCAAGAAATCAAAGGCCTGGCCCCCAAATAATTTAATATGTAAGAAGCAAAGGCGGCCGAGTTAATAACAACTGCTACCACAGAAGCCTTTTGCCGGGCAAACGCTGAAAATTTAATAATCGCCTGCGAGTATAAGGCAGCCAAACTCCATTCGGAGGCTCAGATACAGATACAAGCCCAGGCCCAGATACAATATACAATATATACAATATACTCGAAGGCAGGCTCTGCGAGAAGGTCAGACCCCGCACGTTTCATGGCTCATAGCGCTCCTATCGTATAATTAGAAACGAACGACGACAACACGACGACAAACAACGGCCACAATTCGCCTTTGTATCTGTATCCGTAGATCCGAATGTATCTGTTTCTGTATTTGTATCTGGAAAACAGGGGAAGGTCTCTGGATACGCAGCAAACGATTCATAAATGAGCCAATTGTGGAATTCTCGTTGTTGTGCGCTGAGTGTGTGTGTATTCATAGTGTTTTTGTGTACATAAAGAGTGCCACAGATCTGCAGAAACAGATAGCTCGTGTTTAACAAGAAGAATAGAATAATACGTACGAGGAATGGTTTTGCCAGAGAATAGAATGAATACTCTTTCATAATGTGTGGAATGGCTAATCGAATAAATATAGAATTTTTATGTTAAAGAGAAACTTGATAAACCAAACCAGGACAACTTCATCTAGTTATTTTTATGAATGTTCGGCAGCTGTTAATTAAATATAATTAATTAATAAAAATAATTGTAATTTTTACAGGCAACCATCTAAGTAAGTAGTAAGTACCCTTAAAACCAATACTATATTTTAAACCGCATTTCTCAAATATAAAATTCTTTATAAGCAAAAGTTAAAAATTTTATGAATGAAAAGCTTTTGCATAATCATGAATACATTAAATTGTCCCAAATAAACCGAAATTGCATTGCCAGCATGTTTTCTTGAGTTTCCATTAAAGTTAAAAGTGTTGGGCGCTGTATAGATAGCCATGTTCGTTATGGCTCGTCTCGTCGCCTCCATTCCGCATTCCTCGCCGATAGCCACCCAACTGAATCTCCTCTGGTGGGGCACACTCTCCACATTAAAAGCCCAGTGCTGCAATGTGGAACCGACAACGATGGTGGTCACCAGCGCATATAGCGTCGAGCTCTGTGCACGAAAAAAAATCATTTATAATTTAAGTTTTAAACAGCCAATTTGTTTCCTAACCGTATTAATTTAATAAAAATAGTTGGAAGGAAAATAAAATATTCCTACATTAATTTATAATTAAGTGGTACTATTTTTGTATTTTAAAATACTGTCTAGACTCTAGGGTCAAGATTGTAGACTATCCAAATTTGATAATAATATACTGTCTACACAAATATAAGAACTTTTCGGACATAGCTAAGTTTTTCCAGATATATTTCCCGCTGTGTACGATTCCGATGACCATTCCATGGCCCGATGCCATGCGATGGTCGTCGGCCGGTCGACCGGCCATGCAAAGTCTCTCGGAAATAGTGGATAGGGGATCGGACGGGGGGCAGTACGAGTACGTATACGTACTGGGGGATCGGATCGGGGCATTACGAGCGCTCTGATACGTCGACAACATCGCCGGGCAGCGCTTCGTTATATGCTCACTTTCGATGTGTTTCATTTTTTCTTTCATTTTCATTCGCTGTGCGATTTGAAAACGTTTAAACAAAAACTCGCCAGCGGCAGCAACAACAACAACATCGGCGGTCCAAAGGCGGGCGGGTCTTCCACACACACACTGACACACACTATCGCTCACACACTGGCATACACACCTGCACAACGGCACCCAACCAACAACTATATGAAAAATAAATGTTTACGATCGCTCCATGTTGTTGTTTTGTTCCGTTGCGGGCCAATTATGTGCAGCAGCTGCCGTTGAAGGGTTAACGGGGCGAAAAGGGGACGGCGGTGGGGGCGCCGAGGTGTTAAAGCTCTCCTAAATGTTTTGCTTTTGGTTGGCTCATTTCGCAGCTCTATTTTCGCTTTTATTATTTCTCCGCTTTTATTTTCGTCGCAGTTCGCATAAATTTATCAAATTGTTTATTTGGCTTCACTGCTGTTGTCTCGTTTAGTTAAAAGGTATAAGCCATAAACTAAACGTTTATTTAGTCATTTAACAGCGGCACTTTGCAATTGTATTTGCTAATGGCTAATTATTGTATATGAACATTTTAATTATGCATAATCTCCATGGCATCGTGCCTGACTTATGGGAATCGACTGGACTCATGCTAATTTCCTATATAGCTCCCAATCGGAGCTATGCGGTGTTTATAAATATGTTGGTATTTATGTACCTGCTTGGCTGTCAATTGGTGTACCGATTCCCGGGGCAAAGTAAGTAAATCAGGAAATTCTTCACTCCATAGAACATGATTTGTGTTGACAAGGTTCGAAGCATGGCGATCATCGATCCAATAACACGGCAATTAATTACTTAACTATGAGAAGATCAACTTGGAGTATTTGTTCAAGGTGTGGTGGATAAATTTGTTTATACAGCATTCCTTTAAATCGAATGTGAGAAAACGTGAATTTATTTTAAAGAATTTTATTATTGTAGATTGGGCATTAAGATGTTCGCTTATATGAAGCCATTTCTGAGAATAGTTTTATTTGGTTTTTTGTATATTTCTTTATTTCAATGGTAGTTATTACTATTGCTAATCATAAACAATATAGATTTGTCTATATATACGAACATAAATGGCATACCATAAGTGATAACTTTATATGTTTTAACTTTAAACTTCCAATACTTATATCATATACTTGGAGTTACATTGAAGGAGAAATATCTAAGCAACATCTATATTTAAGCAGCCTCAAGTTTTCTCATACAATAAACTAAATACCTATTGATTAATTAGGCCACTTTTTTACTTATTTGCTTAATCTATATCAAACACTCACTCCAACTCTAAGATCCAACATTCCAACGTCAATCACCTGCACATTTCACCACCCAATCCCAATCACTGCACAAAGGATGCTCCAATCAACCCATCGAATTCCAGCGCTGACCCACATTCCCCCGCCACGCTAATTAATAAGAGATAATCTTCAATTGAACTCATTTGCAGCACTGACCATCATAACAATCCTTTGCTCCGCAAGAGGCCAAAATACAGCTCAACCGACTTCATATTATCAAACCATCAATCAAGCGAAGACAACAAGGCGCTTCCTTCCACGAAAAAAAGGGGAAAAAAAGAGGAAAATTCAGGGGCCTGATGGGGCGGGTGGAAAGAAAAAGCCATTAAGGAAAAATAGAAAAATAGAAAAATAGTTGTGAACTCATTGACTCAAATAAATAACCAACGAGCGTGGCACGCGGCTGAAGAGATCTCGGCCTTCGTGGCTTCCTCTCGTCCAGAAGATGATGGCAGATCATCAGCTAGAATAACAAGAGGAGAACAGCTACAATAACAATAACACAGCTCAGCTCAGCTCAGCACAGCTCCACTCAGCTCAAGATGCTGCGGAACCTGGAGATTTGCAAATATCTGAGCCATAAAGCTGCCAAGTGTTGGCCGATCATCAGCATGATGATGATGGCGATGGCAGTGGGGAAAAGCAGTGGACAAATGGACAGCGGACAAACGACCTGATGTGCATGGGGTGCGCTGTACCTGTAACGGTAAAATTTCTACAAGGGAATGTGCTTTCATTTTGAAGTGTTGTATGTCCATGGACTTGGACTTGGACTTGCGCCAAAAAATCAAAGCAGCCAAGCTACTGTTAGACAGCAAGAGCAGCAGCAGCCGCAACAGCAGCAGCAGCAGCAGCATCAGCAACTTGCAACAGCAACTAGCAACGGCAGCTGGCAGTTAGGCAGTTAGTCACTTCACAAAGTCATTTTTGATTTGATCGATTTCGTGCAACAGCAACAGCAGAGCACAGCACAGCAGCAACAACAGCCAGGCACCGCAGCAACATCAAGAGCTGCAGTTACTGCAGTTGCAATTGCAGTTGCAGCTGTGTGAAGTGGGCAAGAAGAAGGCACATGACATGGTCTTGAACATGGACATGGACATTGAAAATGCCCGATTCCAGTCTCGTGCCAAGTAGGACACACAAGTTTAAGACCAGAGACCCTTCTCTGACCGTATGTTAATCTGCGATCAGTGAAAGAACCCGTTGAACTTTCCCATTCCCCCACTGAGTTTGCACACAGAAAAATGATGGCATAAAAAAATATTAAAAGATCGGAATAGTTACGGCTAAAAAAAATTATTATTTAAAAAGAATTTGTTTTCGAAATAAAAACTATTCCCTAAAATTGGTTAAAAATTTGTTTGACTTATGTAAAGATTTTTTGAGCTTAAAAAAAGTACCAATCGATGTACTACATTTTTCCGTTAGGAATACGTTAAAATCTTTAAAAGTTTTTAATTGATAGATTACCAATCCTAAAGAGTATTTTTAAACTACATAAGGAAAATTATTCTTAGATAACATCTTCAAGAAGTCTTTCTTAAAAGAATAATAAAATAATTTTAAAACCAATTATAATATTAAAGTTATTTTTTTTAAAAACTAAGTCCCCTTTAGCTGTAAAATTTATTTCTTTCCGTGCACCTCTCTCTTCCCCAATTACTAGAATGCTGTCCGCTAGTTGCCCGCTCGAGCTTCCAGCGGCGACTGCTTCACGCTCACTTTTCAGATACTGTATCTTGGAGTTTGTGGATCCCAAGTGGAGCGACGACGCGGAGATCGGTTCGTGTTCGGCTTTTCAGCTCGGCTCTCTGTTCGTCGCTGGGGCGGAAGATCTCCACCCAGTTTTTGGATGCAGGTCTAGCGCTTTTGGAATTTTCATTGAGTAAAACGAGGCAGGATGCATCTCGCGGATCGCTCGGCTGGCGGCCCCTCATTTACCGTTCCAAACTCGTCTAGGCCAGCGATTCGAGATGTGTGTAAGTGTTGGTTTTTGTATCTGTGCGAGCACGTTCGCTGGATCGCTCTACATTAAGAAAGAAGTGTATTAGCTTCGATTTATTGCATCGTTGCCTCGGACTCGGCCTCTGCCGGCGTCGCTGCCTCGGCTGGCGTCGCTGCCGGCGTCGCAGTCAACGTCGCTGCCGACGTGTGGATTGTGAGTCTCGTGTGGTGGAATCATCACCTGGGGATCGGGGATCGGCGATTGTTGTATATTCATTCAGAGCACCCATACACTCGCAGAAGACGTCGTCTATTTTGCGTATTTTTTTTTTTCCTTCTGTTATGTTTCTGTGCTGCTCTTTTTTTTTAGCTTTTCGTTATTAGGAAATCGAAAACTGAAGCTGCGGCTGCGACTGGGTCTATCATCAGTCCGTGAGACGGTCTCAAAGCTATTGGTCGTGTTGTCGCTTTTGTCGGAAAAACAGCAGCACGTAACGCTGAGCAGAAGAGATCCACTAACGTAAGCGGTCGAGACGTAACGCCATGCGATCGGTGATAACGGTAAAACATTCAAAATGAAGCGTTACCGTTCAGTGAAGTGAAGAGGATCAAGCAAGGATAAATCCTGAAAAATATACAAAATATAAAATGTGTAAATTAAAAATAAAAATCAAATACCTAACTGTGTGAATTCTTCACTTTCATCCTAGACACGAAAACAACAACAAAAAAAGATAAAAAAAAAACAGGAAACTATCCTCCAAACTGCAATCTTCCTATAGACAATAAATCTCTTAAACTTTTCCGTAAATCTTCCATAAATATAAGAATTTATGCTTACACAAATCAAATCACAAATTACCTAGGAATTTTATGGACTACGCCCAGTAGATGATGTGATATTAAAACACTCACACTCCCAGGTGCACAGAGAGATGCATATCTATGGCCTATATATATACCCGAGATCGGTGCTAAATCAATGATAACTACCCGCTTAGGTCCAATTAATGCAAATTGTGACAGCGCGTAAATGCAAAGTGAGCCGAGCAGCACGGAAATCAACCACAAATGCCACTGAGACATGTGAACAGGCTGATGATTATGGGCAGACATTAAAAAGACAATCCATAATGAAATTATAAAATTGAAAAGATTATAGCCCGGGCCAAGCGATCGTCGAGAGGAAACTGAAACGACTGGGAAGTGCGGAGAGATTGGATCGAAACCCAAGCGGCTTGGCCGGGGATTGATGTCAACTCCGGGGAGAACTTCTTGCCAATTAAACCTAATTAAATAGAGAAATATAATAAAAAAGTAATTCTACACAACTTGTATCATAAATCAGACCACACTGGCTAGCGCGAGTGATTGTAAAAAGTGTAAAAATATCAGTTAAATATATATCTCAAAGTGGCAATTTCCCTCGTATATACGTACAACTAAAGCTCCTAAATACCATAAATCTACAAGTGTTAAATACAATAATTTATTAAAACCTTTCATTTTTCCTAACATTTCAATGCTAGGAAATTGTACAAAGCCTAATTCCTGCAACAAAAGCATAAACAACATTTATGTGTTTTTAAATAAAAACCCCAATAACTTTATAAAACTTTAGTCGTATAAATGAGCCTGTAAACGAACTGTTTAAATACTTTCCTTTAAAATTTGAAATCCATTTGGAAAACACAATCGCTGCTCAATTTCCCACGCGCCGTCGGATACTTTGGCTGGATATATGCAATATATCTTATATCTTGGCCCGATCACAGGATGACTTACGCTCTACAGCAACAGCAACAAAAACAGCCAGCTGAAGCAACAACTATAGCAACCAGAAGATCAAATTTGTATAGCAGCCAATGCCAGACGAGTTATCAACATCCGTAAGGCCGAGAGAGGAAAAAAAAACGCTGCAATAGCCAAACGGTGCTCAAATGGTGATTTCTTCCTGCCAGCGGCCAACGGATATCCGTGCGGATTTTATACCAACAACAACAGCAGCAGCAACCATAGCCACAACAACAAGTTGTGCAATTAGAGCAAAGCTGCTCAACAAACTAGAAGAGGCTGGCATATCGATGCTACCAAAGCGATCAGAAAAATCAAGCATGTAAGTAGGAAATTTATTTTATGAAATAAAGAAACAGAAACTAAGCAAATAGGACTTGCATCACTTTATGTTGCATAGAAAAAAAATAAAAAACTTGATAATGGAAAAACAAACTTATTTAGTTAAACTATTAGATATAATATATGGATCTGAAAAACGGGTTGTAAAACTGACAAAATAAATACAGTAACAATTCTCTAATGATTAATTATTTCCAGTAACGCATTAAACAAAACTAGACATATAAAGTTTATAATGTTAAAGTGTATATAAAAAAAACCATATTCTTAGACTTTAATCAACTCAACAAAAGCTAGTAGATAATGCTTCAAAGCATTTGTATAACAAAAATAACTAAGGCATCACCCACAGTTACCACCAATCATCTAAGCAAATGCGTTCTTAAACTCTAATGAACCAGTATAGCTTAATTTAATTGATTACAATAAGCACCATCACAGGATCAACAAATATTAGACTTAATGTCAACTGAGGAACATTTACCACCAACAAAATTGATAGATGAATTTTAGTTTTTATTTTTCTGTGCCTCGTTCCACAGAGCCACAGCGACACGTATCCGAAAGATTCAAGGCTTCCACCGCTCGAAACTGTATTTTTCTTGTATTGTAATTGATGAATGAATGAAATTGAAGTTCGAGTAATGACGCAGCGATTTCGTTGGCAGCATTAAGATTTAGCCAGGCCAAAAAGACGAGGCGAGCGAAATAGAGTTGTTCGCCACACAGACACACTTTTTAATTTGGCAATCAAAAGAAAAAATAAATTATATAATTTTTCCCTTTTGGCTACGCCTAAATTCACGCATTATTGGCCCACCACAGCCAAAAAAAAAAAAAATATGGAATGTATTTTCTATAAATTCGATTGTTTCTTTAGCCCAAGAAGAGTGTTTTTTTTTTCGAAAGTGATTAATAGGTTTGACATGTTACTTTTACGCTAATTGAGCGATCAAAATCGAGTCGAAATGGTGAAGGGCGAAAGGGTAGCAGCGGCGATAATGATAATCCCGGAACGGAATAAAACTGTCCAAAGGCGTTTATGCGTTAAATGCACGGAAATCGGCCGAATGTATCCGCCAGATGCAGATACTTTGAATCCATAGGCATTGAGGCGATTAGTAGCGCCTTTCGATTTTTGTTTTTTTTTTTTCCCCCCCGTTTTGGAGTGAATGTTTTGGGCGCGTCTCGTGCAGAGGAGGAGTAGCAAGGGGTGGGGGCAAATTAAGCAGGTTAATTTAATTTTAAATAGAAGTCGACGGTCGGTCGGTCGGTTGGAGTTGTTGGGAGTGCGGTGGCAGATGGGCGTAAAAGAAGCGGAAAACAACAGAAACAACAGATCATTAATTTAACGTTTGGAGGCTAGTGAGTGGCCAAAAAGCCGGACAGGTTGATATAGCCAGTCCCTGTTCCAGAGCCCCAGTAACGAAATCGCGGCAGCAAAGAGATCATTAGGCGAAGAACACGAAATAAAGCGAAGAAGTGACGAATCGAATGGACTGCAGACAGTTCAATGAAGTTCTCATAAGGCGAGGTCCAATTTAGATTGTGTGATGAGATCCATTCATCTATTTCCTATTTCCAATATCGCTGTTGCGGTATGAAGAGTTATTTAAAAGCCGTTTAGTTAAGGGGACTTATAAAAATGTAATTAGTTTTCAAAAAACAATTAGGCACTCTACAGGTTTCTTATATTACAAACAAATAGATTTATTTAATTATTATGTTTTATTTTTTATAAAAAATTTACCTATAGACCAAAAATAAACACCACACCGTATTATGCAATTTATGATTTTTAAGTAGTCCTAAAAGCAGTTAACAAAGTTTTCTGATTTGCCTTAACTACCAAACCAAATGTTATGCAAAGTGACCAATTTTTTAAAGTTGAAAGCTAAATAATTGTACTGTGAATTAAAGAACTTAAAATTTAAAGATAATTTTAGCCCAAATCATTAAATATGTAGTTAACATCATTTCCCTGTAAGCTTCATGGGAAACATCTTCAGTCGGATGTGCAAAATTATTATAGCCGAGAAAATGGCAACAACATTACCATATTATACCGAGCATTGTTAAAGACCGTGAAAAACTTTCAAATACATTCACACACAACGCGTTTTTATGAGGTGGCGAGAAGAAATGATGACATTTGATCGTTCGAAGGCAGCGAGAAATTTGTTTACGGCATTAAAATGCCAATTAAAGAGTGTTGGTCCGAAAGGAAGTAAATCGAGTGAAATGAAATGTTTCAGAGATAATCTGCGAAATGATGACCATGACGATGACGCTATATATGGAGAAGTTGGGTCTGGGACTACAAAGCCCCAACCGCCGGTTGCAATGGGAATTGGAATCAAGGAGGGGGGTTTAAGATTTGATGGGACGGAGTGGGTTGCCCACTGGCAAGAGCGTAATCCAAGGCAGTTAATTGCGCCTTAAACCGGAAGCGATGGCTTTGATTGCGTTACACATTTTGCTGCGGCCGGAATGTGCGCTGATTTTAGCTGCCCTCTCTTTCTGGCCACCTCAGGCCCTCTCCCTCCCTCTCACACTTCTCGTCTACTTGTATTTTTCAATTTAAACTCTATTTTCGTTGGCTTTTCGGAGACGACGATGACGGTAACTTCGATAACCGCAGAGCGGCGCAATCTGAAAAACAAATCACTTTAGGCGATACAAAGTCTTGGCTCGGAATACACTTAATCCACATTCAAATCGGGGGAAAAGTGGCGGGGACAATGAAAGTTTGTCGAGCCATTACCGCTGCCCGAAATACGCAAATCGATTAAATGAAAAGCAAAGAAAAATCGGGAAAAAAGGAGTAGTAGAGCTCGACTCACTCGAAAAAAAAATATTTCTGATAGTAAATTATTTAATAAAGTAATCTCCAACAATTTCAAATGCATACATGGTTTTATTGACATAGTTTACTATACAAATGGCCTTTATATCTAAATATAAAATTCAACTATTAAGACTTTGTGCATATAGCTTTAAATTACTTGCATTTCTTACAGTGCAGTGCCATATTGGCGACCAAATCCAAGACCATAGGCAACTCAATAACAGCGTTTTATATAGATGCCTCGCCCTGACTTATGTAAGGCGCAATTTGCAATGCAACAATTTGCAAATGCGGCCCAGGAGATGAGTTGTATTTTAATTGGAGCGACAGACAGCCAAAGCTTAAATGGATCGCCTTGGCAAAAATAAAAATAACAACAAATACAGACACAAACACAAACGGCGAATGCTAAATAGCTCCAGATATGCTATTAGTACTTATAATATATGCATAGGGGGGAGATAGTGAACTATCGAGTTTGCTCTGGTCTAAAGGCAGTTGTTGGGAACGGAGAAAGGTCGAGAAAATGATCGCATCGAACAAAGTTTAACAAAGTTTTATTAGCTTAATACATTTATATTTACAGAAACAGTAGATATTGTTTGAAAACAGAAAAGGATGAAGCGAACAATTTTTTAACTATTTAGATTAGCTTTTTTCTACCATAAACATTAAGTTGTTTATAACCTAATTCTTTTTAAAATTGCAAAATAAATTTTACCATAAAACCATTCTTAAATTCTCCACGCAACTTATCTCCTTAACTAAAACAGTCTTAAATTAATTCCTTCTAGCAAATAGTTTATTTTTCCTTTACTTAAATAAACTTTTATTGCACATACATTATTTCTTAATCACCTAATCACAACCATTCTTTAAGCGACTTCTATTATTACGCGTACCCCACCCTTTAATCGCACCAACAAAAGCCCAAGAGCCACCGATGAGATCAGATCATCAATTTAAATCACATTCTAAATGTGTTCGAGATCAATCACAATGCCCTGGCCACACCTTTCGATCGGGCCAAGCTGCCAATCATCTATCCTATCGAGCTGCCATCTCAATCTCATCGAGCTTCTGCAACTCGGCGGCTCTAGTTCTCTTTCTCTAGACACCATTTATATACATATATAAAATACTGGTATGGACGGGGCATTTTGTCGAGATCAAAACCTTAACGGCGCAGAAAATCTACTTAAACAACTTAATGATTACCCCACCCATTTGCAACAACAGCAACGCATATTTTGAAAGCAAAAGTAAAGTGTTTTGAAAGTAAACTACACTAATTTAAAGCTGTAAATTAACCAACTGAACAACATAGCGCTTCCAAAGATAACCTTGAATGCAATGAGAGCTTTAATTAATTGTGAGCGAGTGTGTGTCGGTAATAAAAAAAAAAGGTGTAAGGTAGAAGAAGTCGGGGTAATAGGCCACAGATTTCTAAGAGCCCCATTCTGAGGCTAAGAAATACGTAAGGAATGGAATTTTTATTATAGATACATCCCAATTAAATGGGGGCAATTTTCATGCCTTTCAGATTAGTGACAAGAAATTCCAGCCTAAGGGCAAAAGTGCATTATTTTCGGAGAAGCGTAACTTGTACTTGAAAATGAGTTGACCAAAAAACAGAGGGGGCTTCAGACAGAAATAATAACAATTTTGGAGACGTTGTTTGGTACTGCTGATGAGTAAACACAACCGGAGCGGCGCGTTGATTACAATAGGAAATAATCCCACAAATTGCTTTAATATGCACTGCAAATCAAATGAACCACCCCGCCACCGCCGAAAAAAATGGGAAAACAACAAAATAAAAAAATACAAAAAAAAACACAAAAATCCCAGACAAAAGTCACCAAGTTTTGTGTCTTTCTGCCTTCTTCCTCGGCTCTTTTCATGCTTTTCAGCTTCATTTTCAAAGCATTTAACCTTGGACCATAAAACTTGGCAGACAAAGGCAACAGCAACAACAACTGCACATAATATGTAATCACATCGCATTGAATCTTAAACTCCATACCCCCTCCCCGCCCATTGCATGTGTGTGAAAATTCGCATTTTTCAAGACGACAAAAAGAGCAGAGCGCAAAAAAAATTGCAGCAAAATTAAATACAAAAAAAAATGTATATCTCGGCCTCTGATAATTGTATCGCATTTAGCTTTTGGCATATTGTTTAGCACACGATGATATATGGGAACCCATTCCGCACAGACAGCAGGTGTACTATATGGCCAGCTCCTAACTTTTGGCTTCTCGACTTTGTGAATTTCGCCTTTGATGACGGCGACTTGCGCTCTAGATATTGGCATAGGAGTCATAGAAGATGTGGTTCCATTGTCAGGTCCTAAGTGGGCTAGTTTGTGGGCAATTTCGGAAGAATTCGCGTGGTTTGGCTTCGGGCCTTTTTTCTTTTTTGGAGTGTGGCACGGTCTGAATTGTGGGTTGACATGAAAGTGCCTCGTTTGCGGTTACCACAAGAAGGGAGTCTTAAGCGGATGATAAGTTGGTGGAATTACGGCCTGATTTGCTACCTCGCCCTTGACTACAAATTGGGCAAACTTTAAACGATTCGATGGTGGTTCGGGGAAGATATGTGGTTTCCGGTTTGGATTTGTGTAAAAAAAAGGCTTGGAATGTTACCAATCAGATGAAATATTAATTAGTAGTGCAAAATGGAAAAATACCTGACTTATGTTTTTAGATTTATTTTCTTTATTATTTACTTTTAAACATTTTAAACCGAATTTTATGTCACTTAAGCCATTTTTAATTGGAGTTGATTAGAAAACTTATGTAAAACAAAGCTTTCAATACCCTGAGTCCTCCGTATTTAATCACTTATCTTCCTTCCAATAACTCGTTACATTCTCGTATCCCCCTTTATTGAATAAAATTATACGCAAATGGGACTGTTCTGCCCTGAGGCGGACCAAATCACTTAATATCCAATCACGAACCTCTCAACCATTACAACTTAATGCGCCCTAATGTATGCAATTTTGGATGATAGCTAGCTCCTTTGCATTTTGCACTGCAACTTAACGCTCTACAATTAAAGATTTGCCGTTCGGACTTATTTTTCTTTTTGTGTTGACCGGAAGGAAATCCCATTTTGCTCACGAGCAGAAATGTCGAGGCTCAGGTCTTCGGGCAATTGACCAACACTGGAGCCGTCAATTGTGATTGCCAGCGAGCTAATAGCGGCGCACTTGAAGCTTCCAGTCATGGCAATTATTCCGCATTGTGCCGTGCACTGAGGAAAAAATAATCAAATCCAAAAGAAATCATCAATTATATATTCATACTTAAAAGTGTCGATTCATGTAAGAGACTGATCACATCAAATTCGTAGTGCAACCTTCATACCTCCAGGAAAAAGGATAACCTATTTTAGCCTATTTTAGCTTAGCCTATTTTAGCTTAGCTTAACGTAAATTTTAACGATTTTTAAAACTTTTTTCAAGATTGATTGGATTTTAAATATTTTATTGATAGATCGTATTTTTTCATGTGCATAAAGTGGGGTTGGGTGATGAGATGTATGGATGGATGGATGGTTAGTTGGATGGGTGGCGTGGCATGAAGGAGGGTGCAGCTGGGACACAAACAGCTTGTCAGCAAGTGTGCAGCGACTGAAAATCGAGGAGGAGTCAAGGCACTTGGCCGCATCCGCAGATGAAGCCTGGGTCCAGTCTCACCTCAGTCTCAGCCCCAGCTTCGTTGGCTGCATCGGCAATTGGAGCACTTTCACTTTAGGCCGTCAAAAGCCAAAGCCAGATCGGTATTTGCTCTTTGATTGGTACTGTTGTTAGAGGGGCTGCTGCTGTGGCTACTGATGATACACTTCCTTGGAGAGAGTGGAGTGGATGCTCGAATGCATATTAAGATAGTTTGATAATGATTACTGTTGCTGCTGAAGATTGTCTTTCAACTTGTTGAAAGCACAACTGAGGAAACTACAGATGACAAACAATTTGAAATAATGCTTAAAGTTAGTAAAATTTAAAACATTTTTCAAATTCAAATAATTGTGTGTACAAAGGGATAAATACTTATGAATTTTAAATCCTTTTATTATTTTTTAAGAATGTTGGATGACCAGAATATGGTTTTGGTTGAAAAACTATTTAAATGTCCCCTTAAGTTCGTTTCGAACACCGTTCATAGTGTATTCCATCTTCGTCCATCCTCGGCGGAATCCACCTTCATTCTCTTGGCCTGGCTACTGTTTTTGTTATTATTGTGCCTGCCACTGGTTGTCGTTGTTGTTGACTGTTGCCAGTTGTTGTTACTGTTGTTGTTGTTGGCTGTTGCTTGCTGTTTGTTGCCTAGTGTTTTGTATTTTGTGTTTGTTGTTTTGTGTCGGGGCGCACGTGTTTGAACGGTAGCATGTGTCAGGCAATGATAGGTTGGAGCTCCACTCGGATCGGATAGGATAGGATCGGATCGGATCGGGTCGGATCGGCGGCAATATAATTAGGCCTGCAGCGGATCGCTCCGACATGTGGACACTTTGGATGTGCGCAATATTTCATGCTTATGACCAAAAAAAAGGCGCTCGTTGCCTGCCATGTTACAGTTAGGTTTCCTTTTTTTTCTTGGTCTTACCTCCATTGTTCCAACGCCCGCTAGATCGGAGGCTCCTTTGAGTCCGGCAGATATACATATAAATGGCGAAATATATAGAGTTATAAAAAAAAAAAATAAGAGTCTTGGGGCAGCGCAGTGCAAACACACAAAAATGGCCAAGACAACTTTCTTCTTCCTCTCTCAGGTGCAAACTGGTTTACTTATGATGTGAATGTTGATATGGTTTCTTTTCATTTTTGCTTCTTTCATCGGCCCCTGGGCTGCTGCTTCTATTTCGATGGTTTTAATAGAGCTTATATGACAAACAAAAAAACAAAAAAAAAAAAACAGAATAAAAAGTAAGCAGAAAACTGGCCGAGGAGGAGTTGCAGTTTGGCTATCGCTTTCAACTAGAACAAGCTTAACTGGCTCTGGATGTGTCTGCAAATGCTGGCTTATAAATAATTGTATCATTTGCCCGGGTCCGAATGTGTGGTAATAAATCGAAATCGAACGGCTCACACCGATATACCCATACAGACACTCTTTCTGCCGACTGGATGAAGAAATAAAAATCTAATTAATTGCATCAAAAATGCTGAGCTGTTGAAAACGTTTAGGCAATCAAATGGAGCAGTTTATGTGCCCCCCGCTCTAATTTAATTTTATTTAGCCTGATTTGTGAACTGCTCCGCTCCGCTTCGATCGATGGAAGTCGTGAAATGTGTCATTATTTCGTGGCTGCTTTTTCAATTAAATATTTGAATATCTGCCTTGCCTGGATGAGTGTTTGTACTGTGTTTTTATTTGTCTTTTTTTCGGGGTCCGTTTGTCCGCTGGCCTGGTCATATGGGCACTTTCAAAAATTTCGCCATTCACTCTTTTGGCTCGGCCGGTGGCTCGGTGGTTGGAAGTTTGGCCATTTGGGTGGGTGGATGTCGCTGTGGTTGCCTGATATACAGATGCACATCTGGCCAAAAGGAGCATTGGTTCCATTTGCTCTTTTTGTTGACTTTCAATTAGTTAAGAAGGCTTCAGTTAAGGCTGAAAAATAAAAGACAAGCATAAAAAACTAGCTAACACATAAATTGTGTAAGGTAATTTATGGTATAGTGTAAATTTTATAACTCTATCGGTAAACTAGGCATGTTTGGGGACGCTTACATTTTGTAGTTTTCAATTTGAGAACTAATGATTTTGCCTTAAAATGTTTAAATCTGTTAAGGACTTAAACTTTAATATTTAAGTACTTTAAATTTGTATATTAAAGGTTAAATCATTTAGTTATTAAACTTTGGGAAAATGTAAAAGAAAAACTACAAACTACAAAAACTGTACGATGTTTGCTTAAAAATAATGTTTTTTATTATTTTAAATATATTTTTTTAATCAATTTCTAAAAACTTTTATTTATTTTTTGTTTCATTCACTAATAAAATATATAACTTATAATTATTGCATTTTAGGATAATAAACCGCCGTGTACAATAATATTTGTTTCAAATGTAGTAATTTTGAATAAATCCATATTGTACTAATACATATTCACATTTATCCCGGCCCTATGGATTATTGAAAATAGCCTTTATCAGAGCCATCGGATTGACGAAGCCTAAAGCCCTGGCAAATATTTAACCCAAGCAATTCGCTATAAATCAGTCCCGGCCTCCGATAATTACCGAGTGCGGCCAATGATTATCTCTGGGCTCTTAACTGGCACCTCCGAAATTCAATTGAGCTGTATTTCATGCATTCCAAACATTTGCCCAGCTCGCTGGCTATAAAAATAAAATCCGAAGTCTCGCAACACACGAATTTGTGGGCCCCGCAATGTCCGTTTGCCCGTCATTTACAAATGATCCGATGCGAAAAAAAAAAGACTCCGAACATACAGGGACATGAAATTGCCCAAGACTGGCTAAAGTTAGCTAAACTGATTTTTGCACCTCCGAATTAAAAAAAGGGGGACCAGAAGAAAATCTCAATTATTTAGGCTGAGCATTTAGCCAGAGTGGAGTTAACTGGTTGGTCGTCTGCATGTGTGCTAGTTATATAAATTTAAGTAAGTAAGAAATAAAACATCGCAAACTATAACAAACAACAGGATGCAGTCAGCCAGCGACGAGGCAGCCAACTGGTCTGTGTTTTAATTTTTTTCTCTTCATTTTCCCCTCGATTTTTTTAAGTTTTTTTTTTTGGTTTTTTAGTTTTTGGAGCATTGGGAAAGCACTTGCTGGCATACGTAGAAAAATTGTTTTCGATACACTTTTCGACATTCATTCATTCGGCGGACCAACGACCGACAGGCTGCTGCTGCTGCTGCTGCTCAAGTTGCCGATGACGATGCTGATGACGATGGCAATTGCAATTGCGGCAACTTTTAGCTAGTTTGCCAGTTTGTTGGTTTCGTTTGGCTTGGAAAATTGAAACAATTTCCGATGTCACTCTCACTTTTTATTTCACCTGACGACGAGTTGCAGCCAATCTAGACAACCAGATATGTAACGACGATGGACGACGACCACAACGCTCGCCAAGACGTGATTTGGAGATGTGTTTGCTCTCTGTTGCAACTGTCGCTGCTGCTGCTGATGCTGTTGCTGTGGCTATTGCTGCTGCTGCTGCTGCACTTGTTGTGTCCAGTGAGGGAAAAAGTGGTACAGATTGCACTAAAGTCCCAGCGCCAACTAAAGCATCATCATCATTATCGCCATCGTCATCATCTGCTGACTCCCCAAAAACGCATTCACGGCAACGACTGCAACATCTGCGGCTGCTGTTGCATGTTGCTGCTGCTGCTGCTGCAGAAGTTGCTCTCGTTGATGAGTTGCATAGTTTGCCACAGCAGCTCGGACATCTTGGGGGATTTCGTGTGAGGAGCACTGTTCCTGACAGGCCATCATTTATGCCTGGGTTAGAGAGCAGATTTAACTTGGATTTTTATGGGTTGCAGGTGGAAAAATACCCTCATTTGCACAGAAAGCTTGCTTTATTGCCTCTTTCTAAACTATGTTCTAGAATGTCTTTATTAAAATAATTTCCACAAGAAATATAAATATTTCAAGCATATTATCAAACTCATTTTTGTTGTTCGATCTTTTATCTTAGGATTATCATCGGTATATGCAAATGTGTTTATATGCAAACATTTTATCTTATCTTTTCTTTAAATACAATTTTTTCGCATTTCAACTTTTAAAAAGATAAAACTATAAAAGTGTATTGATGAAACTACAAGTATTCCGGTTTTAATGCCTTTCATAAAGATATCAAATACTTATAAAATCATAAGCTAATCGTAATTTTTGTTGATTTTATCGCTTATTTTAATTTTTTTGTTATTGCTCGACTTGGTAAAATATTTAATCAAGCAATAAATGCCTGCACTGATCTTGTGAATGATCTTGGGTATTAATCTCTTCTATCTGAAGCATTTCTCATTGACTTTATTGCCCGTGCGTGTCTGACTCTTCTCCTTTCTTTTCTGTTTGTTTGTTTGTCGTCGAATGTTTGTTGTGACGCTTTTGGTATCAGGTTGCTATTGCCTCGTTAGAGAGTGAGCCGCGATCCTGCCAGCGAATATTTGTTGTCGCCGCATTGCAAGTTGCAAGTTGCTGGCGTGCAGTTGTTGCTGCTGATGCTGCTGCTGCTGCTGCTTGGACTGATGTAACAAGGTTTAATTTTCCATTTCAGTGAGCGGCTCGCTTTGGAGATTTTTACTCTCGTTTTTCATTGTGTGTCGCCGGCTTTGGCTTGGTTTTCCTTTTAGCCAAGTCTTAGTCTTGGCTTTGGTTGTGGTTTAGCTGCGCTTGATTATGCTTTTGGCTTTTGCTATTGCCGCTGCTGAAGCGCGACTGCATCGAATGATTGTCATGATTATAACGATAATTATGCGGCCAGCATTTAATAATCATGATGCCGCCGCTGATGACGGGGGTTCGTCTGGAAATTGACAAAGTTAATTTCGGGCTACTCGTAGGATTCCCGCTCTATAACTATGCATCAGTTACAGAGCCCACACTTAGGAAAAAAGCAAAGTACATACAATTAACAATTAGTTTTTAAAATTTTCAAAATTTAATTCAAAATTTCATAAGGTATTTATAATTTGTTTGAATTATATAAAATGTAAAGGATTTATTCTTCAATTGACATTTGCTGCTTCTGCATTAGAAAGTGCTACAATACATTTAAAAATTTATAATGTTCAAAAAAGTCAAGTGCATTTATTATACCAAATTTTAACATATAAATAATAAAGCTATTTTGTTAAAATAGTAGTAGTATAGATGTGATATTTTGATCTTCCTATGTACCAATTCATTACAAAACAGGATACGTTGAAAGTTTGGAAAGCTGTAAAAACACAAATAAAAAATTGTTTTTTAATAAATGGGTACACTGCAATTGCAAATTATTTAATAAAATTGTAAGTATCAGGACTGTGGTTGTTGGGCTATTTCCTCAGTGTTGTTGCAGTTGCAGTTGCAATCCCGTACTAGCAACATTGTCAACAGCAACAACATCTCCACCGCTGGACATTTTTGCCAATCTGGAGCGCCGTTTTCCATCGTCGCCATCGTCGTCTGTCTGCCTGACTGCGTTTTTCGCGGTTTTACAACTTTGATTTCACTTTTCTTTACAACATGCGACGCCGCTTGCGGGATTTTATTCGTATTTTTCGTACTCGTACTCGTACTCGCATTTGTATCTGTGGCTGTGCATCTGCAGCCGTACCTGTATCTGAATCTGTATCCGTACCTTCACCGTCCGTTTCTTGAACTGTTTGCTTCATTGCTCTCGTTGTTGTCGTCCGTTGTCGCTTGGCCAAAACTTTGTTACTCTTTAATTGGTTTTTTTTTGTATTTGTATTTTCTTCTTGGCTTTCGCAGGCATCCGCTTAAAGGTGATCATCGCCGCGATGATCGCGTCGCTGATGATGATGCAGTGTCGACCAGCTAAAGAGTGGGCTATAATTGTCAACCGCTTAGGCACGTTTGCAACAAATTATAAAACACACCGCGATTTTTTGGGCAGTGGAGAGCGGTCTGGGGTCTTGGGGGCCGTCAAAATTTTGCTTTTGACAAGCAAAAGTCATCTGAAAGGTGTTGGCGCTTCAGGTGCAAAATGAGTTTAAATTGGCTCTGTCAGGTCTGAATTTTACTTCAATTAATTTTTACCATCTAAAATATCTCATAAATTTGTTAACCGATTTTTCATTATCATTAACACGTCCAAAATTATTTTTTATACTTTTTATGTTTTTTTTTTCATTTATGATTTACTTTATGTGTTATGGTTATTGCATTTTGCCAGCACTAATTAGCTCGATATCGCTGTCGTTGAACAATAATTATTTTGGCAGCTAAACAAATATAAAATTGAATTAATCTTGGTAAATATTTGGTAAATCATTAGATTAACAAAATAAAACGAGGCTTAGAAGCCTAAAGTTCTGTTATAAAAGCAATACAACATTAAAAAAAAAACAGTTTGCAAACCTTCAATGCTAATTTTATCTTCCAAAATTTTAAAACGATTCGCCCCTCAAGAACCACCCATTATAAAATACCTGATTGTTGCGTTTATAAATGCAGCAATCTTTCCACGCGTTCTCAAGCTCTAATTACAATTCTGTAACAATAATTTTCGACTCCATAACACCGCAGACAACAAATCAAAAGCAGCAAATGCGGCTAATTAACTTTTTGGCAACACGGCTAGCCAGCAACAACAACAAAAGGTAATTTGTTGTCGCCAGACGATCGCTAAATGCTGCAACAACAACAGCAGCAGCAGCAGCAACAACAAAGAGCAACAGCAACATCAGCAGCGACGACAGCAACAGCCCACGAAAATGTCTCATGAAAAATTCTGTTCTAGATAGGAGAACAGAGCTCCATAGATCAACGCGCCCACCTGAATGCAAGTTGTCTGTTAAAGTTGTTGCTGATGCTGCTGCTGCTGCAGTTGCTGTTGCAGTTGGCAAATATGCAACTTTTGTTGCTTTTGCTGTGGAGCCCGGTTCACATGATGAGTTGAGGAGTTGGGGTCTTTTCTTGGCGTGCCATCTGCCCAGAGTCGAGCTTAGATTGTTGCACAGCGGAAAAAGTATTCTAAACATAATTCATTTATATCACTTTGGTATTTTGATTATTTTACAATATCCTTAAAAAATGGTTTCAACCAAGAATATAGATTAAATTTGTAATGAAAAAAGTCAACGAATGAAAACTATGTAATGTACATACTATCATATTTTTTTTTTATCTTTGCCTTGAGCATTTTTAATTTTAGTAATAAATCTTAACTACTAGTAGATGCGTAAAATTATTATTTATTTCGACCAGTGTAACCCTCCATCCTCATTTAAGCCCACGCATTTTCCGTTGCCTTGCACGCACCTTTAAGCGACGTTGGGCGACCTCCACACGAGCTGCCACTGTACCCCACTTCCTACCCGCAATGCACCCCCCACCACCCCCTCGAAATGTGTGTTTAGATGTTTGTCTGCCCGTCTGTTTGTCTTACATAATCGTCACTCTAGATACCGTTAAGTTTTTTGTTAATTTTCATGACTTCTTTTGCTTGACGGCTTTCAAGTATCTTTCCACCCTAAAACAACAGACAATAGAACAATTGTTTAAACATTTCGGTGGTCTCCCCTTCCTTTTCGAGGCTTTTGGCATTGCAGGCAAAAGAATACAATAAAAATAAGAGAAGAAAATAACCAACAAATTTGTTTTAAAAATATGTTCTTTGGGTTGCCGAACAGTTGGCCGCGGTATTATTATTAGTTTGGTATGTGGATAGACCCATTATGACGTAGATGGAATTACCGCAGACATATAGAGCATATAGCCCGATCTGGCACAGCTGCGAAAAGTCGAACTCTGTGACGCACCCGAAAACTGGGTTTATTTGGCAAAGGTCTGGATTTGGTAATGGTAATGGATGTTTGTCTTAAGTGCTCAGTAAGTTACTTGGGAACTAGCAAAAAAAAAACATTTGAATGAATATATTTGCTTAAACGTAAAGACCCAAATGACATTTACAACGGTTTATCGTGGCTATCTAAGTTTTATTATATTTAAGATACCTTATTAAATCAAAATATTATATATAAAACAAAGTGATCAATAGAAGGTGGACAAAAACAAACCATACCCTAACTTTTAAATTTTCTTCAGTACTATTTTTTTTTAATTTTCAGTGTGCATAAATAACTCATATATTGCATTTTCTTGAAATGGAATTTAATCAAAATTTTCCTTAAACTGTTTAATAATGTCCTTAAGTCTGAAATTTAATTTAAAATTAAACGTTTCACTTAAACTACTTTCTCCCACGATAGTGTGCTAATCAATTTACCTTTGTTTATCCTTTCAGGTACATAACTCCTGTAAAACGAAGGCAACTTTAAATCAGAAGCATTTGGAGCGTCGTCAGCGGCAGCAGTAGCAGACGAAGTGGAAGAGAAAAGCGAAGCTTAAACTTAGAACCTACAACCGGCAGCCTGGGCAATCAATCGCACCGCCAATCAATCAATCAATCAATCATTCAGTAGGAAAAGCGCCGGAAAACGGAGGAAGGACCTGGTTACGGCCCGTGAGCGACTTACATATGAGAGTTATGAGAGAGAAAGACCACTCACCAAGAAAGATGCTTCCTAGCCCGAAACAGGGCTGCGTATACCCTGCCTTAGGATTAATACCCACATCGTATATATCACACGTACCTTATGATCTGGCCTCCGCGGCGGCGGCGGCAACCTCCTCGTCCTCATCGTCGTCCTCGCCGACGACGACAACGACCGCAACGACCACTGGCCGGCTGCAACATCAGTCGCAGCAGCAGCAACATCAGCAGCAACATCAGCAGCAAAATCAGCACTCCCACCAGCAACATCAGACGTTGAATCACCATGCCAAGGGCAAGAGAAGAAGCAGTTTCGATCAGCCGCTGGACCTGCGATTGGCCCACAAGAGGAAGACGGATTCGGCGGATCAGGGGCCGCTGGAGGATGAGAACAGCAACCTGATAATGTTTGCCAGCGAACTGGCGGTGGCCCAGCAGAAGGAGAAGGAGCTAAACAACAATCACATAGCTGCCTCGCTGGCCGATCTGGGTTTCGACATGAGCCGGAAAATGCTGAGGGCCCTGCGGGAGAGTGGCGGTGCAGGAGGAGGTGGACCCGCCACCGGACCGCCCCTGACACCACCGCAATGTGCGATTCCTGCCGTGCATCCCACACTCCTAGAAGCCATGACCAAGAACTTACCACTGCAGTATCGCAATGTGTTCGCCGGTGTGCTGCCCGGCAAGGTGACCAGTCCGGCGGCCTCGAGTAGTCCCACCGGACCGGACTTTCCCTTCCGGCATCCGCTGAAGAAGTGCGAACTGACGTGGCCGCCACCCACAGAGCAGCTGCAACTGGAGCTGCCCCATCCGAATCGCAAGTTGTCGCCGGTGCTGCCGCATCCCCAGCTGCAGGACTATCAGACGCGGCGGAAGAACAAGGCCAGGACAGCGGCCACGGGCGGCAATGCCACGCCCAATCTGCCGCAGCGCAACAAGGATCGCTACACCTGCAAGTTCTGCGGCAAAGTCTTCCCGAGATCGGCGAACCTGACGCGCCATCTGAGAACGCACACGGGCGAGCAGCCCTACAAGTGCAAGTACTGTGAACGTTCCTTCAGCATTTCCTCGAATTTGCAGCGCCATGTGCGCAATATCCACAACAAGGAGCGACCCTTCAAGTGCGAGATCTGTGAGCGCTGCTTTGGCCAGCAGACGAACCTGGACAGGCACCTCAAGAAGCACGAATCGGATGCCGTGTCTTTGAGTGCCTTGTCGGGGGTGAGCGAAAGGATGCACTGCATTCGCCGGTTCTGCGAGAATCCCACAGAAGAATCCTATTTCGAGGAGATACGCAGCTTCATGGGCAAGGTCACACAGCAGCAGCAGCAGCAGCAACAACAGCAACACGACCAGCAACAGCAGCAGCAGCAACAGCAGCAACAGCAACATCAGTCAACAGCAACATCGGTGGCCAGTTCGTGTTCCTCGTCGCGTGACACGCCCACATCCTCGCAGGAGGAGGCGGCGGAGAACACGGCAGCAACATCCACGGCTGAGACGGCAGCAACATCGTCCAGCAGAGATCAAGAGGAGGAGGATTCGCAGCCCATACTGGAGCTAAAGAAGACCCTCACCTCCAAGCTATTTCCCACAACAACAGCAGCAGCAACAGCAGCAACAACTACGCCGCCAGCAACATCTATCAAGGAAGAGGAACCCTAACTACACAACAGCAATTTCTACAACAAATTTCCTATAGCAGAGAGCGGCCAGAAGGAGGTTAAGAGGTCCCTAAAACTATGTCTAACATCTAGCTGCGGGGCAGATCCCTAAAACTATGTCTAAAATCTAGCTGTAAATATATATATATATATATATATGAATATGTATACATACCTAAACCCCTAATGTTTTACAACTATGTGTAAATCGAATTGTACAAATCGAGAATTGGCAGATCCATAATTATATATATATACGAACGTATGTGCATAACTATTATTAGATTCGTCTTAAGCATTGGTATCTTTTTGTACATATATAAACGTGACAAAAAATGTATGAAAAATAATAACAAACAAAACAAGGCGCCCACTGTTTAAATAAAAAGTTACAAGTTTTTGAAATTAACTAAAAAGTGGGTTTTAATTTGGTCGGATTTGGGACTTATATTAACTACCATTAAAACAAAGTGTATATCAAAAAACTAAATTTGAATTAAAAATCACGTGCACTTGGCACGCACTAAAACCGACGAAGATCTATGAAAAATTTCCGGAAAATACTTAAAATGGTTTCCATCTACCCTATTTTACTTATACTATAATTTATACTTATACTACTCTTACATTACATTAAGCATGGAATCCAACCAGTATAGAAAAGTTAAAAAGAAACTTAACTTTTGTTGGCTAACTAAAAATCTAAAAATAAGTTAGTTTGACTAGTGTCTGCAAAAGTAGAAAATATTATAAGTGAAGAAATTAAGGTTTAAAGTAGGAGAAATTATACACTCAATGTTTTCGATACAATTATCGATAACGACAGCTACGAACGCGCCAAATTCAAACCTAGGCGGATATCAAGCAAAAAATGATTATACGCTTAGCCAACAGACGCAATCAAATCGGTTTGCCATCCCTTCCTGGCGCATAAAATGTATAACACTCGCCAGACTTAGAACAATATTTGATTGTTCGCAAAATAAATACACTGATTACGGCTAAATTATACACGGGGCACATTTTGAGGCACTAATCTCAGCGGGCGCTGTCATATGTGTATCCAGATAATAAATAAATCCAAATGCACATCTTCAAGGGGCAGATAGTAGTCTCCACGGACCCCGACTTAGTCAGTGTCAGGCGGTCAGGCAATCAAGTTGAGCTCTCTCTTTCGCCAACGACGCGTCGGCCACTGCAGCCTAATTCAATTAAAATTAAAACGCAGATCTACGCGACCGAGTGAAGAAATTGCCCCAAATTCCCGACAATTATAGGCCACGCTCGTCAGTAATCCCGCATCTGCGTAGGCAGTCATATCTGAATCTCGGCCATGCAATCGGACGCATCTCCCCTGGAAGCCGCGGCCACGGAATCCCTGCCCATGCACCGATCCACCTCCATGCCCGTGAAGCCAAAGCCGCTGGAGCAGAAGCCCCTGCTCCGGTCCTCCGAGAAGGAGACGGTCAATGCGGCGGATTACTACCCGGAAAGTCCGGGATTCGTGAGGCGCAGGAAGTCCAAAAATGCCGGCGATCACCTAGAAACACGCAGCGAGCAGAAGTGAGTGTGGGACTGCAAAACCAGACAATTATTTCCGGACTATGAACTTAATTACGCAATATCTTTAATTGTTCAGTTATTGTAAGCATCGATTTTGCTCAAAGTCAGGGATTACCAAAATCGTTTTTTTTTAATTTATACGATACTTTCAATCTTCATCGGATTTTGTATTTTTTTTTTTAGATAATATGCGCATTTGAACGTTGATTGAAGTGCGTTAGCTAATTATTTACAAATATAAAAACCGAAAAAATGTGCGTCTAAATGTTGCCATTATATTTTTTAAGCAAGATAACAATTATATAAGTTGGAGTTGTAATGTCCAACAAATTTGCTATATGGAATTTAGGATGTTATTCCAATGAAATAATTTTGTCTTTGTCTTGAACACGCGGTTCCCGTTTTTAACATATAAGTTGATTAGTTTTGTATGTTTATTTACTTCACAACAGGTTGCTAAAAAATATACCGTATAAAACCAATAGGAAATATTTATTTAAATTTTATTTACTATAGAACATAAATGAAATCGCAACAAACGTTTTAAGTCTTTCGATTTCGATATTTATATATGATGTGTGTAGCTATTGAAGCATTGAAAACAAATATAAATTTATTTAAATATTTGTGTATCTATGGCTACGTAACAACTAACAACTAAAACATTATACATTATATAATTTAGCTTCCCATACTCACACGACTGGGCGGGCAGCACCATAGAGCTAACACCAGATGTGGGTTCCGGACCAGGAAGCTCTTCACCGGATGGAATGAGACGCAGCCTGCATCGCGTAATGGAGAAGAACGGCAAGGAGAACGTTGTGTTCCGTCGAATTCCGGAGAAGTCCTGGCGCTACATGCGGGACCTGGTCACCACGCTGGTAAGATCCTGGTTTGGCCCCAAGAAAACGTCATCGTCTCAAGCCGATCCACCGCGATCGGATGTGTATAGCATAACGCCCAGCATTCAGCGCAGACTCGATGAACTGGCCAATGAGCCACCGCACCTGAGTCCCCATCTTTCGAGGTCTAATCCCAACCAGAGCGAACGCGTCACCTTTAGTATATAGTTTTAAGTACACTAATCTAACCATGACCCCCTGAAATGCTCATACATATTAATAAAAACGTTATTAACCAACCGCATAAACACCTGCATTGCTAAACTGTGGATTCTAGGGAAGTTATTTTAATTATTTGAAACTTGTTACGAAAACATCTCTTGAATTTAAACATAAAATGGTATGATCATGGCGTTGAAGAGTTGAAACCTTGAAATATAAAATAATTCTATATAATAATTTATAGGTAATCATAACATCACCTATGTTCACTTTTGTTTTCTGTTATCTTGTTTTACATTGTGGGTAAAAGTCCAAAGACACACGTTTAAAGACTGTGTTGGCTATATATATCATGGTATTCCTGCTGTCGTCTCAGTATAGGTCTCAGCTGTTTAACCCTACCTGTGTGCTTTTGGTAATCCATTAAGGCTGTTTTTTTCGAATCGCACAGATGGAGCTGGAGTGGAAATACATGCTGACCCTGTTCCTGGGCAGTTACTTCCTCAGCTGGCTGCTCTTCGCCGCCCTCTGCTACGTGGTGGCCTACTCCCACGGCGACTTCATCTTCGACCCAGTGAGCGGAGAACGGATGGGCGAGGGCGAAGATCCGTGCATCTTCGGGGTGGGCAACTGGGTGGCCATGCTCATCTACTCGGTGGAGACGCAGACGACCCTTGGATTTGGAGAGAAGTACGCCAGTGAGGAGTGCCCAGAGACCATCTTTCTGTTCGTAATGCAGATGATGAGTGCCGCCCTCATCGAAGGATGTATGGTGAGCGTGATCTATGCCAAGACAGCACGTCCGGCGCGGCAGCTGACCAAGCTGAAGTTCAGCGACAAAGCGGTGGTGAGTAGATTCCCCTGATGGGGAGGAGCTCACCTGATTGGACCCATCCATCTAGCGATTGTCTCACGCAGATCTGCTGCCGCGACGGACGACTGTGTTTGCTCTTCCGCGTGTGCGATCCCCGCGAGCAACAGTCCATCGAGTCCAAAATCCGCGTCTACATGATCGTCGATAAGCGGTGAGTCACTGGCGCATTTTCGGGAATGGTTGGATCTCTGGGCTTATCTGGGGTTTCGTAAATAACGATTATGTCAGAGGTTTTGCAAAGAGTATAAATCACAAGCCTGGAAAAGAAAGCAAATTAATTTATGCTTTAGTCTTACTGAACTGAAATATAAATCATAAACTCGGAAAATAACATTTATTTTGGCTTTACGGATACTAAACTTCCACCATATGTAATTAAATTGTAATAATTCTTTATAGTTTCAATGTTGTTATAAGTTTTGTCTTTTGTTTCGGGTTTGTTTAAGAACATTTTCTTTAAAAATATAAAACTATTTAATTGTTTTACCCAAGCACGGAATGGTATGCCTGGGCTCTAAGAGAAAATGTTTAAGATGTCATAAGAGCTTGGGCAAAATTAACTTGACCTACAAGTAAGATAAGCCTTGCAACTAGATAAGACTTGCAATTAATACGATTTCCCATCTTATCTATTTCGCTGACAGCACGCGAGAGGGTGAGATCGTTAAAACTCACGTGGAACTGAAGTTAGAGGGAAATGGGGAGCAGATTATACTCTGGCCCGATGTGGTGTGCCATGTGATCGACGAGTCGAGTCCTCTGTTCCAGTTCACCACCGCCAAGCTCTTCAATGCCGCACAACACGAGCTTTACGTGTCCATTGTGGGCACTTCCCCGGCCACAGGACAAATGACGGAGGCCAAGACGTCCTATCTTCCAAGGGAGATTTTCTGGGGCCAGCGGTTCGTCAACATCATCCACTACGATGCCCAAAACGAGCGTTACATCGTCGACTACGAGAACTTTAACAGGACCATTTCAGTGGACATGCCCATGATGCAGCCGACTAGTGATTATTTAAAGCTAGAGTACAGAAAGTGAACTTGAAAATTAAATGCATACATCTTTTATGAGACAGTTGAGTATCTTGCCTTAACATTAACTTAAAGACCGAATTGAAGAATTACATGAACACTATTTTCTTTGTATAGTTTCTATTTCTCAAAGTTAACTACGAGACTCTATGATT
The DNA here is from genome assembly GCF_025200985.1 of Drosophila gunungcola. Classification (NCBI taxonomy): domain Eukaryota; kingdom Metazoa; phylum Arthropoda; class Insecta; order Diptera; family Drosophilidae; genus Drosophila; species Drosophila gunungcola. Next base: position 14,328,269 of record NW_026453197.1, read on the forward strand.
GAAATAAGACTAGGTGCTGAATTGGCCAATTTTTAAATTTATTTTATAAATACCTTATCTATCTTATTAAATTCCATTCCTTTATCGCTTTGCGTATTTCAGAAAATGTTTCTCGGGTCTCACAAATAATTTTAAATGTAATACAAATCTATCTAACAATATCGAAATAATTTATGGACATATTAAAAAATGATTTTACTGAACATGGGCTCTTTAATCGCATTTCATTCTTCGCAGGATTCAGTTTGCTCCTGCCTCTGATAAAACTTAACTTGGGCCCTCAGCATTTCGTTCTCATGTTGCAGACGCGAAAACTCGCGCATAAAGCTATCTCCTCGGAGAAGTAAGGCGAGGGCGTCTCGGATCTCCACTGTGCTCTCTAGATACTGCCTCGTGTGATGGTTCATCTGCGATTCCATCTTCTTCTGGTTGTACTGGCCTAAGTACTCCAGTTCCCGCTCCACCTGTCCGCAGCGCTGGTCGACAAACTCCTTCAGCTCGCTGAACTCCTTGCGCCAATCGCCATCCATTTGGGCGGATAGCCCGCTGGATGATTTGGCCAGCAATTTCTGCGGTTTCAGCTGCGTGCTCGATAATTGCGGTGTGACGTTGGCATGATGTGGGGTACTATTGCGACTGGCCGAGAGCAAACGCAGCTGGCGCTTCAGTTCGGCGTCCGGCGGCGGGGGATTCTCCTTGTCGCTGCCCGTGCCCGTGCTGCTGGCCACGGAAATGTTTGCCGACTGCTCCTCGCTGTGCTCATCTGTTTCGGCTATCTTCATTAACTTTACCTCCCCGGAGATGTTGCTCCGATCTTTTAGCTGGCCGCTCAAGGTCTCTTAAAATTATATGGCAATTTATTATCAGTTGTAACTGATAGAGTATAAGTATTAATTTCTTACGTTGCAGTGACTCCGCATTGGAGCTGTTGCAGGAGTTGTCCACCGAGCTGAGACCAGATCCCCCTGGAGCACAAAGGCTCTGGCGCTGAACAGTCTCGTTGGGGATGGGTTTCCGGTTGAGGGTCTCCCAATCAAAGCTGTCCCTGTAGGAGGTGCCCAAACGCGTGGACATGCGATCCACTGCCCTCGGGCCTTGGGCATCCAGAAAGTCGCAAAAGGAATCTCGGCGAACAATTGCAGGCGGCGCAACCGCTAAGCCCAAATTGTTTACCCCGAAACTTATCTGCTGCAAATTAGTGGCAATGGATTTGCGCAGCTCCTCGCTGGAAGAACGCTCGCCTCGAGGAGCTTCGGTTCCCAATCCAGTTGCATTGCCCGAGCCATTTAGGCTGCTGTTCTGCTGGTTATCTCCGCCAGGCATGGGCACAAAAGCCACCCGGGTCACAGCCGCATCGTGAACACTTTTAATGGCCAACGGAGCTTTGGTGCTTCTCATATCGTAGGCAATCAATTCGCCCTTAAGATTTCCCACACAAAGGTAAGTGCCGCAGTCACTCAGCGCCACAGTGGACAGCGGATGGGAGTAAGTCAACCGATCCGTGGAAGCTTGAGCTCTATTCCGCCGGATGTCGAAGATGTTGATTTTGCAATCGTAGCCCACGCTGACCAGCAGCGCAGGCTGAATGGCACACATGCTGATGTCCCTACAGGGAGCACTGTGCGCCTCGCTGGCGTGGAAGATCTTTCGCATGCCCTGCGCATCGTACACTGTCACGGCGCCTTTGTAGGAGGCGATCGACAGCTGGAAGCGCTTGCTTGGATGAAACCGCACCAGAGTGGAGCTGAAATAATGAGTAGGACAGAACTATTGTTAGGGACAAGCTTTCGGGAGTGAAGTTTGTAAGTTTTTTAAAAGAATTTATTAACTTACTCGCCATCGATGGTGAAGGTGTTGGTCTTCTGCTTGGTCTTGGTGCCCAGAATGCAGATGTCCCCGCCTTCGCGCACAGCGGCAATACAGTCATCCCTGTTGTTGTAGTCCATGTAGAGGACAGTGCTCCTCTGCGGATCCGCCGGAAACCGGTGGATCAACTGCGCAGTCCGGAAGTTGTAGAGCTTGACACAACCACTCTGGCCCACGGCGATCTCCTCCAGCGATTGCTTGGCACAGGCCACACAGTAGGCATTGTCGATCGTCAGTTTGCGGACTCGCTGGATCTCGGGAGCTGGTTAAATGGGGTAAAGCTAGTTTAGAGAGAACTTGCATTCTAACCTACTTCTTACCCTTTGCCTCCTTCTCCTTTATTCGCATCACAGCCAAGCCCGCCATTTTATCCACCTCGACAAAGACCCTTCGCTGGCCATTAAACTGGAAGTCGACGGGCTCTCCACTTTTGTGCACATACTCAGACTTTGTCTCCAGATCCGCAAAGTCGGATAGCACAGTCTTCTTTGAAGTGGAAATCACATACATTTTGACTATTTCTGTTGATTGTCGCACAATTCAAATTTGAGTTTTGTTGCTGGAGGAGATTTGCTCCCAAGTGTGACCGGATCTTTTTTCGCTCAATATACCAAAACACAATAGGATTGCTTATGAGATGTAACCAGTGACTATTTGTTTGCATGTCATTTAAAAATCAAGTTCTAACGTATATTAAGAAAATGGCTTAGGTGCCTAATTTTAAATGCATTTATTTTAGTTTTAGTTTTATAGGCACTTTACTTAAAAAAAATATTTTTATTACTATACGCATATAAAAACAGCCTCAAACTTATATTAAACCAAATAGCAAGTTCTAACAAAATTATTATTTTGATTGTTTATTTCAGATTCAATAACGGAACTTTCAATATCAGCAATGATTTTCTTGTATATTTTACTGCGGCAAAAATTGGGAGTAGTTAAAAAAAACTCAGATCTCAGGAAAAGTAGAGACAAATTGTAAGTGTTCATTAAGCTTCCGCAGGAAGCAGTGGGAACGCCTCGGAAAGTGCGGTCACACTTGTCAGTCACAACCAAATTCATCGGATCATTAGGCAAGAAGAAGAGCAAGCAATCACCTGCGAAAAAGAAATAAATTGCCGAGAAATGTTGAAGACCTTGTAGAGCGGCTGTTCGGCGTGCGTTGAAATGATTCCTGGCGACCAGTAGAAGCATTTAGTGACCACGCAGCTCATCCCCCATCCCCCGCTGCAAAGGCTGAGCCACCGAACAAAGGCCATCTACAACAACACCACAGAGACAGCCACGGCCAATTGGCACCCACACAAACAAACACAACACACTCACACACACACGCTGAGTAGAAGACAACAACATCGACTGGGAAACGGAGGCCTTCAATTACTGGAAAAATGGAAGCGGACGGACTAACCAACGAACAGACGGAGAAGGTCCTCCAGTTCCAGGACCTTACCGGCATAGAGGACATGAACGTATGCCGCGACGTCCTTATCAGACATCAATGGGATCTCGAGGTACGCAGGCAAACATATGCACACACAGTCGCGGTCGAAATAAAAGGGACACATAGACCACGTCCAATTTACAGTGCTCACTCGAAAAAATGTTGGCCTTTTTTTTCGCAAATGCGTATTTATTAAATTCATTAATTTATTAAATAATCTACATTTGCTATAACTACATGACCAGCTTAATAACCATTTATCCCCTTTCTTCCCCTGCAGGTGGCCTTTCAGGAGCAGCTGAATATCCGCGAGGGTCGCCCCACCATGTTCGCCGCGTCCACAGATGTGCGAGCCCCCGCTGTGATCAACGACCGCTTCCTGCAGCAGGTGTTCTCCGCCAACATGCCCGGCGGACGGACTGTGAGCCGGGTGCCCAGTGGCCCTATACCCCGCAGCTTCACAGGGATCCTTGGCTACGTGATTAACTTCGTGTTCCAGTACTTTTACTCCACGCTGACGAGCATAGTCAGTGCATTTGTGAACCTGGGCGGCGGGAACGAACCACGCTTGGTGACGGATCCGCTGGGCGATGTGATGAAGTTTATAAGGGAGTACTACGAGCGGTACCCCGAGCACCCCGTCTTCTACCAGGGCACCTATGCCCAGGCCTTGAACGATGCCAAGCAGGAGCTGCGCTTCCTGATCGTTTATCTGCACAAGGATCCCGCCAAGAACCCCGATGTTGACTCCTTCTGCCGCAACACACTCTCGTCGAGATCGGTCATTGACTACATTAACACACACACCCTGCTGTGGGGTTGTGACGTGGCCACGCCGGAGGGTTACCGGGTGATGCAGTCGATCACGGTACGTAGCTACCCGCTGATGGTGATGATCAGCCTTCGTGCGAATCGCATGATGATCGTTGGACGATTCGAGGGGGATTGCACGCCCGAGGAGCTGCTACGCCGCCTTCAGTCGGTGACGGCCGCGAATGAGGTGTGGCTAAGTCAAGCACGTGCGGATCGCTTGGAGCGTAATTTCACACAGACTTTGAGGCGACAGCAGGACGAGGCTTACGAGCAGAGTTTGCTTGCGGACGAGGAGAAGGAGCGCCAGCGGCAAAGAGAGCGGGATGCGGTGCGGCAGGCGGAGGAGGCTGTGGAGCAAGCTCGACGCGACGTGGAGCTGCGCAAGGAGGAGGTTGCCCGCCAGAAGATTGAACTGGCCACGCTAGTGCCATCGGAACCGGCAGTGAATGCAGTCGGCGCCATCGCCGTCGTCTTTAAGCTTCCCAGTGGCACACGCCTCGAGCGGCGCTTCAACCAAACGGATTCGGTGGTGGTAAGCCCAAAACTAATATGATTGCTCATCAAAGGGTAAACCAAATTGTATTGCTCATCTTGTTATCGATTTGTTCATGTGTTCCACTGCATGCCTTTATTACTTAGTCGTTTTATAGCTCACTTATTTCCTCACTTCACTACATATTTTTAACTTTAATCAGGAGATTTTCACTTGAGGAATTTTCGGAATCATGAACCCAAAAAGCAAACCGAAATAATACTAGCAACAACCCAAATAACTTTAAATTCTAATAGCACTATTTCATTATTTTTAGGACGTTTATCACTATCTCTTCTGTCATCCCGATTCGCCGGATGAGTTTGAGATCACAACGAATTTCCCGAAGCGGGTGCTCTACTCGAAGGCGGACGTGGATGCCGCCGAAGGAGCAGGCGCAGCCAACGAGACGCTGAAGAAGACCCTCCAGGATATGGGCCTTAAGAACCGCGAGGTGCTGTTCGTAAACGATCTGGAAGCGTAACCAGCACCACCTAACAAATGATAGCATCATCGTGTTACCAGCTGCAACGCATTACCAAAACTTGAACCAAGTTTTAAGTAGTCGTAGTCAACGTCCAAGTCGGAGGATAGACAGAAACACTATTCCTAATTTAATCATGAATATTAATATAAATAATTGTTTAACAATGTTTAGGTTGATTATTCTCTTGTAATCTACGCACCACCACCCACCCGTTCCTCCCGCAAACATTCACACATAAGTAAAATTCTTTTCCAGAATAATTTTCGTAAATCACATTTTTAGTTTCCTTTTACTTAAGGATTTTTGTTATTTTAGCTGTACTTATACTTCCGTCTATTTTTACTAAAATAGAGCCCAGGGTCTTGTTAATTGACAAAGAGTTTGAATTTAATCTGAATGTGGTCGAATTGAATAAATCGAAGTTATAAATAATCATTTTTGAGTAAGAGCGTTCAAATAAACACGGGAGAGTTTATCAAGACATTTGGTTTGGTTTTTTTTTACTCAACCATAGTGGATTTTGTGTGTGGTTTCAATTGATATTCCTATTTGCACGTCAGTGAACTTGAATCATATTTAATTTTAAAATGTTATTTGATAAAGATTTAAATATTGGTAGGTCTGGCAACGTTATGACTTGAATTTATCGACATTTTACAGTGATGTGCTTCTTGATTAACGCAGATGAATATATAACAAAAAAAAATATATAAATTGAACAACTATATATGTGTTTCGCATATAAATGACAATTTAATTGAACCGCGAAAACTAAAATACATTTTAAAACAGAACAATATTACACAATTTTCTAAGCGCTTACAGTAGATATCACTGCCTTGAAAATATAAAGAAACTAAGAAAACCAGGGAAAACACGTCAGCTGTCAGCAGACGATAGATATCGCTCCCATCTCCAGATTCCTATAGTCATTTGTTAGTCACGAAAAATTGGAAAGAAACGTACATAGTTGAAATTTCAAGTGTCACCCTGGAATATTTGCGACCGGACAAGAACAGTGACCAAGACGACAACTACGACTGGTTTACCGACGACGAGAAAACACGTCTGCTACCCGGGAAGAGAAGAAACTCTGGCTTGCGGCCGAAGATTCGGCAGTGGACTTCTAATCTGCTCAACGTCGAAGAGGCTCGCAACATTGCACGCGGCCTACGTCAACCGAAATACCAGAAACTGTTTCAGCAGGACAAGGAGGATCACCAGGACATCCGTAAAAACCGAAAGACCATGTCGGCACCCTCAACTTCCTCTGTGGGCGATGCTGCGGCCGCCCTCTCCGGCAATCTTCAACTGCCGCCCCTCCGCACCCTCGATGACTTCATCCTGGGATCGGCCCGATTCCAGCTGCCCAATCTTAAGGACTTCGAGAAGTGGTCCAATCGGGTGGTGAAGAATCTGTTGTACTACCAAACCAACTACTTTCTGCTCTTCCTTACCATCTACGCCCTGATGATATTCTTTAATCCCTCGAAGATCGTCAGTGGTCTGCTGGTCCAGGCTTTGATCATAGCCGTGATCTGGCAGTTCTTCAGTGGCAAGTCCAAGAAGAACTTCATCGCCAGCCGACTGACCGGAGGAAATGCCAATGCAGCGGAGCAGAATGCCCAACAGAAGTGGTACATCCTGGCAGGAGCTCTGCTCGGAGGATATCTCTTGCTGCATCTGATGAGCGCTGTGCTCCTGACGGCCTTCACCCTGCTGCTGCCTATCTTGGTAACCTTCATCCACGCCTCCCTGCGGTTACGCAACATGAAGAACAAGCTGGCCAACACCATCGAGAGCTTTGGTCCCGCCACGCCCATGGGATCCCTGTTGGATGCCATCAATGTGCGCGCCGATGGTGTGCTCAATTAGGCCCAGCCATTTCTATTTAGACCCGTTTGTCTCAATTGGAAATCACGTTTTTATCGCTAGTTATCCCTGTCAATGTTGATCTTTGCAAAACTAATCCCTGTATTATTATAATCGATCAGATCTTTATTTTTGTATTGAACTATGATTTTATTACCAATGTACGCAGTTATTACAAATGTCAATAAAGTTTTCCCAGGAAAAAATTGCATTATTATTTGAAGAATGTATGGCAAGAAATCTTATCTCTAAGGGCCAATTGTTGAACTAATTTAAAATCGGTCGTGCAAAGTGTTACCCAAAAAATCTCTTCTTTAGAAGTGTTTTTTTAGTCAAACAAAACCCAAACAGGATGACTTATTAACAATTGAATAACTCGTTGAAATTTCCCTTCAATTATGACTAATAAAAGAGCTTAAGCTGATCAGCTACTGACTCAGTTAATAACAATTGCTGACTTAAGAAAACACAAATCTTTAAATCAAAATTTAAACCTTTTAATAGTCAATATAATAATTAAAGATTTCTTGATAGACATGCTTGCGCTTATTAGCCATTATCTGATCACATTAAAAGTAGTATTGGCTTTTGATTTCGATTTGAAGTGTTCTCGTTGTTGTTTTTCTCCTCTCTTAAGTGTCTAATGTTTTTAATTGTTCAGGGGATGCAGAGCTGGAGCATTAGGCGCAGCGATTTCGGCGGCAGTGGGAGCATCTTCATTCTTTCCGCCTGTCTGCGATAAATGCTTGACGAGGTCCACCCAATCCCAGCCACGTTCCCGATCTCCTTTATGGTCGGTTCGTTCCCACTGCCGACGTTTCTGCGCTTTGGTCAGATGCTCCTTCTTGGGCTCTTTTTTCCTGGCATCCGCATCGGCGTTGGGATCGGAGATCTTCAGGGCACCCACGCCATCGTCCACGGCTACTACTGCGGGTGCGGATTCGGGCTGACCGGCGGTTAGTTGCTCCAGATTGTCCTTAAGGGCTTCGAACAGTGTGTAGGTCATCCCGCAACCCAACCATTGGGTGGCTTCCGTACTTAAAGCTGACTGGATTTCTTCCTTGACAGCGGGCAGTCTGTGAAACAAAATTAACAACTCAATAAATTGCAACAGAAACCGATATGTGATGTAATAATCTGATTTTAATAGTACTATGGCTCAAAGTGTTCTAAAACTGATATTGTCTTGATGAAACTAAGAAGTAGATATTACTATTTTGATTCCAAATAAGTGCTGATAAAGAATATAAATACATTTTAATTAATGTATTGCAGCCGTTCACTCAAAATGGCAATATCTTCAGCCGGATTAAAAGAGTTTCTACAAGAGTCACAATCCACTTACAGATTCCTATTATAAAATGTGTTCATATTGATCGTTGGCGCCTCATCCGGATAGTTTTCTCCCCATTTCAGCTCCACCAGAAACGACCTGTAGTTGTCCTCTTCGCCATACTGAAGTTAATTTATAAATATTAAACATTGAATAATGATTTTAAGCAATCTTTAAATTTTTTGAGGTAATATTTTTATCCATGTGGCTTACTTTGTATTGAAATGTTACGCTGTCTATTTCCTTGAAGTTCGTGTCGCCCTCGTAAATCGACTGCAAAGCCTCTCGCTCATCTGTTTGTTGTTCCAGTGGCGTGGACATGGTAATTGTGCTATTGCTTATTAATTTTGTTAAAGATATTTATCATTTTTTGTTGGAAATAACACAAAATCAAAAATTATGGTTTTGCAACAAAAACAAAAGCAACAGCATCCATCAGCTGGGCACCGGTTGCAGTGTGGCCGTAGTTTTGTTTCCGACTTATGTCCTGTTCCCACTATTATTTCATTGTACTCTCAAACTTTGATACTCATTCAATACCAACTTATTTGTTTCTTCAAAATGAATTTAACACAAATTGTATGAATTCAAATTCTGTCAACAATTATAAATAAAAATCAAGACACATTTATATTGTTCTTAGCTTATTTACTGTCAGTGTGAACTCCCTCAATGCACATCGATAGGCACAGTGAAGTCATCCAATGTTATCGAACCAGTTCAGTTCAGTTCCCAGAACAACATAAAAGAACGCAAACAATAACAACATAAAAACACATAAAATGCCAAGTGCGCGGGTGAATCATCGTTGAGCAACAATTAGAATTGATTAACACATGATCGCGCCGCGTTATTAGCAGCGGCAACAACAACTGGGGCAGACGCGAACAGCGAAAACGATGTCGGCAAATGCAGATGCGATTCTCGCTGTGGAATGTGCGCATCTGGCGGAATTCAAGAGATTTCTGGCCACTACGGCGGAAAAGGCAGCGGCAGCCGTGAACGAGGAGGTGGCCAGCCGGAGTTGTGTAACCCGGACGACCAGTGACACGTACAAGGTATCCAGCGAGGAGCGACATGCGGAGTTGGTCTCAGCCATTTGGCAACAACTGGGCTCTCGAGGATGCCCGGAGCACTTCCGGCTGAAGCTGCTTCACCGTTCCACGCAGCAGCTGGAGCAGGATCTGTGCTTCGCCAAGGAGTGTGAGGTCACCGTGGAGGGTCCACCGCAGTACGATCTCCTCAAGCTTCAGAAGTTCGTAGCAAGTGAACTGGAGAAGTTCCTCCTGAAGCTCACTGACAACTCGGAGGTGGATCGACTTAAGGACTTTGCTGATGACGCAGAGTCGGGGAACAGCGAGTGCCACCAGGAGAAGGAACCCCTGCACACATCCGCTGCTGTGAAGAACAAACCCCGGAAGATGGAGGATCGCTGTGTTTGCCTGGACAGATTTGGCGAGATGTACGGGCTGCCGGAGAAAGGCGCGCGTTTCTTTGGCGTCTTCGATGGCCATTCTGGCTCCTTATCCGCCAGCTATGTCACCAGTCAACTTCCCCAACTGCTGGCCGATCAGCTTAAAGTAAACCCAAATGCCTCTGACACATCCCCCGACTTTTATCGCAACGCCTTCGAGTCAGCCTTTCTGCTGGCGGACGAGCGCTTTACTCAGAAGAAGATCACCAGCGGCACAACCAGTGTATGTGCCTTGATCACCAAGAATCAGCTTTACATTGCCTGGGTGGGCGATTCCAAGGCTCTTCTAGTGGGCAAACGAACCCAATTGCAGCTGGTGAAACCGCACAAGCCAGAGAATCCAGATGAGCGCAAGAGAATAGAAACAGCAGGCGGCACGGTGCTCCATGCCCAGGGTCAGTGGCGGGTAAATGGCATCCTAAACGTTGCCCGCTCCATTGGCGACTACAGTTTGGAGGCAGTGATCGCGGAGCCGGATTTCGTGGATGTCCAGCTTAACGAGGCTCACGACTTTTTGGTACTCGGCACCGATGGGCTGTGGGATCACGTTCCGGAGTCGTTTGTCATTGAAACCGTTTACGATTCCCTGGCGGATCCCACCACGAAGCTGGATGACATTCCCAAACTGCTAATAGAGGCTGCCAAGGAGCGGGACTCGCAGGACAACATTACAGCGGTGGTGGTCTTGCTCAAACCTCGTAATCAAATCAAAAATCTATAGAATTTTGAGTCTGAGGCATTGAATATCCAAGCAGTGAATATTGTTTTGTTGTTACCCGCATTGGGATGGGTTAATTTGTACAAATTTAAAAGCTCTTAAGAGTCGTAGTAGCGAAAAGTAATCTTGAAACATCTTCTTTTGCATGGAACAATATAAACATCATATCAAGTTTCATATAACCAAAAGAGAAACGTGCCAAAAATCTTAAAACAAATCACGAGTGTACTGCTAGTTTGGTATTGGCAGGAATATTGTAGCAAAAATATTTATCGAAATACAACGAATGAATGATTTTAAGCAATATATATACCCAAAGATTACTTTCCGACCCTACAATTATTATTCAACGAAAGTTAACCCAAACCAGCCCGCATTTTTGTTTCGTTACTGTATTGTTGTAATGTAAATAGCTTGGAGCGAATCGTAATGCTCCTCCCTTTATTGTCACATTCTCACGTGCCTACCGTGGTCCTGGAAATGGCTGCTCCCACTCCCGGTCCACTTGTTTGGTTGCTCGAATAAGCTCAATCAAAATAGTTTGTGGTTTGTCCAGCAGTTGAGGAGATTTTAGGAAGTTAAAATCAAGTCTTGGCTTAAGGCAACTGTTGTTAACCCGGATATATATACAAAAGTGCACTCGTACGCACAGAAACATGTTTAAATATATTTTAGATTAGCCTGCAAGCGTATATTTATACACACTGATGTTGTTTTCGGCCGCTTAGTGCTTCCTGCTGTATGATAATAAGCAAAGCCAAGTACACATATATCGTAGTCTAGTTATATATACATACGTACATATTTACACCTGTAAACCATATTTAATGATCCCACACAGATTAAGTACCTTTTTATACAAATCTAATGAACCTTTCATGCATTTTATTGAACAACCCAAATCACATTTTTAACGATACACACGTAAATTGATTAAGATTTTTTATTGGAATAATAAAAATAATTCGCAGAAGTTTCTGGCTTATGTCTAGCTTGGTGGCGGTTGTCCCTGATGTGGCTGATTGTTTGGCGGAGGAGCAGCAAAGGGCGGCGGAGGCGGGTACATGTGGGGGTACATTGGCGGCATGGCGTAGGGCATCCCATAGCCGTAATTGGGCACTGGGAAGGGCATTCCAGGCTGCTGTGGCGGCATGTTGAAGTTACCCGCTGCCTGATGGTAGTTCTGGTAGTAGTTGGAGTGCCAGCTTCCCGGATTATAGCTGGGATGGTAGTTGTACTGCTGATCTCGGGGCTGGCTATGATTGTCCTGCGAGTTGTGCGTGTTGGAGAATCTCTGGCTCTGCCTGAAGCTCTCCCGCTGCCCGCGACGTCCGCGTTGTCGGGGAGGAGCCACTGAAGACGCCTCTGTGGCCGTGGTAGCCGTTGTTGCCACCGAGGTAAGTGAATCCACAGAGTCGGTGGAGTTGGCACGATCCCTTTGGTTGCGCTTTCGTCGCGCATTTCTGGCTTCCCTTTCTTCTTCATCATCGGAGTGATCTACATGGCGCGCAGGTGGTTCCACATCGTGCTCCCACGAAGCATCCGATCCGCGAACTTGCATCAACTTGGACAGAATCACAAATTGTGTATGCTCAGTTTTTGGAGCACAGTACACCACGTCGCCAATTGTAATGCCTCTGTCCAGGATCTGTTGGTTAGAGTTGAATCGCACGCAGTATAGTGGGTCCGACACCTGACCCAGCACATCGAACACCTCGCCCAGGACCTTGCGACCCTTTTCCAAGAACAAAACAGTATCCAGATCGAACAGCATGGAATTTGGCAGAACGGAAACCAAAACGAGCTGATCTACTATGGACTGAACTTTGCCCAGTTCAACACATTCATCCTCGGGAACAGTGATCTCCAGTTGATGAATGGGTGGCAGGTCATCGAGAAGCATCTCTCCACGAACTTTTGGCGGCTGGCGTCGACGGGACGGATCTCCCGTGGCTCCGTCTTCATCCAGATCCTCATCATCCTCATCGCACGCGACTGTGGTGATGCGCTTGTCTATTTTCTTGCGAAGTACAGTTAGGTATTCTCCTTCCGAGTCGGAATCGGAGTCACTGCTACTACTGCTTTCCGAGCTCTCGCCACCCGAACTCACAGCCACCACTGGACGGTAGGCGGTGGAGGAAGCGGTGTCCGTCACCGGAACTTCCACAACTTCATTGTCGCTGTCCTGCGTAGGGGTAACTATCTCCACATCCGAATCATCAGCATCGGACCCGTAGGCAGCCAATAAACCAAGACCACTTGTTTGAGGAGCTGGGTTAGCCTCTGGAGCGGGTTGCACTTGAGGAAGTGGCGTCTTGGTTGCGGTTGTATGTGCTGGATTCTGTGGAGCGACTGAAGGATCTTTCTGTGAATTTGTTTCCGCCACTGGGGACAATTGGCAGTCCATTTCTTGAGGGGATCCCTGCTCCCCTGCGGGATTTCCTTTGTCCTCGACAGCTTGTGATACTTCGCATTCCATCGCTGACACCTGCTGCTCCTTTGTAGCACTTTCAACTGATCCCGAAACCTTTTCCTGATCAGAAATCAGGGCGTTCACTGGTGTTGACTCATTATGCTTCACTTGTTGCTCCATTTCTACAACTGCATTTGTAGGTTCTGCATTGAAATTCCAAGTTCTTTATTGTGTTTATCTATTAAAAAGCTTTAGAGCTTACCTGTGGGCTTTGTTTGCACCTTATCTGGTGATACGACTGCTACAGGAACATTATGTTTCCCCGCTTCAGTTGGTGTTTCGTTACTTTTAGGGTCCTCAATGGAGGCCGAGGCTTTCACAGCCGTTTGCTGCTCACTTTCCATTTTTGTTTTAACTTTAATCTGGCAAGAGTTTCAGTTAAAAACAACCGAAATCAATGAAAAACAAAACTGAACTAGGAAAACACACGTTGAATACGCGCACGTGTTGTCTTCTTCTTCACAAAAGACCAAGCACATTTCAGGGTGTGGTTTCGTGGTGAATGGCATACCATTAAATTGCGGTGAAATTTAAAAATTATTTCGAATTTTTTCATTTAAAAGTGTTGTATGGTTTAAAAGTGTTTTAAAGACCAAATTATTTCAAAAACATTTCAAAATGAACAACTTTGAATTTTTTTTAAAATTCTGTTTATTTTTATTCATTTGTTTCATTAAAATCATTTGCGTGGTGAGACGGTATGCACATAGTTCATGTATTGCATTAATTGAAAAGCATTATGGTTAAGCTAAAATGGACGCCAACTTAGTTCTAGATATTCGAAGCTAATAATTAAATAAATATTGCACGTTTGTCATAAAAGAAGCTTAAAACTTTGTACACTTTTTGCCCAGAATGCATTTGCTGGTTTTTCCGTAGTTTCGTTGTGAGATTTTCCTTGATTATGATCTAAAAAGTACAATAGCTCTCGATATATCGAAAAGCTTACATACAATAAGTCCTTACAAAATAGATTCTTGTGTTTCTTTTCGTTTCCCTTCTAGTCTTATTAGCAGCTAGTAATTGAAATAATGCCTTCCGATAAATTCATGGGTAAAAGCAGGGGTAAATATCTTATCAAATATCGGTTACAAACATTAATTTGTGCTAAGGCAGAGTTAGATGGAAGATGTTCGAGTGCGAACGAGTTTCACAAAGCTAAATCTAGGTAAATATCAATAGCACTTAGTTAATATCAATGGTAGCCATGGGAGATATGTGAGAATGATAATGAAGACCGAATGAAATCAATTGTACAGGTCAAAGCAAGCAAATCAGTTGGAACTCAAGCATTGAGAGTCAGCATCCTTCTACACCTTCCAGTCCAAACGGAACTCGTCCACCAGTAGCAAATGCTGATGGACAAGCCAACCTTTGGGATTATAGATTTCAATTTAATTAAGGGTATTGTGGTTATAAAATCAATTTAAATTTACCTTCCTGCTGCGCCAGCGCCAGAAACTCCTGCCACTTGGTCTGTATGTCCCAGTACTTCTCCTTGATCTGCAGATAGGACACTGCAAAGAAGTAAGCCTTGAGCACATCCTGCGGACGCGTTTCAAAGTGCAGATACACGCCCAAACATTTTTTGGTCTCCGCTATGATAAAGTGCTCGTGGGGATCAAAGGAGGATACTATGTTTTCAATGACGCTGCTGCTCTTATACTCGTCAATCATATTCTTTACGCTCAGTCCCAACTTAATGTTCAGTGACACGGAAACCGTCTTTCCAACTGTGACCCGCTCCATTGCGTTGACCTGTAAGGATTATTTTATTTTTGTAATTGCTATAAGGGTAGATAAACTTTGGCTTGCGGAGTTTGCTTCTTTTCTGGTTATTTATACATTTGTTTAGAACTCTTTTACTAACCTGCTGTGGACTGAGCATCCTTGATGACCGAAAGAACTCCTCTAGAGCAATCAAATAGCGCGATTCGTTGAAGGTTCGCAGACAAACCGCGCGTACCGCCTTGAGATTGGCGTATAGATGCAGACTGACTACCACGGAGAAGACGGTGTAGAGGACAGCCTGACTCTTGATCAGCGTTAGGAGATACAGTCCCACAAAGGAGGCCACCAGATTCACGCACGTCTCCTGCGAACTATCCTTGGAGGCCACATCCGCCAGATTGCCACGCAAGGCATGGTGCTGGGTCAACGCCGATCTAGTAGCTCCTCCTGCCACGCCCACAATCGCCTTGAGCATTGTGGAACAGCACAGGATTTGGGTGCTGAAATGCGGATACTTGGGAAGCACATAGATCTCGATGCCCATGGCCAGATCGTTAAGGAAATCGGCCCGCAAACGCCACTTCTTCGAGTCGACATCCAATTGAGAGCCTTGCCACCAGGCGAAGAGTATTCGGCCTACATGTCCGCTGCCCTCCTTCAAAATCCAGGTGACCGTGGCGGAAAACGCATTGATGTTCTCACTGCCCACGCCGATTCCCTTCAGGATGGCATGGGTGCACAGGGTGCCGCAGATGGTGCTGCAAAAGGCCTGAGCCGTGTCCCAGATCTGATATGCCGCATAATCCTCGCTCACACTATCCGGATAGCCCTTGGGCAGGAAGACCTTTTGCAGCACGCGGAAAAGCAGGAACTTCTCCTGGATGACCAGCTTATCGCCACACAGCGGAACCCTAACGATGTTGCTCTGATCTGGAGTTTGGATTTGAAAGGGGTTTTAATTTAAATGAGGTATTAAAGGCGGGCTTTACCTAAACCTGGCAGAATTTGTTGTTATTTTGGCTATACCTTAAAGTTTCATGTAGTTTTTACCCTAAATTTATTATTGCTTACTTAGCAATTTCTAAGTTATTTTGAAAATCTAATGGTTATTTTTGTAATTTAATTAAAATCAAGAAAACTGATATTACCTTTTGCAAGAACCTTAAAGTAGACTTTGTTGTTCTAAAAATTAATTAAGCCCAACGTGGCAGATTATCACATGATACGCTTATTGGAGATTAGCTTGATTGGGTTGGGTCTATTTTAGCAAACTTAGTTCTTAAACATTAGGAAAACTAGATATTTAGCTGCCATAGGAATAAGGACTCTGCAAGGCTTGTTTTGTTGGTTTGATCGATTTGCTCACCTGCTGGCGTCACATAGAGGATTTCCTCACCCTTCCTTCCGTACTGTTCCCGAAAATGGATTTTCATCTCTCCTGTGCGTTTTTATCGTACTTCTGTCAGGGAAATTAAGTTTTATTGCCTTTCCGGCGCTGGCTGGTGTTTTCCCTCCAAGTTGTTTTAGGGGAGCTCGACTTCCAGCAGCAAAACACCACCCACCTGGCACCCACAGTTTTTTATTTATGTCCGACGTCGGGTTGTCTGTGTTTTTCAGTCGAGAAAAGGCGAAAATCCATCGAATTATCGGCTACCGAAACTAAACTCGAAACAATCGGCGAACGTGGCGTTGTTAAGCGAACTCTAGAACATTGCACAAAGAAGCTGATGGCCCGCTGCTTCAATTAAACACTAGCAACTAATTGTAGTTCAAAATAAATATACCCCAAAACCAATTTCTCCCCACTCCAATGATTTTCCATACCCCCTTCCCATTGTGTTATCAGTCAGCTGTGCACGGGTGCGTTTCGCTGTGAGTGCCGCTAGCTATTGCGTATTTAATAACCGCTGGCAACGGGCACACTGGAGATTTAAATTCATGTAACGGTACTTTTAACAAAAAATAACTTAATATAAATAAATAAAAGAAACATATAAAGATCATTGCATACTTCTTGCTTACTTTATTGCTTGGTAGCTACTTACAAACATTTTATATTTATTTCATTTTCTTTGCCTCCTCATAATCGTGCTTGCCTCATTTACATTTGGTTTTCATTAGTATTTTATTTTTTCGGAATACAATCTCAATATGTCTAGGATACCTAAATTTCGTGCATACAAAAAACGGTTAGTAGATAATAATATAGAAACAAAGCTCAATTGTTTTAACTTATTTTATTTTTAAGTTATGTTTATGGTAAGTTATATACCCTTGGATAT
This sequence comes from Drosophila gunungcola, assembly GCF_025200985.1. Lineage (NCBI taxonomy): Eukaryota > Metazoa > Arthropoda > Insecta > Diptera > Drosophilidae > Drosophila > Drosophila gunungcola. The sequence continues at coordinate 14,345,297 of NW_026453197.1, forward strand.
AGTTCCTACACCCTACCCATGAACTAACAAACCCACCCCCTTCAGTTATCAATCAGCTGTGAGCGTCGCACTGTGAATGGCGTCAGCTGATCAGGATTTCGATTGCTCCTCGCAAACGGTCACACCATCGGCCCCCAAGTTTATAAAAACGAAAGTCCCCGAATGCTCGTCAGCAATAACAGCTCAGCAGACCAAACCAAAACAAACCACAAAACTAAAATAAGTGACAGCTATATAGCTAAATAACAATTGCCCTAGTGATACAACTTGTAGGGGCCCAGTGTGTGATACAATCGTCTAAATTTAAAGTGTGAAAAACTAAGCAAACTTTTGGCAACCGATTGAAAAACAAATTCCGTTGGTGTGTGCCGAGTGCTACACGAAAAAACAAAGGAACACTATAACTACAGCCACCAGAAATCAGGCAATGTCATTGGAGGATCTCAAGTCCAAGTTGCGCCGTCATCCGAAGTTAGTGGGCCTGGGCGGAGTGGGCCTTCTTACTGCGTAAGTAGATCACGCCATAGCACCCGGAAAAACCACAACAGAACACGTATTCTAAAGCAGCTGCTACAGGTCTCAGTTGAAAAAAAAAAGCTCGATGTAAAATAACTTGAAAATAATACTAAATCGTAATGAGTTTCTATATTTGCCTATTTAAAATAACATGAATCCCATCGTAAAAACATCTAAAGTATAAATCCTACCCATGCTTAATCAGTTTTTATATTTTCCTTTAATTAAAATCTTTAAAATGATTGACTTTACATTTTACATTTATTAATACATTTTATATTTATTAAATTAAAACATTAAATAGAAAATTTCGAAAAACACTCCCCAGTGACACACTTACAACTTTTACATTTGTAGCTTACCAAGATTTAGGAGGCTCGTCCCACATATGCATATGTAGTACCTTTTAATTTCGTTGTCCCATTTCAACGGCGCCACATGGTAATGAATAAGTCGTACGATCTAGATATACTATATATATCGAGAAAAACAAAAACAACAACAGATCTTGTTTTCCGCATTCCCTATACTAAATAGGTGTTGTCGCACATGTGACGTCATTTGTTTACATCAAATTACGCGATGATTAGTCAAGCTATACGAATACGTTAATGAAGAACTATCCACAAACAAAAGGTGTTTGGTGGTATGATTTTAAATAAAAATTTTAAAATGATTGTAAGATTAACATAGCCAGTTTTAAGGAGTATGGGTTTATCTTTGATTCATAATTGAAATAACTGTCAAAAAAATAGTTTTAAATAACATAAACTATTCCTTAGACATAATAAATAATAATACAATTATGTTTATTTAGAATACAATATTTTCATAAATTATCATATTTTAGAGTATATTCATAGTCTTTAACTGACTCATATAGCCTGACTCTTTTATTTTCTTACCAAAACACGATCAAAACAAAACGTACGATTTTGTAAAAGTGAGATAGCAAGCTAATGAAGTTTTTTTTTGTTTTTGCCCCGCTTCTTCTTATTCAGCGTGTGCGTGAACAGCTGTTCAAGGCCCCCCAAAAAAAAAAAAAAGCACTGAAAAAATTAGTGTGCCAAAACTATCATGGCGCCATAATAGTGCGCAGTTAAAAAATATTTGTGAGAACCCCCGCGAATTTATAGATCCCCTTATCACCAGTGATAGTACTTTCTTGTTGTTTTTCTGTGAATTTTGCAACCATGGCGCGTGTTTTGGGATAATGGGATAGTTGTTTGTGCAATCGGAGGTGACGCGCCCACTTTTTTAAAATTAAACAAACTAGTCTTTGGTTTCGTTGTTGTTGTTTATCTCACATTTATCTCAATAACAAATAGTTGGCAGCTTTAGGTGTTGTTGTTATTTAAGGTCAATTAATCTGAAAAAGAACAACAAATGAAATAAAACGGAAGTTCCGATTGATAAGAATTTAAACGGTTTTAAATATAAATAAACTTTTTCCACTCTGCTATATATAATCAAGTGTTTTATTTATTAGTAAATATATACTTTGAGAAGCTTAAATTATTAAAATGGAAATAGTTGAAAACAAATAAATTTAAAAAATATATTAAATTATAAGTCAATAAAACAATAATAAGTGGCTGTTTTTCAAATGGATAACAAAATGGTAAACAACAACAAACTGTAAATAATTGTTTATTTGACATTTTCTGGAAAAACAAATAGTTGGCAGCGATAATTGTTATTGTCCTAATTAAATCATTAAATAAAGGCAAAGCTTTTAAAAAGTATTTAATCATTTTTAAACCGGTATTTGGTTTTGGAGATGAGCTCGTACTTGAAGTCGTTTGAAATAACAGAGCAATTGCTTAGATAGCAATTGAGTAATATAGAACAATTAGTTAAACAATAACTACTGAATCTTTTTTTAAGTAAACCAAAGTCATACGTGTTTTTACAAATATTTCAATTAATACTTGAATTATCGCGTCTTTCAGTGCTGGATTTTTGCTGTACGAGTCGACGCAGGTGCGCAGATTCCTCTCTCAATATGTGGACAAGAAATCCCCGGAGCTGGACAAACGTCGCGCCGAGTACATCTACATCAAGTACCACATATACCGCGAGTCCATGCGAAAGCTAAAACAGAAGGAGGAGGACGAGAAGAAGTGGATCAGCGTGATCATCAATCCGATTGGCAAATGGTGGAAGGCGGCCAAGCACTCGGTTGCCTGGCGACTACTCAATATCGCCCAAACTGGCAGCCAACCGGAGCGCCTGAAGGCGGTGCAGCAGCTCATCTGCATGGATCACCTTAAGGACTGGGACTTCCGTCATCTGGCACAGATCTGTGATGCCCGCACCGCCGTCTCCTTGGCCCGTTGCAATGCCGACACGCGCTGGTTCATGCCCGTACACCGACGCGGCTGCATCAAGAATCCCAAGATGCTCCTGTCCGAGCTCCATGTGATGCTGGCCCGCCTGCGCCCCATGTCCTGCGTGGACCACTTCTTCAGCAAATACTTTCCCGAACAGGATCCCATTGTAAGTACATTTGTAGTTCGTTATTTGTATAAAACTAAAGTCAATTCTTTGAATCTTGCAGGAGGACATCCATGAATACTTGACCCAGGAGCAGACCATTGTTCTTTCCACAGCCGACACAGATTTACTCAAGGAAATCATATCTTTTCTGCACCACATCACCAAGGATCCCGAGGCCTCTGCTAGAATTATCAGAGACGGAGGCCTTGTACATCTCATGGAGCTGCGAAAGATATTCAGCGACGACAACGAGACCTTATCGACTCTCTGCAAAGTGTTGGCCAACATGTCCCTGGTTCCCGATGCCGTGGAACATTTCTTTTCGTCCGGTTGGGTTGGCGCCCTTGCCGAATGGCAACAGTGCCCCGATCTCCGCCTGCAAGTTATCTCGGCCAAGACAATGGCAAACCTGGACTACGACGATCCCAACCAGTGCACCTATCCGCCGAACGTTTATCCGCTGCATCCCCGAGTTCGCACACGCAGGAAGCCCAAGGCTGATATCGTTTTCGTCCACGGATTGTTGGGCGGAGTGTTCATCACCTGGCGCCAGCGGGATAGAAAGCCCACGGAGCTGGGTCTCTACGGAAAGAATGCCTTCTACACCAGTGAAACGGACGATGTGTTTCTGGTGGGCGAACAAAAGAGGGTTAATGGCAACAAGCAAAAGAAGGAGCAGGGTAGACCATTGGTTACCGCACAAGCCGAGGCGGCCAAGAATGGCAAAGTAAATCCGAAGACAGAAACAATCAAAGGTAAATGGAGTTGTAAGCTCTAGCTTATCCTCATCTAATTCGATCCTATTTCACTATTTCAGATCCTGTCTTAAAAGCCAGCAAGAAAGTGGAAGAACGGAAGTTGAACATCAGCGATGCGGCAACAATGGAATTCGTGGAGACGCTGAGAAACGAAGCCGAGTTGGACTCGGACTGGGAAGTCGTCCACCCGGATGTTCCGCTAAATGCCAGCGAAGACTGCGTCGGAAAATTCAGTGTATCCGGGAGTGAGTGGCGAAACCAGGATACCAGTGAGGAGTACACCAACTGTTGGCCCATGGAATGGCTGCCAGACGACTATCCAGATTCCAGAATTCTCGGCATAGATTACACTTCGGCGGTCACAGAGTGGTCGGCCAATTTCACAAAATACTGCCCGTGCGAGAAGGGTCAGGGGCACATTGATGTGAGAGCTAGCACTCTGCTCGACAGGATCTCGGCCGCGGATGTGGGTAACGATCGTCCGATTGTGTGGATAGGACATTCCATGGGCGGGCTGCTCACCAAGCTGATACTGCTCAAATCTCTGGACTCCCAGGAGCCGAAGGTCCAACAGCTCGCCAAGAACACCAAGGGCATTGTATTTTTGGGTACCCCTCACCGTGGTTCACCCATCGCCAAATGGAAGCAGCACATGCAGATGATACTCTCGCCCTCCATTGAGGTCAAGGAGATGGAGGAGAACTCACCGAAGCTGCTGGAGATGCATCGCCGCTTTATGGGCTGCCTGCACACGTTCCTTCGCCATGTGAAGGTCGTCAGTGTGGCTGAGGGATCGCCCACCATGCTGACCACATTCAAGTTTCCACTGCGCATTGTCACGGAGGAGTCCTCTAAGATAGATTTCGGAGACTTCTATCTGCTGAAGGACGATCACTTGAGTCTCTCCAAACCGATTTACAGGCAATCGTTCCTCTATCAGAGATTGTTGCATGTGATTCGCGAGGCCGTCAAGGAGAGATCGGATCCCAAAGAGCAGGATGGTCAATCGCAAGTCACTCCAAAAGAAGATCTCGTGCTCATGAACATCGTGGCTGCTTTGCTGAAGGGAGCCAAGGGTCTGTTTGAATCGCTGCCCAGAGTCGCACTGAGATTTAGCACTTAAGAGGCGCTATTACATACCCCGCTACATGCCAGTACCTTAATAGTATCCCCATTAGTCTATAAAAAACTTGTAAAGTATTTTTCCCAACGGAGCCGAGCTTTCAGTTGGGGCTATTGCTTTTCCACACAACCCATCACCGTCATGACCAGATCCTTGTAAATACTCACGCACTCCATGTAGTTTCTTACTCCTGAATCCTAATTTATTATTCTCGGCTTACGACTTAAACATTTAAATAAATGTACATGTTTTACACAAGCAAAGTTTACGTTTAGTTGGGTAAAAGATCTTTTAAAGGCTAAATACTTTCGAAAACAACTTTTTAAAATGTTACATTCAGTTGGCTACTCTTAAGTATCAGAAAATTAGGAAAACATATGGGTCAGTTACTTGATTTTCTTTATGCAGATATGTATTTGAGTTTTGAACAGCATTATGCTTACTTTGCTTATAGAATATATTGAAATTTAAAAATTATTCTTATCAAAATTAACATTTATAGTTTATAAATATGTATACGGTGCTCTTTGAGGTCGTTTCCATTAACTGGGGTTCTGGGCCTCCTGCCCCTTCTTGGCTTTTAAACGTTCCTGTGCCAATCTTCGGTTCTCCGCAATCCTGGCCATTTGCTCGTTGGACAATTTCTTCGCGGCAGGCGTTGCAGGCTGCGAGGGAGGCAGTGGCTGGCCATAGTCACTGATGTCCATCGAGGCCAACGGAGCTCCGTTTCGATCGAAAGTAGGAGCCACAGGGGCTCCATTTCGGTCGAAAGTGGCAGCATTCACCGCAGAGTAAGGAGTGGACATCACGGCATTGCCACGGGAGAATGAAGGAGTGACCAGCGTACTGTTGCTGGAGGTAGTGGACATTTTCCTTTGATGTGGTGTGCGTGGCGCCAGTCTGGACATGGCAATCTGCTCGCCCAACAGGGCATCGAACTCATCGAAGGGTTCGTCGCCGGCTCCGTCCTGCTGCTCCTCCTGGGCCTCCTCCATGGCCTGTGCCTCGTGGGCGCGCATCTCCTCCAGCTGGCCCAGACGATACCGTGTCATGTGCACCTGGAGCGGCTTCTTCTTGCCCAGCCGCTCGATATTGTTGAGCACGTCGTCGAAGGTGTAGGTGGGATACATGCGATGGCCCCAGTGCTGCAGGCGCCGGAGCACCTCGTCGAGATCGGCTTTCTCATACCCCTTGCCCTTGAACTTGACGTCTTTAAAGTAGTCCTCGATGGTCTGTATGCCACGGGGACCGCGGAGTGTTTCCACCGTAAGTCTGGGGCGCGGATTTCTCACTGCCCGCTTCTTGGGCTCCACTTTCTGGCCATCTTGACTACCAGGTTCTCCGGCGTTGTCATCATCGTCCGCAAACAGTTTCTCGCCTTCGCCGTCGCTGGGCAACTGATCCGGATCCACCGGTAGATTGTCATTGAACAGGTCATCCACACCATCGTCGCCAAACAGAGACGCCATGGAAGACAACTATAGGAATGCGCAATGACCACTCCAAACTCAACCACAACAAAAGAAATCTAACGAAATTTTGCCGCCATTTTCTGCTTCTTCCATTTTTGCAATTCACAGGCGACGCTTGCATAAGTTACAGGGCTGCCAACTGAATGGCTCTTTGTTCTCTTAATTTTTCTATTACATAACTATTTGGACATATTGCAAAGCTATTTTACTAATTGTAGTTACATATTCATAAGTGGGTGGCGTAGAAAGTGATTTGTACAGCCACCCGTCTTTTGCATTGGTGGCAATAGAAAGTAGAGATGAGAGCGTGACACGTTTTTCAGACAAAAGCCGAGAAATTATGATTGTTGGTTGGTTTTAGGTAATTTTAATAATTGAGTAGATCTCCCCTATAATATTAATAAATTATGTTCCCCAATTACTTAGAGAAAATGTATTCCGCTAAAATATTGTTAATATTACAAGTGTAATGGCAAAATGAATATGAAGAAAGTACCAGGATACAAATTAAAAAAATATATATTAAAATGTAAAAATTAGAGAATTTACTTGTGTTAAGATCGGCAAAATTTTCACTGCACATAATTTTGTGTTAAATTTTCCTAAAGTGCTACCAAACACTACATCTTCGTTACAGGTAAAATAAATATATTTGTAAATAGGTAGTACAGTTTCCTACAAAATGGATTATTATAAGCACGTCGTGACTTACGTGCCCAGACACAAGTCACGAGCAACTCCCATATCTAGGAGCCAGAGCAACTCTGCGTATCGGCTGGCCTGGCAACGCCAAAAAAACGCCATACTTCCAAGAGCATTTTTCGGGGCGAGTTTACATTTTGCGGATAATTGTGGAAAAAGCGGTAAAAGAACGTGCTAACACGAACCCAAAAATCGCTGCCTAAATGTGGTCATCACGTGTGACAAGAACGCCACGTTTAAAACGCTGAAACCTTTAGCTTCTGGCCAAAAAAAGAGCGGTTCACTGCGAGGGCGAGCAAAGAAAATTAAGTGTGGTGGGAATCGGAATCGGAATCGGGATTCTACGCATTGTACGCCGTATCAGCTGAAGAAGAGATTGTGTGCACCTCAAGCGACGCAAACAAAACTAGATCAAAACAAAACAAAAGCGCTCGGATAACTATGAGATCGTAGGACCAGTACAGACTTCGCAGAATTCACTTCGACCGACATGGAGAAGCGGTTCAAGTGGCCGCTCAAGCAGCGGGCCAATCATTCTGAGTCGTCGCCCTATCACCACAATCCGTCGCGTGGCTACCAGTGGCATCAGCACGGGCATCCCAATCAGAACCAGACGCTGCACGCGCACCAGCATCAGCAGCATCCCGGCAAGAATTATGCGCGCCGCCATCATGGACCCAATAGCTATCGCAAGCCACTGGCGCCTCCGCCGCCCCCTCCTGATGTTCAGGTGGGGGGCGGGGCCATGGCGCCACCCTCTTCCGGCGGGTCAGTGGGTGCTGGCGCCGATGTGGTGACCCTAATCGTGGAGAACAACAATCTGAAGCGCATGATTGTGCTCCATTTAAAACTGATGCAGGAGCAAACCGATAGTCTGGCGGCCAAGGACAAGGATTTGGACGACCAAAATGGGAAGCTGGGCATTGTGCGTGCGCAGAATCAGGAACTGAAGCTGGCTGTCGCCAAGCTGGAGGCCGAGAACGAGGATCTGCGCAAGCAGCTGCGAAGGAAAAACCAGCGGCGGAACGATGATGACGACGACGACGATGATCACTTACTGCCACCTGCTGCCCCGCAGCAGAAGGTGATCCGCTGCCACGCCGAGACGCAAACTGTGCTCCGGGAGCGGGAACAGAGCACCCAGACGATTGACTTGCAGCCACAACAGGCGGAGGTGGAACCCAGGATCCTGTCGGTGGAACATTTGCCAGCAGTGCCCCTTCATGCTGGCGCGGTCACGAATCTGCCAGTCACAAAGCGCTTAGAGAGCAAAGGACGCGGCGAGTTTAATGGCAAAAAGGTTAGCACCTTCATCCTGCAGCGCATGAATCAGGACTTTAAGCATCATATCCAGGAGGAAAAGGACCATGGGGAAGAGCAGACGAAGCAGGAAGACGAAGAGCATTTGCCGGAGGAGGACGACCATGTTCGGGAGGAGATTCACCTGCGGGGGGACGACGACCATCTGCAGATGCAGGAAGTGCAAGGTGAGGAAGTCGTCGGGGGCGATATCTTCCACGATGCTCTGGACGCCATTGAAATGGAGGTGGTCAGCGAGGAGCTGGTGGATTTGGAGGAGCATGTACAGTCTGTGGATGCCAACGGCCATATGGAGGAAGACGATGACGAAGAAGAGCAGGAAGATTCGGAGGAAGAGGACGATAGCGAAGAGGACGATGAAGACGAGGAGGATGCCCAATCTGTAACCAGCAATATGGTTATACACTATCAGCCTGAAAGCGATCTCTGGCAGAATCAGGTAAGTTTGGTGCAATTTATCCATCAAACGATCATATCAAGCAAACCCTTACTTTTGCAGATAAACTCTATGGAATTGGATATGACGGACGAGAAAGTTATAGCGCCTTCGGCCCATTCAACGCCCAACCATCAGCAGAATTCACTGGCGGAGGTTAGGGAGGAGGTGGAAGAGGAGCAGGGTCGCATAAGCGATGAACAGATACAACTGGAGCCTGAACAAAGGGTGGAAAAACAATTGGATCAGGAAGTGGAGGCTGGTGAACCAATGAAGGTCGACACCGTCGCGATCGAGGCAGAAAAGATGAGACAAGAAAAGTCTGAGATAGCAGAACATGCACTGAAAACGCTGCTTTTCCTGCAAAACGTCGCGCTCAAGCAGAAAGAACAGGATCAGCAGCCAGCAAGCTTGTCGGAAACACCTAAGGAGCAGAAACGGCGTCCGGATGAAGCCACGGAGGATCGCAAAGCAATCAAGAAGCATCAGGACGTTCGCCAGGAGCAAGAGACGCACCAGGAAGTTCCTAAGGTGCAAAATAAGCATCACGAAGTTCCCAAGGAGCAACGCAAGCATCACGATGTTCCCAAGGAGCAACATACGCGTCACGAAGTTCCCAAGGCGGAGCTTAAAACCCCAGATCCACCCAAGGACCAAAAGGGGCAGGATACGCAAGGCGATGATCGCAAGAAACAGCTAGAGGATGCACGCAGGGAACTTATCAAGAAGCAACTGAAAGTTGTACCCGAACAGCTCCCCAGCGCGGTGGCGCCTAAAGTAGCTGCGGTTACTAATCCATCTGCTAAGCAAGCCATATTGCCAAAGGCTCTCACCGCTGATATAAAAGGTGTACCTGCTCAAAAGACTATTGCCAACCATCAGTCCACTAAGACTCAAACGGATCCATTGAAAACGCAGCGTTTACAAGTTAAGATCAGGCAGTATGAAATGTTCTCTGACAAGAAGGTCAGCTCCTCCGATTCGAGAAAACGCAAAAACAATGAACACGAACAAGAGCCCGAGACAAAGGTCACGAAACATATGTTGGTTAATGATAAGAAGACTATCACGGAGAAGGCTAAAAGCCAAGATCAGGACTTGGATCACGTCGAAACTGTGAAGCGGAAACTGGCAGAACATTTAAAGAAGGAGCTCCTTAGCCAGTGCCACCAGTCACCAGTTGCTGTTAAGAAAATTGTGAAGGAGAGGACGGTCACAAATCTAATATATCCACCACCAAATACATCCGTATCCTCTACTACAATAACCCCAGCGCCCACGCCGTCGACAACACCCACGCCGGGCTCCACGCCTCAGCCGACACTCACATCCTCAATGGAACTAGAAATAACTGCGGCAAAATCTAAATCGAAGGCAGCTGAACAGATAGCAACTCCTCTGACACCTCAATCCAATAGCAGCGTTAGCAGTAGCACTTCCACAACCCGAAAAACACTTAACAACTGTTCACCCCACACGTATAGCAAGGCAACGGCGAGATCTGGAAAATCAAAGTCCATATTCCGCACCGCCACGTTTCCGTACAGCACGAGAACGTGGGAGGATCAGGAGTTCCACTGCGACAACGAGTTCTTCCTGGAGGAGGCCGACGAGCTGCTGGCGGACAATCCTAGTCTGGAGATACCCAAGTGGCAGGATATCCCAGTGCCGCCCAGTTCCGATAAAAGTGATACAGAAGCGCTGAGCGATGCCGATTTCGAGCGGCGGCATCAGAAGTATGTAAAGGATGAGATCGATCGAAAGTGCCGGGATGCACGGTACATGAAAGAACAGATACGGCTCGAAGGGTTAAGGATGCGTCGCAATCAAGACGAGGTGTTGGTTGCGCTTGATCCCCTGCCCACGTCCACCTTCTACCCGCTGCCCGAGGACATCGAGGGGATCCAATTTGTCTCCGAGGTCCCAGTTCAAGCGTTCGGTGAAAATATGGTCAACATGGAGGCGCGAGATGATTTCGGAGTCGCCTGGGTGGATGCTGTCGAGGCGCCTACCTCCATAGCCAGGTCCAAGGCGCTTGCTGAGCCGGTGGCAACGTTGGCCAGCAAAAAACTGCCCACCACCGCCGCCGAGGCGAGGCATCAAGAAAAACACTCCTCCTACGTGTTTCCAAAGCGACGCAAGCGCCAGAAGAATCGTTAGCCTGTTCGCCCCTGGAGGATCTGTTACGGGAGCTGAGCTGACGAGTGGCGGTTGGGCGGAGGACGTTGCGTTTACCATGCTGATGATTTTCATTTTCTAGTTTTTAGTTACTTCTTAAGCGTGAAAGTGAGAGCACCAGAGTTAACAGTAGCGAATCCCAGAGATCGTCAAGTTGTCATGTAATCCAGATCAGACGATGTTGATTGTATATATGGTTCCAGAGCTTTTTCCTTTTTTATTTGTGTTATGAAAAAAGCGGAAAAGTTGAAGAAATTTTTTTGTACTTTTAAAACGTTTAAAATTCCACGAGAGATCATTAAACGACTGCAAATTGAGGTGTCCTATTCCAACATTTTTTATACAGAATTGTTATTTTTATATCAATGAAATATTAAAACGCGGTGTAAAAGTTCAAGTCAAATTTGTTGCAGACACAATATTTTTCAACTTCCTAAACCTTTTGTCCGTCGTCTGGTCTGGAAATGTTTAGTTTTAGTTACCATCTTGCAATCCGTAGAAATTCTAAAGAGTTTCATTCTAGCTATTTGCTTTTACGTAATTTACTTAGGGTCGATTTCTCAATGTATTGTTAAGTTATTTTCCAGCTTCGAAAACATGTACTTTCTTAAAAAAAATTAATTTCAAGTTAACTTTATCAGTCAGATTTCAAACTAAAACTTTGGGAAATCGACCCTTAGTCCCACATAATGTGTAATCTAATCCAGTCGATAAGTTAGATCGGATAAAACATCTCAGCTTTATCACCCTTAAGATCGCCCGCACTGAAGTGATAAAGAAACAGAAAGGATATAATGTTCAATGGGCTGTTTTTTTGGCGAAACACAATGAAATTCGTAGACTTCTATTTTTAAATATTTTTTTTCCTAGCTCGTATAACACATTTTTTGTCTTTATTTATACTATGTTATGTCAAGACGATACTCTAATGTAGACATCGAGTGTGTTGCGAAGAGTTACTCAGGTATATCTCTGATAATTTTTTTTCTTTTTTTTTTTTTTGATGGTTTGATTGTCTGTAAAAATTGTGTGCGAGTTGTTGTCTGCTTAGAGTTATCGGATTTTACTTTAAACTTATTGTTTTATTTTATTAACTTCTTTGAACTTGTTTTATGTTTTACCAAAAAACAAAAACGGTCGTGAAAGCAAACAAGATTTGAAAAATAAATATGAACCTGATTCCCAAGCTGTAAACACGTTTAGCCCGCACGGGCACCATATATTCGGATAGCATTATTTTCATTAAGCACGTCTTCTGTTTGACTTACGGTCGCAATGATAAGGAACCTGCCAACGTCCGGTGGAAATCAAATCGCCAGCTCGCCTTCGAGTAGCGCCTCTATTTTTGTACATTTCTGTAGGTGTAAAGTCGGTTATTTGTAATATAGCGTTAAGTAGGCACGCATAGAGAGGTAATTATAAGAAACAAAAAGAATATTATACATTGTACATTGTCCAGGAGAAGAAGAAGGTAGAACGTCGTTCATCACCCCTTTTACACCATTCTATGTAATTAGCGTTAATTAGTTCAATTTACTGAAGCTTCAACTGAAAACCAATTCGAAATTATTGCCACCACTGTAGAGCCCAAAACAAACACACCTACTCTAAGAAAAAAATGTACTACATACAATGTATTTGTATTTGTTTAACAAGTTTTATTGTAAAGATAATGATAATAATATACCGGATAAAGTAAATTGTAAAGCAGCAAAATGCAATCAATACTTGGACTCGCAACTTATTTTGCACTGGTGATTTGTTAATGAAATTCTAATAATTGACATTTGGTATTAGAATCGCTATTAAGCAGGCCTTATTGGGTTTTCTGAAGGACTTGGTTCACATATATGGTACTGGTTTTCATAGTTGCCTTTTTTGTACGGACATTTTACGTTCTTGATTGGTTGAATTTTTGATTCATCTTAAACGTAATTTAACAGAGCTTAACATTAGTTTATAGAATTGTATAATTGCTTTCGACATTCAATAATACTTAAGGGTTTTTTTTTGAAAACCAGAAAAGTGTATATAAAAACAGGTAAAATATTTATAAAACCCGAAAAGGCCAGCTGGATTCTGTATTATTTGTTGCTCTGCGTCAAGTACTGATGTCCGGTGGTCGCCCACAGCTCATCCACATCCTCCAGGCTTTCGCGCCAAAGCTTCTGGAGGAGTTTCCACCCCTGTTCTTGGGTCACCAGTAGATAATCATTCGTGGGATGCAGTGTATGAGTGTAGAGACCCATCACCAGGCTCTGAACCAAGCGGGCAGCCACACAATATTTGAGATGGGCCAGTTCGGAGTTCTCAATGGGAATGCCACTGGTGTAACCGGCCAAAAAGATGCCTCCATTGGCCAGATCGTTGGCCTGCAGGATCATATAGGTGAGGGCGACTCCAACTTCGAAGATTAGTGGCGATTTGCTCGTATCCCCGAAATCAATCACTCCCTTGATGGTGTATTCGGTCTGGTTGGGGGCCTGCTCCACCACAATATTTTGCTCGTTGAAATCACCGTGGATGATTTGGTGCTCCAAAGTGGGCAAAATACTCAGAACCTTCGCCTCGAATGCATCGATCACCTCCTCGCAGATGAGGCGGCGCTCCTGATCCTTGACCACGTACAGAAATTGCCTCAGTTCCGGAACACTCTGCAGCATCCACAAAGTTTTGTGGGTTTCGTAGGCCTCGTGGGTGAAATTCTTCAGGGCTCGATCCAACCTGGCCAAGTATTCCCCGCTGCGGTAGAGCAGATGCTTCGTCACCGGCACTTGGTGGAAGATTTCACCCGGTATATATTCCAGAAGCCGCACCACATTCGAATTTCCGTTGAGCCGCTCCACCGAGTAATACTTTCCAGTGGCATTGGCTATCGGCCTGGGGCACTTTACACTGTGTTTTCCTAATTAATCGTGATGTTAGGTAAAAAATGTAAGCTTAAAAAAAAGTAAATATTTATATTTACCCAAATAAAGCAGAAGTTGATTCTGGCCGTCCACAAAGTCCACCTTCTTGGAGTCCAGGGAGTTCAGGATCTTGAGGACATAGCCGTGTGGACAGTGGGTCACAATTAGGGGGTTCTTAACATTGCTGTAATGGTAAGCAAATTGATTGTCAATGAGCCAACGGCATTGATTCAATACCAACATTATTTAAAACTTAATGAATCTCGTACTATGAGAGGTTATGAATTGAACAAATATAAATACATGCCTTGACAAAAAACAATTTAAAATTGACTTGATTAAAACGGTATAAATGAGATTGAAAAAGTGTTGACTAACATTTAAACAGTGTTGACTACATTTCAGCATTTTATTTCCTGGTGAATGGCAACTTTGTATTTTTTAGTTGCGCACCTCAGCCACACTATTGCATTGGTAACTTTTTGGCGCGTAAAAAGTGCGATTTTATTGATTGTTGTTCTGTTTATATGTGTTAATATTGTTAGCCCCAATCATGGGCATTACCGGTTTGATACCCTTCGTGGAGAAGGCCTCCTCGCGATTGCAACTGAAGGATATTCGGGGCAGCACAGTGGCCGTGGACACTTATTGCTGGCTGCACAAGGGAGTTTTCGGCTGCGCGGAGAAGTTGGCCCGCGGCGAGGACACGGATGTTTATGTCCAATACTGCTTAAAGTACGTGCAAATGCTGCTGTCCTACGACATCAAGCCCATCCTGGTGTTTGATGGTCAGCACTTGCCGGCCAAGGCGTTGACCGAAAAGCGGAGAAGGGATTCCAGGAAGCAGAGCAAGGAGCGGGCGGCGGAACTCCTGCGATTGGGACGCATTGAGGAGGCCCGATCCCATATGCGCCGCTGCGTGGACGTTACCCACGAGATGGCGCTGCGCTTGATCCGGGAATGCCGCAGCCGGAATGTGGACTGCATTGTGGCGCCCTATGAGGCCGATGCCCAAATGGCCTGGCTCAACAAAACCGATGTGGCCCACTACATCATCACCGAGGACTCGGATCTGACGCTCTTCGGAGCCAAGAAGATCATCTTCAAGCTGGACCTCAACGGCAGCGGTTTGCTGGTGGAAGCCGATAAGCTCCACCTGGCCATGGGCTGCAAGGAGGAAAAGTATAACTTTGAAAAGTTCCGTCGCATGTGCATCTTATCCGGCTGTGACTACCTGGACTCACTGCCTGGCATTGGACTGGCCAAGGCCTGCAAGTTTATACTCAAAACGGAACAGGACGACATGCGAATAGCACTGAAGAAAATACCCAGCTACCTCAATATGCGCAATCTAGAGGTGAGTCGATGGACGCTTATTAAAAGTCCCAAGTATTAAATCAACTATTTTTCTCAGGTAGATGACGACTATATTGAGAACTTCCTGAGAGCGGAGGCCACCTTCAAGCACATGTTCATCTACAATCCTCTGGAGCGTCGCATGCAGCGGTTGTGTGCCTTGAAAGATTATGAAACCGATGAAAGCTACTGCAGCAATGCTGGCACCTTGTTGGAGGATAGCGATCAGGCCCTGCATTTAGCCCTGGGCAACTTGAATCCCTTCTCGCTCAAGCGTCTGGACTCTTGGACACCGGAAATGGCGTGGCCAACGCCAAAGAACGTGAAACGTGCCAAGCACAAGAGCATTTGGCAGGGGAATTTCCAAAAAGAGAACCCCTCCACACCTAAGAAAGGAAACGCGTGTGCTTTGTTCTTCAAAAAAGTGGATTTCGTGAGCAAAACCGTAGACGAGGAGATCGCGGCTAATCAGAAAATAGAAAAGGCCAAACAAACAGAGGCGCAGGTGTTTAGCATGTACAATTTTCGATCCAAAAGAAAGCGGAGTCCGAGAAAGGAAGAGTCTATGGATCAGGAGCGCACACCTCCTCCGTCGCCGGTCCAAAAGAGTCGCCACAATCCCTTTGCCAAGGAACGGACTGTGGAGGAAGCTTCCCAGCGATCCCCGGTAGGTTTGTGAGAATGCCTCCTTGCTGCGATTGCTCAGTCCCAAGAAGGCAAGTCCTTTGGGCGGAGAAGCTGATGAAACGAGGGTTAATGCTCTTAAAAGAAGCATATTCGCCAAGGAGCAAGTGCAGGTGCGAAGTCGATTTTTTGCCTCCCAGGACGAACAGACAAGGCTTCAGAAGGAGCAGCCAAAAGATGAACAGAATGGCGCAAAAAAGGAGCAGGAGCTGGACTCAAGCTCTATCAGTAAGAAATTAAGACTAGAAAAGGAAGTTATTTCAGTAGAGAATTCAAAACGACAACGTTCTAACTCACCGTGCAGTGAGGGAGAAACAGACACAGAAACCACTGCCTCTTCGCTTTTGCAATCCCAAGATAATCCATCAGAATCTACGCATTTAGAATCACAAGAAGAGCCAGCCACTTCTCAGCCAGAAAAACCTACTAAAGGCATAGGAATACGCATAAAATCCCTTGATGTACTAGTTGAAAACTCCCTGGAACCCACCGATTCCGACAGGAACAACAATGATGCCATCATTCTGCTATCCGACGACAGCTGTAGTTCAGAGCAAACAGCCTCATCCATCTCAACGTCCACCCTGCAACGCCAGAATTCCCTGCCAGCCGGCAAACGAAGAGTTGGACTAAGTAAGCCCTCCACTGCCAAAAAGGGAACTCCCAAGACCAAGACGAACGGCAAACTCGGAGTCGTGGGCCAGAATCAAACCAAACTGAGCATGTTTGGCTTTCAGAAGAGACCTGTCCTCAAATAGATATCTATTACTAGACTGTATCTTTTTTTTTTTCTTTAGATTAATCTAATTTATTAAAGTGAAGACTGACTACACCAGAGCTGAATGCCATGAATCCATCAAGATTACAATTGCGAGGCTGGTAAGGTGATTTCTGACTGTCGAGAACTGCGTCACACTCAACTGCCGCGACTAACAACTTTAATTAAACCGAGGTATAAATAGATGCTACACCCCGTCACATTTCTCCGGCCATTATCATTTGTTCTCGTGTTGCACAGTTGTGCTTGGTACTGCAGCTAAAATTGCGGTCACAATAACAGCACGGACAATAAGTTAGGTACAAAAAGGTTTTTAAAAAAATCTAATGTTTTAACTTTTACAAAAAAGATATATGAGTAAAATTTTTCTTAAGTAAACTAAATATAATCAGATGTTTTAATTGTTAAATAAGTATGTTTGTGCTATTATTGTGACTGCAACTGTATGAGATGAATACACTGTATATTCTGACACCAGATAAACCTCCGGATGTGATGAGGAGTTGAACAAGGGTGTCAGCGAGACTACGCTTTGCTTACCTATCCTCCTTAACGAAGAAGTTGCGGTCGTCGTAGGCTATAATTTCCTTGACCTCGCTTATCGTGATCCCGTAAAGACGTCGCAGCAGGCTCTCCACATCATCGGCCTCCACTTTTGGACGCACATCCGATCCGGGCTTGAGAAGATCGCTATCCACAGGCTGCTCCTGCGCACTGCTTCCGTTTCCATTCGAGGATGTCGCATTGTTTTCCTTGTTCAACTTCTCGGCTGCATCGAACGCATGATTCAAGGTATACGACTTTTTGGACATGTTCGTCAGCTCCACATTGTTCCACTGCTCCATTTTAATTTGGGGCTCTATCGGAGACGCAAAAGACCAAAGGCCAAAAACCCGTATGTAAAAAAATATCAATTAGAAGGCAAATAAGAGCCGAGGTGGAAAATGTTTTCGGTTGCGCGTTCTCCAGCGAAATGAATTGTGTTTCAGTTTGAGTTTCAATTGAAACGAGTTCGTCGACGTCTTCTCCATATCTTATTCGCTGGTCTGTCTGCGTTCAAGTACAGTCAAATATCGCTCATTTAAACCAGCATTTTAATATGATCCGAAAAAGCTTAGTTTAGTTTAGTTCAAACTCCATTTGGGTTTTTGGAATAAGTGTGTATTTTTAAATTTAAAGGTACACATTGATAAATAAATTTAAATAAAGTAATTTGTAAACGCCAATATGAATATCAGTTTTCTATGTGTACCTTTTTTATAGGCGAGGCATGACTGTATCTGCATAAAATTCTGTCTGTTAATATTTGTTTAGTGAGGTTTGACTATAGTTGCGTTTAAATCTGTCCCGTGAGTTTCGTTTTGTGTGGGTGAGTGTGTGAGCCTCTGTCGCCACTTGCAGCGTTAACTTGGATATTTGCTTAATTTGTTAAAGCCAGGTCTGTTTGCATTTTGATTGTGAACTCAGAGGTGCACCGTACCGGATTGTATTTTCTACATTTTTCGGGTGTTATCAGGGGGACAGTCTTGTGGTTGCCCAACCGTGAAAAAGCAAACTGGCAGTCGTGATCGGTTTTATTAACGTTCCAGTCGAAGCCACACATCAATTATAGGAGCACATAAATCGAGCAGATCGCGGGGATTACTTAAAACTAATATGGAGTACGACAGAAAAGCAAATAATTGTCAGGTCATAAATCGAAACTGTCAGCGGAATAATTTGAAAAATGAATGAAAAAAAATATATTGCGTTGGGGAAAGGTTACAATTGGGGGATGTTTTTAAAGCGAAATCTCGAAGTCTACAAATCAAAAGCCAATAAATGACCTTGACTCAATTGTAGTTTATTGCTCATACGCAACGTTGTACGTAACTACGATTCTCTGGGCTCACACATACACACTCCCCTACTCTCACACACACTCACGCTCAGCTGGGGGGTAATTAAAAGCCAAATATATTGTCCATTTGTGACACGCAAATATGCACAGCTGACTGCTAATCAACTACATAAACAAGCCGCCAAATTCACATACATACACACATAATACAAAACACGGCTTATTTGCATTTACCTGTACACGACAATTATGCACCTGTACCTCCGGATCGCAAAAATATTCAACTGAACTCGCCAGTAAACTGTAACGAGGCGGCTGAAAACTGACCAGGCGGAAAGTCGGTTAGTTTTAGGCCCTTTTGCAATGTCATCACCTCACCTGCAGGGTTACTTATGTAAACAGATAAACTAAGCAGCTAACTTTAATAAACACACTTAAATAACACTTGAAAAACAACAAGCAAAACGAACACATTCAAAAATTCAAAGCAATGTGCAGGCACGCCGACATGCGAATGGCAACTATTGCTGCCTCTTGCCACTCGGTCAACAGCTGTTTCTATATTTACATTTGGCCCAGCCGTTACCAACACTGGATGGCGGCAGGTTTTAAAGTTGTTAGCCCATTGAAAGCCAAGTTGCCGAAAAAGTTGCCAAATTCCCTTGAGTATTTTGCCTCTCCACAAGATCCCCACAATAAAGACTTCAAAAAAAGACAAACATTACTAAACAGAAAACACTCACAATAACACAGATAAACTGTAGAACATAAAAAGGTAGAAAAACACAAAAAAAAATGTTTAAGAAAAAGATTACAAATACGGATTATGGTGAAAAGGATCAGGGGGACGAGGATGACGACAAGGTTGAGGTTGTTCGTTTCAGTGCTGTGGAAGATGACATCGACCCATGGGAGATTCCTTTCCCCTTGCCGGAGCACAAGGACCCGTCCATGTGTCGTGATGAGTTTCTCAGCACCTTCATAGAGGAGCACGAGTGGCGGGCGGAATCCATAAAGCCCAGATCGACAATTAGGGCCATGTCGGTGGTCCAGCAGCTGGAGGAGTCCAAGGACCCGGAGTTGGAAAAGGGAGCCGAGGCTATGGTGGTATTGCAGTTGGCCAGACAGCGCCAGAAGGGGAACATCAGAAAGACCGTGGAGCAGTTCTTGGAGGGCATAAGGATGCGGTCCACCCTGCTGGCGGAGCTGAATTTGGAAATTCAGAAGGCAGCCATCGAGTTTTTGTCAGTGCGTCTGCTCAAGCAACTGCGCCTCTTCTCGAGTCCCTGGCCTGGAGAGCTGGAGGAGATCCCCTACCACCTTTTCAGCTGGTCGTTGAAGGACTTTTTGATGCGCCTGGACATAAAGCAGATCTATCTTGACGTTATTAATAGGGAGCGGAGCGCAGAGGATCTCGACTGCCTTAAGTTCTGCAAGGATCTGAGTGAAATCGAACTCCTTATATATGAAATCCGACAGGACTATCGCGACGATAAGGATCTTTGCAAAAATAGCCTTAAGTTGTTGCGGTGAGGGTTTGTAGGCCTCTAGTTAAGTTTTCGAAAGAAAGTCCTCAAATAGTTGATCCAGTCAAATTTTATAAAAGTCTTACATTTATAAATGTTTATATCTGAAAGACCCATATTGCCTTTTTATTGCAGGAATGCCCAATATAACAAAAATGCGCCATGGGTCAAGACCCTTCAAAGTAATCTCAAAACCATGGAACATGAAAAGTTTGACTCCATGTTTTTTAAGAAAAGCAGCTCCTATAAGATGATATTTCGTCACACATCGGTAATGGACGACTTCGAGAGCGCCTCGGGTAAGTAGGATCATGAGAACCCTATATCTTGTTCACTATTACAAAAACTACCAATCGCAGCTTTGGATCCCATCGAGATGCGTTATCAAATCAATTGGATAAGAAGCCTTACGGAGCAGCGACTGATGCGGATAAATGGACGGGAGGAGTTGATGAGAGACGGACTAAAGGATCTGAAGGAACTTATTTTGGAGGACGAATCAGTGCAGTACTCCTCGGAGCTCATGTATTCCTTGGAATTGGGCAAGCTGAGGGCGAGCATCAGGGAGTGGCAGGATCGACAAGACACCGATCTGGAGAAAGCCGAAGTCCTGTGTACGGTATCAAAGCTGGCTCTTCAAAAGTTAAAGGACGATCTCAAGTTCTACATGGAGCAGAAGGAATTGTACGTACAACGGTTAGAAGAGGTGCAAGCCATTATAGCCCTCGAGGAACAGAGGGTATGTTTTCATAGAGCCAACCTGGATTTGATACATTAATAGATGACATATGTTATAGGAAAAGGCCGCTAATGAAAGCCGATTGTCGAGGAAGTCTGAGAGAAAGTCTGTTAGAAAGTCTTTGAGGAAGTCTGAGATAAAGTCAGAGAGAAAGTCGGAGAGAAACTCAGATAGAAAGTCCGAAAGAAAGTCCGAGAGAAAATCTGAAAGGAAATCCAGAAATTCAAAAGCGCAATAGCATATCTCCTGATTTGGATCATTTTCCTTTATATGTTTGCAATTTACCAAAGATAAAATTAAAAATTTGTTAAGCTTGTGACTCCTTTTTATTAAAAACAATTTTAGGTTTTTTGTTGATTTTTCTAATTCATTTGTAAGGAATTTATTGACATATCCAAAGACATACAGATCATACAGGAGCACTCCTGCTTTATTTCAAAATGTTACATATTTTCAAAAACTAATTGAGTCAAAAACGAAAAAAAAAACGGGAAACAAAAAAAATAATGATTAAGGAACAGAAAGAAACCGACACTACTTCTGATCCGTATGAGATTAAGTTCCCCTTGCCGGACCACCTTGATCCATCCCAGTGCCGTGATGAGTTTCTCAACGAGATAATAGAGGAGCACGAACGAAAGTTGAGTGTGGAGAGGGCCGGATCGTCAATTCGGCCATTAACGATCTTCGAAAGTTTTGTGGTTGCCGGGGATCCGGAGATCGAAAAGGGGGCCGAGGCCATGGTGGTGCGCCAGTTGGAGAGGCAGCGCCAGAAAGGCTTCAGGAACAAGACCGTGGAGCAGTTTATAGAGAACATTAGACTACGGTCCACCCAGCTGGTGGCCTTGAATTGCCAAATCCAGAAGTCGGCCATCGAGTTTTTGTCAGTGCGACTGCTGAAGCAGTTGCGCCTCTTTTCGAGTCCTTGGCCGGGAAAGCTGGACGAGATGCCGTACCACCTGTTCAGCTGGTCGCTGGAACACTTCTTGGTACGACTGGAACATAACCAGATGTACCTAGACGTGATCAATCGGGAGCGGAGCACGGAGGATCTCGACTGCCTTAAGTTTCGAAACGATCTAAATGAGATCGAACAAATTATACATGAAATCCGGGAGGACTATAGAAGAGATGAAAACCTCTGCGAATGTAGCATACAACTTATACGGTAAAATGCTATTTTCTAAATAAGTCTTCAAAATAATGAAGGATTCTCTTTACACAGAGATGTAATATCTAGTTTACAATTTTTACATTTAGATATTATAATAATAAATTTATTATTTTTGATATATAGTTATTGCTATATAGTTATGTTTCAAATATCAATACCAATATTATACGAAGTTATTTCATTTCTCAAAAATGTTTTTTTTGTAGTGATTGCAAATACAATACGGATGGTTTCTGGGTTAAGGGCCTCCAGGAGAATCTCGGAATAAAGGAAAACCTAAAGTCCAATAACTTAGCGGCAAAACCAAGCGTTTTTCTTTTGGAGAACCGTAAGACGCTTCTTATGGGTCTTATGGAGGATGTTAGTGGTGAGTGAAGATGCCTCAATGATAAATAAGCTATCTATCATTTAAAATTTCCTCTTAAACCTTGCTCTCACAGCTATTGATCCGATAGAGTTGCGTTACCAGATCAAATGGGTAAACAGCTGTATGGATCAGCGGCTAATGCTTCTAAATGACCGTGAGGAGATGCTGAAGAAGGAGCTTAGTGATTTACTGGCCAAGCTGGAACTAGACGAAATGGTGCATCGCAACTCAGAGTTAGTCTACGCCTGGGAAGTCGACAAGCTGAGGAGAAACTCCAGGGAGTGGCAAGTCAAGCTGGACAACGATCTGGAAAATGCGGAAGTGAAGTGCACTATCACTAAGCTTGCTCTGCAAAAGGTCAGGGACGATCAGAAATTCTACTCGGAGCAGGAGGAAATGTACCGGCGAAGAATAGCTGAAGTGAAGGAGCTCATGGAGGCGGAGGAGAAAATTCGCAAGCGAAAACAGGTGGGTTCGAAATGGGGCTTATAAAATTAAAATTAAAAACTAAAAGGATCCAAACTAAATGTTCTTTTTTATAGATCTACAATACACAATTATTTTAAATCTTTAAAGAGTATGGTTAACTAATATTATTTAACTTTTCTAGGCTAAAACTTTGGAGGCTGTTGAGGACGCAGTAAAGGCCATTGAGGCGGTTTATAAGCCAGAGGAACCCAAAAAGAAAAAGTCGGCGAAATTCTAAAGCTCATCAATATTCGACAACATTTATTTATGTTGGCAACCCAAACAAAATAATCAAAATCCCGAAATGCATGAACTTAACCCCCA
This sequence comes from Drosophila gunungcola, assembly GCF_025200985.1. Classification (NCBI taxonomy): domain Eukaryota; kingdom Metazoa; phylum Arthropoda; class Insecta; order Diptera; family Drosophilidae; genus Drosophila; species Drosophila gunungcola. The sequence continues at coordinate 14,368,466 of NW_026453197.1, forward strand.
AAGGGTTGTTGCCATCAAAGTCACTGTCAAAGGATCAGGCAATGTGGGGGTATTTATTTGTTGGGAGTGGGTGGAAAGTTAAGGCAAACATTTACCATGTTCATTATTTTTGGCGGAGACAAATGAAATTACAGGCAAAGCGATTGGGGCCTCCCCCACTAATGGCGATTGCAGTTTAGAAAATCGAATTATGTGCAGTTTAGTCGCCGTAGTAACCCACCTGGAACACCCACTCCAAATCGGGAAAGTAATATAGCCTCATGCATAGTTATTTTATGCGCCGTGGCAACCTGAAAGTTGCCGCATAACTGTGCCTATCGTTGTTACCATACCCGGTTGGGTGTATTATTTACGCTTAGAAAATAGAGAGAGTAGAAATTTTTCATCGCCAGTCGAAGGCGGATCGGGCTTGACCAGATAAAATCCATTTGTAATGCCAACAAATCCGCGACCCACGACCAATGGCAACACACCGGAGGATTGGCAGGTCTTTGAGGTGCTATTCGGCGCTGAAAATGGCACAAAATTCAGTCCGGAAAGGATGACCACAATTTCACCTTTGAGACAACCGCTTCCATCTTACCAGGTAAGCAGTTTGTCTGTCGCTAAGGTATCCCAATCTAAAATTAGTCTCGCCGAAAATCGTGTGCCAAATTGCCAAATAAGCGTGTAGACATCATATCAGGCTAGATTTATGTGATTTCGCAATTGAATAACTACTTTTGTTCGGTGCTTTTTATGTTTCAAATTTATGCGGTTGTTAGGGGAACTAATAATGTTTGTAGGGGGATTTGCATAAATTCAACAGTGGTTGGGAATGCTAAAAGGTTGAAAAAGGGTGCATAATAGAGTATGTATGAAAGTAAATGTAATAATGGATATTAGATCATTTATTGTTGTATTGTTGTACATATTGATAAGGATCCAATATAACAGTATTCTATATGTTTTTTCCCTTCATTTAAGGCTCAGTTTAGTTTTTACAAATAGTTCAATTTTATTTAATTGCACAACTAACGTGCACATTGTCATAATTGCTTGTCTTGTATCGCTTGTATTGCTTGTATCACCTTTTCCAGTATAAGATTCCGTCATGAGAACATTTTTAAACATTTTCCATAGCCCACAACCATTTCCTTTTAGAGCCAAACTCAATTGGCTGCATAATTAACTTGGCCAAGCTTATCGAATGTTCAGCACATTTTCAGTTCTCGTTTATCTTCGCTTTTGCCCCTCTCCAAAGTGCAGACAATTGGCCAAAACTTGCACACCTCATTTTCCGTTTCCGGCCAGGCTGGAAATTTTCACCGTAGAGTGGTATAGCCACCTATGTAAAGTCAACCACCCAAAAAACCCACTCCGATGGCATCCGCAGTCGCGTGCGTGAGTACGTTGTGGATATTGCATTTGATACTTCGCCACTTGGCGCCATGTGAATGACCCAAATAATCCAAACAAACTGTAAAGTTTTCCCCATGTGCAAACGTGGCTAGAATGGTGTAACTTCACCACCGACTCCCTTTTCGGCCCTGCCATTGAGCTCGTTTTCACTTGGAGCATAAACTCGAGCATTGTGTGATGTTATGTTGAGGTAAATTCCTCGGTGCCATGCATCGGCCTCCCCTCAGTTGTCAGGCCGTTGGGTTGTTAGGCTGCGCGAAAGGAGGTTTTCCCGAACCGAAACCAAAGCTCAGTTCTTCGACGTCTTTGGCTGGGAACGGTCGGTTCGGTTTTTTGAGTGCTTGCAGTCCGGAGTTCGCGGCTTAGAGAATGCCAAGTGATAATCATCTGCATCACCACCACTTGGGACACAGTGGTGGCCTGTCGCCGCATCATCATCATTTGGTGGGGTTTGGAAATATCAATCGATCCTTAAAAAGTGAAAATGGACCACAATCAATTGTAGATATAACATTTTTCACCAGGAGAAGAAATTAAATTTACTTGGAAACTCTAGAAATGAATCTAGTGCATTTTCAGCTTCAAATGTTTAGAATAAGAATTTTATAAGCTAAGAGTCCTCTTTCTCGAATTAAAAATATAATAACAAACTTACATTGGTATATATATATATATATATTAATTCAGTCCTAAATCGGTAATATCAATATCTTTTTTAGGATCATAAATAATTCGTTAAAAATATTCTTATGTTTGTTCTTTTTTGTCTTATTAATAATAAACAACATTTAATTTATTTTTTTTTTAAATAAATTATGTATGTCGTTTTGTGATACTAATTTATGTTAATTTTTTCCAGCTGGACACATCTTGTGGCAATGCGGGAATCACTGTCACAGAACATCATCATGGACTGGATATGACCACCACATTGCGCAGCGAATTGGCTGCTTTGTCCTACAAAAAGGAGCGACTTACAGGAGAGGTAAATACTATAAGGGGCTTTTAAAAATTATTTAAAAGATAAATAACTTTTTTTTTACCTCTACAGCTCGCTGAAACCCGTACCGCCTTGTGCAGCAAAGAAGCGGAAATTGAAAATCTGCGAGCCCAGGCTGCTCGACAGACGGCTCTCATCGGATCCCTCCAGAGTCGCCTGCAAAACTCCGAGAGCAGGGAGCAGTCCGTCCAGGCGAGATGTGATTCCACCATTCAGACGGTGCAGCGGGAAAAGCGGAGTTCCGATGAGCGGAACAAGGAGCTGATCTGCAAGATTCAGCACCTGGAAACGCATGTGGCCAGCGAGGAATCCCAAAAGGACCAGGCCAAGGCCCAGTTGCACGATCTCCTGCGCCGACTCAGCATCAGTTTGGGCATGGATGTGTGCGACGGCAATCAGAACTCGCATGCCACACCCGAGTGCATTGTGTCCCGGGCCGAGGAGGTGATGGTGGAGCTGCAAAGGACCAAGGCCAAGGTCAGTTCCACCTGCGATACCCTCAGCTCGTGCGAGAATGAGCTGCTCAACCTGAAATCACTGGCCATTATCGAGAAGCAACGACTCACGGCCCAGCTCGATGGGGCAGGAAATCACAATCACGAGCTTGAAGGACGTTGTCGGCAGTACGAAAGGGATCTCCAGATTCAGAGGGATCGTCTAACCGAGTCGGAAATCAACGGGGAGAAACTCAAGGAGGAGCTGCGTGGCTTCGAGTCGCGTTGTCATCGCCTGCAGAACAATCTGGACCGGACTCAGGGCGATCGTCTGCAGTTCTTGCGCGGATTGAGCAATCTCCTCAATGTTCCCGAACCCTGCGAAACTCTTATCAAGGACAAGTTAAGGGAGACCCTGGCGGAAAATCAGGCCATGCATGCGGTAATATATCTTTTCTACCTATTATTTTCCAGATTTTAAACTGCTTTTATACGATACAGCAAATGCATTCGCTGCGAGATCAGTTGACCTCGGAGCACGAAAAACTGAAGGAGACCCAGCAGACCACCGAATGTCGCCTTCGTTCTGGAGAGGCTCAGAAGTGTGAGCTAACTGAGCGGCTGGAGAAGTGCCATGCCGAGATCCATACTCTGCGCAAGGATCACATGGGTCTGTCGGAGTTCCTGCAACGCCTGGCCAATGCCATGAACTGGAGTGAGTGCTCTGCCCCACCAGCCCTGGGCACCGATACCAACCTGATGGCGGAGAATCTGCTGGAAAGAGCCGAGAGACTCACCGCCCACTGCGAGCACGAAGTGTCGCATCATCATCACCATCACAGCCCGGAGAAGGGATGCTGTGATCACGGACATGCCCATGGCCATGGCCATGGGAAACTGCGCCGGGAGAGATCGTGTCATGACATTCCCCTGAAGGAGAGCAGCAGTGTGTACAACCTACAGCGACGAGTTCGCGTCCTCAGGGAGCAAGTGCAGCGTCGGGATCTGCACTTGGAGCTGCTGCGTCGTAAGTTGGCCATAATTGAGGATGGTGCTCGGGGCAAGTGCATGCTGCAGGGCGAACGGGACGAGGCTGTTTGCCGGGCCAAAAAGGCGGCCAAACAGGTGGACAAGCTGAGTGCCCAGCTGGCTGATGCTAGATCCCAGATAGCCGAAGTCAAGGCCCAATTGGCCGAGGCAGTGGAGTACAAGATCACCTCGCTGGAACGGGCCAGGAAGATCGATGAGTTGACCACCCAGGTGTGTGATCTGGAGGACGAAAAGACCCGGCTGTTGTCCCAACTGAATGCCCTGAAGGAGCGCCTCAAGTCCTCCTGCGAGTCCAACCAAAATCGTAGATGTCGTGATGAGGCTCTAATAAATGTGAGTATATACAACTATTTAAATTGTAAAAGCTATAAATTGATGTCTTTCTAAAAACTGCAGTCCATGCGCGATGATGTCAACCGTCTCAGTTCACAACTTTCGGATGCCAATCAACGACTGTCCCACTTGCAATCCTTCCGCACTTCGGTGGCCAGGACACTGCATCTTAGGGATCTGCCGGAAACCGATCTACTGCATCGCCTCCAGGCCTTGTGCTCCGCCCATCAGGAGTTTACCATGCTCTCGAAACGCTATGAGACAGCTTCGCCAGTTGGCGACCATCCGTGTCCTCGTTACGATGACCCCATACCACCTTCCGCCCACTGTCGCCCACCCAGGGAGCTCAGTCCTCCGCCTCCAACTTCCTTCCATAACAAGGCAACACTCCACTCCGGCAACGGCCATCACCCACCGTCTGAGCACCACCATGGCTCCAGTAGCCATGTCCACAATCATCACGGACACGGACATGGTCATGGCCACGGATCCCATTCAAGACGCCAACGCAGCAAAAGCCGGGATAAACGGCTTCACGACGAGTGCTTCGACACGGATGTGCATCGATTGCATCACGGCTGCAAGGAGGAGCTACTGGCCACCGGATCCGAGGATGACTATGACTTCAAGAGCAAATACTGCTAAAGTAACGCACCTTTTCTATGCATTTGTATTTTTCCGAGCAACCAAAAATAAAACATTAATTCTTTATTTGAGGAAAATATTGCCTTTTAGAGAAAGAACATAGTTTTTATCTTGCTAAAAAGCTTAAATCGCTAATATTAAAAAATCACCATGTGCAATGGTAATTTTTTCTAAATTTGAGAAAAAATATTATATAAAATTAAAAAAAATCTATGGGAAGTAAAAACAATTTTCTGTTGTCTGTATTTAAATATTAGTTATTGAATTTAACTTTCAAACTTAATTTTAATCAACCTAACCAGGGCTTTAACTTTTTTCTAGCTATTTTTGTGTAAAAATACAATGTCATTACTGTTATGCCAATTTATATTTTTCACTTATCTACATGTAAATTTCACAGCTTCCAAAATTAGCCGAAGGAGCGCTGCAACTGCAAGTAGTTCGAAAAATTGCCGTTGAATAGTGAGCTAAGGCTAGTACACTTAAAACTTTCATTTTTCTATTAAATTTACTGATATTGATATTTCTAAAAAAATAATAAAAAAAAGGCACATCCTTAAAAGTTACAGCATTGTTAAAGAAAAAACTTTGGGTTGGTCACTCACCTGCTGGATACGAGTTACCCGCCGTAGCAGCCTTGGTTGATTGACTTCTCTGGCCATTATTTGCGGAATTATGCAAATAGGAAAAGTGTCAAACGCATTGTACCGTCTGTCGCATCAAAATTGACTGCACTGCAACCTGTTTTTCCAACCAAGTTCAGTCCCAGAGCAAACGGTGGCGCCTGGAAATGGGTAATTAATCAAAAGTTCAGTAAACGCTTTTCATACGAATCCATGGCAATCCCACCAAAGAGTCAACGCCAATCAAGATGCATATTTTTGCATGTTCGAAATTACACAACACGTGAGTTGTAAGTAGTGCCCCGGACCGATCATTTGCCGCACAGACTTGCCACAGACGACACCCAGAGCAATGAACTTGGCCTGTCGGGATCGCCACGCTTGACTTCCCCTGGTTCCCGTGGCAAGGAGGGAAGAATCTCGTCCGCACTCACAACATAAGCACTTAAGGAAACATTTCTAAAAAATATTCAAAATTAATAATTTACACAGGAATATTGAAATGTATAATAATATTAATAATTTATAAATTTAGAATCATTTTTACTTAATATAACCTTGGGTCACTCTCTAATTTTTAAGTCCATACGTTGCAAAAGCATCTATCATCTCTAATCCTAATCACAAATACAAATACGCAATATTATAAATAAATTCTTAGCTAATCGACATTATTATTTATTAGTCCTCATTTATTTGTCATCATTTTAAAAATAATTGCCGGTATAACTCATGATCAGAATATTCATTCTTTTTGGTGACACTCGAGACAATTTTAGTTATTGCAAACTATACAAACAATTTAAGATTTTTCCGATTTTTTATGCTCAAAATTTGCTGGACTTTCTCAATAATTTTTCTTAGTGAAAAGAATGCAAGCATATCCAGAAAACATGTTTATGAGGGGGTCAGTTTGGGGGCTGAGCGGGTGGTGCCGATTGCCACATGTGTACCTGTAGCCCCTGTGCCTTGTGCTCTGGCTGATCTTGCCACATGAGCCGGCAGTATGAGTTGTTAACAGCGGGGAGCGCATTTCGCTTCGTTTTGCA